>NC_138540.1:57852649-58482824 GCF_964234715.1 Podarcis melisellensis
AATTTCAGGGGGTCAACTCTGAGTATACCTTAGTTTCCTCCAACCCCAAAACCATAATTGGGCTCTTTATTGCATGTCTGTGATCATGCAGGTGTAGAGTTTGGGGTTGGCTGTGACCTCTCATGCCAAGGAGTGGTGGCCTAGATAGGGGTCTTGGCTTTTGGGAGCCACACAAGCAGCAAGTATGGGGGTCAGCCACTGATGGATGGAAAGGCCAGTTTGGCACCATCTCTCCCAGATTAAAATGACACCTGCCTCCATCCTTGTTGGGGCTACAGGACCGAGCCTGTGAGCATGTGGAAGACCTGGAATCCAACCGGATGGTGCGTAAGATGAAGAAGCGCATCTGTCTGGTGCTGGACTGCCTCTGCGCCCATGACTTCAGCGACAAGACAGCCGACCTCATCAACCTGCAGCACTATGTCATCAAGGAGAAGCGCCTCAGCGAACGGGAGACCGTCGTGATTTTCTACGACGTTGTGCGGGTAGTGGAAGCCTTGCACAAGGTAGGGTGTCTCTGCTTGTCTCAGGGAGCTGTGAGGAAGATGTGGGGCCCTTGTGGGGTTTTGGCAGTCACGTGACTGCGAGGGAGGCCTGGTGCTTTGGTGGGGGGCATGGCATCTGCCGATGCTGAGCTAGAAAGAGTTCTGTGCAAAGCATCTTCTTATATCCAACTTAGTTGGTGCAAAAGTCTTCAGGTCATAAATGGCCAGGTGAAATGAACAAGGGATCTTGATCTACTCCATTTTCTGCAAGCACAACTTTAGGGTTGGGGGGATTGAATTAAGCATTTAAGTTTCTCATCTTACCAAATAATCTACTTTGTTCTACAGTGGTACCTCTGCTTATGAACTTAATTCGTTCGAGAGATCCATTCTTAACTTGAAACCATTCTTAACCTGAGGTACCACTTTAGCTAATGGGGCCTCCCACTGCCACCACCGCACCACTGCCGCACGATTTCTGTTCTCATCCTGAGGTAAAGTTCTTAACCCGAGGTACTACTTCCAGGTTAGCAGAGTCTGTAACCCGAAGTGTTAGTAACCCGAGGTACCACTGTAATAGTATAAATTCCCTCTTGTCTTTCTAGAAGAACATTGTGCACAGAGACTTGAAGTTGGGGAACATGGTGCTGAACAAAAGGTGAGCCCCTTTTGCAACTTTCACTCTGGAACATTATTTGCAGCTGGTGGGATTTCTGTGGATTGAGGTGGCACGCCAAAGAAAGTTAAGCTCCTGTGTGTGCTGGGAAACACCTGCCAAGAAAGCTCACGCTTTTCAGTCTGTGCATCCACACACAAATCAAACAGCAACCTTAGAAGGCAGTGTCTTGTTTGCTTGTTTTTCCCTGGAGAAAGCACTTTGGCCTTCCTTAGGAGTTTAGCGAGGTCACAGGAGAATGAAACTGGAGGAGGGAGGCCATGTCAGTCTCATCCCCCTAGACATCTGATGCAGGAACATGTGTTGCAGCCTTGTCATTTGTGCACCAGTTCAGGGTTGACCTCATAAGAGCCTCAAGTGAGACGAGGCCAACTAGTTTTATCATCAGAGTGTAACTTCCAATAGCTGCCACTGCCCTCTCCCTTCCTTTGCTCCCAAACAACTCACCGTCACAGTGAGGAATGCCACTGACAGCTCCATGCACCCCTTTAAACAAGATGTTATGTCACATCAGTAGGTTTTGTATCCATTGCTTGCACACACTCACATGCTCCGCATAATGTGACTCACGTTTCTGGCAAGACTTTGCCTGTTCAAGCCCCTGCCACCCACAAGCACAAGTTATATCTGTTCTGAAACATACAAGGCATACATGTGGCTTCATGTCTGGCTTGTGAGCTTCTTGGAGATACTTAAGCTGCTGCATTTGGAAAAAGGATACTGGGTTAGATGAACCTTCTGATATCACCCACTAGGGCCGCTCTTACACTCCTAAAAATGAAACGCAACAGTTTTCTAGAGCAGCCGTTCCCAACCCTAGTGCCTTCCAGGTGTTTGGGACTGCATCTCTCATAACCCTTTAATCTTGGCCATTGAGTGGGGCTGATTGGAATTAAAGTACTAAAGTTTTGGAGGGTACCAGGATGGGGAAAGGTGTTCTAGGGAGTTGGAGATGAACCACCCTGAAAAAGGATCTGGTTTGCACCTGAAGGTTCTCTGAGTTCCAGCCCTGCAGTTGATTGTCTGAAGTGATATTCATGGCTCAAAGTGCCTTTCATTGACTTTGGCTCTTTTACCAAGAATGAACCCTTCCTGAGTAGGCCTTATCCCAGGGATCCAGCAGTGTTTTGCATTCAAGGTGGCCACAAGGCCATGTTCTTGCAGGCATGTTCTTGTTTCTGTTGCCACCGCTGCATTAAAAGCGCATCAAATGGCCTTGTGGAGCGAGAGATGTGAAGTAGGCAAATATCTGTTGAGCAACGGCCTGGTAGTGCAGAAATGCCCTTTGGGTGGCCCTCGCTCATCCAGGATCACAGTGAGGCAAGTGGTGCCATTTATTGCTCCTTCCTGATCCCCTGTGGGATGAGATCAGTTTTTGGCTGCCTGAAAACAGCCATTCATACATTTCACAGCTGAAGCACCTTGGATGCTGATCTCCTGATGGCTTCATTGCCAAGAAAACATCGTCGTCTGCCAGGAGGACATGGCGGATGTTTATGAGCTGAGGCCATCCTCCACCCCTCACTCACAGGAGAGTCATCAGGAGCTGGCTGTTTGGAATGCTGACTTCTTTCTTTCTTTTAAACAAGTCTCAGTTAATTTAGCCAAAGAACATTCAGGCCTGCTGGTTCTTGTGCATTCAGGCCTGTTGCTCCGTCGGCCCTCCCTCCCTCCCACTCCCAACTTCTCAAACGTCCGCTCGTATTTCTTGAGTGAAGGTCAATAAATCTGGCACAGATGATCAAAACCTTTCAGGGGAGTGCCAGACCCCCAACTCCCAGGAGGTTAATGCAACTTTTGCCATCTTAGTGCTCTCCGCATTTGTGGAGGACTGAAGGGTGTTTTAGTCCAAAACGTCTGGAGGGCATCAAGTTGGTGAAGGCTGAATCAGGGTTTTGAGGACACTCTGAACATCAAAGTTTAAGCTGAACCTGAGTTCACAAATTTAGATAGATAGGCAGCGACATATTTTTACAGTGCTTCTCCAAGTTGCTCAGGCCAATGTACATGGTCTTGCATCCATACACCCACATGCCCTTGCCAACTACTGCATGAGGTAGACTAGACTGAGAGAGTTACTCACTGGTCTTAGGTCACCCAGAGAGCTTTACAGCTGAAGGGTGGCTCTGAATAATTCTGATGTGTATGTCATACCAAACTCCCAAAAGCCCCATCTGGTCCATCCACTGTTGTTAGCTGCTTGGCATTATTCCTCAGAGCGGCCTTCAGTGTCTTTGTTGACACCCTAGGCATTCATTCTACTCCAGCACCCCTCACTCTCACCCCCTGTTACCCGGCCACTAACTTTTTCTCCCCTCCAGGACCCACCGAATCACCATCACAAACTTCTGCCTGGGGAAGCACTTGGTGAGTGAAGATGACCTCCTGAAGGACCAGCGTGGGAGCCCCGCCTACATCAGCCCTGACGTCCTCAGTGGTAGGCAGCAGCATCCCGTGGCAGCCCCCAGACCTTTCTCCCAAAAGGGCCTCCTCCCTGCTTTGCAAGCATGGCATCACAGGCATGTGACGCGGCACTGAGCCTCTCCAATGTTGGGCCCAAGACGGGAACATGAGACCAGCCCACAGGCTGGTTGCTTAGCGCCTCTCCTTTGTCTTCGTCCTCCTCCTCCTCCTGGATGGGCCCTGCTAACTCTCCAGGGCCGTCTCTCTCTGTTTGCAGGCCGGCCGTATCGTGGGAAGCCCAGTGACATGTGGGCCCTGGGCGTGGTCCTATTCACCATGCTGTACGGGCAGTTCCCCTTCTACGACAGCATCCCCCAGGAGCTCTTCCGCAAGATCAAGGCTGCTGAATACACCATCCCCGAGTAAGTGGGGGTCGGGGGCATGCCTGGCCACGGGGTTCTGGGCCTTGGTGTCTCTGGTTTGGGTAGCTCAGCTGCCCCTCACTCTCGCTCTTTCCTGACAGAGATGGGCGGGTGTCGGAAAACACTGTGTGCTTGATCCGAAAGCTGCTCGTCTTGGACCCTCAGCAGCGCCTGACCGCCTCCGAAGTGCTCGACTCCCTCAGCTCCATCATTGCTTCCTGGTGAGTGTGTGGTGGAAGGGGAAGGGGATAAAATCCTTCAAAGAGCCCTGCAGATGGCTCAGGCCAAAGGCCCATCTCACCCAGCATCCGTTCTCGCAGGCACCAACCAGATCTGGGGGCAACACCAGCCCCTCTGCTCACTCCTCCAGCCCAAAGCTGGCCTGCGGTGAAGGAGTGAGCTTTGTTGGGAAGGCTGGGTGGAGGAGTCTTTTGTAAATGCTTTGAACATTGGCCAAAAGACACAGGAAGTGTTGTCTCAACTTCTTGGGAAGGAACACCCTGGGCCATGTCTCTTGTTTCTTAATGGTGGATGCGGCATAATTTCTCCCTCCTCCTCACCTTGCTCCCTTTGCTAGAATAGCATCTTCTTGAGCTACGTTTTATACCCTGCTACAGAGACCCAGGGACGCGGGTGGCACTGTGGGTTAAACCACAGAGCCTAGGGCTTGCCGATCAGAAGGTCGGCAATTCGAATCCCCGCAATGGGGTGAGTTCCCATTTTTTGGTCCCTGCTCCTGTCAACCTGGCAGTTCGAAAGCACGTCAAAGTGCAAGTAGATAAATAGGTACCACTCTGGTGGGAAGGTAAACAGCATTTCCGTGCACTACTCTGGTTCGCCAGAAGCGGTTTAGTTATGCTGGCCACATGACCTGGAAGCTGTAGGCCAGCTCCCTCAGCCAATAAAGTGAGATGAGTGCCGCAACCCCAGAGTCGGTCACGACTGGACCTAATGGTCAGGGGTCCCTTTACCTTTACAGAGACCCAAGTACTGAAAGAAGCATGAGCAGCCACCTTTACTTCTCAAGTAAATGGAAGCACCCCATTTGTGTCCTTCAGTGCCCTGCCCAGGAAAAGGCTTGCCTTTCTTGACAGTGGGCACTGTGGAAGACCTCTTACAGTTCTGACCACCAGGTCTTAAAAAGATATTGTAGAGCTGTCAAAGGACAGTCAAAAGCATCCTGGGGATGGAACAACTGCCTGCAGCATGTGATGAACCCTTCGGTCCACTGATAAAGAAGCATCCATAATAACCTGTGTGCCATGTTGCCCCCACCCCACCCCGGTCCTGTGCTGCTGCTTCACAGTCAGGTGCTGCTGGCTTGTACATGCTGAGAAATGGTGAGGTGGGTGGGTGGGCAAGGCTCCTGGGTGCAGTGTGTGAGGGTTGCCGTCTTCCAGCTGGGGGCTTAGGCCACCTCTGAGGTTTGCACAAATGTGCCGCCTCCTGACCCACCAGCCTGTCTCTCCTGCAGGCAGTCCATGTCCCTGCTGAGCGGGCCCTTGCAAGTGGTGCCTGACATAGACGACCAGGTGGCGAATCCAGAAAGCGCACACGAGGTAAGACCTGCCTGCTGAGCGGGACCACTTGCTAGTCAGAAATGAAACAAACAGGACAGAGCAGATACCCAGCAGCATCTGTCTCTGCTGGCCTTGGGGGCTTTTTCCATCAGTTGGTTCCCAGCTGATGAGAAGTGATGGCTGGGGCAAATGAATGTCTTGCTGAGAAAGCTCTCTGAGATAGCAACACATTTTTTAACCTAATTGCAATTTTAATGCAGATTCTTAAGTATTATTAAATGCTACTGGGGATCTGAAGTCAACCACCTCAGCCTGTCCGTGAAATTCAGCTGGTCTCTTGGCTTCCTCTTTTTCTCTCTCTTCACCTGCAGACGGCCCCTTCCCTTCTTAGCTGGCTCCACCTGTCTTTCCTCCAGGCCCCTCCTGCTTTCCCTTTGGCAGTTGGAATGTTTGAGGACATTCCTGCCAAATATTAAGAGCCCCCAGGTTGTGTTCGAGTGCTGCGAATCTGGCGGCTCCTTGCAGCAGAGACCCCTGTCGCCTCTCAGAGCTTGCTCTCAAGTCAAATGCCCACTGCTCTGAATGAATCTGGGATTCCCAGGTGCATGAACATGGAGGGGGTGGGGAACGACTTGTCAATGCAGGAAACGAGCCTGGCAGGCTTTGTGGTGTGTGCAGTGGAGCAGTGAGCTTGTGTACAAATGCTGGGGGGAAGGGGGGATGCTGTTGCAAGCAGGTCTGGCCCCCACCTTCCTGGTGGTCTCTAACAGGGCTCCTCCTCCTCGCAGGCGAAGGTGACGGAGGAGTGTTCGCAGTACGAGTTTGAGAACTACATGAGGCAGCAGCTGCTGCTGGCCGAGGAGAAGAACACGCTCCACGAGGCCAAGAGCTTCCTCCAAAAGCGGCAGTTTGGGAACATCCCTCCGGTGCGGCGCCTGGGCCACGACGCCCAGCCAATGAACCCCTTGGACGCGGCCATCCTTGCACAGCGCTACCTTCGGAAGTAGCTCCTCCCACCCCACCGTGGGTCTCTTGCCCCCGACGGGGCGTGCGACAGCGACAGCCAGGTCCCAGGATCCCTCACAATGTAGCAGTCTTCCCCTGTGAGCTGAGTGCTCAACGGGCATTGCCTGCTGGGCTTTGCCCCCCGACCCCGGAGGGGGCAGCAGGGGAAAGACCCCAACTGTCTGGGGAAATGGCTGGCGGATTTTAACTCCACACCTAGACAGCTAATCTGCTTTTAATCATGACTCTGAAATCTACCTCTCTGCCTCTTTTTAACCACACTGTTCTCTGGACTGAAACGAGGAGCGTTTTTTGGCAAAGTTTGCCCCCGCAGGCTTCTTTTCTGACGCAGACGTTGGACTGCTGCGGAGACCACGTGGGCCGTGCTTCGCTCTGTCTGGTTTGAATAAGCTTAATCATTTCCCCCTCCTTTCTTCCCTCCCCCCTGGTGGGTTTCATGAAAGTAACTATTTCTTAAACCCTCTCCCCCATCCCCTTTGTTCTATTTTTAATTTAACACCTGGTTTGAATATATTTTGTGTAAACGTTGGTTTCGGGCCCTCTGCGTGACCACAGGCTTAGCAAATGGGTTGCCTCCACTACGAGCTTCTCTCCACGTGAGAAAACCTCACTCTGCAGATTCTGACCTGGGGAAAGAGTTCCAAACCAGGGGCTGTTTAAAAAATGTAGCTTTTCTGAGGGCCCAAACCTCCCTTTTCCAATCACTTTAATTATTTGGGGATATCCTGGGAGGGTCTTTGTTTTGTTCTGTCTTCCTTTCTTTTTTAAATGGTAGCTTTTGAAAGGTGCAGTAACGTTGCATTAATTCTGTTGACATTTCTCCCTGCCTCCTCCTCACCCACACTGGTACGGTTGAAGGGATAAATCTGTGAAAAATGTGAAAAGGGTTTGCTTGCTTCGTTGTTGTTGTTTTGTCCCCTACCCGCCCCGCCCCCCCAGGCTGTCTCAGGTTCAGAAATGCCTGCTGGTCTCCACTCCTTTATGTGCTCTTTGCTTTGTCTTGCCATTGCCATCTCGTCACAGACAATTCCCCCACCATGACATTTATTATTATTTTTTGCGGGGGTGGGCAGGAGTGTTCCCCTGATGCTGTGCAAATGGCAGGTCTTGCTGAGACTGGGCTGGAACATTTCTGAGCCTCGTTTGTTGAAACTGGATGCCTCTCTTGCCAGATAAGCTGTTCTCAAGCAACCCTCCCAAGGCTGTGCTGCCCCATTTCCACTCCCTTCCCATTTCCGGTCAGCCTTCATCACCCTTTCAAAAATTGTCTCAAAATGTGAGGTGTCCCCTCCCCACCCACCCTGTTGAACCATTGGATGCCAGCAGAAGCAGCATTGCAGTATCCAGGAAGCGACACTGACCTGAAGGAAGTTGGCTCAAGACCTCTGCAGTCTGGCTGTTGGATGGCCCTGAGATGAATGAACCAGCCAAGGACAACGGCCTCCCTTAGTGTGAATGTTTTTGCATGGTTCAAAGAGGAGGACTAGCGAAGGTTGTAGATCCTGAAATCTGACTTCAGCACAAGGAATTCTTTTCTACTGACGAGAACTGCAAAAGAATTCTGCAAATCTGTTTAAAAAGAGAAAAGAAGAAAACCAACCATGTTGAAACTTCCTTGCAGAACCTCTGTGCCTGATCTACACTCCCCTCCCCTCTGTGGGGCAGACTCTGCTTTTGTTGGTCTCTGGCTTTCTCATCGTTGCTAAGTTGTGAAACAGGGATGGAGTTAGGGAAACCCAGGAACAGTTTATTTTGCTCTCTCGCTAGGGATGGACGGTAACCAATCCCTCAAAGGTCACCAGCCCCCCATGCAGTCTTGCCAAGAAACACAGCATAAACCTGTCTATAAGGCATTAGCTCTGTGGATCAAGCCAAAACTGGATTGGTGAACGCTAACAAGCTTAATGGCACCCTTTGCTTGGCCCAGGTGGGGGTAGTAAATTTGGGCTCCCATTTCGCAGCCCCTTCTGTGGGCCAGACCTCTCCAGGTGAGCCAGTTGTTGTAGGCCCCTGGATCTTGTGTCCTGGGGCCCAGCCTCCCTGGTGGCTTTTGGGTCTGTTTCTTGCAGCACCATCCTATCCCACAAGACGGAGGAATCCCTCAATCGGGGTGGGGGGTGGCCAAAGATATTTCCCCCACTCCAAAAACTGAGTTGCCCCTCTTGGTATCTGGACACACATGTGAGGTGTCCTGCTTGAGCGGGGCCTGCACATCTCCAAAATGAACTATTCTGCTGAAGACAGACCCTTTGCAGTTCCCCTCAGTACTACCTACAGCTTTCTATGGGGTTGCTGTCCCAGCTGACATGTTTTCTTAATAGTATTGGAAGGTGGAGGAAGAAGTGTAGGATGACAGGCGAGGTGTGGGCCAGCTTTCACGACAACTTTCTATTCCACTTCCCAAGCAGGAGGTTTCTGTGGACTCCTCCTCTGCCTGGAATATTTCCTGTGTCAGTAGCAATAGAAGCCCCCTGGGCAGGGCCTGCTCTTCCTTCCCCTCTCAGAATTCAGGCAGGGCAGACACTGCTCCCTCTGCTTCCTTTCTCTCTCTCATCTCCACTTCACCAGTACTGACCATCTTCCCCAGCAGAGCTGGCTGTGTGTTTTGCATTGGGACTCTCTCCATCCTCAAAAAAAACATAGCAATACTCGACAGGCTGTCAAGCTGTGTGCTCCGCCCAACTCTGGACATGGTGATGAAAAGCAAACTGAAAGGAAATGGGGAGTGAGGGTGTGTGGAAATTGGGGTGAGCTGTCTGGGTTGTGTTTTTGTGGATTACAAGCCGGGTGAGACACCAGAGACAAAAGATCCTATTGTAAAAAATTGCAAAGATAATTTGTATAGAGACCTATTTTTGTATTACATCCAACTATTCCTGCATGTCAGCAATAAAATTTCATAATGTAGAACTAAATCTGTATTGTGTTGGAAGGTCCTGGCGACTTTTGTCTGGAGCCAAGCTCTGTGTGTGTGTGTGTGTGTGTGTGTGTGTGTGAGAGAGAGAGAGAGAGAGAGAGAGAGAGAGAGAGAGAAGCATGTGAAAACAGAATTCTGTTTCAAGCGAATTATTTTGCTAGCTTTTAAACATTTTTACAGAAACTGCTAGTTCTCATGCGTCTGAAGATGTGCTTGGAATGAGGTAGGCAATATCTGCAGAAATCTTGGAAGCTGGAGGGAAGGAAGGCTGCTCATGAGACCACAGGTTGGAACGAATTGCACATGGGGAGGTTGAGCACATGGGATCACTTTGTGTAACTTATGCAAGACCTGAAGTTTGGGTGCAAAATCTGAGTTGTCCAAGGAGACAGAATATAATGTGTCTCAAATAAGCAAGCCTTGCAGTGAGTCAGAGTGAAGGGCTTCTCCCCGCTGCCTGAGGAGCATCCCTTGAGTTGTTTGTGCAACTCAATTGTCAAACACCAATGTTCTACACCTGTGTTATCACTGACAGTCAAGTATGTCCTTTCTGCCCTGGTGGTATGGGTGCTTGTGGTAGTTAAAACTCTTCTAGTTAGGAATGTGTTGAGCTCGGAGAGAATTCCACTGGTCTGTCTTATCTAACACATTCAAAATTCCTCTGAAGCACCACTCCACCATTGAGGAAGCAAAACCCCAGAGGGCACAAGCTGGTACTCAACTGGGGAAGGGGAAGACACTCTCAGATCTCTCCCTTGCCGCCCGCTTCTGACTCTACAGAGTCGGAGGAGGGCTGCAGGAATAGTTTGGTATTTCCCATGCACACAGACATTTAGGCAGCCCTACGGTGAAACGGTGTTTCCGTGCACTGCTCTAGTTTCGCCAGAAGCGGCTTGGTCATGCTGGCCACATGACCCAGAAGCTGTATGCCGGCTCCCTCGGCCAATAAAGCGAGATGAGCGCTGCAACCCCAGAGTCGTCTGCGACTGAACCTAACGGTCAGGGGTTACCTTTACCTTCACAGTGAAAAATAGCCTGGCATAGAAAATCCAGGAACCTTCGCAGCAGGGCTGAAGGTAAAGTGAGCTAGAGTTTCCAGTCCAACAAGGCACCGTTAACCCACCTCTGCCTCGGTAACACACTGGTTGGTCTACATTGCAGCAAGCTCATTAGGTGGGACATCTCCTGCACCAGCCCTGTGAAGTAGGCTAACCCAAAAGGATGACTAGTTCAGGGAGTGCTCTGGCTCAGGGAGGTGGGTGCATTTGAAATTGACCCCAGTCTAAAACCAACAGCATGCTGCAGACACCCCTATGCTAGGCTGGATGCTCCCTCTTTTGCACGCAGCTGCCATGTAGTATCAGTCTGACTATTAATTTGTTCCTCTCACCTGGTGCCGCCTGCTTCAGGGTATTGGGCACAACTCTACCACCTGGTATAGCCCCCCCCCCCCGCTTGAACTTGGGGTTTCCAGCCAATCAGGTGCAGGCCCTCTCCATGTTCTCTGGGCCCCAGAGGATCCTCTGCAGTGATCTGGTACAAAGGGGCATTGCTGAGGTGTACCCTGCAAGTGATGGTGATTTGGAGGCCTTCTGCCAGGGCTAGATCAGTTGCCCAAGCCCAAGCCCCCCGGTCACTGCTGGCGTGGCAAGAAATTAGTTAAGAGGTGATGTGATAGAAGATTACAAAATGTGTGGCATGGAGGAAGTGGATAGGGGAAAGTTTATCTCCCTCTCCCATAACACATTCGAAGCCGAAAGTTGTGGAGGATTCAGGACAGATAAAAGAATCTTTATGCAGCACATAGGTAAACTGTGGAACTCTCTCCCACAGGAGGAAGGGGTGACCACTGACCTGGATAGCTTTAAATGAGGATTGGACAACCTCACGGAGGAGAAGGCTACTAGCCAAGATGGCTACGCCCTGTCTCCACCATCAGAGGCAGCAATGCTTCTGAATACCAGTTGCTGGAAACCACAGGAGGGAAGAGGGCTCTTGTGCTTGGGTCCTGCTTGCAGGTTTACCACAGGCATTGGCTGACCACTGGGAAAAGAGGGATGCTGGACTAGATGGGCCACTGGCCTGATACAGCAGGCTCTTCTTGCATTGGGTGCTGCAACAAGGGCCTGAGCAGAAGTCAGTGGAAGGACTGGGGCTCCCAGTGTGGCACCTTCACTTGCTCCCCTGAAAGGGATATGAGGGCGAGCAAGGGCCTCAGGCTGGACTCTTCCACTGCTGAGTTAATGCCTGGCCCTCTTTTTGGCACAAGAGGGCGCCTGAGGGTTGGGCGCTGGATGCAGCCCTGACTGGGCCTCAGTCCCTCCTGGAAGCTCCACCCTTTGCAACTGCAGCAGCAGCCTTCCCTTCCTGCAAAGGAAGATTTGGGGTGGGAAAGTCTCTGCCAGCGCTTTCCCCCCAACTCCCCAGTTCAAGACCTGGAAGGAGAAAGGAGCTTTTCTATTGGGGCTTCCCATCTTCCTTGAGCATTTGAGCAGCTTCCCTGAGGGTCTCTGCACCCCCACCCCAAAACAATGAGAGATGGAGGGCTGTGCACCCAACAGGTTGGCCCCTGTTACGGCAAAAATCTGGGTGCGAGGCTGCTCTGCCACCCAGCTCATCGGACTAAGTCCGTGGGTCCCTGCGGAGGAAAATGAGCTCAGCCGGAGACAGGAGCAAACTGCAGAAGATCCAAGTTTATTGCGCAACAGGTTCAAGGCGAGATTGAACAGCGAGAAAGGGGTGACATGAGTTTTTGAAACTCCCTCCATGTCCCAGAATACAGTGCAAAACACGTCATGAATACATTAAAGAGAGGTTTGGTTACACAGATTACATCATGAATATATTAAAGGGAGGTTGGGTTACACAGATTAACATATGGAGGAGGGAGGGGGAATATGCAGAGCTGGAGATATGCACGGATAAACACTTCCTGGGGATGAGAAAACAATGGTCCCAAATATGCATAGTCTGCCACCTGACATTGTCTGGAGGAAAGGCTGATCAGAGCAATTTGAAAGGATTAGGGTCTTGACACCTTGCTTGAGGGATTATGCTGGACAGGGGAGGTGTGATGTAATTGAGCAATTGAGCAAACTGGCACGCTGATTTTCTATGAATTTTATAGATTTTAGTCCCTTTTGACATTGACAATTGGAAATAAATTGAAATATTGTAGCGAAGAAGAAGGTGAAGAAGACATGCCCCCCCCCTTCCGTAACAGCCCCAAACTTGTTTTGGGGTTGGCAAACTGCTTGTGCAACTTTGTGCCAAACTGAGGAATTGGGGACCTATTTTAGCATAATTGGAAATCCCTTTGTACAGGAGTGAAGGTGATTGAGATGAAGCCAGCCCACAAAGGGTGGCTGGGGAGAGCTCTTCAGAGGTTGGGGGTAGCCCTTGAGGACGCGGCATTGCCCCTTCCTCGCCACTTGCCATTGCTTCCCACTGCCAGTGTCCACCCGTCCGCCCCCTGAGTGCATGCTTTTCTCTCACAGCTCAGTAAGCCCAGCCCCACTCTCCTGCCCCCTGGATTTGGGGGACAAGGCAACTAGGCAAGGAGGCAGGGTTAAGTTCCAGCCCCATTTCCCTGTGGGACTGGGTGGACAGAAATGGGCTGTGCTGCTGGCACAGCTGCCCTTTGAGGTAATAGAAGTGGACTGAGGAGCACCCTCTAAACCCTGGCTGGACTAATGCCTACAAATTCTTCTCCCTCGACCCAAGTAGAAGTTGCACGTGATTGAACACATAAGAGTCTTGTGGAGGAAACAGCCTCAGAAAGAGAGAGCAGCAGCAGCAGGAGGAGGATACTGGTGAGAAGGGAAGGGAATGGCCAGATCTAGTAATTTGGGTTAAATTTGTTGGGAGAGCAGCAGCTTATAAATGAGGTAGGGGAGGGGACTGAATTTATGGGTGGGGGTCTCTGCAACACTTGGGCAGGACCTGCAAATAGCTGAGAAGCAGAAAGAATGAGAGGAGAGAATTTTCAGCCCATAGCATGTCTTCTGGGAGTCACCTGCCAGTGGTGGGCGGAGCCAGAGGCAAGAGTGGGCGGAGCAGCAGAGGTGACTCCTGCTTTCTGCATTCTAGCCACACACCCACGCCTCTCCCTCTGTCCAAGCAAGCAGGAGGCATGATCACACAGCTCGTGGACACGTTCTAGCCAGGCAGATGAGGGCTGTGGCCTTGGGGAGAAGGGGTGTGCCCTGCAAAAGACTCCCAGCCACATTCAGACCCAGGTTTGAGGTTCTCCACCCCTGATAACAGAGAGTCAGCTGGCCTAAAGGGGTCCCCCATTTCAAGTCATTCCCTGGCACAGATCCACCCTTAAACTCCACAGGATACACAGGGGCTGTTTGCAGGTCTGCCCAAGAACACCAGAGCAGGAGATATGGGAATGTGTGAAGGCCATGCAGTCTCTGGATTTAAACCTTCAAGATCTGGATCCTTGTAGCCAAAGGGAGCTGCAGTTTGTGCCCATGAAGGACTTGTTGTTCTGTTCTGGTAGGGATCGTGTCTCTTGTTCTCCCACCTCTCAGCCTATTCTATTTCTTAAGGTTAAACCAACAGGCTCCTCAAATCTGCATATCTTTATATAAATTAACATGCCAACTATTCCAGCTGGAATATTTAATCCTCCTTCCCTCCCATCCACATGGAATTTCAATACGCATTATTGTCGTTGTGTACTCCAGTGGCCATTTTTGTTTAAGGGACGGCACCTGCCTTCCCTTGCTTGTTCTACCTGAAGCAGGTTAGCCATCAAAATAATCCAGCCATCCCTGCTCTCGCTCCCTCTGTGTGGGTGGAAGGGGGGGAGCTCTGACCCGCCAGCCCCCTCTCAACCACTTCCTGTTGCTCAGCAGCGTTAATGGAAAACAGACCCCATCTTTGCCTCTCTGACTCTCTTCATTCCCAAGCTAGAGGACGGAGCAGGGGGGTCCTTCCGTGGCAGAGGGGCTCCATTTTTCCCTCCTGGCACCCCTGGTGCTCCTGCGTCCCTGTTCTCCGTGTGCCTGGTGAGTATGCCATGGCGAGCAGCCTTCCCCCACCCCACCCCCATCCCCTGTGTCTTCCCTCCCAGGGATCCAGGCGACCCAGTTCTTTGCTCACTGGAGAAAGAGGAATGGCTTCTGTGTCTGGCTTGGAAGCTACTTAGCTTGAGGTTCTCCACCATGTTTCACAAGGAAGGTAGCGGAGAAATCTCCC
This sequence comes from Podarcis melisellensis, assembly GCF_964234715.1. Classification (NCBI taxonomy): domain Eukaryota; kingdom Metazoa; phylum Chordata; class Lepidosauria; order Squamata; family Lacertidae; genus Podarcis; species Podarcis melisellensis. The sequence continues at coordinate 57,867,307 of NC_138540.1, forward strand.
CCCACCCCGATTCTGTGTTTGTTTGCTTGTATGTAGGGAGAGGAACCTATCTGGGCCTGTTAGCTCAGTGCAAGCATGCTCAAATTTGCGTCTTGGGCACAGACTTGAGTTCTCTCAGATGCTAGAATTCAGCCGGAGAACAAGCTTCCTCCTCTCCGGTCCTGCTTAACTTCTGCAACCCTTCTAACTCTTTGAATTAGGGAGCCATTGTTTTCAAACGTGTAGCAGTTGACTGTAGTTACTCAGCAATGTCCCTCTGCATGTGTTCAATGATGCCATTGCTATTTCACAGAACCAGAGAGTTGGAAGAGACCTTGAAGCTCGTCCATTTGAAACCCCTGTTCAGTGCAAAGACACCCATTGCTTCAGCATCCCATCCAACCTCTGCTTAAAAATCTCTAACAAAGGAGAGTCCACCACCTTCTGAAACAGCCTGTTCCAAATACCTCACGTTATCAGGAAGTTCTTTCTAATAAGGCAAAATACTTTTTCCTGTGATTTGAATCTGTTGTTTCAGGAGTCCTACAGATTTGCCCCATCTCTGTGACAGCCGTTCAGATATTTGAAAGTAGTCGTCATTGTATCTTGTTCAGGCTAAATAGACTCAGCTGCTTCAACCTAAAGACCTAGGAAGAAAGGGGTCCTCTTGCACCTCCCCGTGTTAGTTTGCTTGCTTGCCCACCCCAACCCCAACCTCTGGACACATTCCAATGTGTCAATAGCCTTTTTAAGCTCCAGTGCCCAGAAGTTAACACTGTTCTCCATATGAGGCCTGGTCACAGCAGAATGGAACAGCACCGTCCCTTGTGATCTGGATGCTATCGTGCTGATGCAGCCTAGAATTTCACTAGCCTTTGTAGACACCCCATCGCACTGCTGACTCAACAGTGGGACTGCTGATGCCATGTGTCCCAGCGCTGAATGCTAGACTCTGTGTCAGCATCAAGCATCCTTGGGCAGCTTCCAGAATTGCAGTACCTTGGCATGGTCCACTGCTGATGCCTGCCCTGGACCTCCTATAATTTTGATGGGGTGGGGGAGCACTCTGAGCACAGCAATGGGGTCTATTTTAAATTTCCCAACAATGCCCATGGCCTAATGTTGCTTTGGGGTACTGTGTGAAATTTAAAAAGTACATAGATTTCACTGTCCAGCAATCAGATAAGCCTATCAGAGGACATTGTTGCCCAAGGCAAACCTGAAGCTGGCTCTGATGAAGGCCTTGAGAAGGGGCTCCAGGTCCAAATCCACCCCTTTCTTCCACCTTGCCCTGCCTTTAAAGCCTGCTAGGGTCAAAGACATGAGATAAAGTCCACAGGGCACTAGGCTTCTTCAAAGCTCAGTGTTGCTTCCTGGGTTTGGGCCACGAAAGCTTTCTCCTGCCATCTTGTCAGCACATGGCTCAGCAATGAGGACTTGAGCATGATGGCAATGCCCATTCCTGTTAGCACATTCCCAGCAGGCCCAGGAATTGCTGCTGAAAAGTCCAGGCAACATTCTTGTTCATGGCTCTGGCTGGGGCCAAATGGACTTAGCTGCCCCAGTTGGGTGCTCTTCAGCAGTTGCAATAATGCATATATAGAGTGCTGCAGACTCCCCTAAGCAGTCGGGACTCAGTCTCAACCTAAGGATCCAGTTGAGAATATTGCAGAGATGAGAGAGTGAGCCAAGGGCACCCCAGGATGACCGTCAGCCAGTGGCCTTACTGCAAGAGCACACCCTTTGTCTTAGGACTCCGTTTCTCTTTCCGCCTGTAACTGCTTCCTCCTCCAGTTTTCCAGCGTGCCAGCTGACTACGAAGATGCAGGACTTCCTTGCTCTTGTGCCTCCAACAGCACTGAGACCATTTGTCCTTTCACCTGCTAAAGTCTGCGGCCCAGTGTGCTGTTACAAAGGCACAGTTACACTTTGCAGCTGAACAGTTGGCACCCTGAGTCACCCCCTCCACTGCCCTCTCCCTGCACTTCAAGCCTCTTGACTTTGCTTTAATCATTAACCAGATGTTTGAGCTGTGCGGAGACCAGGGAATGGGAGGGGGGCCCCGCTGGATGGTGGGAGCTTATAGGAACTGAGCTGCTGCATTGAGGGGAGGAGGGGAAGATTGTGGAAGAGGTTGCAAGGGTCAATCTAGGGCCACTTCACATTATTTTAGTGGCCCTAGTCTGGACTCATAATGTGCCTGTGGCAAGGTCCCCTGAAGGCTGGCAGCTTCAACCCCATCACCCCTCTTTGTGGTAGTGAAGTGTCAACTCTCACTCAAGCCTGGCCACTTCATTGACTTGCCTCCCTCCCTCCCTCCACCCCCCCCCCCCACAACAGATAAGCCAACCAGCCCTTTGTTGGACAGATACAGCCAGACATATCAGTACAGATTGGGAGAAGCCACTGAATTGGCTGGGGGAACAGCTCCACTACTTGACTGCCCCCCTCCACCGCCACAACAAACAAGAGAGGGGCCCCAGCACCCCCCATTTCCTGTGGCTGAATACTTGGCATCCCTCCTCCTGCTCCTTGCCAGAAGCCCCCCCACCCCACCGAAGGGGGTCTGTGTTTTCTATTGCTGGCCTGGCTTGACTCATCTCTGCTGATGTGTCACATTTTTTGGATTTTTCTCTTCATCCTCCATCCATCCGGATATTTCTGGGAAAAACAGGATCTGGCTGCCCCTGTGTCCGCTGCCCCACTTGGGCTAAACTCAGCAGCCATCGCTCTCAGTCCCAGGAAAACTCCAGCTGCCAAACTTGCTGCAGCCAAGGAGACGGGACAGCTGCTTTTGAGCTCAGTGTTGTGAAGCGGAGAAAGAGAGAGGATGCTAGAGGAGGCCTGATCCTTCCTAGCCCCATTGCCACTGCTGGATTTCTGAGGTTAGTGACTAAAAGGCTGAGGGACTTAAAGGCTGGAGTGCCCAGAGGTATGAGAGCACTTTCGCGTGCCAGGAAAACATGTGTGCCAAATCTGAACCAATGGCAGAGGGGAGCAGTCACTTTATATTTCTGGATCAGATGGCCGGATCCTTTTCCTTATCAGGCTGACCAGTATTTCTAATATATTTGGGGAGGTGGGAGTGGGCAGCCGCCCACATTCTTGGAAGGGTTCCTGCACTGAAAGTTTGGTTGTCTGAATGCAGTGTTTCTCCCTAAGACAGGACACCTGGCGTTTGTCTTTTTGATAACAGGGTTTGCAAAACCTGCTGGAACTGGATGCTGCATTTGTGGCAAGTGTGCGGTTTTGACATTTTGGGGGAGAAGTCTTGGCAACAGCAGGAGAGGCTATTTTGACGTGCACCAAAAAAACCCTCCCTTGTGGGGTGTGCCAACCAGCATGGCCTCCTGGGACCAGTGCCTTGGCGTCACTGCTTGTTTTCTCTTCTGTGGGGCTGAGTTAAACTTAACATGCCACATCTAATGAGCACCCCTCCCATTGGAGGCATGCTGCCAGGGTGCCGTTTTGGGAGCTTAATCCAAGAACCGCTTAGCTTGGAGAAACAGGAACAGAGTTTCTCTGTGCCATGTGCAGAGAGAGACTTTCCCCTCTCAAACTAAGAAATTGCTGCTCCGGTATAGTTAAGCTTACTGACTAGTTTCCCATCCAGAAGGAGGCAGCCTTGGGGGCCCATCCAGCACCCCCCCTTTTTAAAACCAAGCTCTGCTGATGAAGCCCGGGACAAATCTGAGAGGCCCAAAGGAGCCGTTTTCTGCCTCTGCTGGCAGGAGGGTGTTTCTCTTGCCCTGGCTGTGCAAACACACCCAGCGGGTCTTGATGCCAACCCAAGCCCAACCTTGGAGGCCTCCCTGGTGCAGAGAGAGAGGGTCCTTTGTGTGGACCTCTTTTGATCCTGACTTCCTTCCGTGGACTCTGGGCCCCTTCGACCACCACGGCAGGCGGGCGGGCACAGGGACAGCTCCTTTCGCAAAGGATTTTGCAGTCCATTGGCCCTTGCAAGCCTCTCCTCCTTGCTGCCTGGCCCTCTGCTGCCCGGGGGCTGCTCCTCCCGGAACGTAGAGAAACAGGAGGCCTTCTCTTCTCCTCCCTCTGTGTGTCCCTGGGTGTGTGTGTGTCCGTCCGTGTGTCCAGCCCAGGCTTCCTGCTCCAGGGGAGGGGGCGGGTTCACTGTCCAAAGGGAGCCAGGCCGGTGCTGACATTTGTGCGCTTCCAGCTGCACGGAAGTGAGCGGCAGTTTCCATTAGCCGCTCAGTCCAGAGGCCAGTCTGCTGCTGCTCTGTAAGATCCCGCTCAAGCAGAGGGGAGGGGGCTCCCTTTCTCCCCTCCTTCTCAGAGGCTCCTTTCTTCTGACAGGGACTGCAATGGAGGCAGAGCAGCAGCCTTGAATTCGGACAGACCCTGCGCTCGGTAAGCCTGGCGCCCTTTCTCAATGTTGGTCTGATAGCTGGATTCTGTGGCTGCTAATTGCATGAACCGCTTTGTAACGGTCCCATTCAAATCTGCTTTGAAGATAGCAAACTTTTCAGAAAGGAGAGCTGGAAGTTGCCCATCCACATCTATGCATTAGATAGCAGACCAAGCACAGGGCCACAGGTTGCCTGACCCACAAACTTCCCTGCCAGGGTGAGATGTACTGTATTTCCATCGAAAGCACAGTAAATACTCAGAAGCTTTCATGAATTAGTGCATCCAAATTTTGTTCAATTGCATCCTCTTTGCCCCTCTTTTGGTGTTGCATCTCATCCTTTTCGGGTGATGCCTGAGTGGGGATCCTGTCCCTGTGCCATTTGGGAAGGATGGGCTGATAGAAGGAGCTTTGTGGAAGGAGCTTCTCAGTGGAAATAGTGGATGAACAAGCCTTGGGATTCCAGTCCGATTCTACTCTGGCAACTGTTCCTTTAGAAGAAGTCGTGCTTATTCCTAGAATCAAAGAATTGTAGAGTTGGAAGGGACTCCAAGAGTCATCTAGTCCAACCCCTTGCAATGCGGGAATCACAGCTAAAGAATCTCTGGCAGATGGCCATCCAACCTCTGCTTTAAAACTTCCAGTGAAGGAGAGTCCACCTCTAGGGACAGACCTGTTGGTTCTATCTCTGGCCTCTTCCTCGAATCCTTTACTGTAGTGGCATGAATAACCTACTCAGGTGTAGCTCCTGAACCTTCATGGCTCACTTTCACCAATGGATGGGGTAACTGCTCTTAATTTTACAAAGCAGACCTGGCTAGCTATCACCTCTGCCCTTGGAGGGTCCTCTCTTATCCCAAATTGGGGGAGGGGGCTTGCTGTGGATGCACGAGCACTCTGCCCATGCTCAGAGACAGAATTTGTTATTAAATTCTAAGCCGAGTCTTGCCAACAACTTGTACCTCCAGTCAAGTCCCCCAGTGACATCTTAATATCCTGTTGTTACTGGGTGAGATCAGTTTCCACATCTTTAACGCTCTGTGGAAAATCCCATTTCACGGAGCCTTTCCCAGTCCCTACTAACATTATGTCTTCAGCCAAAGCTGCAGTTCACCGTAACATATTCACAAAGTCTCCCCCCACCCCAAAAAACACACCCAAACTCCGCTTCACTTTTTAAAAATTTGATGTTATATAGAACCCGTATACAGCCCAAGGGTTGAAATGGAAAAATTAACTTTCTAGATTTGCTCTCCCCCACCCCTCCCCCAAATAACAGGCAATGTTTCCTCAATGTGAGGGATGCGCTCTGTGCATGCTTTTGGTTATTCTTGCCTTTGTTATTAGCTAGCACATTCCCGGAGATGCGCTTAAAACAACGTTGAGCACCAGGACTGTTCCTGAATCTGCATCTGTGTCTGGCTTCTGCTGGTTCCCCCCCTCCCTGCCCCCTCCCTCCCTCCCCTGCATTCCTGCACTCTTGGCTTCCTGCTGTAACAGGCCAGGCATCATTGGGCAATTTGGTCAGCACAGGAGAGACTCCAACCAAGCCAAGCCAGTTTCCATTTTAATTTCAGGCTCAACTGGAGGAGGAACTGCCTGGTCCCTCTTTGAAATTCATTCACCCCCAAAAAAAGGCATTTAGGAGAGTTCCCCAGAAAGTACCAGTGGGGGTGGGAGAGAATCTGAGGCACCTTCTAAATTGCTTTCCCCACTCACAAAAGGTTCCTCTGCAATCTTTTTCTTTCTTTTTTCTTTATTCTCCTCTGCTTGATATTTGAAAAAAAATAGGACAAAGCTGGGTTTTGTTGGTGAGATTGGTTTCATAACATAAATCTCTATTTTTAAAATTATTCCATTATCTCAAATTATTTTGATCAGATTATGGAAGCATTTATCTCTATGCTTATTAGCTAAAAGATGAAAAACAGGTCATGGGGGGACCCCTTTCCTACCCACACCCCAATATGTATGTGTTGCACTCCAGTTAGTGATCGATGGCACAAGTCTGTTTTTCTGCGTTTTTTCTTTTTTTTAAGGGTTTTATCCTCTGTGCCCAAATGTCTCATTTTCATTTCCGAGTTTTACAAATATTTTTGCAAGTGGTTTTTAGACTCCCTTTCCCATTCCTTCCCTGCTGTACTGCCATGGGGGTCGGTCGAGGGGTGTGTGCGTATTTTCCAACATCACAGACAAATGAGAAGAGGCAATTCTTAACTTTGAGTTAGCAGCAACACCCCCTTTTTTCCTCCCTTACAACTTTCTTGTTATCCCTGACTTATGTGGAAATACAGCCTGGTAGGAGCTGAACAGACCTCTGATGCAGGACCTTCTCTGCATTCCTTGTAGAGATGAACAGTGGGAGGTAACAGGAGGAGGTGCTCTCCTTCCCAGCAGAAGTGACCAAACTCACACCCCAGATCAACAAGGCAGTGGTAGTCAACAAGCTAGGTAAAGGTAAAGAGATCCCTGACCATTAGGTCCAGTCGTAACCGACTCTGGGGTTGCGGCACTCATCTCGCTTTATTGGCCAAGGGAGCCAGCGTACAGCTTCCAGGTCATGTGGCCAGCATGACGAAGCCGCTTCTGGCGAACCAGAGCAATGCACGGAAACGGCGTTTACCTTCCCGCTGGAGCGGTACCTATTTATCTACTTGCACTTTGACGTGCTTTCGAACTGCTAGGTTGGCAGGAGCAGGGACCGAGCAACAGGAGCTCACCCCATCGCAGGGATTCCAACCGCCAACCTTCTGATCGGCAAGCCCTAGGCTCTGTGGTTTAAACCACAGTGCCACCCACTTCCCAGGCACCAAGCTAGATGACTCTAAAAGCGGTTTAGACAAATTCACTGAGGAGAAGGCTATTGATGACTAACAACCATGATAGCTACTAGCCACGACTAGTCAGAGGCAGCAATGCTTCTGAATACCAGTTGCTGGAAACCACAGAAAAAATCCTGCTTGCTGTTTCCCCTTTAGGGCATCAGATTGGCCACTGTGAGAACAGGATGCTGGACTAGATGGGCCATGGGCCTGATCCTGCAGGCTGGTCTTATGTTGTTATGTTTGGGGCCCATAACCTTGTATGGTTTATCCTTGGCATGTTCAGAAGAGGAGGTAATTTTCCCCAAAAAAACAACCCCCTCTTTCTTCTCTGGCCTGCTGCCCAGCCCAGCTGCCTGGCTTGCATCAAAGGGTCGCTCAGAGCTTTAGGAAATCTTGGACTCATGAAAAGCTTGTGGGGTGAGGGGGGAGAGTTCTGTTTGCAGATGATGCTGGCATCTGCCTGGATGGCTCCTGGAAATGGGGGGCTGTGAGCTGCTCCTTGCTCAAGGGGGCATCCAATCCAGCATGTTGTCTTGAATGGGGGGTGCATTCTACCTATTATTCAGCAGAATAAGTGGGGGCCAGGAATAATTATTTGCCCAAGGCCCTGTTTGAGGAGTCAGTGCTGTGGGTAGTAATATTGGTGAAAATTTGTGTTCACATGCAGCTTGAGAATCTTCAAAGCTTTTGACTCAGATCTAGTTTGAACCTGAGAGTCTCAGACCCAACCTGTCCTTCTGTCCCCAAGACCTTTTCGCTCTGATTGCAGGTTTGATCCCCCTATGGGACAGCCACATATTCCTGCATTGCAAGGGGTTGGACTAGATCAGTGTTCCCCAACCTTGGAGCTTCAGCTGTTTTTGGACTACAACTCTCATCATCCCTAGCTAGCAAGACCGGTGGTCAGGGATGCTGTGGATTGTAGTCTGAAAACATCTGGAGAAACAGGGTTGGGAAACACTGGACTAGATTATACTCAGGGTTCCTTGCAGCATCTACAATTCTATGACTATCAGCTTCTTCCCCAGCCCTTGTTCTGTCCACCCTGGTGTGTCTCCTCTGGACCCTTTGCAACATCCTTTCAACCTGCCAGAAATAGCCTTGACCTGGAAGACTCCTGAGTGCGGCTGTTGCTGGGTGGGGGCAGAGGAAGAGGCAACATCCGGTCTCCAAACAACAAGCCATCTTCCCACCACTGAGGATGCATCTTTTCCTGTGACAGTGGCAGGAAGTGCCCTGGGGTGGGGGGCTTAAGGGATGGGGGAAGAGAGGAAACATTTGCTGGGACTCTGTTCCCAGGGTCATGCACAACCGTAAATTAAACATTGGGCCTTCGGGGGATGACAAGGCAGTGTGAATAATGCATTGGGTTTTGGTATGGAGAAACTTGGGTTCAAACCCTGTTTGGGCATGAAACTCAAAGGCCTGGGTCATTGAGAGGATTAAATGCCACAGGAAATTCTTTGTATCCTTTGGCGCCCCTCTTTTCAGCTTGCAGAGTCACTGACAGATGCCTCCATCCAAGCTTGCCCGGGGTGTGGTGTGTGACGCATGTCAGAAGAGGCCCCCTGGGAGGGATGACTGTCACAGGACTTTGTAGCCTGAGAGGCTGTCCTGTCCAGCAACCCCATGACTGGCCTGGGGGCCTGAGGAAAGCAAGGCAGCTGTTTTGCTAATTAACGGGGGGGGGGCAGTTGTTTGGCACAGTCAAGTCCCCAAGGTTTCTTTTATTTGGCAATTTAAAACTATCTCAGCTGTTTGCCCTTTAAGCTTAAAAGTTCTGGGGCTATGCACCCCACAGTGTGAGCAAAACCGAGAGAGAGGAGTTCTCACCCAAGATCTACCCACACTGGAAGAATGGCAGATGCAACTGATGGACTATATGCAACTGGCGGAGATGACTGGCAGAATCCGAGACCTGGGAGAAGAAAGGATTGAAGAAGATTGGAAGAAGTTCAAGACTTATTTACAGAAATATTGTGATTTAGTGGAATGTTAAGAAGGATGCTTGGTTATAAATAATTGGCCATCATTAAAATAGTTTAGAATTTGATGATAAGAGAGATTAAGAGAAACAAATTTGTAGGAGAATTATTTTATTGTATTTAAATAAGCGATTACAAATTTGGAAATAATATGATAATTTGCTTGACAAAAATTTATTAATGATGCAAGTGGGAGCGGGAGACGTGAGGAAGTTCAAGGATGTTATGAAATTTTGTTAAAACAAAACAACATTGTTTATTATCATTGTATTTTTTTTCTTTCTAAAAACTCCAATAAATATCTTTAAAAAAAAAGAGAGAGAGAGAGAGAGAGAGAGAGAGAGAGGAGTTCTCAGGAGTGCCACAATCAATTTATTAAAAGCCTGACCCATTTGAGAGAAATTCCTTTGTTGAGGCATCTTAGTAGACCTGCAACCCACCTGCATTTAACTTGCGTGCATTCAGCTTTATGTGACCTGGTTCTAAGAAATGATTCACAGTGGGGGCGGTGTACCTTGTTTTTATCCCACATGTTACTGAGGTGCTCATTTGTAGTGGTCTTTGTGTTTGACCCACATACAGTTTCCTGCATGCACACCAAGTGGCATATACTACATAAATGCTACTGCACATGGAGAAATGTTGGCTGGTATAAACTGTTGGATTTGTGAACATGTAAAATTTACTTGTATGATTACAGTGAATGCAGTGTCTGCAGGGATGGTGGCCAGAGAGCTTAGATATTCCCAAGATAATGGACTGTGGTGGATTTTACATTAGAGTCGCTGTGGGCCAACCAGTCCTTTAAGTTCCTTGTTCTTTTGTGATTAAAGGTTTGCTCTCTAAACATAGAATGCTATCTTGAGATGCCAATGTTTGTGAATACGATTCTGAAGACCATTGGTGACACTGTCCTATCTCAGACCACAAACAATTCTGTCCTTGCTCCTCAGCAGGGATATTGATAGAAGGTCCTCTGTGTTCCTTCTGAAGGCCCTTAGCCTGATGTCCTTTGCAGTTCTTCATGGACACCCTCTGTCATTTAGTCCTCTTTCCAGTCCAGGTGCCTCCTGTCTGAACGATGTCTGAACGAACCATGTCTCCTAATTCTAAGGAATTGGGCAGGAGTAATATGGCAGGGACACAGGTGGCGCTGTGGGTTAAAGCCTCAGCGCCTAGGACTTGCCGATCGAAAGGTCGGCGGTTCGAATCGCTGCTGCGGGGTGCGCTCCCGCTGCTCGGTCCCAGCGCCTGCCAACCTAGCAGTTCGAAAGCACCTCCGGGTGCAAGTAGATAAATAGGGACCGCTTACCAGCGGGAAGGTAAACGGCGTTTCCGTGTGCAGCTCTGGCTCGCCAGAGCAGCGATGTCACGCTGGCCATGTGACCCGGAAGTGTCTGCGGACAGCGCTGGCCCCTGGCCTCTTAAGTGAGATGGGCGCACAACCCCAGAGTCTGTCAAGACTGGCCCGTACGGGCAGGGGTACCTTTACCTTTACCTTTAATATGCAAATAACGACCCCTCCTCCCTGTCCTCCCAGGTGCCACTGAGGAGCCACCATGGAGACCCACAAGCGGGAGATGGAGCTGCTGAGCAACAGCATGGCAGCCTATGCACACATCCGAGGTGGGTCAGGAAATGGGGGCAGGGGCAGACATATATGTTTCAAAATGGCAGGCCAACCTCCTTCCTTCCCATCCCCAGAATGGAGTCTGGTTTAACTGCATTTATGAACTGACCGGCCAATTTAGTCACCAGCCTTTGGATTTCTTCTCTCAGAAGCCAAACTAGTCCACTGCATTTCAAGTTCAGGAACCCTCTTGGTCAACTTCATTATAAAAGTTATATTGCTCCATACAGTGCAGTGTGATTTAGGATACCTCCTTGACTTCATAATGGAAAACAGTGGGAGGCATTCAACACTGTGCTCTTTAATTCATTCATTCATTCATTCATTCATTCATTCATTCATAAACTAATTCATATACCGCTGTGTCATTGAGGATGAAGGCTATCCATCCCTTGATGTGCAATTCACAAACACCTGAAACTGAGCATTTAGAATGTGAAATAAATAAATAATACTCTGGTAACCATTTAAGAAACCTCAGCGAAAGACTACCATGTCAAATTAATTGCCTTCTTCCGGTGCCCACTTCCGTATTCACTCATTACATCCCAGCTATTCAAAGGCCATTTCTTTGTTTCACACAGAAGAAACTGTATCCCTATATTTTCTATATACATCATACTACTTTCCCTCCACCATAGTATTTATCTAAGTTTTAAGCATTTAGTACTGAACAGCCCTTCACGTCCAGCTGCACAATAGTTTAAATCTCTGGTGTCTTTCAGTGTTTGGCTACTAAAATTCCAGCATCCACAAAGAAATGGCAAATCAACTCAGTTTCTTACCGCCTAATGTCTACAGAGTATGTGGGAGCCCCAGCTCTTAACCATTTCTGTCCCATTCACTACCATTTGAATCTCAAAAGCCGATCTCCTCGGTGGTCTTCCTAGCCTATCTGACCCTCTCCTCCATGTCTCTCTCATCTAGATCACCCTGAGAGTTTTGGCCTTTATTTCGTGCTGGGGGTCTGCTTTGGCCTTGTTTTGACCCTCTGCCTGCTGGTCATCCACATCTCATGGCAGCCTCAAGCCATCCCCCGCAAGCCCCGAAAAAGCCTACGTGACTTCAGTGAAGATGAGGATGAGGAGGATGATGACGATGAGGAGGAAGAAGACACCATTGACCAAGCTGCTTCTGAGCCCCCCTTGGCTATGACGGAGCTGCCGCTGGAGGCCCACTCCACCCCTGATGGGACCCTCACCGTCAACGTCTTTGCCTCGGCGGAAGAGCTGGAGCGTGCCCAGCGGCTGGAGGAGCGGGAACGCATCCTCCGGGAGATCTGGCGCAATGGGCAGCCTGACATCCTGGGCACAGGCACTGGCACCATTGGCAGAGTCCATTACTATTGACCCATGGTTGGCCATGGTCACATTCCTCACCCGGGCAGGGTGGACTGCTACTGAACTCTTGAACCCCCTTGTCTCACCCCAAGGGATTTATGGTTAATCACTTCACCCAGCCAGTATCTCAAACATTGCGAGACCTGCCCTGATGCCAGATAAGAGGCAGCAGTTTCGCACAGGGGTGAGAGAGGATCAAGTGACAGTGATAAAATGGCAAGAAGGACCAAGATGAGTTAGTTAAACTGTTGGACAGCAAATTCAAGGACTCTGCTCCTTTTCCTCCTGGGAACTTGAGATGGAAGGCAATGCAGGCAAAGTAAAGGAGCAGCACACAGAACTAATGCCAGTTCTTTTGTTTACGTGTGAGGACTATTCCTGATTTTCACAATGGACGTGTGTAGGGAACACGGAAAGTGGTGTAGCAGTGCCCACTGCAGTAACAGAAAGGTACGGGGGTTGCAGTTCACCAGACTGAACAGACCAAAGTCAGTACTTGCATGCAGGACTCTGGCTTGCATTGTGCTTAACTGATTTAGTAGGCAAAAAAGGAATATGGTGCTCTTGGGGAGGATTGTGGTGGCAGCAGGGGTGGTGGTGTCTTATTGCATCTGTCCAGGTACCTCTAAAGGGATGGGTTGGAGGGAATAGACTGCAAGGACCTTCAACCCACCTGTGCTTACACACAACCACATACCAAGGGAGACAGATAAACCGTGACAAAGTTCTGTATCTCCCTTTTTTCATGGTTGTGTTGGAGGCCTGTTTTTCTCCTACCCCTCCCAAATGGTGCTTATTATTTCAAGGAGTTGCATAGGGAACAGGTAAGTACCAACTTCAGTATTTTTCCACACTACCAGGAAACTCCCAGTGAATTCTCAGGGTGCAGCACTTCATCTCATCCCACCTTCAGCCAGGTTGATGCACAACTGGGGCGCATCCTGCAGGGAGGCAGATTGGGGATGACCCCAGCACTTCCTTTGCTGCCTGACTCCTCTCATCCCACAAACAGGGTGCGGTTTGGCTAAGTACAGTATTATCAAGCAGCCTTTATGGCTCTTTCCCCGGATGGAAAAAGGGGAGGATTAGCAACCCTCCCACTGGTCCTGTGGTGCTTTGTGCCTGGTGCCCATGTACCCCAGAGGGGGACCTTTTCAACTTTGCACAGACCCATGTTGTATACAGGACAACCTTGGTTTTTAACAGGCCGGTAAACTTTTATGTAAAAATGTGCCTTATCTTTCATAAACATCATTCCAGTTTTCCACAACTTGCCTTGTGGTCTCACCTCTGGTCCTCTGCCTAATTTTACCTGGGTAACAAGGAAAATGGGGGAAGCAGGCGGGAAGGCTAGCGTTCCCCTGCCCCTGGTGGAACCTCCTTTGGTTGAGATGCTTTGCCAATGCCTCTCTCTCTCTAAGCCCCCTAATGCACAGGAAGGAGCCAGATGGGAGGTATGAGAGGGTGGGGGAGTCTGAGAGACTCTTGGCCATGTTCCAAGCATATTTTGGTAGTATAACTTCCTTTAACTTTCTCTCTGTCCCCATCCACACACACACAGACCTGCCAACATGAAGAATGTCTAGTCTTTTCATGAAAAAGGCTGGTTCTCCTCTGCACCAGACCTTCCCTGCGTTGGAAGAAGAGCTTTTTGTGCCCATGCTACTTGAAGGCTCTTACTGACCTTCCTTGTTGGGAGCCCTCTGCTTGGTTCCCACAAACCTCCTCCCACCCCCCACCTTGACTCAATCTTGGAAAACAGTAACAGGCTGGTGGGAAGGGTGGGGGGAGGTCAGGTTGGGGTTGGCTTCCCAGGGTCACAGCCTCTGTCCAGTAGCCGCATGCTTTCCCCCAGAGACACAGCACTGGTGATGTGGGAGGGGTGGAGAGTGAGAGCAGAGTAAATGTGTCTGGGCTGGGAATGGTCAGTGCGGAGCAGGGACAAGCACAGCTGAAAATCAGATGCTTAAAGAGTTTATTTTGCAATTAGGGAAAGCAACCAATTATTCCATCCAAGAAAACAAACCCCACCCCTGACAGCATCTGGCCCCTGGTAGGACATTTGGGGTCATTGGTCCTGGGACAAAAAGGGCTCAAGGCACACACCCCTTCCTCCCTGCTCCTTTTGCTCTTTATCCCACTCCTCCCTAGTTTGGCTTGATAAAAATAGCCTGTCCTCTCCTCCTGCTGCTGCTCTAATTGGAGCCAGATGTTTTCCTGCAGGCGGGGGGGGGGGCTGGGCAGGAAGTTGACTGGAATGCAGTGGATGAGTGGATGAGAAAGGGTGTTGGGGGAAGGAAGCCATCCTGCATCTAGGGAGTGGGAAAACAAGGCAAGGCTTCTGGGTCCAGATGCCCCAAAGAGAGCCTGTGCCAGCCCAGGGTCTTCCCTGTTCCCATCTGTTGAAAGTTAGGAATGTGACATCTGTTTTTTGTATCCACATCATCAACTGTGTTGGGATTTCATGCACACAGCATCTCCAAGGCCACTGTCTCCAGTCACCATGAAATCCTTCTGGGTCCTATCCTGCCCCACATTTTTTCAAGGCTTGTGTGCCACTTCTTTCTGTCTGTGCATGGGAAGGTTATTATGCCAGCTTCTTAAGTGAGGCTTAATATCATTTTCCTTATATTATCTGGTGTAAGGGGGAAGTTAATGAGTGATGCTTATGACCACCCCACCAAAACAAACATCTTTAGCTGGCAATTACTGTTGAAATTAAAACCTGACCTACCCAATTCAGTTTGGGTGGGGGAATAGAAAGGAGGGCACCACAAATAAAATTTATGTATGCAAGAGTCTAAGATAGGCTTCCTAAACCTCAGCCCTCCAGATGTTTTGAGACTACAATTCCCATCATCCCTAACCACTGGTCCGGCTAGCTAGGGATCATGGGAGTTGTAGGCCAAAAACATCTGGAGGGCCAAGGTTGAGGAAGCCTGGTCTTAAGAGGTTCTGGTTCTGCCAGAGCTAAGAGTCGAAAGGTCCTGGCTAAGTAAATTTCTTCCCGTTCCCTTAAAAGGGGGCAAATGTCTTGATCCCTACAAGTGTGGGTGATGAGACCCCAAACGGTGTTAAACATTCTCTCTCTACTCACCTGCCTCCTTGAGTCCCTTTAGGGTTATGAGCAGGACAAACAAAGGCACGTGCCATAGAACATACCACTTATCAAGCGACATCTATTCTTTAGGAGGGAACCATGATATACAAACTGCCAAAAAAAATAATACAGGTTCGGAAACTCCCTTCAACCCCTTGAAGGAAACAGGAAGCCAAAACTTCAGGCAGAGTCTCTTCTTTCTGGCCAGAACGGACTGCCTGGAGCTCTGCCAAACTGGGAGCCTGGAGGTTCTGAAGGAAACTGGTTCTTAGCCAGGCTTGGGCATGTGCTTGTTTAGTTTCAAGTAGTCATGACCGTATCTCTCCTCTCCCCAAAGAAGCCTGGGACCAGGATATTGGGTGCCTGGCCAGTGCTCTTGATAGCCATTTTATTCCTTTGAAAATCCAAGTTTCTAGCTGCAGAGAGGTCCTTTTTGCATGGGGCACCTTCTAAGGAGCATCTCATCAAAAGCAGGGGGACTTGAGTTCCTTTGGTCTCAGTAAGCCATGGTTTGGCCTAGTGCAACATGAGAACAAGGACAACAAAATAAGTAATGGAATAGAGACATCCAGGAGTTGTCTACGCTAGACACTTACAGTTCCCCTAGAGTCCAACAGCACTTGTTTTGCACATTTAGCAGAGAGTTAACACATTGTTCCCTCATTTTTTATGGGACACCTACATGATGATGCCACCCAGTTGTTATCCTCTTGTGTGTTCTCCACAGTATCGGCTTTTTCTTCGTCCATCTTCCCTTAAAAGTCTCTGCACTACACCCACTG
This sequence comes from Podarcis melisellensis, assembly GCF_964234715.1. Classification (NCBI taxonomy): domain Eukaryota; kingdom Metazoa; phylum Chordata; class Lepidosauria; order Squamata; family Lacertidae; genus Podarcis; species Podarcis melisellensis. The sequence continues at coordinate 57,883,317 of NC_138540.1, forward strand.
TCACAGGTGTGCATTTAAATCTTTTTAGATATTGTCCATGGAGGATGGAGAGGTGGTTGTGGGTGTACTGATGCACATCTAAACACTGTGTGGCTTGAATGCAGCCTATTCTACAAAGGTTAAGAGCCATGTCTGTCACTTCACAGTGATATTTGTAAGCACTGGAGTACAGTTATGGGAGCTGAACTCTACGAAGCCACAAAGCTCCGCCTCCAATTTGGGACTTACCTCCTTCTGTTAAATCATCCACATGCAGCCAAGGTCAACAAGCAACAGACTGCAGAACAAGCCAATACAGAGACCATAAAGGGTGCTAATAGCTTGTGTAAAGTTCAGATTTCATCCAAGGTAGACCAGCTATCAGTCTGTAGAAATGGGCTCTGAGCCTCACTCACAACAGATAAATCGGAAGAGAGTCTTCACTGTTGCTTTCACAAACATCAAAGGCTGGGACCATGCAGAGTAGCCAGCTCCAGGGAACTACAAGCTTTTTCCTGCAGTCATGGTGGGAGCTGCTCCCCCAATGCTTTCTTCCCCCTGATGGCTGGTAAGAGCAGTTACATCTGTTTCTGTTTGACTGGGAACATAGGCTGGAGACCTCCAAGTCGGCAGTCACTCTGGGCTCCCCAACTTCTGTTTCAGGATCAAATACTATGAAGAGGGAGGAAGGGAAAAAAGTGAGAGAGAGGAAAGGAAGAAATAAGGAAATGAGTTGCAGATGAAGTCTTGTCCTTTACACAGCACCTAGGGCACCATTGGTTCTGAAATGAATATTAAATTGTAATAAGCACCAGTACCCAGTGGCATAGCGTGGGGGGGTGCAGGGGGGGCCGGCCGCACCGGGCACAACATCTGGGGGTTAGGGTTAGGGGGCGCAAATCCACGGGTTAGGGGGCGCAAATTACTTGCCTTGCCCCGGGTGCTGACAACCCACGCTACGCCACTGCCAGTACCCCCATTAGACTCCAAAAAAAAAAAAAATAGACTCCAATGGATAGTGCCTTTGACAGTTTTAGCTATTTGGTGCTGAACTGTCTGCGGAAGCGGACAAATGCCAGCTCCCTTGGCTTGTAAAGTGAGATGAGTGCCGAAACCCCAGAGTCGTTCATGACTGGACTTGTCAGGGGTCCCTTTACCTTTACCTTTTACCCACCCACTGAGATTAAAAGAAACGAAAGGTGAAGAATCATCCCAGACCCACCAGCTCTTTTCTCAATGGTGGGAGGGTGCTGTAGGCATCATCTTACAAAGGTGTGAACAAGAAGTCACAGCTCCACACTGCAGCACCTGCTCTCCTAGCATCTCCTCCCTATGCACAGAAGGCACCCCATGGCTCCTTGAGAACCAGCTCTTATGTTCTTACGGCTGCCGATTGCTTGTTGCAGCCACAGCAGCTCCATGGCCAGGTGCTTTCGGTAGCGCTGGAGGTCAGGCACAGCTTGGGGCATCTCTGGTACTCTTTGGAAATGAAGCTCTGCACAACAAGAGGTGCACAAAAGGTCAAGAAACCACTCTTAGTCTGCCCCCCCTTGTCTCTCCCCTCTGGTTGGCTCCTCTTCCCTGCCCCCCACTACCAGGTAAGTTTATTGGGGCAGGGACTTGCCTTTTCGGCATAAGCAAAAAGCACTATATTGGGTGATGATGCTGAAGAACAGAGAAAAACAGCAACTGTACTGCAAAGGAAGACAGTGGATGGGAGCTTGGAGTCTCAAATTGTTCCACATGCCTTACCTTGGCTCACCCTCGGAGACTCCATGTTGAGGATCATGCTGCTCCATTCAGATGACATGCTACTGTGGTGCTTGCCTTCCTCACTTTCTCCTAGCAAGCTGCAAGCATTCCCAGGGGGGCTGCCCACAAGATGCTCCTCAGCCTCAGTTTCTGCCACCACTTCAGCTGGTGATTGCATCTTGCAATCAAGGTCTTTTTTGGAGAGTAGCTCATCTTGACGACAAAGCACTGCCTCCTTTTCATGCAACTTGTTCTTGTTGGCCCCTGGCTTTTGGACACTCAATTCCTTGGCTTTTATTGGTTTCTGGACAGACTATATTTAAGACAGTGGAAGAAGAGCACAATTTTCAATTCATGGCTGCAACATTAAGTATCACCCTCACTTTTACTGATGTCAGTTTTCATTTCCCTCTTCTCTTACATCCTTGTGCAATTAAAAGCCAGTGAAATTATAAGCACTGCCAGCTTCTACCAAGAGCAGAAAGAACCAGTAACCATACCTTTGGAAGAAACACTGGCACAGGCATGGAATGACTGTCCCACTTCAGCCAATCCAGATCCCCTTCAATCTCCTTGACGATGTTCTCATATTCCCCCTTTAAGTTTTGAAATCTCTTCCTGACCAGGTAACCCCTGACATGAGCCTAGGAAGTAAATGAATCATAAAAAAATAACAATCACAAATTAGGAAGGAATTAAAGGCCATTAGCTCAAGCCTGGTTTAATAAGACAAGTCCACACAGGCCAGCCTTCTAGGGTTTCCATGAGTCCCCCCACTTCCTGGTCTTGTGGCTTTAAAAAGCAGCCCAACAAGCAGGAATTATATAGTGATGGTTTTTCTATCTCCACCTTTGCCAGGCTGCTGTAGAAGATGCAGGAGAAAGGCCAGTTAGGAAGTTGGCAGTCCTAGTATACTGCGCTCCTGACCCCAATCCCAAGAGAGGAGATGCTGGAGGCAGGAAAGGAAAGAAAGAGGAGCTAAAGGCATATGTATGTGTGTGTGTATTTATATATTACATGCTACCACCACCACTTTTGAGAACTTTTCCCTATGGGCATTTTTTAACAGAAGCCGCCATTTCCATTTAAAAACAGCAACAGCAGAACAAAATGCTTTAAGCAGAGCAGTTTATTTGCTGCGAGGGAATCACTGAGGAAAGGGGTGGGATGGGTGAAATGTGTATTTACGCAAAGCAGGCCATGTTGGGAAGGGAGAGTATCTGCTTTGCATGAAGAAGCTCCCAGTTTTGCATGCAGAAGCTCCTCTCGCCTGCTTTGCACCCACATCAAGCCTCCCGCCCGCCCAGGGCTGCTGCTGCTTTTCAGGGTCCCCAGGGGGATGAGGCCACGATAGCAAGCCAAACCATGAGGACGAGCACCCCTAGGTCTGCCTTGAGTGGCAGGTCCACCATGCCAACCGATGCCACCCACTATCCTGCTTCCGGCACCTGAAGAGTCACCACTCTCCTCCTCAGCATCAGTCGTTGCCGCTCTTCCTCGCTTTCCTCCATCATTTTCCTCAGCGCTGGCTGCCCTGGCAACCGCGTCTCTCGATGACGTCAGCGAAGCGCGACAAGCGCGGGCTCTTTTCTTCTTCCTTTTTCCTTAAGTTCCTCAGAGCGGCCGCTAAGTGGCGCTGTCCAGGCGCTCTCTTCGTTCTCCGGGCTGGATGACGGAGGCGAATGTCTTCCGTCATTTGCTTCCAAATTAATTGTTGGTACAATTACATTAAGCACCATCGGTCGAGGGTTTCTCAGCAGGCGCCTATAATATCGTTCACTACACTTTTAGTCTCCTGTTTCTCCAAATAACTGCCCCTTATTTTAGGGCTCATCCTATACGCTAATCCCTTATAACGGAAAGATGCAGGTTGATATACCAGTATGATAGGATATATTTAATGTAATATAATCTCCGCCCAACACACCTGCCCCCCCCCCGCAGCCAAGTCTTGTTGGCAACTGTTGGCGGCGAGCTCTCGCGAGGCTTGTTCGCAAGGCATCGCGCATGCGCCTTTGAGCCGCGCCATTTTGGAACTGGCTGGCAGACTGGAGCGAGGCCTTGTGGGCGCGGCGGGGGAGAAACGGCGGCAAAGAGGAGCGTTCAAAATCCGGGATCCCGACTGGAGCTGCTGTGCTTTGCCGGAACTGGGCTGGCAGGTGAGAGTCGCGGCGGCGACAACGCTTCCTCCTCCTGCCACACCGCCGACCGGCCTGAGGGAAAAGGAGGCGGAGGAAACAATGTTTGCGTGTGGGGGGCGGGGCTCGTCCGTGGGGGGGGGGGGCGGAAGAGGGAGGAGAAGCCGGGCTCTGAGGCTCCCATAGTTCGGTCTTTCGCCCCCTGCCTCGAGCTTGTGGCCTCTCCGTCCTTCCCCCGTCTCCTTTCTTCTTCCAAGGGGAAAAAATAATGGGACTGAAGTTCCATTGGGGTCCAGCTTGGTCGAGGGGCGGCAGTTGGAGGCGGATTGCGAGGGAGGGAGGGAGAGTGTAGATAGGGCAACCTGGGACGCGGGGGGGGGGGAGTCGTACCCGACTTTACCTGGCTATGAAATGGGAGGGGAGCATAGCTGTCAACTTTCAGATTCGAAAATAAGGGGTCAGCAGCCTCGAAAATAAGGGATCAGCAGCCTCACCTGTCCCGGGGACAGTGTACGGGATATCTTAATAATCCAGGATAGCAGCGGGAAACGGTGCTGGAATAAGGGAATTTCCTGCCAAAAAAGGGAAGGTTGACAGCTACGGTTTTGTTTGTCCCGCGATTCCTCCTCCCTCCTCAATCTCAGAAGTGTTACTTGCACTTGCTCAAAAAGGAACTGTGCACATGGTCACAATTATTATTACTGCACAGATTTTCAGGGTAGAACCATTATATTGGCAGATCAACATGATAAAGCTGTAGCTGATTTGACAGGGATCAGCAGCCTTACCTGTCCCGGGGACAGTCTACGGGATATCTAACAATCCGGGATAACAGCGGGAAACGGCACTGGAATAAGGGAATTTCCCGCAAAAAAAGGGAAGGTTGACAGCTATGGAGGGCAGGAAACGCGCGCGCATTCCCGCAGGCTAGGCGCTGAGATCCACGGGCACTTTTCCTCCTCCACCCCTTCTTTCTTTCCTCGGGTCCCGGATCCGAGCTTGCCACCTCTGGTGCATAACGGGGACTTTTCCCAAGTAACTCTTATGCCTTGGGGTTGCAACTGCAACTCCTCCTTTCACCAAAGACTGCATTCTCTTCTGCTAGTTCGTTGGGCCAAGGAGCGTGCTTGGTGATAGTTTTAATTCCTCCGGTTTCCTTCGCGCCTGCCTCCTATGGTAGTATCGCCGTTTCACCCTGCAGTAAGACATTCTCACCTACCCTTTTTGCTGCCGACTTTAGCGTATGCTTCCAGCGCAATCGACGTGGATTTCGTTGCATGTTCTTATTTTAAGGCTTGCTTGTTCACAAGTACATGGTGTTCACGTCCGGAGAAGGGAACATTGATTGCATGTGTCTTGTCTCTTTTTCCCAGCCTGGCCTTCTAGGTGATCTGGATTCTGAACATGAGGCCTGGATATTTAGCAACCTGTTGCCTCAGCTTGTGGGGCAAAAAAGGTAGCTGGATGTTAACCTGCAGAGTCTGCTTCGGTTGAAAGGGAAAACATTGACTAAAAAGGGAATTGGGATTAAAACCAGCTCAGTCACTTTTCCACTTCAAACACTTCTGAAGTCTGCAGAACCCACCTCATGAACTTTTGAAATTCTCTTTAAATTCAGGATAACACCTTGGACTACTATTTTCTCACATGGAATGGATAATTGTATAAACTTCTTAAGTTCTGCATACTACTTTCAAGAGCTGTTTTTGCCTTCTGGTTCAAACATTTCAGGCAAAACTGAGATTTAGTGCTTCTACGCAACAAAATGCCGAAAAGAAAATGTAAATTTTCTGTTGGGCTACAGAAGAAGTATACCTGTTTTAGAAGAGGTAGAGATGATTTTGAAGGCGAATGCATGATATGTAAACCGGGTACATTTGTCTCTGTGGCAAATAAAGGAGGACGTGACTTGCAATCACACGTGGAGTCCGAAAAACACAAAAAAGCAATTCGAGGCGAAGCTTCTTCAGCACAATTAACAGACTTTTTCATAAAACCATGTAGCAAATTGGAAGATGAAGTAACCGCAGCTGAAGGAACTTTTGCTTTTCACACTGTTAAGCACCACAACAGTTATAACGTGATGGCGTGCACATCAGGCCTACTGAAGACAACATTCCCGGATTCCAATATCGCAAGGAAGTTTTCAAGTGCAAAAACCAAGACAGAAGCAATTGTAAATTCTGTCTTGGCACCTGATTGTTTGGAAAATGTTTTGAAAAGCATTGAAGAAAATGACATATGTTATTGTGGAGTTTCTACTGAGGGGAGTAACCATGGTTCAGTAAAGGTGTTTCCAATAGTTATTCAGTATTTTGACTGGAAAAGTGGTGGTTTGCAGTCCAAAATAATTGAAATGCGAAGCCAACCCAATGAGACTGCAGATACAATCTTGTCATACGTGAAGGAAACTCTTGAAAGTAAAGGACTGCTAAAGAAATGCATAGCATTCATAGGTGACAACTGCAACACAATGTTTGGAGGGATACGATGGGATTCAGAAGGAAGAAATGTGTTCGCAAAGTTGAACAATGAGCTAGATAACAAAACTTTAATTGGTGTGGGATGTCCAGGACACATTTTGAATAATTGTGTTCATCAGGCAGCAGAAACTTTGGACATTGATGTTGAGAGCATCATTTTCAAGATATACCAGTACTTTCACATCTATACAGTCCAAACGGAGCAGTTAAAGGAGTACTGTGAATTTGTAGATACTGAATACAAAAAGCTGCTATCTCATAGCAAGACAAGGTGGTTGTCATTATTTCCAGGTGTCAATAGACTCATTCGTGTGTTTCCAGCTGTCAAGGCATTTTTTCTCTCGCAGAATAATCCACCAACAGTGTTAAAAAGGTTTTTTGAGCACGCGTTTAGTGAGGTTTATTTATTGCACTTGCAGTCTCTCATGAGTATGTTTCACTCATATATTTTAGAACTCGAAAGGGAAAATAATTCAGTTGTAGAGGTTCTGAAAGTTCTGCTTTGTGTTCAGAATGTGCTCAATGAACATAAAAGCAACAACTTTATGTGCCTCAAAGTTAAGAGCCTTCTAGAAGAAAAGCGTAAGGAGGGTCTTGGTGCAGAGTGTAACAAATTCTATGCAGAAGTAAATAGCTTATATGACAGCTGCATAGAATATCTGGGAAAATGGATGGAGTCCATGAAAGAGTTTTCATGCTTCATGTGGATGTCTCTTAGTGAGTCACTTGAGTGGGATAAGGTAGAACTTTCCATAAAATTTCTCCTGGACAGGGATGTGTCCATAGATGATGTGAAATGCTTTGATCAATTCTGCAACCTCAAGAAGTTTGTGGATCAATACAAAGGTGATGATAGGTTCATTAATCTTCAGGCACATCAGAAGTGGACCAAGTACTTTGAGACTTCCCAAAACATGTGCCACTCAGAACTTTTGAAGATTGCACAGTTTTTTTTTGCTGTTGCATCACATGATAATGCAAATATGGAACACATTTTCTCTTTGATGCAGAGTTGGTGGAGCAAAGAAAGAGGCCACTTATCCTTGGAATCGCTGCGGAATATATTGCTAGTACAATATAATTATAAGCACTTTACTTGCAAGGAATTTCATGCTTATCTCTTAAGCAATAAGCAGTTGTTGAATAAGATAAGATCTACAGAGAAATATGCTTGGGCCAGACAACATCAGAAAGAAGAACAAAGTGCATTTGAAAGTGACATACCATGAGGTAATTAAAAGTAGAAGTTAGCAAATGTGTCCTCTTTTTTGTTCTTCAAAATATGGCAACCTTAGTCTGGAAATGAGAGGGGTGTTATGCACTGTTGACACTAAATAAATGTTTTGTACTGACAGTATATGGTGAATGCTAATGTATAAGTTTGCTTGAAGACAGAGATGCATTATTAAACAGTCTGTCTCCCCACACTGCCTCATATTTAAATCAAGCCTTGCAATTATGTATTTGTGCCCCATCTCTCAGCCTTAGTTCCCAAGGCAGTTTACAATGACATTTAAAAATCCATCCAAGAAATGAAAGGGCCCCTGAGCAAATGAATGGGGAGGGCACAGGAGGGTGACACAGCCAAGAGGAGCCTTGGGGCAGAGCAGCAGTCCCCTAGGATTGCTATCAGCCAGATAAGTCACTAAAGTGTAGTGCCAGTTCCCTCCATTCAAAACATATTAGTATTAAAAGCTGAAAAGCTATAGGAGAGCCAATATACTCGCACGCACCCTCCACTGGTGTAGACCATCTAGCAGGACCATCAAGACATTTTCAATCCCAAATCTGGGTCAGAATCAATTTTATAGCAAATGTGGTTATAGTATGAACAAGAATTGAGAAAAAAATTATTTTAAGACACAGTTTGCCAGTCTGACTTGCACTGCCACAATGATGTCTCCCAGCCCACATAAAGCCCCTGAACTCCTGGCTTACTGCCCCCTTGATCATGAGATGATGAGGTTCCTTACTACCTTCTCCCTTGAAAAGTACTTAGAACTGAAGGAGGCAGTTGGACTCCCATTTCCCGCACGATGTGCTCTCAAGGCTCAGATTAATTCTACTGGACCCAGCTTTTGCACAAATCCCTTGGAAAAGTGAAGTGAGTGCATGCACACTTTCTCTTGCACACCCCTGGTTGATGTTAACTGTCGTGGTTGCAGGTAGGTAGCTGTGTTGGTCTGCCATAGTCAAAACAAAACAAAAATTCCTTACAGTAGCACCTTAGAGACCAACTAAGTTATTGGTATGAGCTTTTGTGTGCCTGCACACTTCTTGAGATACACTGAAACAGAAGTCTCCAGACCCTTATATATAGTGAGAGGGTGGGGAGGGGTATTACTCAGAAGGGTGGTGGGAATTGCAGTCGTTAACAGTCGTCAGCAGGTTTACAGCACCTTTCAGCTAATCACCCATTCCCACCACCCTTCTGAGTAATGCCCCTCTCACTATATATAAGGGTCTGGTGACTTCTGTTTCACTGTATCTCAAGAAGTGTGCATGCACATGAAAGCTCATACCAATAAAAAACTTAGTTGGTCTCTACTGGAAGGAATTTTTTAATTTTGTTAACTGACCTGTTTACCCATTCCCATATTTGTGTGTGTGTCACTGTATTAAACTAGCAAGTATCAGTTGTCTCACATACACAGTCCCATTGAGGTCTGCGCCCCTTTCCGTCTCCTGGATCCCACCACCACAGCCCTCCTCTGTGATGTGATCCTCAGATGTACATTCCAAAGTAGAGAGCATTCCAATGCTACATCTTTATTGTAAGAACATCCATAAGATAAGCATTTGAGTCGAAGATTGCACAAAACCAGCATGTTGTTGTTTAAGGATCTCACACACACGCATATCTGCCGGGTCTTTGTGTTACCACAGTCTTTTCTCAGGTGAAACAAAGTTTCTTCAAGCCGGATGGAAAGGAGGCTTTCTTGTCACTTCTTCCTGTGAGTCACCAGCAGAACACTGAATTGTGTGGGCCTTCTGTAGTTTCTCAATATTCTCAACCTACTTGATGCATAAAGAATTAGAAATTAAAAAACAAGGCTAGTGCTGTCTCCAAAAAATATTGAAATAAGCATCTAGAGGGCTTTGGAAGGAAGGTTGAACTGGGGTGCAACTGCTGGAGTTGGAGGGCTGTAGGAAGAGAACAGGGATGGGGGACTTATGGTGTCCCAGGTGTTGCTGGACTACAACTCCCATCATCCCTGACCATTGGGCCATGCTGCCTGCAGGGGACAATGAGACTTGGGAGTCCTGCAAGATGTGGAGGGCCACTGATGTACCCTACCCCTGTCTTAGAAAAAGGTAACATGCGCAAGAATAAATGGTATTTTGTGCTCAAGTGATTAACCACCTTTTCTAAGGTGAAGGGGTTAAACTATGGATACGTTTTTTCTGTGAAAGGTGCTGCAGACAATATGCACATTTCTATGAGGCAGCTACTTTACCTTCCGGCTACTTTACCTTCCTGCGTTGCAAAGATTCACTTTTGGGCACAACTTCCTCTTCTACAGTCTCTGCAGCTTTCTGGGGAAAAAGGGGAGATAAAATTGAAGAGGCCCAAGAGGATTCACAACACACACAACTGGAGAAGTGCTTTGCTGCTCCATACAGCAGTAAGTCCCAGTGAAGAAAATGGGACTTGCTTCTGTGTAGAGGGCTATACAGTAAGTTGGCCACAGCCACAAAGCCAGCTGCTTTTTAGAATCATGGCCACAATTGGAATGTAAAATTTAACAACAGGCTCCTTGTGTGAGGATGGAGATCTAAAAAAGCTTTCAGCTTTTGAGTCAATGTAAAGGCAAAGAGACTCCAACCCAATATTCAGAGTTCTCCATAACTCCTCCCCTAGACAAATTTTGAGAGTGAATTCTTCCTGCTGAAGTTTCGTCACCCACTGGGATTCTTTGCGGTGGTGAGAGTTTCCATTCATAAAATCAATCCAGAAGATGTTGACCGAAAGAGAGGCCCACATAACCCCCTCATACCTGGTCAAGAGGCAATTCCACCTGCGTGTTTTCATCATCTCTGATTTCCTGGGCATTCTGTATCTCTTCCCTTACACCTTTTATTTTGTAAACACTTCCTTCATCTGTAGGAAAAGAAAACATTTTGAGAAAACATTATTTCGTATCCTGGGGCATCCTTACCAGAGGAAATGGGATTGCGAAGGCAGCCTACCCAAATGGCCTGCAAGTCTGAAGTCTTCACTTTGGGGGAATCCTATGACCTTTACCCTTAAAATTAGGAGCACCTTTTCATTTCACCCAAGAGGTACTTCTGAATAACACAGCTACGTCATATTCCAGAGAAGTTTTCAACATCTCTCACACATGATGGATGTGATTCACAGTTTTTGCCACCAGCTAAGGACAAATTCATGGAAGACAGGAAGACGAAACCTTCAGGGGGCACAGCCTAAATTTAAATCAAGCTGGCTCAACCCAAGACCTTCCACAACCTTCACAGCACACACACGGGTCATACTACATGCGGTTGGGCTTTATGTGAATTCTACCATCTTTATTACTACTGTATTAAGGATACTACAATGCATATTAAGCCAACCAATAAAGACATTTGGTTGGCCTGAATGAATACACTGCCCCCATAGGGATTTGAGTTTTATTTTTAATGACCAATGAGGCTATCTTTGTGTTATGTGTGACATTCATTTATAACATTTGTACTCTGCTCTTCAGCCCAAAAGGCTCCCAGAGTGGCTTACATGCAATCAAAACAAGACAGGCTTATCAGCTAAAAATTCACACAGCACGCAAGGGAAAAGGAACAGGGAGGGGAGAGGAAAATAAAAAACTCAGGCACTACACAGCTGTTCCTATATTGACCAGCTGGCACAATTCAGGGGCAGGTGAGGCCTGATGGAAATGATCCTCCAGCAAAGCTGATTACATTGGCCCTGTTGCTTCCCATCTCTCCCCGTGAGGCAGCCTGAGAGAATGGCTGCCCCCAGGATGACAGTTGAGGGGAGGGAGAGGAGGAGGTCTGGTGGGGCTGGCTTAGCTGACAGAGATTCCAAGCAAGAAAACCTCCTTTTCCTTTTTACCTTGGTCAGAATTCTGGTTTGAGTTCCTCCTGATACGCCCGACCTGGCCTGGCTTGGCGTGGAAGATGGAGTCTGCCTCCTTGCGCAGGTGTTTCCTGCCTTTCCGCGTCACCGCGGAAAGATTCTGGCTGCTCTCCTTCTGCACAATCCCTGTGGACTGCACTCTCCGAAGGTTCAGCTGCAAGTGTGAGACAATTTTATCATTCTCAGGAGTAATTTATTTCTAGGAATGGTGCCTTATTTGAGCTGGGAGCCCCACCATCTCCACATTTATGAGTGCTGATGCTCAGGTGAGATGTTTCTTCACAATCACACAAGTTGCCATGGCTGTCACTTGTGAGCTCCTACACTCACATTTCACTGCTGACACAACTAGCCTCTTTCCACCAAAAAAAGAAAGCTAGTGTGGTGTAGTTGTTAGAGTGTGGGACTAGGACCCAGGAGACTAGGGCTCAAATCCCCACTCGGCCACTGGGTGACCTTGAGCCAGTCAAGGCTTCCCAGGCTAACCTACCTCCCAGAGTTGTGAGGATAACAGTGGGGAAGAGAACCATGTGTGCTACCTCGTCACTTTTGAGCTGGCCATCGGGTTTGAGGGAGAAGCAGGGCTGTTTCCGCACAATGATTGCTAAGGTGGAAGACACACCACAGGGTGACTTTTCCCACTCCATATTCTCATGCTGAAGCAAACTTGGGGAAAGGGTCCCCACAAAATAAAATGGCAGACTTGGGTAGCCAGAGAACAAGTGCTTTCAGCACATCCATCATTTGTCCTCACTCTCTAATTCTAGAGGGTGGACTCAATGGCAACCTCATGGAGATTCGTCCACTTTGAAAATGCACCATCTCAAATCGGGGTGTGGAGTCTCCCTGGCCCAGTGGGCCTGATGACCTTCTGTTCCCACCCTCACAGGGTCATTACGATGCTAGCTGCTTGGGGGCTGCAGCAAGAGGAGCTTGGGCAGGCTGATGCTTGGCAAAGCTGCATTCTGGAGGGATTGGCTGTGCAACCATGGGTTGAGTTCACCTGCTGATGGGCAATGAACCATGATCAAGTGCCCCACAGGGAATTTGGTCATGCAGATGATCTACCTACGTCTATACCTGATGTTACATTTGCAGAGCTAAGCAGGATCCAGTATGGTTTAAAACTGGATGAAAGACCATGTGTTGAGATTCCTGCATTGCAGGGGACTGGACTATAACACCTTTGGGTTACCTTCCAACTCTGCAGTTCTGTGAATCTATTCTATATGACATTAGGTATGGGGAAGATGGGTGTAGTTTGGGGAAAACAGTCTCACAGGCCAAACTGGAACCCACACAGGGCCAAATCTGGCCTGAAGTCTGGAGATTGCTCACCCCTGTCTTAAATGGTTCAAACATTTGTCCCAAATGGCATATTAAGAGCCACCATTTGCTTTTCGGGGGGGGGGGGAGATAGAAGTATTTAATCATGGAAGGGAGAGATACATACAATAGAAACATGTTTTTAAAAATATGACATCAATGAATTTTTAAGGCTGCACAAACCTTAGGGGGTTTAAGTTCTTTGCAGTAATATTATTTGTGCACTTTTACTGATGACCATGTAATCACAAGCTCCCTTTTTCAGTCAACACGAAAGAGAAGCGTGAGGAGAAGCCCCCATTTCCCCAGAGCTGCTGTTTGTGTTTCTCTACCTGTTGTGGCGGCTCAAGGAGTGCTGAGTCACTGGACCCCTCTGGCGGAGCCAGGTGGAGCTTAGCTAACTGGAAAAAAAGAAGATATAAAATTCCCACCAGGGTAATTGTGAATAAATCAAATTAATTGTTAACTTAACCCAAGGCTGCTTCATTTTAAAAAGACAGGCAGACCCAGAGGGCTGGAATTCCGAGTAGAGGAACCAAAGCCTATCTCTACATTTCAATTGGGTTTTGAGCTGTGGCAATGGAAAGGGCAGACTTTTGTGGCACAACATCAGGAAATCCTATGCACTGAGATTTAGCAATGTGAGATTTTAGCTTCCCTGTTATCTCTTTTATTTGATGAAATGGGGGTGGACCAGCCCAATACATCACACAGGGAAGCAAGCGTTTTGCAGAAATCACACTATTTTTGAAGAATCTAACAACTCCTTGGGTGCTACCCAATGGTCACCAGAAACCCTTTTTTTTAAAAAAAAATAAAATAGGTTTTTCCCAGAAAGGGAAAATCTAGAATAAAATATTTTTCTCATAAAATATCTGAGAAGAAACATGGGCTGGCCATTCTGCATGAGCACCACCAAACCCACCATATGACACACCAACCCATCTGGAAGTCCTGTCCCCGCCCTTCCCCCTTCAACCAGCAGAATCCCTGGTCAGCACCACCCCTGGGGAAGTCAGCAAAACTCACCCCTCGATTGTGGCTCATTCTTCTGCTGTTTGAGTGGTCCCTGTAATTATAGAAGCAGGAAATTCACTGCGGCCCACACAGGGATAAGTTTAGTTAGGGAAAGAGGGTCTGGACAGGTCAGATTTATTTTAAAATAATAATTCTTATAGTGCTAAAAAGTTGCCTTTGGTACGTTGTTATATCTGCTATTGTGTTGTTTTACTATGTAATTAGGACATTGTTTTAGCACTTTTTGATTTTGAAATGCATTCCTGTTTCCTTGGTTGTAAGAGCATTATTTGTTTTGTAGAAAAGCTGCCTACAAATACGATGATTGATTTTTATTTTGTTTTAAAGGGCTATGTTTGGAACAAGAGGGATTGAACAAGTTTTAGCAGCATGAACACAACCACGAAGGAGTGGAAGGGGCTGGTGTTTACGGACTTATGGCCATCTAAGGAGTGGCAATTAAACCTGCCCCCAGTGACTTCAGCCACCTACCGAATAGGCTGGTGTGTTATCTTTGGGGGCACCAGTAATTCGAAGTAGGGCAGGTCTTTGTACTTCTCCAGGCCCACCGCCACGTAGTAGTTGCCGCTCACCAGATCCTCACCAGTGGAGACGGCATCGCCATTGAGCTTGCAGAGCCTGGCCAGAGACAGAAAAGTGAGTATCTATAACAGGCAGGGGAATCTAAACTGGGAACAAGATTGAGGATGGAGAGAAAGTTCTATATTTGAATGGGGAAGGGCCATAGCTCAGTGGTGCAACACCTGCTTCGCATGCAGAAAACAACCTTTGCATGGGAGAGAACCCTGGAAAGCCACTGCCAGTCAGTGTGAGCAATACTGAGCTAGATGGGCTAATGGTCTGCCTCAGTATAAAGTAGTTTCTGAAACTTCAGTATAAATCTGAAGTGAAACTAGCAAATCAAAATGCTTACAAAGCCTTGAGAACGAACTTTGCACCTTTCTGCATTACTGTAAAATAATAATGATGAATTTGTATTCTATTCAAACATTAAACCTACAGTATAAAACAGTGTGGGTTTAAATGTCGCTGTCTTCCCTTGGGAACTGTGTTGACAGCCTGGGACTTTGAGCAGAATAGCCAAATTACAGTTCCCTGAATTCCTTGGGAGGAAAACCATGACAGTGATGCCAATATGAAACAGAGTGCCGATCTCTTCCTACAGACCACGTGGTTGCTTGTAACCTTCTGTCAACAAACCTTGTTGCACATATTCCTAGGAATGGCACTTTCAGAGGAAGAATCTAGCAATGCCAATTACTTTTATTTATTTATGGCATTTATACCCCACCTCTCCTTCAAGCTCAAGGCGGGATTCTTCCCCATTTTATCCTTATAACAACCCTGTGAGGTGGGTTGGGCGGAGAGTGACTGGCCGAAGGCCACCCAGTGAGCTTCATGACTGAGTAGGGGTTTAAACTTGGTCTCCCAGGTCATCATCCAATGCTCTAATCACTACACCTTTGGAAAGGCAGCCCCATACTTCAAGCATCTCATTCCCAGCTGGTTTTTCTACTTGTAAACTACTTAATAGTCTATTTTGGCACAAAACAACACATAAATAGCCAGTGTTCCAGAATTCAATAAATCCCACATAGAGGTGCCTCCTAGGAGACAAAAACCTTTGGGTACATTTCCCAAAGAATCTTGTTGTTGGAAAGTGAAAGGCAGGCAAAAGGGTGGAGCTTGTTCAAAGTACTCACCTTCTAACAGCCCCAGTCCGCAGGTTCGCCTTGACTGACAAGATGGACAGGACAGCGCTCCACTCCTGCAGGGTGCTCTTGTTGAGGATCAGGCGGAAGGGGGGGCTTAGCAGGTCCCCGTTGCGGAAAACACTTCAACAGAGAAGCAAAGGGACAGGCTGCATGGGGCATGATTTCCATAGTCACCCGTATGTGTAAGCTCGCCATTCCTTTGGGAAGGGGCGTGGTTCTGTGGCAGGGTTGCATATGGAAGGTCCCAATTGAAACCCCAGTGGCACCTGGTAGGGCTGGGAGGGAACCTGGCCTGAAACTCTGGAGAACCACTGCCGGTCACTGTAGACAATGCTGACCAAGATGAACCAGTGTATGAATGGTATACACTGATGGTATACAATGACGACCACCAAATCCACCAACTACATACAATAAGACACTTAATGCCACTGTTGCTTCAGGAACCTCCAAGCCGCCTTGCACCCAACAGGTACTCAATTCAGATTTATACATTTTTGCTAACCACACACAAGCTAAAAGCAGCACGAAGCCCTTGTGCCAAGACGTTTACCCCTATAACAGTCAAGAAACATGGCTTGAACCAGGCCTGGAGTGAGGGACGGGGCATGTTCTGCCTTCAGACCCTTTCCTAATAATCCCTGCACTCCCCCCCCCCCACTGTCCAAAGAACATTTGTTTTAGTTCTCTCCTGCTCCAAAGGGGAAATTGTCAGAAGCAGCCAGGGAGTCACTCACTGTATAATGCAGGGCAAGTTCGCCTGCTTCCTCCACTGTGTCGAAACAGGCATCTTCTGGGGAATAACTGGGTAGCTCTGAAGACCAGAAACACCAAAATTGTTATTGACAACAAGAGATATCCAGCCGTGCTCTTGGTACTCTGCAGATAAGCATAAACAGAAAAGAGAGACCAACAGGGGTCTCTACCCCAGCAACCTCACAATCTGATTTTTGGAAGACCAGAAGAGGGGAGGGAGGACCAAGTCTGACAAGCGACGGACATGGGGTGACTCAGAAGACAGAGGCAGCCCAGGAAAGCCTGACAGGTTTATGCATTCTAGAGTTCAACTCAGAATTTGAAACCAGACAGCCAACAACAGGTTAAATGGGCTGCTGCCCTCCCCGCTAAGCCCAGAACTATGGCACACAGCACACAACAGTGAATCATTGTGGCTTTGGCAGGCCTGTTCCTAAGAGGCACTGCTAAGACAAGGTCTTTCTGTTGTCACCAACACAGAAAGAAGCCTCCTTCACAATGGCTTGCTGAGTGCACACCCTGCTGCTATAGTGACTAAAGCTTTACGCAGCTCAGTTGGTAGAGCATGAAACTCTTGATCTCAGGGTCATGGGTTTGAGCCCCAAGTTGGGCCAAAGATTCTTGCATTAAAGGGGGTTGGACTAGATGACCCACGTGGTTCCCTTCCAACTCTTACAATTGTATGATTTTTAGTCTTGTAAGGTGGATGGGACTAACTCAAGGGGTTCCACTCAGCCTGAGGAAGATGCAGACCTTCCTCCGCAGATTTACTCTTCAGAGGTTAACCTATATAATTCATATCACCATCTTCAATGAGTGGACCATTCTGTACCCCTCCACTGCTTGCCTTTCAACCTAAGTAGAATCACAACAGTGATAGATAGTTCAAGGTCTTGTTGCCAGTGGCGTAATGTGGGGGGTGCAGGGGGGGCTGGCCACACCGGGTGCATCATCTGGGGGTTAGGGTTAGGGGGCGCAAATCCACGGGTTAGGGGGCGCAAATCCATGAGTTAGGGGGCGCAAATTACTTGCCTTGCCCCGGGTGCTGACAACCCACGCTACGCCACTGCTTGTTGCTATATTTAAGAGAAAAATCAGTGGGTGGGTGGGTGAATAACTTACTTGCATCAGCCACCAGGCATTGCAATTTGTGTACAAACACACACACATTATTATTATTATTATTATTATTATTACTACTACTACTACTACTATTTGTACCCCCACCCATCTGACCGGTTGCCCCAGCCATTCTGGGTGGTTTCCAACAAATATAAAAGCATAATAAAACACCAAACATTTAAAATCACTTAAAGCTGCTTTCTACTGAGCCTAAAAACATGGAAACAGAGCAGTTCAGAGCCCTCTTGCAGGTTTGCTTCACTGCATTGGCTTCTCAGAGACTGGACTATATTGGAGTGGGTGGGCCAAGCAGAGAGAGTAACTTTTCCAGACTGTAAGCCTGAAGGCAAAGCTTATTCTTTTGCTTCCACAGTGCCTAATGTGCCAATAAAAGTTTTTGTGTGTGTGTGAAAACCGCTTTAGACTGCTCATCCTTTAAAGCAGCATCATCTGCTTACAAACAGCCGAGGCCTTTCCCTGCCCCGCTCTGGAACTCACCTGCACTCTGTCTTTCTTCTGGTTCCCATTGAGCTGCTTCATTCCAGGGTTTAGGTAGCTGTCAAAGCAGTGAGGGAAGAAAATGAACAGGGTGTGCAAGCAGAGGTCAAATCCCAGCTCAAGTCTGGCTCACTGATTGGGTCTGGTTAAGTCTACTGTTGCCAAGTCTCATTCTCCTCTGCTATGGATTGGACATGTAATTTAGCTTTACAGCTTCTTGTTTGGTGGAATTAATGTCCCATGACGAAACCAATGTGATCTTTATAAACAGCAACATTTGAGTGATTAATTAAAAAAACTAGTTGGATCTGCAACAAAGTGCTGCGGTATAGCAGGGGTGCCCTTCAGGACTTGCAGGGGTGAGCAAATAAGCAGGCACCAGCAGCACCATGGCCATTGCTGCTGCTGCTTTATTGCCAGTGTTCGAAATTAGCCAAGAGCCAGGCACATTTTGAACCTGACTTTCGGCCACTTGCGAAGAAGAAGAGTTTGGATTTGATATCCCGCCTTTCACTCCCTTTAAGGAGTCTCAAAGCGGCTAACATTCTCCTTTCCCTTCCTCCCCCACAACAAGCACTCTGTGAGGTGAGTGGGGCTGAGAGACTTCAGAGAAGTGTGACTGGCCCAAGGTCACCCAGCAGCTGCATATGAAGGAGCGGAGACGCGAACCCGGTTCCCCAGATTACAAGACTACCGCTCTCAACCACTACACCACACTGGCGAACAAATGAAG
This sequence comes from Podarcis melisellensis, assembly GCF_964234715.1. Lineage (NCBI taxonomy): Eukaryota > Metazoa > Chordata > Lepidosauria > Squamata > Lacertidae > Podarcis > Podarcis melisellensis. The sequence continues at coordinate 57,901,958 of NC_138540.1, forward strand.
ATGCCAGGGAGTCAGGATGGCACCTGACATCTCCATCATCTGGAGGTACATGCCTGGGGATCATTGGAACTTGATTGTTTTCACACACCAATATTACATCCTGTGGAATTCTATCCATTATATTTTATCTGCACAATCGAAACAAATTTCTAGAACCAATTTTTTTTCCTGTGCAGCCTGAACAGCAGTGGTGAACAACGCTAATTGTTGTGCAAACCTAAAGTTATGGTGTTCCCTTGAATCCCGCCCCTCTCCCAGAAAATAGTGACTCTTTGGAGGCAACCAAAGCCAGAGACACTATAGTTTACAAACGCCAGAAACGACCCCCAACTTTGTACTGTAACAGCCCTCCAAAATGCTGCCTCTGTCTCACACGTACCTTTCTCTTCTGCTAACATCCCTAACTGTCAACGACCATTAAAATCCCCCAACGCTCTTGAGGAGCAAATAAAGACTAGGGTCCTAATCCAGTCTCTAATATATGATTATAACAACTACAAATTACACACTTCTTTGGCCCAAAGGCCCCCATAGTGGGAAACAGCATGTTAAAACAAAATATTTATTTCTTTAAAATATTTATAAACTGCCTACTCCCATAAAATATATTAAGGCAATGTACAACAATGCGTACGCACACGCACTTTACGCACACCCACCCACCTGTAAAGTGCCTCAGAACAGTACAAAACTATCATAATAATTGACTGGCTCGTCTTTTTAAAAATTTAAACAACTGAACAGGCCTGTTGACATAAAAAGGTCTTCAAGAGACATCTGAAAGTCAAAAGCAAGGGATGCCCTCTTCTGGTTAATGGCAGTGATCAAGCTGGGGTCCTTATTTCATGGAGTGCAATAAATGCTACCATCAAATCAGCAAGCAAAGGCAGCCAAATCACAAGAGGAAAAGCCTCCCCAAGCAAGATTGCTTACAGGTGACTTCACCAACCCTCCACACAGCACCTAGAAGACTGTACAGACAAGAAGAACCACTTATCTAAAAAAATGAGAAACATTTCTAGAAATATTAAGTCCAACATGCCCCCCATTATTTCTAGCAAAATATAGCCCCTCAATAGAAGCCTCATTAGACTTGTGTGCCCTGTCCCTCCGAAACCTCAGCCATGACCTCCAAAGTCAAAAGCACTTGCAGAAAGTGCTTCTCTCCTAATAATAAACACAATGATTCACCTCAGTCACTCTCCACAAGTCTCAGGCAAAGGGCTGAGTCACCTCTTCTCTCTGGGACCCTCGAAAAGCCACCAGACTTTGGACACCCACCCACCCCTGTTTTGGGCCATGTTAGCTGGGGCTGATGGGAGCTGTAGTCCAAAGCATCTGAAGGGCACCAGGTTGAGGAAGGCTGCACTAAACATTGACCACCAGATACACCGCTCTTTAAATCAGCCTTTGTTGCCTGCCAGAAGACTGACTGTATTCCCAGCGGACTGTGGGATAAGAGGCGCTGAAATTCAGACTGTTCTGTTACCTTGCACATCAGCTTTGTATGTCAGGAGCCCACACATACACAATACTTGCTGGGGATAATGCCTGTGATGTTTGTGGGCTGACATCACATACTTGCTGCTGTCACAATCCAGGAGGGGAGTCTCCCTGGGACACACAATCCATTGTGGGGCCTCCTGTATGGGTACGGAAATCACAAATGGGGAGAGATGTTGCTGTGGCACTCAGGTCTTCCTTGTGCGCTTCCCAGAGGGCCAGAGTAAGAACAGGATGAGAGACCCTCCAAGTGCCCCTATTTTCCAGGGACAGTCCTGGATTTACAGAAACCATCCTGGTTTCTGATTTGATCCCAGAATGTTCTGCTTTTCTTTTCATCAGAGAAGTGGGAGAGGATGCAGTTATGTGACCCCTGAGCTAAGGAGATAAGTAACTGTGCAACCTTTAGAATGGGGTTGCTATATTCCCAAGAGCAAAAATCCAGACCAAAAAACAAATAAGTCTTTGGGCCTTTGGGGGATTTTTTAAAGCATTTTTATTTTAAAAATCACCCTAGTTGCCCGGCCGCCATTTTTACAATCTGATTCCCAGACGTGTCCAGGAAAACCCAGACATATGGCAGCCTTACTTTAGAAGACATCTGAAGGCAGCCCTGAATAGGGAATTTTTTTAATGTTTAATATTTTATTATAATTTTTATATACTTTGGAAGCCACCCAGAGTGGCTGGGGCAGCCCAATCAGATGTGTGGGGTATTACTATTACTACTACTACTACTATTACTACTACTACTACTACTACTGAATAGGACGTCCCTATTTTCATCAGAGAAATGTTGGGGGGTAAATGGTAATGGGCTAGATTGCCACTGGCCGGATCCAGCAGGTGGGCTCTGCTTATGCTCTTAACTTCCACTCATGCCATCAGGACTCATGTAGGAGATCCTACCGCAAGGAGGCCGGAGGGTGGCAACACGAAAATGGGCCTTTTCTGCAGTGGCTCCCTGTTTGTGGAATACTCTCCCCAGAGAGGTTCAGTTGGTACCTTCATTATACACTTAGGTGCCCAGAGAAAATGTTCCTCTTCAACCAGGCCTTGGGCGGAATGACATCCGATGCCCTTTTAATGTGTGGTGGGAGGGGGCATTATTGGGTTCTCTTTGTTCTTATGCTTATTATGTATTTTGTGTGTGTTTTTATATGAGAATTTTATGATGTGAACGGCCCTGACATCTACGGCTATAGGGCAGCATGGAAATTTAATAAATAAACAAATAAAATACCACGTGCCAGCAGAGGGCTCTCCCTGAGTTTTCTTATAAGACGACTTGCCAGACACAGCGAGATTCGGTGTCTATTTCTAGCCATCTCCCAAACATATTCCTAAAACGCTCACAGCCACGAGGCGGCTGTATGTGAAAACAAAAACATTGGATAGGATCAGGGACAGCATATGGGAGAAAGGGTTATCTCTGTTTGGCATGGTCTTTCAGGTTTAAATGACCTCCCCCCCAATCCTGTTATTTGCTCAACAGCAGAAAACGTGCACATTGAACCAGCACATGTTTCCCTACAGAGCTAACTGCAGCTTGGGAGGACAATTTTTATCTGCGGAAATGGTGCAGGACAGCTGTGCTGAAAGCCTAACTTCCCTCTACGCAGTCCCCACACACACACACACACCAGCAGCCACTTTCAAATAAAAATCTGGCATCTTGCAGTGCCCCAGGTGAGAAGACACCCTCATTTTTGGTAGGAAATCAATGCCCTCATACCTGACTTCATCCCTCCCTGCCTATCAACATAGCTAACAGGTTCACAGTCGGTGGAGCTGATTTTCTGCAGAGAGCCTGGGATTATTTGGGGTTGGGGAGGGGGGCAGATATTCTGCTGCCATCGGTAGGGCAGGCAGCACAGCCAGCCTCCAAGTGCCTACTCACTCCAGTCTCTTGAATCTCTCAAAGCCTCCCGCAACGTACTGGCACCCATTCTGCAGCTCGCCCAGGTCGGAGACCCGATGACCGTGCCGGGGGGTGTAGATGCTTCTGATGGCCGTGGGGGCGTGGATTGTGTTGGTCACCTCGTTCAAAAAGGCCTCAAAGGTCAGGAACCGCCGGTGGCTCACCACGAACTTCCTGCCGTGGAAGAAGGGGTCCCCGTTGCGATACACCATCACGTTCTTGGCCACAGGGGCCACTGCCACTGTCCCTGAGCTCATGTCCCTCTGGCCTGTAGGTACCAGCAGGTTGCTTATCTTGCAAATCCCCTTGGCCAAAGTTGGAAAGCGGAGCAATGGGGGCGGGGGGCAATCCTAGTGAGCTCCCACCACTGCAAACCCTTCCAGTCTGAGCAGGGCCTCTTTGCCAAGGTCTGTTCTGAGAGAGCAAGGCTTGCTGTTTCCATAGCTGCCAGCTCAGCAGGGGAGGAGGAAATATCCTTGTCAGGCCAGGAAGCTGAGCCACATCAAGAGCGAGAGGGAGGGAGGAAGAGAGTGAGTCACTTTTGGCTTGCCATGGACACCGATCCTCCCTTGAACAACATTCACAGTCCAGGTTCCTTCCTTTGACTTCAGAACCTATCTAGTTCTCAGGCCCGCAACATGGGCATGTGCAGAGGTCCTCCCACCTAGGATTATAAACGAGTCTTCCAGGCCCTTCTCACTTATGTTGAGAAGTGATGCCACTGGTGGACACAGCTTGGGAACGTATATTTTCATACTATAGGCAATACATTTATTTTGCAAAGGAATTTGCAATCCTTCCTGTGGTTGCCTACCTAACAACTCGGCAAGGTAGTCCATTGTTAATTCCAATTTACAGATGGAAAAAAAGAGGTTGAATGTGTTGCCTACCCACTGAAGCCACAGGACTTGCCCCGGGCTGCTTATTTGTCAAAGCAAGCTCTTACACACCCTGGCAGGACTAAGTACTACAGTCCCAGACAGCCGTGTTATAACTCCTATGATGCAGAGCCGATTGTTTCTTGGAGAATATTCTGTGAATATTCACAGAACCTGGTGCTCCATAACCATCTCCCTGCATTGGGCATTGCTGTCCAGCCAGGTAGGAAATGTGGCTGCCACCTCTGATGATCACGGATGGTTTGTATTCTGCAATTCAGTACAAGAACAGAAAAAAATGCAGATAGTGGCACAAGGGGCAGAATCCAGATTCTCCAGAATCTTAACTTTTCTCAGGGGGGGGGAAACATAGCCATAAACGTTGCAAAGGATGTGGGTAAATCTGACCACAGCACTTGTGCACAGCATCTTGCTTGTACCCACAGAAAGCAGCATTGGGGCAGATGTGATGGTTTGGTACTAGGCAGGGGACACTCCTCTGGAGTACTGGGTGCATAAGTCTGAGATAATCCAAGCTTTTTGTGGGATTGCTGGGAGCCTACTTTGTTTCATACACTACGTACCTCAGCCTTTCCCAATATTATTGCCTTTCTATTTATTTTCTTCCCCTGCCTTCTAAAGTGGTGGGGGTAGGCAATCATGATTAGGAATCTGGAGGGGGGGTTCAAGTATTTGGACTCTCATCCTAATAAAATCCTACCGCCCACAGGATGTGATTTGGACTCCAGAAGTCTGGAAACCAAGTTGTGATACCATTTGCAGCTTAAAGCAGCAACTGGATGCTGCTAAATTGCAGTGTTGCCAAGTTAGATGTCAAAACCAAAGACACAAAATAAACTTACCTACCAAATATACACACAAAACTTTTGTCCTATAGAAAGTTTAATAACTATTTATGAGCTGATTTTACAAAAATTGGACTCCACCCCTTTCCACGATGAACGTTTCATGTGTTAACAAGCATAACAACATTTTAAAAAATTACAAACCACATTCATTTGTTCAGTAGACTACAATTTTCACAAAGGTTTAGAAGAGCTTGGGAGGGAAAGAGAACACAAGCGGACTAGTAATACAAATTAAAGCTTGCATACTTTATCTGCTTCTTGTGATTTTAAATGCAGCTTTTGTGGGGGGTACACACTACCCAGTCTTTGCCAAATTTGTGCCCTCCAGATGCTTTTGGATACAACTCCAGACGTAGCCAAAAACAACTGGAGGGCACCATGTTGGTGAAGGCTGCATTAACCCCTGCCTTCAGCAGTCCTATGCATTAACAAAGAATTCTTCTATGGGACTTCAACTCATTAAGCACTCAATCCATATCCTTACACCATCAGTTACTAAACAAACACTAACTGGGCCATGAGAGATCCTCTGCAAGCCTCAAGGGACGGGCAGTGCACTACAGGTCCAGGTATCCAAATGGCTCTGGCAGTGACTCCGGGTTCAAAGCTAAGGGTGATCAGGAGAAGGAGGCAGTTGGGAGCACTTGCAGCAGCATCAGAACTGGGGAAGGTGGAACTGAGGGTCAGAAAAATCCCAAGAAATATGGTCCTCGAGATTCCTGCCCCTGATACTCCTCAGCGCTAATTTCTCCTGCAGGAAGGCAGAGGTGGCTCCCATGTGCATTAATCCGCATGGAGAATCTGGATGTTGATCTGGAGTTAGCTAGGCCTGCAGAGCCATCAGCTGCAGCAAACGCCAGCAGGCAGTTAGAGCAGCTGTCATGGGACAAGCTCAATTCTGCCACATTGCGCAGGCCGCTTGGAACTTTCTGCTGACCCTCAAGGACAGTCATGAGAGGCCCTGGCAACCTGATGAGGTCGTCACAGGAAACATTATCCCATCAGCATAAATAAGATACTAAAAAGCGCAATGAGAACAACAGCCACAGTGCCTCAGCAAATGTGGAATCAATAACATGATTGACAACGGAGTGTCAAAGTGACCTGAGCAAAGGGGTGCTGGAAAAGGAAGGGGCTCACAGATTATGGGCACCCAGAATCTACATCTTATATGGGCTTGCCAAGCAAGTAATGAAATTGATAGAAAAGGTAGAAAACACAATCTTTCTGATATATAAAAGGTGTTCAGAGAATCTCTCTTTCTACCTGCCTGCTTGGGGTCTAACTCTTTTTTTACAACCTCTCACCCAGCTAAAGGCCATAGGATCCTAGCCCACAGTTATTGATGCTTAAATATTTTATTCCAAAATGCTACATGTGCCATCAAACTTAGAAATTAATTTCCACAACTAGATGGCTCCAAGTCAGGAGGCTGAATTTTCTGGAAACCCAGGTTTGCTTGGCATAACAAAGCCACTTAAAAGAAAAAGAAAAAAACGAGCTTTCTGCAGTTAAGAAAGCGATGCACTAAAAAGTGTGAGATAAACAACTGATTAAAAGGAAGGCATAACACCACCACACAAGCAATTCAATCACAATGAATGTCCATTGTCATATAACGTCCCTGAAAACAAATCAGAACGTTTGCTCAATAAAAACCAGACACCATAAACATTGTGTAGACAAATCAGGATGAATGCTCAATGTAGAGGCCATCTGGAGGCGATATCCATATTAAGTTCTAATGGTACTATACTGCAATATTACATTTCTTCAAATCCCACAGTTATCTATATGAAGAGAATAATATACCTTAAATGAAGCAAATGAATAATATACCTTCATTTCATGTATAATCTTGAGTCTTTTTTCACTGGTTATGCATTACTGTCTCACTAGGTTCTGAGTGAGCAAATGTGAACCCTAATTAGATTCCCCAAGTTGTTAACACTGGGAAAGTTTTGCTTCTCTGTTTTGTTGCCTTGGAACAACCGCCAGAGCCCTGCATGTGATGTAGGGGTAACCTAGCATAGCCTTGGGTTAGGCCTGTCTGGGGATTCCTAGGGCTGGGTTGTGGGGGCGGGAGGGGGGGGGGTGAGAAATGAGGGACAAGCCCCAGGGAAGAGAAAGGAGGTAGCCCAGGGATAGTATTTCTACACCTCTAGCAAACCAGCTGTTTGTGTGCATTTGCAAGGGGCAGAGCTACATCCTGAATAGAGAGAGTGCAGAAGTTCACCTGGCAGCATGTGAAGGGCTGTGGAGCCAGGAAACGTGCCCTCCTCAAGTGGTTCCATAAACTGTTCCACAACCTGTCCTTCAAATCTGGTATCAGGGGGAACTGGGTCCTCCTTTTCATAGCAGAAATGAAACATGTAGACCAAGGATTGGATGATCCCAATGATGAGGATAATAAAAATAGTAACACTTAACATCTGTATAGCACCTTCACATGTACTCTCCCTAGCTGTAAAGCTTAACAACAGATCTGTAAGATATTATCATACCCCATATTGCAGAAGGGGGTACTGAAGCTGAGAGTGACTAAGGACAACTAGTCAGTTTGTGGCAGAGGCAAGATTCAAACTGGACCCCTCTTGATTCATAGTCAGTCTCTTAAGCTGCTACACTACACCAGCTCTCTACAAATAGGCCTGGGGGATAAATTTGGGTCTGGCTTGCATTTTAATGAAGAACTCCATAAGTTGTGCTTATTAAAACAATGTGTAAATAAAAATACAGCTATTCTTCAAAATCCACACTCCTCTGAAGTCTAACACAGTTCTCCAACCAAATAATGTTTTTAAAATGTGTATGTTAGGGGAAAGTGTGCATAAAATGCATACATTAAGGAAAATAACATACAAAAAAAATGCATTCGGGGAAATTGCTTGCAAAAATGTGGTTAAGGAAAACTCTGTATAATTAGGAGGAATTCAACTGAAATTCTGATAAATTTGGCCTTCCCTAGTCATAAGACCAGTTCCCTCCTCCAGGGGCAGTTTCCTATTAAACAGTTGGCATTTTAAAAAATGTTGATGGGGCACCAAACAAACAGTCATGAAAATGAGCATTCATGCTATGCTGGGGGGAAAAATATTAAAACTGGAGGCAGGCAACTCTTGGCAGAAGCAGAGAGGCTGATGGAATACATCACCATTCAATTTGCTGGCCTTGTGCCTGTCAAACTGTGTGTGTACAAACATAGCATGTGTGCAAACTGGTCTGGAGCTGTAGGAGGAAAATAACAGTGGATCCTGGTTCTAAGGACTGTCTGCAGGCAACCAAGCCCTAGAACCTGCATCTCTCTGTGTTGGCACAGGGCATTTTGCCAGTCAGAGCCTGAGCCCTGCATGGCCCTAGAGGGCTCCCCCAGCATCCCTTGCCACACCCCCCAGGGCCTTGCACTGGAGCTCTCTGTTTGCCCTCTGTCGGTCGTGGGGCGCAGGAGCCTCTGCCGGAGGCTGGCTTCCATGCTGCATCTGCAGTGTGTCCCCAGTGCACTGAGGCCCAGGAGTTGCATCCTTTTCCACTAGGCTCCATCTAACTTATCCTTTCTGTGTACAGTCCAGAAGTAGTTCTGCGCGAGGGTCTTCTTGCTCAGCTCCGCAGCTGCTTCTTTGCTTCCTTTGTTTTTCTTTTTGAGGCTTCTGAATGAAAACAGTCAAGAGAAAAACCAGGCAGCCGCCTCCTCCTCCTCCTCCTTCTAGACTGTGGACGCATCCTCCAAGTCTGGGTTTTCTGCCAGGTGGAGCTTTTGTCTGAGGTGTCTTATTAAGGAAAAATGGAAGGCAGCTAAGCTATGATGCCCCCCTTCTTCTCTGAAGACATACCTTTTCACCTAATGCTGCTTTTCTTGGGGAGAGAGAGGAGGAGGGAGCCGGGGGGAATCTCCTATTTAAAAAGGAGTAGCTGGACTATTCAACCTTGCCTATCTGCCACAGATGGATAGACTACTTCCTCCCTGTACCCCCACCCAGCGTCCCACCCTTCACCCCCACCATCGCCTCTGCCCCCAGTCCACCTGGGAAATGGCTTGGGCATTCACACACTGGGCACCATAAGGAGGATACATGGAGTTGCTGAGTTCTTCCAGCTGCAAAAGCAAAAGAGAGTCAGCCACAAACAAACACAAGGAGCTCTTAAGAGGAACTTCTGCAGTGGAAATAAACTGGGGCCACACTAAGCAAGGTGATGGAGCGCTGTGATAGGATCATCCCCTTCTTTAGATTTTGGCAAGTAGCAGCTTATGGGAGAAGGCAGTGATAAGCATCAGGGGTGCAGGCACTGAGTGAGTGTGTATGGTAGTGTTTTTAACACATGCATGCACAAAACCTTATTTTTCAGATAAAGATGCCCCTGAAACAGGTATTTGCTCTGTTAAGGGAGAAGCCAGAAGGATCTCCCACTGCCACCTCTGTGGCTGCCATTTGCCAATATTTAAAGAGAGGGGATATCCAATATGTCATATTCCCTTATTTAGCCTGCAGGTACTATAAAAATGGATCAAGATTTTAAAAGTTAACTTGTTTCCTAAAATGCAGAAGAGAGTCCCATAGATATTGCACCAACATGGAGAAAGCTCTATTGCAGGGTTTAGGAACTGGATCTGGCCATGAGGCTGGATGGACCCTTATCTCCCCTATAGGCCAAGCTTGATAGGCAGGCCAGTCAATCACCCGACATCACAACAATGTGAAGGATCCTGTTTTTGTCCATGCAGACGATCAGCTCATTGGTGGGGCTTGCAGAGTGCTGCTCACAGAACACTGCAAGTCCTGATGATCAGAAGATGACCAGTACCTGCAAACCTCTTCTGTCTCAGCCACACCTTTACCTGTCCAACACCTGATCGGGTATAGGGCTTGGCCAAAACCACCAGACTGGCCATAAATATTGGAGGAGCACAGAGCAAGGTCTCCCCCACAGGCAGATGAGTGTAAATTTGCCAGTAAGTAAAGGACTGATAGGGACGTGGGTGGCGCTGTGGGTTAAACCACAGAGCCTAGGACTTGCCGATCTGAAGGTCAGTGGTTCGAATCCCCGCGATGGGGTGAGCTCCCGTTGCTCGGTCCCTGCTCCTGCCAACCTAGCAGTTCAAAAGCACGTCAAAGTGCAAGTAGATAAATAGGTACCGCTCCTGCAGGAAGGTAAATGGCGTTTCCGTGCGCTGCTCTGGTTTGCCAGAAGCGGCTTAGTCTTGCTGGCCACATGACCCAGAAGCTGTTTGCCAGCTCCCTCGGCCAATAAAGCAAGATGAGCACCGCAACCCCAAAGTCGGTCACAACTGGACCTAATGGTCAGGGGTCTCTTTACCTTTAAAAGATTGTTACCTATCACCTGCAAATGCACCCTACACACGGACCGAGTAGTTGGGATGTCATGGATGCTCATAAACTTCTAGGGGCAGAGGCAATTATATTTTAAGTATGCTGGGTTTCTATAACAAAGGCATATGCACCCAAACATGTCTTGTGCTGGACAACATTTGTGACTTGGGCTACATACTATAAATTGTAAAGCACCCCCCCCCAACTCAAAGAATTCTAGGCACTATGGTTTACCCTTCACAGTCTAACAATTCCCAGCAACCTTTAAACTACATTGCCCAGAATTCTTTGAGGGAAAGTGTGTGCTTTGGATGTGTTTCAAAGTGTATGCAGCCTGAGCTCTTCAGTTCTGGGCTGAACAAGGAGGTGGGAGAGGGTGAGAGTCTCTCAGCCAGAAAAGGGATTCCAGGATTCCTCACAGCACTCACATTTGTCAGCAGCTGATCCAGGTTCCTGTCGGCCACCGTCTTCTTCTGGTCCTCGGCAAGTTCCTCCACGTAGACGTCCAGGCTGAAATGCAGGCGAGCCAACTTCTCCTGCATCTCCCGAACGTGCTCCAGCTGCTCAAAGGAACATTCCTTCCCTGCGTTAGTTGAGAAAAAGAACGCCAGCGTTATTCCATGGAGCTTCTAGGAGATACCACCCCCATTTCCCCTGCAGGGAGGACCAGTTAGCTAGGTGAGGCTGAGAGAGTTTAATTCAGCTAATTGCGCTTGCTAAGCAAAGATTCGAATTCAGGCCTTGCCGTTCCCCATCCAACACCCTGCATATTACAACACACCGTCCAGAAACAGATATTTCTGAGATGTTTTTCTCCCTCGGAACTGAAGGGCCGAGAAATAACCGAAGCGCTTACCAAAAGCCTGCAGCTTTCCCGAATGGAAGTCATTCAAGAGGTTCAGGAGGCCCCCCTCCATCTCATACACATCCGAGACGTCGGTCAGGAACGAGTGCTGCAGAGGGGTCCCCACAGCTGCTGTGGCAGCGCTGCCTCCAGGCTGGGGAGCTCGGGGCTTCTCCTTGTTTGCTCTGCATCAGACAACAGCAATAAGAAAAGATGACGGGTGGGGTGGGACCGGGCAGGAAGTCCCTCTTCCTTCCTCAGAGCACAAAGGAAGCCAGAGACAGCCTCCAAGATTGTCCTCAGCATCATTTCCACTTTCCTTGCCAAGGAGCCAGGGGCTCTGCCAACGCAATGGCCAGTTGGGCATGCAGGGGTGGGAACACACCAAAATCTCTCCTAGGAGGACAGCCTCACCTCCACCTACGGAAGTTGTGGGGGAGAGCTGAGGGATCCCCCACCCCATTAACAGGGAGGCATTGGGGTGATTTTCCCCCAGGGAGGAACAGAAAGTTGGGCAGCTAACTGGATAGTAGAGTCTTTCTCTTGCATGCAGACTTCTTCTCAGCAGCTGGCCTCCCCTTAAATGCTGCTAGAAATTGTGCTATATCATCACTGGACATTGATCTGCTTACCCACAACTTTAAAGCAAAAGTTCTCAGCCCAGAACTTTCAGCTCAGGAGACATATTCCTTCCAACTCCCTCCCACCTCCCACACACCAGGCCACAAGACCTGGACTAGGAAGTCAAATCCTTTTGCTTTGTTTACTGGATAAAGAAATGCCATTGACTCAAGGCCACAGCCTAGATTCCACCCAGGCACCCATCTGACTTGCTCTAGCAAAGGTCTCCTTTCATTTCAGTAAGGCCTGCTCCAGAGGACATTGCTCACAGCACTCAATTGTGTCCATCTTCCCTCCTGCCACCCTTAAGGGCAGCCCCAAACTGGAAGCCTGGGTCCCCTTTGCCTCGGGTTATAATTTGGGGAGAAGTGTCATTTCAAAGGGAAAAGAGGTGGGCTCTCTCTAAGGGGAACGGGCCTTAGGTAAGCTGTCGCCAACCTGGCTGGAGCTGGTGGGAGTTGTAGTCCCAAGCATCTGAAGGCTGCCTTAAGGCACTGTGGGGTGGAGCAAGGACCGCTTGTGACTTTAGCAAGGCATAACCAAGACACTGTAATTCTTCATACATTGACTCACTGTTTTTGAATGTGCCCTGTTTGCTACTGCAAGGAGATGCTGAGATAATTTTATTCAAAAGCAGGGTTGCCAAGTTTTTCATTTTCAATAATGTTTCCAGGGGCTAAGTGCCTCTAAGCATGTGCCCAGTGCCCTCCTTTTGTGAAGGCAGGCAGCTTTTTAAAAAAGCAGACCTATTTCATATTTTTTGCTCTATAAGACTCACTTTTTCCCTCCTAAAAAGTAAGGGGAGATGTGTGTGTGTCTTATGGAGCGAATGCAGGCTGCACAGCTATCACAGAAGCCAGAACAGCAAGAGGGATTGCTGCTTTCACTGCGCAGCGATCCCTCTTGCTGTTCTGGCTTCTGAGATTCAGAATATTTTTTTATTGTTTTTCTTCCTCCAAAAACTAGGTGCGTCTTGTGGTCTGGTGCGTCTTATAGAGCGAAAAATACGTTACTTAAAAAAATTATACCCTGCTCTCCCCCTACGGAAAAAGTCAATCAAAGCAGCTTAGAAATGTAAAAAAGCAAGAATGGTGCAACCATTTAAATGCAAATCATCAAACTCAAAGCAGTAGCAAAAAGCAAGAAAAGGGTGCCTCTGGGCAATGGCAAAATGCCTTTCTCTGATGAAAAGCAGCTTGGTTTAAAAAATAAATAAATCAGCATAAGGTTAAAATGTCCTTAAGCATGCATGGAGTGTCCAATTATGAACAGTCCTATTTAAAGGTAGGAACACAACATAAGCATTAAAACACCTCCTCCCCAGTTTCACATCTTTCTGCTTGGCAGTGGCTAGACGGATGAAATTCTAGCCTGCTGGGCTCTGGGTTCAAGTCCCTCCCAGAGGAAACCATGCAGCTCTGCCCCCAACCTTTGGCTGACCTCTTGAACTTGGCTCTTTGCTTTGGCGAAGGGAGATGAGGCATCCCCAGGGAGAAAGAGGTGCTCTTGCTAGAAGGGACTGGCAGCTTGCGGAGAGCACTGGCTGGAACTGGCTGAGCTAGGTGGGCTTTGGGACTTTTCTTCTTCTTCTTCTCCTCCATCCTGGAAGCAGCGGGTCTCTCTTAGTCACACACCGGAAACTGCTCAGGGGAACGAAGAATGAACCTAAAGATAAGCTAGAAAGAGATAGCAGCAGCATATTGGTGGCTTTCAGTCATGAACATAACTAGATGGACCCTCCAGTGCTCCAAGGCAGTCTATCTCTGAACATCAGGCACTGGGACAAACAACACGGCAGTGGCCAGTCCTGACATGCTCTGCAGGGGAGCTTCCATAGGAACACAGGAAGCTGTCAATTCCTTGGTCCATCCAGCTCAGCACTGCCTGCACTGACTGGCAGCAGCTCTCCAGGGTTTCCAGCAGGGGTCTCTCCCAGCCCTACCTGGAGATGCCATAGGGTGTTGAACCTGGGACTTTCTGCAGGCAAAGCTGATGCTCTGCCACTGAGCTATGGCTCTTGCGCCTTCCAAAGGAATCTGGCTGGCCTTCAGTGAAAATAAAAGGCTGGAACAGATCTTCTTTATTATTCTTTTTTAAAAAAAAGCCATTTCTTCATCAGAAAATTGCAGGGTGTACAAAAGTTTTAATAAAACTCTTCACACAGCTTGCAAACATTTTTTATAACCCCAACGGTAAACAAGACAATGAGAGACATATAAATATGTCTTCCAATATACAGTGGTATCTCGGGTTACAGACGCTAACTCCGCTAACCCAGAAATAGTACCTCGGGTTACGAACTTTGCTTCAGGATGAGAACAGAAATCGTGCTCCGGCGGCGGAGCAGCAACAGGAGGTCCCATTAGCTAAAGTGGTGCTTCAGGTTAAGAACAGTTTCAGGTTAAGAATGGACCTCCAGAATGAATTAAGTTCTTAACCTGAGGTATCACTGTACATAGATATGTAAGGCTGTCATTGCACAGCCCCCATTGAAGGATTCATCACAATCCTGGATTTGCAAGACGTTGTGGTGGGGTAGGGGAAGAAAAGAGAAGGCAGGTTGTACAACAGCAGTGGCAACAGCAAGGGAGTGAGAAGGGAGGGGAAGCAGTTTTGTCAGGTGTTACAAGGCCAGGGAGCGTTCTGAAGACAGCAGCCCATTCTGTAACCAGGACAAGAAACAGACTTCCACCACTTCCAGACTTCCTCTTCCTCACGTCCCATCTCCAACCCTTTGAATCAGAGGTGGGGAACTGGATCTAGCAAACAACAGCAAAGGTTTGAATAAAGAACCTGCCATACAATGAAATCATTGAGAGCTCCTCATCCTCTCTCACACACACAGGAGTCAGGCGAGGACTAGAAGGAGAAGTTTGAGTACAGCGAGAAGGGAGAAACATTGAAGGGGGGAAATCGCATAAGTGGGGCTGAAAAAACACAGTAGGGAAATAGTTTTAAACAGCAGCGCAGGTCTGAATTAAGCAGGGATGGAACAAAGCAGAGCAGGGGATGGTTATTTTAGACCATGGCAGAGGTTTGAATAGAGTGAGTCAAGGTGACATTAAGAGGGGTGAAGCGGCAGATTAGAAAAAGGTTTGAATACAGCAAGAAGGGAGGTGCGAAGGTTCTGTTGTGTTAGCTGCTATGATGCACCCATTTCTGCTACTTCTCCTTGTTAAAACAGCTTCATTTTTTAAAATAACAACCCCCAGTGTCTCTCCATCCCTGCTGCACTCAAGCCTCTGTCATTATTAAAGCCACATTTTTTTGCCTCCGTGTCTCCAGCCCTGCTTTACTCAGATTTCTGCTGTTGTTTGAGTACAGCGATAACTGTGTAAGTACAACGTGAGAACACTTTCTGACTGTTGCTATTTTCGGGTAGGATTCAGTCACACACTGGCAAATCCAGGTTGCACAGTTTTTTTTAATGCTTGAGCACATCAGTTTTGCTTCTCCCCCCCCCCCCAAAAAAAATGTTTTGGTGATAAGAAAAGTGATGGGGAAAATGAACTGGAAGGTTTGGGGATAACATTTGCTCGATGCAAGATTGTACAACCTTCCCACAAACAAATCAAGGTGACTGCTCAGTAAGTCTGGATGCGGCCTAAGTCTCTACTGTTCTCCCCTTCAAAAGGACATCACGCATGGGTTGTATTACCCCTGGAGTTTCTCATTACTTGGAGACAGTAGTATGAGTAAATGAGGTGCTGGCGTTTTTGGTTCAGTGGAGATACCTAAGTACCCTTCTTAGAGTCATAGAATTGTAGAGTTGGAAGGGACCCAAGGGTCATCTAGTCCAACCCCTTGCAATGCAGGAATCTCAGTATCCATGATAGAGCACCATCCAATCTCTGCTTTAAACACCACCAAGGAAGGAGAGTCCACAGCCTCCCAAGGGAGGCTGTTTGACTGTAAACAGCTCTTACCATCACAAAGTTATTCCTGATGTTTAGTCAGAAACTCCTTTCTTGTAACTTGAATACATTGGTTTGGGTCCTATCCTCTGGACAAGCTGAACACAAGCATGCTCCATCTTCCATGTGACAGCCCTTCAGATATTTGAAATGGCTATCATATATCTGCTCAGACTCCTTTTATCCAGGCTAAACATACCCAGATTCCTCAACCATTCCTTCTAAGACTTAGTTTCCAGACCGCTGATCATCTTGGCTGCCCTCCTCCGCACACATTCCAGCTTGTCAATATCCTCCTTAAAACTGTGGTACCCAGAAGTGGACACAGTATCCCAGGTGTGGTCTGACCAAGGCAGAATAAAGTGGTATTATTACTTCCCTTGACCTGGACACTACTGTTGACGCAGCCTAGAATAACAGCTGCACTGCCAGAATATACAACCCAGAAAATGGTATCGCTGATCAGCGTTGGGGCTAGGGAGAGACAGCTTCAGTCCCCGCCCAGCCACAAAGCTCACCAGGTGATGTTGGGAAGATGTCTTGCTTCCTTAGGCTAACTTAGCTCTCAGGGTTTGTTTTGAGAATAAAATGAGAATGCATGGGCGTAGCCAGGAGGGGCAGGGGGCAGCTGCCCCCCCCATCAATCAAAATCAATACAAATCTGAGGTTCTGTCCTCCTCACAGAAGCCTGCCCCCCCCCCCAAAAAATCCTGGCTATGCCCATGTGAGGGTGGGGTAAGTATTTTACATCCCTTAGCTCTGTGTAAGAAAACTAAGGTAGAATTTAAATTAAATTTAGGTTGTCAACTGCTTGGGTGAGGAGGACTGATTCTCCCACTATGAGAAATGCCCTGTGCATCTCATTTAGGTAACAACACTAAACGCTGAATTGCTAATTTGAACCCTCCCTGGCTCATCGACCTTCTATTTTCGCTCTTGCATCACATAAGGAGCTCACATAAATAGATCGATAAACAAGACCGTGCAGAGGAGGCGGCGATGATGCAGCGCCTTAACAAACAGCCCTGTCTGGCTTCTAAGAAGAGGTCGCTGCCGGAGAAAAGAGGTCCGGGGCGAGAGAAGGAAAGGTCTCGCTCTCCGCCGGCAATCTTAAAAGGCCGGTTAATCCCACCCACCGCCATCTGCCAGCAACAAAAGATGCCACCGCCAATGTTCCGATTTGGAACGCTGATTCCTTGCTCCACGTTCCAAATCAGAACGTTCTCCTCGCCGAGGTTCCACGCCCCCCCCCGCCCCCACTTCTCACCGCATGGGGTGGAGGACGCGCTGCGGAGACACTGACCTCTGCGGCGGAGACGGGCCACGGGGGACGCTCCCGCGGCGGCTGCTCTTGCTGCTGCGCGCCCGAGAAGCGCCGAGCGCGCGCGCACTCCCTCTCGGAGAGGCGGTGGCCAGGCAGACGCCTCCGCAAAGGGGCTTGTGGAAACGGGGGCCCGAAGCTCAGGGTCCGTTCCGCCTCGGGTCGGCTGCAGCTGGTTTCCCCGGGCTCGGGCGGAGGGAGGCTTGGTGGCCAGAATAACATGCCCTTTCACTGGATCCGATGCTGCCACTGCCTTCGTGGACAGCAGCCGCTGCTCCACCGCTCAGATCCGGGCCCTTGGAAAACTGGCTTGCTCCCCACCCCCGCTCTGAGCCAGCCCATTGCAAACGCCCGAATTCTTAAACCCGTTTCGGAGGATAGGGTTCAGTAGCCCAACAGCGCGTCGAAGGGAAAAGGTCTCTGGGTGTGGTCAGAAGGCATCGGATTCCACCTAGGTAGGCCTTCCTCTGCCCATCTTCCCCTCCCTCACCCCACAGCTTCCATTCAGCCCAAGTAGTACCAGTTACAGATAGGTAGCCGTGTTGGTCTGCCATAGTCAAAACAAAAAAAAATTCCTTCCAGTAGCCCCTTAAAGACCAACTAAGTTAGTTCTTGGTATGAGCTTTCGTGTGCATGCACACTTCTTCAGATACAAGTAGTACATTAGACTTCTTCCCTCCCTTCACGCCCAGTAAAGCTTGACCTGGTACATTTCTCCAGGGTAGAAGCAGGACCTTTATAAAGAAAGAAAAGGAGAGGTGGAGCCCCCATCCCTTGAAGAATGTAAATGAGAAGTTTAACTGCTTGCCCCTTTAAGCTTGACAGGATGGCCTGCAGAACCTGCCCAGGATAGTCTCCCAGTGGGGGTGGATCTGTGTTTGGTCATATTCATAGCCTAAGGCTTTGGGGCAGGGTACACAGCTACAATTTCTTTATCACAAGTGTTGCTGAAGGAGTACAATACTTGAAAGCACCCGTCCCCCCCCCAAAAAAAAACCTGAATAGGGGCTAGGATGCCTCAAGGCAGAGTTGTATGACTAGAGATATGGGTGCTACTACACCCATGCTCCAGATTTTGTTGGACCCGACTCAAAATCGGTCCTGGCCAATGGTCAGAATCAGAAGGGTGTCAGGTTACCACTCGTTCCACAGTCAGATCCACACCAGTTCATTCAAAATTACATGGTTTCAACAAAGCATTGGGAAGAACTTGCCATGCTAACCGCACAATATATTCAATCCTGGAACAGTGGCGGACACTCTTTTTGGTTAATAGGTTTTAAACAGAAGCTGGATGGCCCGCACAAGGCTGCTGTAACAGTACATTGGATGGTCTTTGAGGTCCCTCACGGCTCCATGGTTTCCTTTTTTAAAATGTAGCTAGAGTTCCACTTAAATTATAATACAAATTAGGAAGACCCCTTGTAACTTCAATCTTCAGTATTCTAGACGAATAAAAAAAAACTCTGGGACCTGAAAGTTTGGTGTTAATGCTTAAGAAGACTACTAACACTCCCTCTAAAGCACTACATTGGTTTTATTTCTGAATCCTAACAAAAAAATGATTTTGAAGCTAAGCAAGTGAAAAATATTTCCCAGACCCATTTTCACTGCTTACAGTACACATGAAAGTGATACAAAAACTGTCCCAAGCCCCTTGAAAAGGGCCAAAATACCCTTTTTAGCTAATTGGGATGGACATCTGGAAATTGGTGCTGTGTGCCAGGCTCAATAGCCTGCCTCAATATCTATAATGGTAGCGAAGAAAAAAGGAGCACAGACATGCAGTCAAGTTTATGTTCATTTGTATTGGATACAAAGATATATATATATATATATATATAACAGATCTAGATATTGCCTGTACCACTGCATTAAAAAAAATTGGAAGGTTTTCTTGAAACATCTGAGTGTTCAGTTCTGTCCTGCTTAAGAGTAAAGTTCTATCTCCCATTTACATTCATCAGCTTTTGGCCAAGCCCTGCAAAGTACAAGGAAAAGGATGGGAGACGGCCCATTCATAGCATGGACTTGCTCTCCCCACACCCACCCCAGCCCCCCATGCACCCTTGAAATTGCTCAAGGGTTGAGGGACCCTCCAGAGCAGATTGGGCGTACGTGGGGAGAGGGCCTGTGACAAAGGTGAAGTCCTGCCATATCTGCTGGTGAGATGCTGGATGTCACCCAAAGCTTTGATGAAATCACTACCTCCAGTAAGAGAAACAAGGAAGCAAAACAGCTCTGCAAGAAATCTGCCAACTTGAGTGAAGTCAGATCATACAAAATGCATTGCTAATACTGTTTCCTAAAGCCCAGCTTCCTTTAACACAGAGTGTTTGAAGTATATAGGGCTGGGCCTGAATGGTGCCTGCCCACAGCTGTCTGTTCCCAACCACCAACACTCAACAGCTCAAAACACAACTAACTGAGGAATAGGCAGCTCAGCAAGACAGGAATTACAATAAAGGCTAATAATGGTCCCAGCAAGGAGGGATGCAGAGTTTTAAAAGCAAAGGCAGCAGCTACTAAAACGCAAAGAAGTCTGTAGTTGGGTTTTAAGCCCAAGAAGCAGCAGAAATTGAAATCACAAACAGAAAAAGCCTCTATGCGTTTAAACTAGCCATGGCAGCACTGAGGACTAAATAGGAAACCTCTTTTGTACTGACATGGAGCTGTGTAGACAAGGTGGCCCAAGGAAAAGTGCTGTTAAGATAAGGAAACGGGAGTCCGGTCATGGAGGACAATCTCCAGGCAGCTCCTGATGTGTGTTAAGTTTGTTTCTAGTTACTGGGCTTTGCTGCCTGGGAGGTTAGGGTTTGTCTCCCTGAGCCTCTGGGACTGTGAAGGATGTTTAGTACCAAAGTATCCCAAAGAGGAATATATAACACATGCGGGGGATTCATGCCCCCTGCCCGCCCCACCCCCACCCCCAGAGCATTCCCCACACGCAACCATGTGCACGGGTGCTCATCATGTGCAAAACACTTAAGGAAGGAAAACCTTTGGATTAAATCTTTAATACATACACTTGTGCGTGTATAAGCATAGAGGCAACGGTGAAGTCATAAGGCTGTTGAAACATAGATTCTGGAAGTAGCAAAGTCCCAGAGAGGATGCTCCCCACCCACCCTCTCCTCAAACCAACAGGGCTCTCAGTCTCTTGTCCCCCTGAAGCAAAGTCACATCTATTTTATTCTCTGCTTTCCTGGGGGAATCTACATGCTAAAAATAACCTACTAGATAGCAAACTCCTGAGTCTCCTGTTCTGGTTTTAAGCCTCTGGGTCTGGTCAATATATGAGAAAAATAAACAAATCCTCCAAAGGGCCCCATGATGCCAACCTCCTAAATCTGCATTCATGGCATAGCACCCACAGTGAGATGTAGCAGCCGAACTGAGTTTGGGGGAGGGGAATAGGATTATGGTTGGCAAGATTCCCCCATGCCCATACTTCAGAAGGTATTTTGGTGAAAGTGCCACACACTTAGAGATGTTCACACGACACACAAGGATGTGGTTCAATCTAGTTCCTAGGCCTATATATAAAAAGTGGGAGTTGCCCTGCACATCATATCGTGTAATATATAGTGAGATAATTTTTATAAAGCAAAAAAGAAAAACAAAACGCTTTCAAACTTAAACTGGAACTCCTTAAATGCCTGGGGGGTGGGGGACTGAGCTTTGTCACCCCAGGCCTGGGGCCCAGTCTCTGGAGAGGTATGCCCGCCTCTCCCCCTTCCTCCATCTTTACTCAAGAGAGACAGCAGCTTCATCCATCTTTTCCCGAGCAGGGGCTCCTCCTATGCTTGGCTCCCCAAACCTCTCGGCTGGTCCCGTGCAGCACACCGCCTGTGCCAGGGCAAGGCACTCCTCCACGGTGGTGCCCTGAGGTGCCAGCTCCTCCGAGCTGCCTTGGGATGGGTCCTTTGGTGGTCCCTGGAGGTCCGTGCTGGCAGCGGGAGGCACAAGGGCACACAGGTCCTGCACCTTCTTGTTCAGGTCATTGCGCTCTGTCTGCAGGGCCCGGCAGAGCTTCTCCAGGCGCTGGATTTTCACTTGGAGCCCTTCCAGTTCTTTGTCCCGGAGAGTTTTCTGCAAGGGGGAAACAAAATCAAATTCAGGGCCAGCTTCTGCCTGCTTGCCAAGGTACAGAAGAGATCATGAAAAGGCGACAAAAATAAGTTGCTTAAATTCAGCTGCTAAGACGTCAGGCAAGCTACTTGTTCATTAAGTTGGGAAATGTCCTTAACCAGCTTACAGGCCAGCTCTGGACCAGATACTAACTAACCCTCAGCCACACCCTCCCCTCCTTGTACCACTGGGGGTAGAAGCCCCACAGCAAGTAGTACAAAGTGTGCTCTGGAAGAAGAAACTTCCAAATACAAGGACAGGGAAGTGCATATCCCTGCTTCTTTCCACTCCACTCCAACTCATTGTGGCATCGAGGTTGGCCTGGAGCTTCTAGTCCCAGCCAGCAATGAAGAACAAAAACAAGGGCACCATTCCTGGGTTGTCTTTCTGTCAACTGGCCAGCGCCCAACTGCAAAGCCAAGGCTGAGCGCCAGGCAAAGAGCAAGAACAAAAACTCAAAGGTTTGTTGAAAGGAATCCTGACTCAAGAGCACGGAATGCCAAGAGCAAAACTAAGGAAGTGAGAGAGCAAGAGAGGTTTCTTCTAATGGAGAGGATTTGTGATTTCACCAAAATGCCTCCTCCCCCCCCTCAAAGAGTGGCACACTCTTTGAGGAGGAGGATGCTTCCAAGAACTGAAAAACTACGCATAGGCCATCAACAGGTCGAGACTTCAGCAAAAAGGTTGCTCAGCGTTTCCAAGCTTATCTCTAAAACTACAGAGGCACCAGCATCTTGTACTGGATCGGCCAATATTTATTATTCTCTCCTGAGTGCAGAGTCTGGGGGGAAATGAACATAATCTTCCAGAAAATCTGATTTTTTGAACACTATTTAGATCCTTGAGGATTTCAAAGATTTGAAGGGGTGGGCACAGTTTCAATCCCTCATAGGAATTTCTGGGGCCTGTCTGGCTATGCATTTGACCCTGAAGCTCTTGTTTCCCCTAGAGAAGTCAATGTGGGTAAGGCAGTGGCAACGTTACCTCTTCTGCCATTTCCAAAAGGGCCTTGTTGCTGCTTTCCCAGCGGGATCTGTACATTGTGGTCTCTTTCTCCAGCTTCTTAATCTTCTTTGTCATCTATGGGGTTGCAGCAAGGAAGGAAAAAACAGTGTAAGTCCGTCGGTCCTGGGGCGCCAGCAGAGAAACAGTTCAGGGGCTGTCCTCCCCTCCCAAGGCAGCAGTTCAAAGGGATGGGCTGGTGCACTTCAGAATTTAAGCATTGTTCAATAGGAGTGACAATTTAAGTCAGAGCCTCTCCTCCCACAGCACATGAAAGCAGCATAAACATACAGTACCTTCTCCATTTCTTGCTTGAAGGTTGTGAACACTTCACTGCTTTTGGATAGTGTGTTCTGAAATTCCTCAAACTTTGCTGTGTAGAGGGCCAGCTGGAAAAAAAGAGGAGGGAAGGAGAAGAGTTAGTGTCTACAACTCTTTCTTTAGATCAGGGCTGAGTAAGAGAAAGGGAAGTGCTCTCTCTCTCTCACACACACACACACACATGCATAGGCACACATTCTTCAAGCACCATTTACTGAAAACACTGCAAGTGCAGAGGTGGGGTAGGAAGAGGGAGCTACTCAGGACTCAGCTGTGAACTCAAACGAAACCATCTTAAGTGCCTAACAACATTCCAACCCAATTTAGGTTTGGAGGAAGCAATTGTTCCTTTAGCCATGCCCCTGTCGTGACCAACTGATCCTGCCAGCAAGTCGCAAGAAGGAAAATTGTTTCCTCACTCTAAGAAAGTGGATTTTGTATAGAAAATGTGAACTATAGCAAGGGAGGGGGGAGGCGGAGAGAGAAGAGTGCCACCCACGCACACACCTGCTCCTTGAGATGCGTTTCCTGTTGCTTCATCAACTCGCACATCCTCTGGGACTCCACAGCTTCCTTCAATAGCTGTGCAAGAGAGAAGGAACAGGGGGAAGGTAATGGAGTAAGAGAAATTAACTCCCCACCACCACCACCACCACTGCAGGAGAACAGCGCCCTTCAGCCTGGAACTTCCCTCCACTCCATGTTTAGAGGATCAATTAAGAGGCAAGCAGGGCCTGATGTAGCTTTGAGGAATATCAAAGAATCCAGGAGGAGGGGAAAGGGCTCCCTAGCTCGGACGCAGCTCTCCTCCTAAGAGATGCTCAGCTGCAGCAGCCAGACTGGAGCTTCTCCTTGGACCATTTGAGCAAGACTCACAAAGTCTTTCTCCCGCTGATGCCTGTCCTCAGCCTCCTTCAGCATCTCCTGGGCCTGCTGGAGCTTGGCATCCACCAACTGCTGCTGCAGGTCCTTGTGTTTAAAGACCTTGTCGATGTGCTGCCAATGGAAAGACAAAACAGGCTGTCAGTCAGCAGCAGCAGCAGCCACTTCTGGCAAATGCAAGAGCAGAAAGTCACAGGCACAATACCAAGACACAAATATCACTTTTATTTTCACAAGTCACATTAGCCAAAGGAAAGCAATCGCTCATGGGGAGGTGGCCTCCGGCATACCAGGAAAAAAGCTGCAATGTTTTGGTTCTTTTCTGAAAGTGAAAGCATTTTAATTTGGGGGCCTGCATAAGACAGGTCAGTTTAAAGCCAGAGTGCAGACTCTGGTATCAAAACGGTGCTTCTTCAGTTGCCAACAGGCCACTTGCTACAACGAGCATAGGAAACTGTCTAATACAAAGTCAGACCCTTGGGCCATCTAGCTCAACATTCTCTATTCCAGCCTTCCCAAACCTGGTGCCTTCAGATGCTTTGGATTACAAGTCCCATCAGCCCCAGCCAGCACACTTATGTGACTGATGTAAAAAATCAGAGACCCCAAATGCATATTTTTGATTTTAGAAATGTTTCAATAATTGCATTTAACCTTTGGCTAGAATGCATCCATGAATGATTCCTGTGTACCTGCATTTTATGACTCCTAGTAGCTGCATTCCTTTCCTATCTGAACCTGAAAGTGGCATAAACGGTCACTCAGGGTGTTTTGCCGTGTCTGTTTTGAGTTAGCACTAGAGTGAAATCCGGCACCTCCTTGAAAGGTTCCAAGGAACAGATAGGGACAGGAATGTCAACAACTCTGTCAAAGGCCTGGTTGCTAAGGAAACAGTGATAAAGCGGGACATTTGCAATATAAACTCTGGGTCCCTAACTGGATCTGCTGAAGCTTGCTCTAATTCTCTTGGTTCTGTGTTTTATTTAAAAGCTGTTCCCTCACTTGGGTAACAAAAAGGTGGTGTAGAACTAAATTCTTATCATAAGTCTAAGGTTGCAGAGATTTGGGGATACTTCTCCTTCCTACCTCCCCAACATTCCAGTCGTCCCTCACCCCCCAGTCACAATGCACACCCCACCGCTCACTGTGGGCTGCACACCTCCTCTCGCAACTCATACTGCTCAATGAGTTTCTTCAGTCTCTCGGCTAGCTCCATATTCTCCTGGCGTAGCTTGGAGTTGCGCTCGTTGTGCTGCTCCATCTGCAGCTGGATATCGTTGAGGGTCACCTGGAAGTGGGATGTCACCTCCTTACGCTTCTCTTCTTCCTCCCGGGCTCTTTGGACACCTTCTTCCTAGATAGACAGGTTGGAAAGAACATGTGAAAGTCAGGGGGCAGAAGAAGGGCGAGAATGAGGATTCCTGCGGGCAGAAGGATCTCCGGGTGGGGATACTTGGCACCCCCCTCAAAGGGCTTCTGTTCAGTGGCAGCGATGGAAAAGGGAATGGCTGCAAGTCACAGTAGGCAGAGCTTAGCTAAAAATGGACTGGCTCGCTGGAGAAAAGCAATTATTTATCATCCCTTATTGGAAAACACCTGCTGAAATCCAGTTCAGAAGCTGTTATCTTCTTCCTTCTTCCCCCATCCTGCCCCCCCCAACCAATTTGTCTACAAAGTCACAGACTGGGGGCTCCACTGTGATCATTTAAAATCAGCCAAGAGGGCAACCTAAGACATCCAGTATGGCAAGCCAAGAGCTGCCCCCACAACAATCCCTTCTTAGGCTGAACTACGCTGCTTGGATAAGCTTTCTTTTGACCCCAAAGGTGCAGCAGCGTCACACAGGCCTGCACATGACACTGGTACAGCACCCGGGGCTTTGATGGGGGTGGGGCAGAGGCTACCTACAGGTTGGGCCTCACTTGCCTTGAGGGTGCGGTTGTGCCTCTGGAGCTCCCGGCACAGGCTCTCCAGCTTGCTGCGGGCCAAGATGGCCTTGCTGTGCTCGCTCCGTAGATGATCCTTCTCCTGCACCAACTGGGTCTGCTTCTTCTGAAGGATTTTCATTTGCTTCTGAGAGTTTCTGTGCTCCTCCAGCTGGCAGAACAAAGAGCAGCAGACCAGGAAAGGCATAAGTAATGGTATCCACATAGCAGTAAAATGAGTGTTCCCAAACATATGAGCAATAAGGACAGAGAGGGGAAAAGAGGGGAAACTAGTACTGAAGCAACATGGTGGAGGGATGCATCATCCTGGGTGGCCCCTCTGTGCTAGAAATGCAGCCCTCTTTTTCTGGCTAGGCTAAAGGCCAATGAATTTGGATAGGCAGATCCCTGAGCCACAAGAGAGATCAGCCACCCAAGTCCCAATCTTCCCTGGATGCAACTCTAATTGTTGGGACTCTCATGTATTCTACCTCTGCAGTCCTTTTCAGGTATTATAAAATCTTAAGAATGCAAGCAGCACAATGCAGTGTTGGGCATCAAGATCTGAAGGGTGTTTGTGCCACTTAGGCAAACAGACTTGTAAGCCCCCTTCAGACCTTACTGTTCAAAGCTGAGGCTGTCCTGCATTTCATCATGAGGAAACTTCTGTCAAATTCACATAACGACGTTAAATAGTGTCCAGATCAAGGAAAGTTAATAGTACCACTTTATTCTGACTTGGTCTGACCCCACCTGGAGCACTGTGTCCAGTTCTGGACCCCACAGTTTAACAAGGATATTGAGTAGGAAGCATGGCATTGCAGATATTTTGCCATAGATTGGACATTGCAAAGACTATGAAACTCCAAAGGAGGTCAGTTGAGATTGTCTAAATTGATTGTCAGTGGATTGATATGCATTACACCTGACACTGTGGGTTTGGTGACACACTGGGGCAGAGATGTACCTGAACAATAACCCCCTATTACTATCAGGGGTAAGAGATAACTGCCACTGGAAGCCATTAGCAGAAGTACTCATGGTCAGTGAACAACGTGAGCATCCTAGAACTGGAGCCACTTGTGCCTAAAGTGTTTTAGGTATTTCAACAGGTCTAAGGCAGCTCTCTTAACCCCTTAACTGGTAAATCTTCTGGTAAAGCCTCCTTTCCCAGTGGTTTGGGAAAGCCTGCTCTACAACTCCTCCCCACCCATCCTGCCAGCACTGGCAGCAACCTGGCAATAAGCACACTGCTGCCTGCGGTTTAGTTTGGGATTCCCAAGAGGCAAGGAACTGCTAGAGGCCTGCTGAGCACTTCTGCTTGGCCATAAAGGTTTCTGAAAGAGTCTCCAAGTACAAAAGGAGGGAGCGCTCTGCTGCCTGGGTGTTTTGCATTCCTCATCATAGACAAACTACTTTATCTATGGTCCCTATGAAAAACTCCCAAGTCCCTTGAAGACAAAGTTTGTCCCTTATGAAGGGCCAGGAGGTTAAGTGGGATTTGGATATGGCACTCACGTCCCCAACGTTTAACCTACACTTGCACCAAACTATAATAGCATATGTCTTGGCTTTAGCAGATGAGTTGGGTGATGGAGTCCCACTTGTTCTGAACCTGTTATGACCCACAACAAACCATACAAGATTCAAAGCAAAGCATGCACACCCTGCCCCTGGCATCTGGTTTCCTCAGGGATAAGCTCTCACTTTCAGAATAAGCCCTCTCCTGTTGCCTCCTGCACTAACACCCCACTCAAGCATCCCTCCCTCTCACTTTGCCAGACACTGACCAGTTCAGCATACTTCTTGCAGAGGGCTGTCAGTTTCTCCTCAGATGTGCTTAGAGTGTTGAGAGTCTGCATTAACAACGTGATCTCCTTGCCTGGAACACAAAGGATAATGTAGACACATCTTCAGATCACAATGAAAAGAACTAGGGGGTGGAGAGTAGGAGTCTGAGACCAAAAGAATCTAAGGAACTAGAAACCTGTAGTCTGTGGAAATTACTACCAGTTTTCTATAAGCTTGTAGATCGGGGTGGGGAGGCAGGATGTGGACTGGTCTCTGCTATACGCTTTCCTGCCTGCCTCACTGCTCTTTAACAAAGGGCATATTTCCAGAGAGCAGCCAGCTCACATTTTATTTTTTCAGTCATCATAATGTGAAAAATCTCTGCCTTAAGCACTCTACAATCTGAACTTAGGCAGTCCAGAATGTCTGTAACAGAAAGAAGTTGAGTCAATACCAGCCACAACAGCCCTGGCATGACTATTCCAACATCAGAGCACAGCAGGCAGCGAGACCAGAGGCCCATGAAGAGATTGCAATAGTAAGTGATTACTCTTTAGCAAGGGCAACTGCGTTTAGGATTAGGACATAAACTGAGGATGGGACAGCAGAGCAGAGCACTATCAGGAAGGAACCACCTACCAAGCCCCTTAGCTTTCTTTTTTTCTTGGGCTCGTTTCTGATCCCGCTCGCCAACTTCATCACTGGTCCCTCTGGGTCCTTCTTTCTCTCCATTCATCTCAGGGCAACTCGGCTCCTGCTCGCCATTCCTTGGGGACTCACTCCGGCACTTTTCTGCCTCATCCATCTCTACAGGTTCACTCTGCCCATTGTCATCTCCTGGTCCTTCCTGGTTTGTATCCAGGCAATATGTGTTCAGAATGTCCTCTAGTTGTCTGCTTAGCTCTTCAGAGACATCACAGCTAACCGGTTGGTGGGGTTGGGATACAGCCTCATCCACCAAAAGTGCTGCAAAAGGAATAAATGAACAACACTATTTAACATTAATATGCAAGATATTAAATGTGTGAACATGTGCAAACTGGGGAGAAAGATTTTACTAACTAAATAATATCAAATGTTATTGTGTTTCAGATCATTGTGCAAAGTTTATAGAGTCTACCAGAATAACATACAATATTTCAAAATATTCTGCTCTTAATGTACTAGACATTTTACTAACAGCACAAAAGAAATGAGCTATTTTTTTTCTGTAAAATAAGGCCTGGAAACTGATAACAGAAAATTGCCATAAAAACTAATTCCTAGGTAAGGTTCAGTTAACAAATAAGCACTTTACATAAACCACTGCATATATTGTGCTGAAAATATATAAAAGTCATTTTTTTGCACTTCTTAGCCATGTAGACACTAGTGTTTAGTAAATAAGGGGCTGGGGATAAAGGTGGTACATTAGGATTACAGCACGGGGGAGGAGGGGAAGAGATGAGACCAACGCTTCCTGGAAGAGAGCGGTATGGCCTCAGGTGTGTTTTGGATTTAGAGTTTGGCTTTAGAGTCGATGAAATGATGGGCATTGTGAGATTTAAGAAAGTTGCAATATAAACAACAATCCCTTTTAGCAGTGGTGGTGCAAAGACAAAGGAAATAAATGTTTAATGCCACTAGCAGCTTACGGCTGAAGAAAAATGTAAAGGGATATAAAAACTAACATTTGAAAGGGCAACAGGTCTCATGATAACACATACCCTCTTTCTTACTCTGCTCCTCACTCATTGGGTTTTCAACATTTCCGTCAACCAAAGAGTTCAAGCTGCACATCTCAGGCTGGTGTGGACATTCACAGCTTTCTGTAGTCACTATGGGAGCCTCAGCTAAGTCTTCCAACCCCAGCACACTACTCATTTTGGAAGGGCTGGCAGGTAGAAGGACAGCTTTGCTTTCCCCATCTTGGCTCTTCATTGTAAGTCACCTTCCAAGCCACTTCCAACAGCGTCTAGTAAAAGAAAAATGTGGCCCTCTGTTTAGCATTAAGTTCAGAGGATGACTGGCAATTTCAATGGAAATTAAAAGTCATTACTAGATAAGAAGACACCACATTCAGGAGAAAGGATAGTCGCTGGTGCAGTCATTGAAATCATGTATCATTCATTACAGCTTGGGACAATTTGTATGGTTGCTTTCTCTCAGCATAGTGGAGAGCTTTGCTCTCATAGGTTTAAAAACACCCCTGATTTATCTTCCTGCCCTGGCCACACCCATCCCCATCAGAAACAAGGTATGAGAGGCCTGTTAAAAGCTAACATGTGAACACTATCAGTTGAGGGAACCTCAAACTCCTAGCCCATTCCCATTATGCCCCTCTCCTATGCAAAAAAAATATGTGGCACATTTCCACACAGTCCCAGAGAACATTGCCAGTCCCTTACAAGAAAACAAAATGCCCTCAGATGTTCTCTCATGAGCCCCACCAAGTGACTTACCTCTCTGTCTTATCAGCCAAGCCCTACTCCAGGGATGGCCCACCCATGAGGCAAGTTGGGGCAGCCACCTCAGGCGGCAGGGTTTACAGGGACAGCAGATCCAGTCCCCAAGGAATGCATTGCTGCCCCCTCCCCAACGTTACCTCTGCAGTGGTGAATAGGAGGCACTGCTGGTCTCCTCCCACTCGTTCCCGATGTAGAACTTTATTCCTTTCCACCCTGACTCCCGCTTGTTCCTGATGCAGATCTTCACACACCTCTTCTCTTGTGGGCAGCTTTGTGCCATTTTGTGGTTTGTCTCAGGTGCCACCTGTCTTGGGCCAGCCCTTCCCTGCTCCCACTACAACCGCCTTAGGGCATGAGCAACTCATGGGACCCCTCCTTCCCTTAGCTCAACACCACCTATGATTTTTATTCCCTCAGCCCTAACACCTTGTTATTACATGAGTTGGGAACTCAGGCCCCAGATGCTCCCTGCTTGGCTCCAAATGTTTGCCTGTTCACCTCCCACACCGAGCCCTGGCAAATATACCCCAAAGGGCCCCCTCAAGAAAACAGCACTACTGTTTCTCCCTCATCCTTGCACACAGCTCAACAGTCCACTGACCTCAGCCCCCGTTTCTTTGCCACTCAGTCAAACACCCCAAATACTCGGCGCGGGTTTTACTGCTTTTACCAGCCCATGGCTGCTGCCGCAAGTTTCCTTTTATGTATTTTGAGTTGCTGCTGTGTTTACCTTTGCAACTTTGCGGGGCGGGGAAAGAAGGCCTTATGGAAACCCACAGGCCTCCTCCTGCTGCCACTCAGTCCCAGCCCCGCTCCTCATACAGTTTGCCTACCTTTCCAGCCAGTCCCAGCCTCCGTCCTGGCCCACCCGGGACTCCTCCCGCCCCCCAGCCTCAACTTGCCGACCCCACTACGCATGCTCCCCCGGCGGAAGGGCGCTACCGCGGCCCTCCCTGCTCGCCACATGACCACGTCACTCACTCAAGTTGTCGTCACCCTTAGCGCTCTGACGTCACGGCCCAGAGGTATGACGCGTCCTACCAAACTCACCGCCCAGCACGCACGGGGCTGCTCTGATCGCTTTTGCTTTTTCCCTTTTGCTGCTCCGCCGCCACTCTCTTCTTAACGATTCGCCGCCGCCGCCGCCAGAGCTTCTTCCCGGTTCCAGTCTGGATTTAGCGGTTCCAAAAAGCTCGAGAACGCAGCTCCGGCCCCGGGTTTCAGAATTGCGCATGCGCCGCCAGCCGCCGCCAGCCAATCAGCGGGAGCGGCCGGGAGAAGCATGCTGGGAAACTTCGATGGGGTGGAAAAAAGCGGCACGCGAGGCGGGAGTCTGGGCTGCACTACAGCTCCCGGCATGCATCACTCCGGGGGAACGGGGCGGGGTAAGATGCAGCCTCCTTAAAACTACAACTCCCAGCATCCTCTCGAATGCGGTCCCGGGCTTCTTGCTGGAGAACAAATCCCGGCTAGTTCCACGCACCCACCCCAATCAAGGAAGGTGGCAAAGGGAAAGGGATCTTACCCAATGGCAGGGCGGCGGCACGCAAGGGAGAGCTTTCATAATTAACACTTAAGTTACACTGACCCTTAAAGTGCTAAAAGGGCTTCAGATGCTATCTGGTTGTACTTAGAAGCGTGGAAGGTAGATAACACACGCACGGACGGACGTATGCTCACTCTAATAGGGAGCAAGGTTGAGATTCATCCTTGGCAATGGTCGCTTTGCTACCGTGGCCTTAATCTAAGGAAGCCTGGCTTGTTTTATTAAAACACTGAAATTTAACCATACGGAAATTCAGATAAAGAGGTCTTACAGAAGACCTGTGCTATATATATATTTTTTTAAAAAGTTCCAATATATATGTCCCACAGTTATTGTCTCCAAGGTAACCCCTCACATGTGTTGCTATCTTGAGACACTGAATGATGAGAGTCCAACAGGCAGCAATTGAAAAAAGGCTAGCTGCCGTTGTTTGGGCTTTGCAAGGTTGTGATCAGGCAAGGAGCAAATGGGCATGACAAACCACTCACTCAAAAATAAATGAATAAAAATTTTAAAATGCTAATAAGCTTCCACCACATCCATGACTTCTAATATGCACTATCTTTTTACTTAACAGGTTTTCTGCAGTATGAGGAAATCTGAATTAAACATATGGACAGTAAAAAAGCATGGTTGCACAAGTAGCACCAATTCTACAATAGATTTATCAGATTAATGCAGTTATTATTGCATTCCCTTATTTTATCCTGTTTGCTAATTATGTTGTTTTCATCAATGGGATTTATTCTGTCTGTAAGGCAAGCAGATAAATATATTGTTAAAACCCCAGAGAGAAATAAAAGTGCACTTTGCAGTGCATTAGTCTAGTTTTATCCAGGTAGGAATTTGGTTTCCTTAAATTTACTAGACTATTTATGCTAGAAATATTTTTTCTAGATTTCAGTTGGAAATTCCAAGTATATTATCACTGTTCTACATTAATTCAGTTCACCAACATAGCAACCCTCCTGTGAAGCCTCTTTATGTTCTGTGGTTATGTGGATGGTTAACCCCTCCCCCCAAAAAGTGCAGAGCTGAAGGAGGAAACTGGAACAGTGATACTCTATGAGATTTTCAAGGATTAGATTAGATCTACTGGATCCAACTTTTCCCCTGGATTAGGCCACTCCCTCACAGAGAGGAATACACACAGTTGCTTTTACAAGGGATTTGGGTAAAAGTGGCCAGAGGGGAGGGCACCTATGTCACTCAGAAATCCAAATATCAACCTAAAATGACAGCCAACGACCTCTAACTTAATCCTTGGAACATTATAGATTGCAGTCCCCTTTCCTTCAAGCAGAAATTCTATTAATCACAGGTCTTGGGCTTTTTGTTATCAAAATAATTTAGTCTTCTACACAGTAATAATACAGTAATAAGTTTTCTGTCCCAGTCTGATGACCAATTAGCCAAATGACACCTCCATAGTAAAAACAACAACCACCCCAAATACTTCTAGCTTTGTCTGCTATGAGAAATCATATCAGCTGTAATAAGATCCTTCACCAAGATGCTCAAATAAGGGGCATATACATTATGCCTCACACTCATCTGATTTTTTAAAATCATGCTAAGAGATATAAACCAAGTTTTCTACCACCACAACAAAGTTGCATTACAATTACTCACTGGAACGTTTAAAGCAGCTTTCATCCACCTGGTGTCCTCTAAATGTTAGGTAAAGGTAAAGGTACCCCTGCCCTTACGGGCCAGTCTTGACAGACTCTGGGGTTGTGCGCCCATCTCACTTAAGAGGCCAGGGGCCAGCGCTGTCCGGAGACACTTCCGGGTCACATGGCCAGTGTGACATCGCTGCTCTGGCGAGCCAGAGCTGCACACAGAAACGCCATTTACCTTCCCGCTGGTAAGCGGTCCCTATTTATCTACTTGCACCCGGAGGTGCTTTCGAACTGCTAGGTTGGCAGGCGCTGGGACCGAGCAGCGGGAGCGCACCCCGCAGCAGGGATTCGAACCGCCGACCTTTTGATCAGCAAGTCCTAGGCGCTGAGGCTTTAACCCACAGCGCCACCTGTGTCCCGCTTGATGGCACTGCAGTGCAATAGCATCTGAGAAGGGCACCAGGTGGGCAAAGCCTGCCTTAAAAGAAACATCTATTTCTGATTATGTCCTTTGAGATGTGATGGGTCACATAATTTCTTAAGGCAAGAGAGGGAATCCTCAGAATGGATGCTTTCAGTACTCCAGGTCCTGGTCACAGTGGCCTTGTCCTGTTCCAAAAACAGTATTATTCAGACCTCCAGAACAGCAGGTAGGTGAGTAGGCAAAGGAATCGTACATTTTTTTTACAGAACAAGTAGATCTGGATGCCTACTTAAGGTTCAAGGAGTCTGCATATTTACATGCATATTTTAAAGCAAACAAAGCAGACCAACTCTACTTTCACATCATTAGGATTGTAGGGGAAAGTACACTTGCCCCTCATGTAGCTAACGTCTTATTAGGAGTGTGAGAGAACAGAAGAGCTTGGTTATTGGATGAGCATCATTCAGCCCCACCTAAATTTCTCAATCAATGTGAGCAACAGTTGCATTTGTTGATATGCTTGTATTTGAGACGAGGCAGTATGGTTATTAGTTATAAACAGACATATTAAAATCAGCCCTGGCCTGACTGGAATTCCTAACAAGTGGGGAAAGAATATAGGTAGGAGTTGTACAGAGACATCAGCATGTAGATCAAATATATTAAAATCCACTTATATTTGCATAATCGACGTACCTGGGGCTTCCCCCCTTGCTCACTCTGCTTCCTAACCCCCATCTCCTTGCCTCAGTTTCCCTCCCAATGACCATAATGTGGTTTTTCTTTCTCAGCTTCCAAATCTACATAAAAGGTCATAGTATCTCCTCCACCCACCCACCCACAGAACTTCCCATCAAAAGGACAATCTCTCTCTCCACACACCTCAAATTCTCTCACACACCTGACCAGAAAAGCCTCCCTCAGTAGCTGGGAACAAGAACAGCATGGAGGAAGTTCCCCCTCTCAAGTACATAGTGGCACCACCCTCTCCCTTGGTGACCCATATGGGCTCTAAGGTGGATTCCTGCAAAGGCCAGCTTCCAGGCATCAGATCACTCCATGTTCCTCTTGTGTCCCCCGGCAGCTCAGCCTGTGGTCACAGGATGACAACAGACCGGTACAAATTCAGAGAGACGAGGATGTTGTTAAGTAGCAAGAGGTCACCACCAGTTCCATTAACAAGCCAGCCTCTCCCCATCTGCCACTTCATAGCAGCCACAACATCATTAGGTCAAAATAAAAGAATGGAAAGAAGGGATGCAGGGCCACTTCATTAGTACAGCTCAGAGAGCAGCAGTTTTTGGCTCCTCCTCTCCTTGAACTTTTCCACTTTAGCTGGACCCTAGAAGAACATGTTAACCAATAACTTGCACCAGCATGGTACATATTCCCCACATTCAATTTTAACTTGTACTAAGCCTTTTGAGGGAATATGTATAGGCATCTATATTGCTTTGCTTGCGCTCGATCCTTTGGTTCATTTAAATCAGGAAAGGGAAACTTGTTGCCCCTTTGGATGGCTTTTGACTCAAGCTCCTACCAAACCAAGAAAGCATGGCCAATTGTCAAGGATGATGGGAACTGTAGTCCACACATCATCCAGAGAACCACAAGTTTCCCACTCCAATTTATATTACATGGAAACAAAAACAAAAAGGAAAAACTGCACCGGATTGGTGTGTCAGTAAAGCAGACTCCTCCATATGCTGCAACACGACTTGTATAACCTAGACTTAGATCCAGGAGAGGCAATTTTTATGACCTTTTGGGTTATTTCAACAGGCAGAATTCTTGTTTAACTTTTATTTCTTGCAGCAAGAACTAAGAAGCCCATATATTTATTGTGGCTGTTTTTCTTCTGGCAGGATTTCAAATCCTAGCATCAGTTTAAGGCAAAAAAGGAAATAGTGAAACTGTCTCTATCCTCCACCCCTTTATATTCCCTGATCTATGCCTGAATGGTGGGGACCTTCAATTCAATACTCTCTATGCAAGCATCTCTAAAATCAGTAATTAATTAAATTATTATTATTATTTTATTTATTTTAAAGCAATGCTGTCCGGCAGTTAAGAGTGCCTACCCACCTATGAGTGCCGAGTAGATTCAAAGCCTCAGCTGCATCAAGAGAACACTGTGGCCTCAGTCAAGAGTACTTTGCCTCCATTCCCCTTCAACAGTAAAATGATGTTAACCTACCTTGCAGGGCCACTGCAAGACACAAATAAAAGCATGCATGCCATTTTGCACATTGGATCCTAGATATTGCTAGTTACGTTAAGGAAAACAGTCTTCACTCCAGTCTTATCTGGATTGCAATCACTGAATGCACAGATGTAGTTTATTAGTTTCCTTGGCATTTGTTTCACTTTTTTCCCCCTTTTAAACAACAAAGAGCAAATCTCTATTACAAAATGCAGCCCAAGGTTTCACATCCAGCTTCACACCTGCCTGAACTTCTCTTCTTGAATGCTTTGGGAACCCTGAATTCAAATGTCGGAGAGTGAGAAGAAGAAAAGGGGGAGGGGATATGTGCATACTGTAAGCATTTAAGCAATCTGAAGGGGCCATTCCCCATCGCAGAAATAAGCTGATAGTTTGCCTTGGCCAAGTAATCTATACCTGGTAAAGGGAGTTCAACTAATCTGGCACTTCCTACAGTAGGTAGAAGGAGAACTCAAGATAACCAAAGAGGTTTTCATGGCCATGTGTTCCTAGGCAGGCCTGCCACACAGTATCCTAATATATATACCTTAGAAGAATTATAGTTCCCCCCCTCTGGAGACCAAATTAGACAAATATCTACGTGTATATATAATATATAAAAAATACAGAGCTTTCTCTTCTTCATTTTGAAGTAGAATGTATACGACACAGTTGAGCAGGAGGTAATTCTGAGAAAACACAGGCCACTTGACTCTTTGAGCTGAGAGCAGATTGTGCACCAAGTGCAGGCACAAGACCTGCTCCAGGAAACATGTCAGGTTTGTCCCCACCCCAGCCAGCCAAGACCCCAAAAAAGGGAAAGAATTCCTTTCAAAATAAATGACATGGAACCAAAAGGCTTCAATAAGGTTTGAAATTTTTCTTCAAGTAAAGATGCAGGATGAGGTTTCCTCCACCAGTTCAACACTTCAGTCAGTAGCAAATGTAAGAGAAGCCCACCTTCATGGTTAGCTGTGCTTTGAGTCCTTTTAACCTAGGCCTCTTCCTCTTCCTTAGACTGGGCCTTCAGGAGACAGTGGGAACTGCTGCACTGTTTGAATTCTGAAGCAGTTCAGAAAAGAATCCCTCCATGAAGGACAGTCTTTCTGATGCCTGGTGGGATGGGGCTGTCCAACTTTTCCTGCATCTGGGTACAGGAATATTTTTGAGGAGGGGGCAGGAGCAGCAGCAACTTGGCCCAAATCCCTTGAAAAGGTGCTGTTTGGCAAGAGGGTTTCGGGGGGGGGGGGGAGAGACACAGAACAATGAGGGCCAAAGTGCTGCTTTTGGCAGATCAAGAGTCTTTAATAAAAATCAAGATGTGCAAAAAAGAATTTTTTTAAATAGTTGAACCCAAGCATCCAGGATTAAATTCCTTGGTTGTGATCTACGTTATTTTGCCTTCTCCCACTGGAAAAAAGTCATCTCTCAAGTACCCAAATGAAGATACACATTTGAGGAAAAACCAACACAAAAAACCCCAGAGGAAAACCACACACTAGAAGGTGTAACTGATTTACACCTCCACTTTCATCCACCTCAGCACCTGCTTTTTTGACACACATGTGCAGCAGCAAAGGAAAAAAAATGTGTGTAAGAATCTCTCTTCTTCTGCTTCTTCTTCTTCATGAGCGCGAAGTACTGCTGCCATGTGTCAGTGAAGGAGAAAGCTGTTTTGTAACAGGTGGAGTGGGCACTTTGCAGCCTTTTTGTTTGGCTGAGAAGAGAACATGGCTGGGGGTGTGAAGGCTCTCTGCAGTTAACTTTCCAACAAAGTTACGATGTTCTCCCCCCTTCCCCCACTCTGCACACATGTTATAGCTGGAAGCCTTCCATGGGGGCCTCTGGTTGCTGGAATATAAACTGCTGCTGGGCCTCGTCTACCTGGGGAGCCAAAGTGGAGTCGTCTTCATCGATGCCAAAGTAGTGCTCAATCAGATCAAAGGCTTTCTGGTAGATCTCTTGGTTTTCATGGCTCTGGAGAAACTCTATTTTATCCAAGCCTGGAGGAGAAACACATTGTCCTTGTTATTATGCACACACAGCTCCACCACCTGGTGCTATGCTATAGCTACAACTATGGAACTCACTCCCACGGGAGGCACTGATGGCCACCAACCTGGATGGCTTTAAAAGAGGACAGGACAAATTTATGGAGGAGACAGCTGTCAATAATTCTGCCCTCGTGCTCAGAGGCAGTAATGCTTCTAAATACTAGCTGCTGGATGGGAGCTGTAGTCTCAAACAGCTGAAGGTTGGCAAAGATTGTGGCAGGGTTTGGGGAGGACTAAGGAGGTGTGCCAAAAAGTTCAAGACAAAGGTGGACCTTTGAGGAAGTTGAGAGCTTCCATCACACCAGTGAGTCTGGGAGGCGGTTCTAGCCATTAGGAAAGAAAGGAAGGAAGGAAGGAAGGAAGGAAGGAAGGAAGGAAGGAAGGAAGGAAGGAAGGAAGGAAGGAAGGAAGGAAGGGGAAGGACTTGCAGGTGGCTGAGGCTGGTGGAGATGGAGGAGCATAGGTCACATGCAGGTATGTGTGAGGATGTGAAGGAAGAATCACTGACAATTTATTGGAAAGTGTTTGCAAATGAGGGTATACTTATTAAGTTGCCTCGGGAAAAGAGTTTCAAGATGCAGACTGGCCAACTCACCATAAGCTTCCTCAATGAGGCTGCAATAGGGGTTGATGCCAGAGCCATTCTGCTTGGCCTCCTGTTCACCCAGTCGCAAAATGTTCTCCAGGCCATTCAAGGCCACTTGAACGATCTTGGAGTCCATGACAGTCAGAAGGTCACACAGGGGCTTGATGCAGCCAAGGTTGACTAAATACCTGAGAAAGGGAACACAAATGCTCAGAACTTCACCTATATTCGAAACCAAACCAGGCAGACGTTACTGACTGAAGTTCAGGTCAAATTTATGTAACTGTTTCAAGTGGGGGGGGGGCGGGGAGGTAAGTAACTCAAGCTTGCTTGGAATACATGCCCTTCTGCCCCACCATGTTCTCACACAAAAGGGCTGGGTTATGGCAAAAGATGTGAGAATGGTACTCTGCCTACATTCAGGAGAAACTTTAGGTAAGCTTGGAGATGCAAGAGTCTTGGAAGATTCCAGGGTTTAAAAATCTGCAAGGTTCAGCTGAAGTTAAAGTGCTGAAAGTAACAGAAAAAGTATGTCCTGGATGCCAAGTTGTGCTACTCTGTTTTTAGACATGTACATTTTGATCTACATTCTATTACCTCCCTCCAAACCCCCAGGGAAGTGCTTGCCAACCAACAGGAAGATTACAGTGCTCTGAACAAGGATGCTGCACTAATCATCAGACTTACCTGCTGTGAATTAATACTTTTTAAAAGAAGCCCTTTGTTCTAATGAAAAATGTAGCAATTTAACGGTCTGAGGCAATGAAATCCACATACAATGTAGGAAATATGCCCTTGTCTCACCAGTAATCCTGATGATCATCAGTTTCTGGTGTGTGTTTGTTGTTGTTGTTTTGAATAATTTTAAATTGGGTTTTATAAACAAGGCTCATTGGAATAATAAATGATACAAATAAATAGACCACATCTTCTCAGGACATTTGTAGCACAATAAATTTGCAGTAATATCTACAACATATGGAGCATTATTAGTGGTCAATGTACAAGTTATTGGTTCGGCAATTGCTTTAAACAAAAACAAAGGTGAAACAGAATAGAACAGAGTTAACAGATAACATTCAGCATCACACAGCTAGACACCAAATCAGGAGTTCTTGCAGTTGTGCTTAGATTAAGTATGAGTGATAGTCATTGATGAACATGGGAGGTGGGTTCAGAGTGAAGATAATAATTCATCAACTAGATTGGGCTAAAATGCTGATGGGGAGGGTCGTTCATTTTCTGGAATACTGGAATACTGGCATATGTTGTAAAATTAAACCACACTGGGGCAAAGCCATCTTTCTTGATCTGTCCATATGTTAACTATAGTTTATTTGTTACTCTCTC
The DNA here is from genome assembly GCF_964234715.1 of Podarcis melisellensis. Lineage (NCBI taxonomy): Eukaryota > Metazoa > Chordata > Lepidosauria > Squamata > Lacertidae > Podarcis > Podarcis melisellensis. Next base: position 57,941,440 of record NC_138540.1, read on the forward strand.
AAGGAGGGCTGTTTCCCAAACTATTTTGTACCAATTGTCTATTGTTGTGATAATCAGTTTCTGTTAACTATAAAGAAATAGGGTGTGTGGAGTGAGAGAGAGCTCTCCTCTTGTCCATGCTCCTAACCTGGTCCTTCTTTCTCATGAGAGCAAGAAATGGGGGGAGGGAGTTACATGTCACTCATTCTTCCTACCACAAATAGTGTCTCTTTCTGACCAATTCTTAAGTCTCTCAACAATCCATCCCTAACTTCCTCCACAATTTAACCAGTTCTTCCATATTCTTTAAAAAATAAAACAACACAAAATAAAATAAAAGGCAGCCCAACCTAACTGCAGAACTCCTCTTTCTACCCAACTTATTTGGCCAAAGACCATAAAAGCAAGGTCAAGACTAGGCACAATGTATCCTAACCCATCCCACAAGTCCTTTCACGGCGAAGTTCTTCTGGAAAGACTTTGCAAAATGAGAACAGCCTCAACTTACTTGATCTGCTCTGGAGTTCCTCCTGATGTTGCATTTGTGATTGCCCAAGCAGCTTCTTTTCTTGTGCGAAATTCAGCCTTCTGCAAGATCTCAATCAGCACTGGGAAAATGTTGGCATCTATGACTGCCTGCAGGGGGAATGTGAAAAAGAGAACAATGAGTCCTTCTCCTGCAAGAAGGAACTCCTGCCATCCGTATTGATGGGGCAGTTCAATCATTCCATCAGCTTCCCTTTCTATGGGCTCACTCTCCCCAGACTGGATTCTGGCTGATTCCTCTTCCCTAGATTTGCTTAGGCTCAGGAAAAGCTTTCCTTATAGCAGCCTGGCAGTATTGTCAAGATAACTTTGTTTAAACCACTGCCCTTTGTGCAGCTATCACTAGCTACTGTTGGAAAGTAAGAGGAGTTTCCAACAACAGTTTGTCACATGGCAAAGGAAGGGAGGATGGAAAGGGAGCTGGGGCTGTTTCAGAAAATTAGGTTTTCGCTGGTACACAACAAACGAGTCCCACAGCTCTTTAGATTCAGGCTCTGGTTTTCAAAAATTCTAGCAAGAAATTCTGGAGAACCTCAGATGTCATTTCATTAAGTTTTAGGGGCTTTAGTACTTTGAGTTGGTGTGTGGGGAACCTCCAGATATTGCTGAACTACATCCCCCATCAGCCCCAGCAAGCATGGCCCAAGGCTAGGGATGATGGGAATTGTACTTCAGCAACATCTGGAAAGCACCAGGTTCCCCACACTTGACTCAGAAGGTAGCTATTCAGTATCTTCTACAGGCTTTGCAAACCCATCTTTTGAAAAGGAGCATTTGGTTTCAGGCCAAATGATCAGGAAAAGCATGTGATGGAAGGTTCCCGGGTATCTCGAACAAATGAAGATGCAATTTGGGGCGTATATGTTCTGAGGGGGAAAACAGATCGTGCTGCAGGTGATTGCTGTAGAAATCAATTGCTACCTTCAAAAAATGCTACAATTTCTTATGAACATCAGTCATTGTCTGAGCCATGCAGCCAAGAGCATTTTGTTTGCTTTGAATACTATCATTTCTGCAGTATTATTCAAGGAGAACAAGTCTCAGAACACTTCTACTTAGGAGATGCAATCCAAAAGCAGGCAGGCAGGCTTGTACATCTGCATGGTCCAGAAGAATTTCATTCTTTTGAAGAAGCTTTCACATTCCAAAGTATTTTTGCTTTAGCAGTAAGAAACTACTACTTATTTCCATCCTTACAATTTGTAAAAGTTGTAGAAGCAAGATTAATATAGCCTAAATATCCCACCAAACAGCATTCCCCTCCCTGCAGTATCCCCAGGCTTGTATTGTAAAGTACCATAGCAGTATGGCTGCCAAACCCCAGGGCTGGCTTTCTCAGGCACCTGCTAAGGTCAATACCTCAGCAGTGGCTTACTGTCAACTGGTACATCCTTCTGGCCCTGATCCACCTTGCCACTGCCACCTGCACATCCTCTCCCTGGAAGCAGGTAGGTGAACAAGCAGTAGTGGCGACAAGGAGGAGAGGATCCCCTTGCCCCAAGGGTTGACCATAAATGCAGTGCTGGCACTGTTATTGCATCAGCACCCAAGTACCCAACAGGGAGACTGCTTGAGAAATAGCCAATTATGTATGCCCCTCCCATGCCATCTCTCCCATTACATTACCAGAGTAAAAGACCCAAAAGGTCTGCTGCCCTTTGAGTCAAAGGAAGTTGTACCTGTATCTGAGCACTGTTCCCCGCTGTGACATTGGAGATCGTCCAGCAAGCTTCTTTCCGAATAGACTCTTTGGAGCTGCTGAGTAGATGAAGGAGACAAGGCAAAGCTGAGCAATTCAGGATCACCTGAAAAGGGGAAGTTGAAGAGGCGCTTGTTAGAGAGAGCTGCTCCTCCCAAAAGAAGAGCACCAAGCTCTTGGTCTCTAGCTATCCTGAAAGGTCTCTTGTTTTTGTTACAATTCACAGTGGCAAGAAACAATCCAGCTTTCCCTGTATGACTGCAAATCCACCCCACCCCCCAAATGAAGCCAGTGTTTGCTTTGATGACACTTTCACATCTTCTCCCAAAAGCCTAACAGAAATGCATCTTCTAGAACCAGCCCTCTGCAGTGGTTGTAGGTTCCCGTATCCTGAATTTGGGATGGCCCCATTTAACTCTTATTCCCAACGTCACCTGGGTCTGGATATCATCCCCCGTCACAATGTTGCCAACAGCTCGCAAAGCTGGGGAGGCCACCTTGTAATCACTGTGCCTACCAGGAGAAGAAGAAAAGGAAAAGATGCCCACCTTAGTACCCAGCAGAAGGAACACCCGAATCCCTATCTCAATGCTTCACTCCTCTTGGCACTGGCTATGCTCTATCATTTTGAGTGTGGTACTTCTGCCCTGCTTAAGAGATCTGCTTTATTTTATTTAGTTCATAAGATTTATGCGCCACTTAATTGTGTGTAAAAAAAACAACAACCAAAGAAAAATTATGGTGCTGTTCACATTATCCCACCTATTTATTCCATTTTAAATCCAGTGTATGCACACACACATATGCAGGGGCTGGTGCCATTCCATGCTTCCTATGTCAGAAGGTCTCAGTACCTATAATGTACATTAACATTATCCCCCTTCTGATGAATGGAAGCCACTCTAACCATAATAACGCTCAATATTAATTCCATATGCTGCTTTTGTAAAACTCCCAAAGGGTGCCAACATGTGACTAAAATTGTGACACACATATCCCTGCCATGTAAGAGATATGTCCTCCTATTAATCCCAGCCAGAGAGGGGGAGGCAACTCTGCCATTACACACACACACCCCAACATCCTTCAGAGGCTGGACACTTACATCAGCAGTTCCACCAGTCGCCGACACACCCCTGAATCTATTACAGCCTGGATTTTCTCATTGGGGCCATCCGACAGGTAGGAGAGGGCCCAGCATGCATCCGCCAGCAAGTCTGAGTCACTGCTGAAGAGTAAGCGTGACAAGACTGGCAAACACGATGACACCTACCAAGAAGCACAATCGTAAGGAAAGATAGTAAGATCCCGAGAGAGGCAGAATGACAAATAAGCCCATGGCAAATTGGGGTTGGGGACCAGGACAAGTTGCAAGCATTGAAGGAGAATGCCTGAATGCCTGTCAATTGCAAGACCAAACTCTTGTCCAACTTGACTCATAACATAAAAATCCATTTTGGGAAGGCAGGGAGGGATTGTTTGAACCAATGGCCCAAGCTACAAACCCTCCCCCCTTCATTTCCCTTACCCTGGCTTGGGGCTGTTGCTCACAATCACTCTGCTTACTGGAGAGCACAGCAGCGTCACAATGGGATGTCCGTGTAGAAGAAGCTCATGGTGGGCTATTTCTGGCTATCACTTCACACACAACCCAGGGTTAGTAGTGGATATTTTTGCCAAGGGCCAACCCTGAAACTTTCTTCCCGATGTAGTAGTTTCTTACTACTACAGGGTTAGACATTTTGGCCCCACACATTACAAAATATGAAGCATGTGGGTGGAGTGTGGTTGTGGGCATCTACTTCAAATGGTATAGTCTAGAGTTCTATGACATCATTCTGTGGAAGGTGCCAGGGCAGAGGCCACACTTTTACATCTCACCTTCTCAAATTCAGGGGGTGGATTTTTCCCTCTGCACAAGTTTGACAAGGCCCAGACAGCATTTCGTGTCATTGTCAACCTGGTGGATTTTGTGAGGAGTCTGGAAAACAGGCAAATTATACTTTATATAAATATTACATTGCTAAATATAAATCTAGAGATTACACTTGTTTGTTCTTACAGTCATCATTTTTATCAGTTAAAACTCTTCTAATCCTTAAGTCCTTTTCCTTTCAGTGACAGCTTGAATTCAAGCTGAACTGCAAAAGTAGAAAAGGAGAATCTGAAACACACCCAGACCGTTCTGGTCTGTTTAAAGGAAAGCTGGGTTACCTCAACCCAAAATGCCTATGATGCCACCATGAACACTTTCAAGATACATCTTATTCCGCAACATCAAGTTTTATCCTGCCTTTTCTCCCACCTACTCAGGGCAGTTTATGTGGGGTATCCTATTTGTGATTGACAGGTGGGCTATCCCACCCAACTATCTTGCAGCTAGCTAGCTGTCAAACACTTGGGAACTGCAGTGCAAGGGGCTTTGCAAAGTGCTGAGCACAGGGCTGGCAAAGCTGCTTTCTGCAGGGACCAACTATGTGATTGAGTTCCCTGCAGTAAAGTCTACCACACAGCAGATCCAGCCACATCTCTATCTGCCCCACACCAGCATCATATGTGACATCAGGTGGGGGGGGGCAAATAAGCAAGATTTGGGAGTGGGGGGAGGGAGGACCATCTTGCGAGCCAAACTGCAAACTGTGCCAGGCCACATTTGTCCCATGGGCTGGAGATTCCCCAACCATGACTTAGGAGAGATTGCTTAGGCTGAGAGAACTGGATCATGGTCTGTTCTGGTTGAGGGCTTCCCATAAGCATCTGGATGATCATTGGGAGAACAGAACACTGGAGATGTGTTTGGCTTGATCCAGTAGGACTGCTCTTATGTCACCTAGCAAATTTAAATGACCAAGTGGAAACCTGAATGTCTTAGCCTCTCTGTTGCTCAACTAAACATGCTTGTTTATTACATTTATATCCCACCTTTCCTTCAAGGAGCTCAAGGTGGGATATAAAGTTTTCCTCCTCCCCCATTTTAGTCTCATAACAGTCCTGTGAGATAGGTTAGGCCAAGAGTGTGAATGACCCAAGGTCACTGAGGGATGAGGAGGGGTTTGAAATCTTGTCTCCCAGGTCCTAGTCTTAACCTGTCTATCCAGTCATTCATTCATTCATTCAAAAAAATTGTATACCACCCTTAGAGCTCAGGGCGGTTCACAATATAAAACTGGCTCTCATCCACGTTCGGATCTTCATCCACCATTCCATCTTCCTTCATTATCAGGAAGGAAGGAAGGCCTTGCACATTCTTCCCTGAGCAGAGATCTTTCCCACGCATCCCTCCTCAGGTGAGCCACATCACTAGCATCATGCTAAACCACCATGGGCTTCTTGCAATCTGGCCCTCACAAGGTGGGTCACACCAAAAATACCTACAGGCTTGTTTAAAGTTATTGGAGTGATAAGCTGCGTGTTACTAAGAAAAATGAGTCTCCATCCTGGACCTCTAGCCAGTCTGGTCTGGGGAGAAGTCTCCTCCAGACTCCAAATATGGTGATCAATTTGATCCTACTCAAGAGAAAAATCCCACTGGGTCTTCCCAGGGCAGTTTCATGCCACCTAACAAAATCTTTACGTCCATGGCTGTAAAATGGAAACAAAGGAACACACGCACACAGACATTGCCAAGGAGCACCCGAAGTCGGAGTTTCATGCAACAGCTACTCACAACAACAAGGGAGGGAGGATGCCACAGTTGAGGACGTAATCACGGCAGGCAGAACTGTCTCCAGCAATGTTCCCCAGTGCCCAAACAGCCTGGAAGAAGAACAGGAGCTTCAGCGCTCAGTCATTGAATGGAGAGGGAATGGTGGAGCAGGAATCCCTGGCCCCCCTCAAAGAATCCAATAACTTGTGGCAACTTTCAGCTATTTGTCATTTTTGCAATTAAAACGTAGCAAAGCTTTTTTTCCTGAGAGTTTCTGCACACACCAATGTGGGCAGCTGTTAACTGCTGTAGGGAGCTACTGCCAAATGTTTGGTTGAAATCAGTGTAAAATGCATCCCTAGCATTCTGATCTTGCTCTCCCAACTTTGAATCATTGACCCACAGTGATTCAAGCTCCTATGTTCCCTTGCTGCCCCATTCCCGTTCTTGCCAACTGCTCTTGAGCATGCCTACACAGCACTAATGCCACCACAGGCCCTGCCCACTGCTCTGAGCAGTCAGGATGCTTTTGTTATTACTATTTATTAAATTTATATACCACCCTTCATCAAGAGACCACAAGGCAGTTTACACACACACAAACACACACCGCATTAAAAGGCCATAGATTGATTAACAGCCCAAGGCCTGGTTGAAAAGGAATGCTAATGATATGTAACTAAGGCACCTGGCAAGCCTCCCTGGAAAAAGCATTCCACAAATGGGGAGCCACCACAGAAAAGTCCCATTCTTGTGTTGCAAGTCTCTGGGCTTCCCGTGGAGGGTGCACATAAAGAATGATATCAGATATTGACTGCAGGGTCTGGGTCAGTTCATACAGGTAAGACAGTCCTTGAGCTTTCTGTGACATCACTGCAGCTTTGTCAATGACTGAAGAGGCAGGGTAGGGGCTTCACAAGCAACAGGAAACAGCCAGTTTTTCTATCATATAAAAGCTTTGCAGCAAAGAAATTATTTGGAACTGCTCTCCCACAGCTAAGCCAAAAGTTCTCCCTGAAAACACCTTACCTGCTCTTGGACATCTTCAAAATCAGAGCTCAACAATTCAATGAAGATCGGAACTGCTCCAGCTTCTATTACTATTTTGGTTTGTAGTGAAGTGCCCGAGGCAATGTTTGTTAATGCCCATGCAGCTTCAAACTGAAAAGTAACAAGCAACCAATTAAAGAAAGTCTCCAACAGAAGTACACTGTTCAACAGAGCAGTGGCCCCCAAACTTCCCACCCCAGACACTTGAAAATCATTGATGGACATAGTGGACCACTTAATGGTTTTTCTGCCTGTTAGAGAAATTGCAATGAGCTGTGCAAGATGCTGAGTGATTTTTAATTGTCTTTTTTATTGCTTCTGTTATTTCTAATTTTGTATTTTATTGTATTACAATTCGCACGCCACAAAATCTAAAGCATCACTCTTAACTTTTTAAATTTTAATTAACTTTCATTTGAGAGAGCACAGCCTCCGTTTTCTTTTCCCCACCATGGCCCAGATTGATGCTATGTCTGGGACCGCGGGGGAAATGAAAGGTAGTCAAACAACAGAACCAAAGTCTATAGCCATCATCACATCATGTAAGTGAGCTTTTATGTTATAGGTTTGTGGGCGGACGCTTAACGTTTGGTGGGAAGGAAAGTCAGACTACAGTCATGGCTACAGTCACAAACAACCCCATGCAAAGGAACAAGCACTAAGAGTGACAAGGGGGGCAATTTAATTTCCAGAGAAACAGATGACAACCTTGCTGATAGCACTGAACATCAAATGCAAAGGAATCTCATTCTCACTTACCTGCAATGTGCAGTTTTCACTTTTTTTGAGGAACTCCACAAACCTGTCCACCACACCCTGAGTATTGATCACTTCATCTATTGGAGGATTGGGCTCTAAACAGAGGGGGAAAGACTACTGTTAACACATACTTTTTTCTCCACGACACCAGTGGTATGCTAAAATAGCACTTAGGCACGTAGTTTGTAAGCAGTTAGCACAGATAGTGATGTGAGGTGAGAATATTCTCTGCTAGAAAATTCTCCGGAGAATATTCTCCACAGCTCTCCAGTTTTGCCTTAAGAGTTTGTCGGACACAAAGTATGCTTTAAAGGCTTTGGCTGTAAAAGAAGAAGTGGAAGATATTTTATCAAATCGTATACAGTCCCTGATACTAGATGAGGCAGTATGTTGGCTAAGAGTACTAAAATTTCATGACCTTATTGCTCCAATAGAGAAATGGATAACATTATTAGAATTGGACACACCAAGGTTAAGTAGGGTAGTTGAGTCATTTAAAGAACTAGAAGATCACTTTGAAAAAGTGATGTCTTTGAGGAAGAAGAGAAGCAGCTGAAAGTGGCAGTTAAGAAAAGAAATGGCATTGCAGCCAATTCACTTTGCTGCAAATATCCTTCATCCCAAGTATAATAGCATTTATTTATCACGAGATGAACAAATTCAAGGTAGCAAGTTCACTGATCTCAAAATATCAGCAAGTGTACCAAATAATGTATAAGATATTTTGGCAGAGCAAGCAGCATAATGTGCTAAGGAATATTTTTTTTAGCAAGTCATATGTATTATATCATTTTCAACGCATTAAAATGAATATTCTCCATTTTAAATGAAAATTCTCTAATATTCTCATTAATAGTGAATATTCGAGAATATTCTGCAAAAGATTATTCTCGATAATTTAACATCAATAAGCACAGATGCCCTTTTTATCGGTTTCCATCACTGACAGGAAGGTAAGATATTTGTTCCGACAGCTGAGGTTCTCAGCATTCAATGAAGGCTACATCTGGGGCAAGGAAAGATTGTGTATTGACAAGCACCTAGCTCCTGCATGTGGTGGACAACATAGAGCTCAAGGTCAGAAATCTCACCACCACCAGGCCATCTGTATTTTCAAGACTCTAATATTCTAAATTAAAATGGCCGTTGCATTAAGAATATAGCATAAGAACGTCAGAAGAGCCCATATAGTCCAGCATCATGTTCTCCAAGTGGAAGACCAGTGGAATACCTATGGGAATCTTGCAAGCAAGACACTGGTGCAATAGCACTCTCTCCTCACTTGCTATTCCCAGGAACTGATAAACAGAGGTATTCTAGAGACAGAACATAGTTTTATCCTCCATGAATTTGTCTAATCCTCTTTTAAAGCCATCAAGATATGAAACAGATCCCACAATTTAATTATGCACTATGTGGATAGGTACTTTCTCTCAATGACTCACACCCCTTAATCATTCAACATTCAGCTTCATTGAATGGTCAAGATTTTAATGTTATGAAAGACAGCAAAAAACTCACTTTTCTACCCACTTTCTCTACACCATGCATAGGTCTACAGACCTCTCATATCACTCCTTGCTCATATTTTCTCTACATTAAGAAGCCACAAATGCTGCAACCTTTCCTCACTGGAAATCAGGGTTGCTCTTTTTGCAAACTTTTCTAGCTCTACAATATCCTTTCTGAGGTGAGACAACCAGAATTGTATACAGTATGCCAAGTACAGTCACACCATAAGATTTGTATAACAGCATTATGACATTGTCACTTTTATTTTCAATCCCTTTCCTAAGGATCATTAAAATGGAACTTGACTTTTTCACAGCTGCCACTCACAAGGTTGACATTTTCATCAACTGATCCACTATGGCACCAGTTCAGGCCCTATTTGTATATATGTGATTTAACCCTATGTTCAGGTTTGTTTAAAACCATCTGCTTTCTTCATAAGAATCTCTTCAAATTAGGGCCAACAGGGCACACATACATCCATAGGCACTGTTGGAAAGGTTCAAGAAATGGTTTAAAAATCTAAAAACACCATCTCTCATTCCAAGAACAATCAGGGTTGAAAGGTTATCAATATTCCAACCCCATGTTTGTATATCCCCATTCTTAACTTATTATACTTCACCTATTCAGTCCACTTTCATTTACAAATTTTTCATAAGTTTCTGGCAAACTATTTAAGCAATTAAAGCATTTCGAGGTCAACCAAACAAACAAAATACACACAACATTCCTACAATTTCTATTTACAACAGAAAATTCTAAATAGCTATATTTACCTTTTGAAAGCAATTTCCTGAAGCGCTGGGTAGTTAGTAGCTGAAGATCAGGGTCCTCGGAGAACAGCATTTCCACCATCTCCCTTGTGATTACACCTTCCTGAAAAGAAGCCCATATATAACAGTCCTAAGGCTAGCTCTTCAAAGCAATGCCCAAATCTAACAGTTCTTCAGATGAGAAACTACCAAACTGGACCTAAGAACATGCAGGCTTAGATCTTGTAAGGCCCTTTTATTTTATTTTTAATTAATAAACCAGGTCCTCATCTTACACATCTGCAAAAAAAAAAAAAATACTAAAAAGGAACAGCAGAGAGTAAATTAAGTTACTTAAAACAGTTTTTCATTTCTGTACTAGTAAGATTATAGTGGTATAAGCCAAAGCACAGTAAATGCCATTAGATGGGAATATGACACAGCTTGTGAGAATACTTACCCCACCTGTGGTGGAACTGACAAATGAGTCTACATGAGGACTGTCAGACATAGCAGCATCTTCATTAATTAGTTCCACATTTCTTCGTTTAAAGAGCTGAAATAGAAAATGGATATGTATCAAATCAATGGCAAACAAAATTGCCAAATGTTGGGTATAAGCAAATGCCTTCAGGTCACTGAAGTCCCCTTCACTCTTTGAAAGCAGGGTTCTATTTGTTCCCATCAGCATTTAAGATTCATCAGTAATGAAATCCTCTTATGAGGATTCTTCACTTGTAAGAAATCAGAGTTGTAGGACACAAATTCTATAATAATGCAGTATGACTGAAGAGAAGAAGAGTGTGTGCACTGCTGGCAATAAACAACAATAAACAACCCTCTTCAATCTTCCAAAGCACTGTTTACTTCAGCTGCAGTTAGCTTAGCAAGATCCTGGCTTGCTACTCGTTCCTCAAGCCTCACAATCTACAAGTTCTGAGGGGTATAATTTGTGGTTTGCCTCCCTCCCCTGCTGCCCCCTCCCCAAATCCAATTTGCAGAACCACATCTTCTGAAACAGATATAGAACAACACTAATTGCAAGGGCCACAAAACTCCTCATCAGGAAACACTGGTGCCTTACACAGTGTTCAAGTTGTTGAACACTGTGTAAAGGCACTGTCTAGAAATTTAATTTATTTGCATTTTACTGAAACTCCATATAAGGGCGTTTTTGAGATACAAGTGGGAGATCAAGAACAGTAGTTTTGTTTATTAAAAGGAAAGGCTCTCTAGTACTTCCTCTCATTACCTGTTAGGGTAGCATACCAGATCAAAGACAGCCTCAGGTAATGCATGTGTCCACTAATTAAAACTGGAACCCACCCACCTACCTGCAACTTTAAGCAGTCAAGTGGTTAGGTCAATTCAGACCCCAATGTTTTATTATCCATTTTGTTGTTCTGCCAGCTGCCTAGGAACCGCATAGCCAGTGATGGCAATGACCAAAGAACCATTTACACAAGAAGTTGAAACTCATCTGTCTCCTACACTCTAGAAACACAGAGCACAGCCAGAACTAGAAACTATCAGCCTGGGCCATATTTCTGGTCAACCTACATGCCCTGCTCACCATCCACACAGGAGTTACCTGCTGCTCCCGCTTCTGTTTGCGTAGCTGTATCCCTTCTTCTTCTCTCCTCCGGCGCATCTCCTCGGGGTTCAGTGCCTTGTTTTTGTAGCTCTTCATTCTGTAATTGTTCTCTTTTGCTGGGCTCGCCATGGTTTCTAACAGCGGAAGAAAAGAAGAGGTCATTTTTACTCCATTTCTTTGGGCAACCAAAAGAAAACAGGCATAGTCCTCAAACGTAGGCACTGTTTTCAACACTTGCCAAATGGTACCAACAATCTATTTGCAGATGAGGAATATATCATGAAGTGAGTCGGGACATTGCATGGATAAGGCTCCCTATGCTCCATCCCAAAGTATGGCTGGGAAAGACTCCTTATTGAAACCCTGGACCACTGCTGCCAATCAGTGTAGACAATACTGGGCTAGATGGACCAATGGACTGAATCAGGATATGCAGCTGTCTATGCCTTAAACACCCACAAAACTCTAGCTTTTTTAAAATTTCTCCTATAGGAAGGTGTACATACACACACACACACACACACACCACAATATCTAAGAGCAATGAGCCCAGAAGAGAAAATGAGTAGCAGTTCATTTATTTTTATTTATTTTTATTTTTTTGCCATATAAACTTGCAGATTTTATTTTCTAGCAGATGGTATGTGTGGGTGAATGAAGATTAGGTGATGTTCTCGGCATGTAATCCACCCCACTACTGTCCATTTAATTAAGTGCCAGATAATGTCAAGATGACATACAGCTTCAAGGACTCTTTCTCTTTGATGGTGGAGCTGGGGTTGATGGAACTGAATCAGCTAGGATTCAGATTTTTTTAAAATGTTTTCTTTTATTTTATGTTATAAACCAACTTTCTACTTCTTTTTCTGTTACACATTGTTATCCATCTTATTTAGTATTTCAGTATTTATAACGGAACTTGTTTATTCTAATAGGAGTTCTGATTTTTCAATATGATTTTGCAAGTATACTTTAATCACCTTCCAGTCCTTGTCTATCTTCTCTTTTGAGATCCTTCCAATTTCTCCCATTCTTTTGGATATATTGTAATACTCTAATAATTTGGCAAGCCACTCTGTTTTTGTCAGCATTATACTACTTTTCCAATTTTGCGCAATCAATAGCCTTGCGGCTACTGTTGCATATAAATATAATGTCTTGTCCTCTTCCTTTAAACTTCCTGGCACTATTCCCAATAGAAAACCTTCTGATGTTTTCCTAAATGAATATCTAAACATTTTTTTTTCATTTCGTTATATATAGTTTCCCAAAATTGTTTGATATTTAAACAATTCCACCATATATGCATTATAGTGCCTTTTTCTGTGCTTCATCGCCAGCAGACATTGCCACAATTTTTATTCATTTGGCTACTCTTTCAGGTGTTAAATGCCATCTATGCTGTATTTTAAGGTAATTTTCTTTCAATATGCAACACGTAGTGAATTTCATATCTTCTTTCCACAATTTTCCCCATTGTTCAAGCATAATATTTTTCCCAATATCTTGCGCCCATTTAATCATGGATGCTTTAACCAGTTCACCCTTTGTTTCCCACTCTAAGTTCAAATTGTATAATTTAATTTTTTATTATTTTTCTTGTATTAAATATTTATCGAATTTAGAAATTTCTTTTTCAAATCCTATCTTTTTGCCTTTCACTAATCTATACTTAATTTGAATATATCGGAACCAATCACTAATATGATCTTTAATTTCTGTAAAGTCCTTTAATTCCAATTCTCCATTTTCTTCCTTTAATACAGTTTTATAAGTGGCCCAGTTCTCTTTCATATTTCATTTTTTCACTGCGACAATTTCTGCCGGCGATGCCCACCATGGAGTTTTTGGCTCTAGGAGTCTTTTATATTTCTCCCATATTTTATATATAAACTTTCTGATTATATGCCCTAGGACAGTGTTTCCCAACCTTGGGCCTCCAGATGTTTTTGGCCTACAACTCCCATCATCCCTAGCTAGCAAGACCAGTGGTCAGGAATGATGGGAATTGTAGTTCAAAAACAGCTGGAGGCCCAAGGTTGGGAAACACTGCCCTAGGAAGCCTTTATGTACTTTAACTTTCTCATCTATTAGATAGGCATGCCATCCAAATCTCGTCTCTACTCCTTCTAAATCCAATACCTTTGAATATACTAATTTCTTCTCCAAACTCTCCATTAAAAATAATTTTTGCCTTCTGCTGGTTATATATTGTATATATTGTATTTATGCCTTTTTGGAATTTTTCGCCTAGACTCAATTCTTTTAATAGTTTGAGTAGCAGTTCATTACAATCTAAAAGGATTATAAGGTATCTGACATAAATGGTTAAAATGATTACCAGAAGGCTGCTCAGCTGCCTAAAAGTCCACCTCTGTTCCAAAGTCAACCTCCCTGCAGAGAACACCCTAGAAGCTCTGCTCTTAGAGTATAAGTCCAGGAGAACTTCTCCAACACAAACAGGAATGCTCTCAAAACCCAAGTTGATCAAACATTCCACCTTTGGCCAGGTACAGAACCTGCAGAGTGCGCCAGATAGTTTCTTCAATCTTATGCTACTGCAGGTAGCAGTTGAAGAAAAATGAGGGAAGGATGAGACTGAAAAGGAATTTTTATATGATACAAGTAGGATCTAGCACCTGTTTACCCAGTTCTTAACTTCCAATCCCACTTTCAGCCAGCCTTTGGGTCCAGGCTTTGCCCAGGCCTTAACCCCACCAATGAAGTCATAACGAGGTATGCATGATAATGGCACCCCATTTCCATAGCAACATCACATGTCACAAAAGAAGATTTTCAACTTCACTGCAAAGCTGGGCAGCAAAAGAAGCTTGTCAAATGGGCTATAGTGGGGAACTACCAATAAAGCAGCTAAGACAGCTCTGCTTCACTCAGGATGACTGCAAAGCTCTTCCTGGAAAATTTCAACTATCGTTCCCACCACAAACTTACATAATGTCTAAGGAATGGCTGCAAATCTTTAACTATCTAGCCCAGATCCACTTCCCTCTCAATCCTCCTAGTTACTTTTCCCTGCTCTTGAACCTCTTATTCCACTACTCTCTACAGCTTTAAGATCATTTGCTCCTGAATTCTTCCTGTTCTCCCTTGGTGACGCCTCTGCCTGGGAATTGTCTACGAAGTACCACTCATCTTTCTTTCTTCAAAACTCCCCCAAACCCAGATTTCCCTAAACTGTTTGAGCTCAAGCTAGTCCTCCACTCCCAACCACACCCATCTAAGTGCTATGTACAACTGCATATTCTCACCCCTCGTCACCCTCCTGCTTCTGTCTCCTATCAAAACCTAAGTCTGGTGTTTTTAGAAAGGCCAACACCCACCCTAAGTCCTTGAAGACACGGAGAGCTATAAACCTATCTAATCATTCTCACTGAAGGTCAGTAGCCTTGGCTGCTCAAGGCTTTACCAAAATTGACTCAGGAAGCACAGCAGAGCCGGGTCCAAACTTCAGCTATGGCTTTCCAGTCTCCTTTTAACTATGTCGCTGCTTCGTGCTTCCTACCTCAGTAATCATCTCCGCTGAGTAATTGCTGAAACCCAGATGTCTAAAACTCAGCCTTGCATTGCTGAGTCAGACTCAATAGCAGACAGAAGGGGGGGGGGAGCTAATGTGTATATGGATTAGACAAATGCAGCAGTGTTTTTATCCCAACTCACATACCAATAAAGGGAAGCCCAAGCAGCAGGACTTGTGGGAAAAGAAATGTGGGTGTGCTGGGGGTCAGCAGGACAGAGAAATTCACCTGTACAGAACTATACAAAATGTTAGAAACAGCCCACATCACCTAAAAAAAATTATTATGCCAAATGTGAAAGAATCAAGGCTACATCAGATGTTTACCTGGGGTTCTTTTTTTTGGGGGGGAGGGGGATTTCTTCCCCAACCACCCTAATGCTGAGAACATTCACCTTTTTGGCACCTGTCTGCAGATATCAGGTGTATTTTGATGGAACCACTGTTTTTTAAATGGGTCTCTTTTTTAGATCAGTCATACCGATGATGCCAGCCAATTGACCATCACGGCCCAATTGATCATCATAGCCCAGCAAGCATCAAGGCAGTACGCAACACAACTGGACTATGTGCAGAGGTCACGGAGAGCAAACAAAGCAGCAGTAGGTTCACTCTCAGGATCCATTCCTTGCAAAAAGTGCATGGAATAGATTCTGCTCCTTCATGAGACAGTAACATCCTGTGCCTACAGCTCAGAGCTTGCAAAGTACACACTTAGAGCTCAAGAACTTAGTCAAGGGCTGGAGTATACATTATAGTTTGATGGCAAAACACACTGTCTTCTTTCCCCACATGTCTCCTATACTGGCATTCCCTCCCAACTTGGAATCAGATGTGCACACCAGTCTAGAAACTGGGCCCAAATTCATCCAGCAATCTCCTTGCTTGCAGTCTTTGCTTCCATCTTGATTAGTGATATCCTAAGCCCTGCTAGGCTCTGTGGAAATTCCAAGTTCCAAACAGCTGCTCCCCGTAAATATGGAATCTGACAGTACTACTACAGTGGAGAATTCCTAAGGCACTGCAAAGGAAGGGAGAATAAACACACAGATCTCCAGTTCTCTTAATTATATACCCAGCAGGTGTCTTTAAGGGACCTCTCTAACAAAATCCTGTACTATCCAATACAGAGCTCCCATCACCCATTAAGAGACTGGCTCACAAGTTAAATTTGGCAAGCTGACGGCAGAGTGCGACAGAGTGCTTGTCATCTTTAGCTCCTGGTGCCAAGGGAAGTATGAGGAGCCAGTGATCAGTTTGGCAGCAGACACCACCTGCCGACATCATCGGCTTAAAATGCAGGCTCCTCCATGCAAACTAAGTCCAGGATTCAGCAGGAGTATTTTGTGATGGTCTCAATCTGTGCCAAGCATGCGGCAGTCACTAGGGAATGACTAACTAGATTTCCCCCTTGCTCATTTCTCTGGATTGAGAGAAACTCTCAGCTCTGTTCAAGCCTGCCTTCTCCTGACATACGCAATATGCAAAGACCATCACACCTTCAGAAGACACATGCCCAGTTTAGACCCCGTTTCATATGTCTGAATCCCACAAATCCCTGTTTTATTTATTTTTAGATGCTTTCATGCTGTTGTTTAATTGGTTTTAGGCTGTATTTTGTTTTAACAGCATTGTTTATTTTCACCACTTAGATCGTTTTCAAATACTAAGCTGTTGATAAATGCTTTTCTAAAATAAATAAGGGCACAGAAACCCCTCTCAGACTACCCTCCATACATTCAGATAATGTGCAATGGGAAGATCTGAATCATGTCATTCAATTATTTGTTTTATTACATCTGTTTGCCGTGCATATATCTGTATTCTCTGGATGGTTTTTACCCATCAATAAAAAATGCAGAATGCAAAATTTAAATGGTAAAATAAAAATACCACTTAACTAAACCAGTTACCCTATTTTTCGCCCTATAGGACGCACTTTTTCCCCTCCAAAAATGAAGGGGAAATCTGTGTGCGTCCTATGGGGTGAATGCAGGCTTTCACTGAAGCGTGGAGAGCGAGAGGGGTCGGTGCGCACCGACCCCTCTCGCTCTCCACGCTTCAGGAAGCTATCAGCAAGCCTGGGGAGCCCGTGGGAGTTCCCGCAGGGCTCCCCAGGCTGCGGATAGCAGCCTGCTGCCCAGAACGCGGGGCGCGCTGAAGCAGAGCGCCCTGCGCTCCGGGCAGATAACCGCGGCTGGGGCGGGGAATAAATTTTTGCCCAAGGTGAGAAGCTGTGGCCCAGCAGTCCAATGTGGTTTTGGAACTGTCAAGCTTTCTGTCTGCTCCCCCAAGTCAGAAACAGAGCTAACCTCCTGCTTTACAGAGATTCTCTTTCCAACAGGGCTCATAGTGAATTTCACCGCCAAACACAAAACCACTACCAGATGTGTACCTACAGCCAGTAAGAGAAAAGGGAGGACAGGAAGGGAAAGCAGAGCCCTGCTTTGTCCACACAGTAGAAACAAAGAGACTCCACTCTCTACATACAGCCACAGACACATTTAAATTGTCCTCCCCTAAAAGTTACCACCTCTCCAATGGGCTCATGTATAGTAATTAGAACTCTGGTAATACTGACTTCTGTCAGGACCAACTGGGCTCCTGTACAGCTAGGAACCTGTTTTCAATGTACTGGGACACAAGAGGCTGAACTCAACATTCAAACAATACCTAAGCCACTTGCTATTTGCAACCAGTTTAGCAGACCCAATATACAATCTGCTTTAGGAACATGTGTGTAGGCAAAGCTAGTACCATAGATTCCGGCATATAAGACGACTTTTTAACCCCGGAAAAGAGGTTTAAAAGCCGGGGGTCGTCTTATACGCCGGGTATGGCTTCCTCCCGGCACCGAGCCCACCGCCCACTGCTGCTTCCGAAGCTGCCGCCGCAGCAACAGTGGGCGGCGCGCTCCGCATCGGGAGGAAGCCGCCCAGCAATGCCAAGCCGGCTTTGCTGGGCGGCTTCCTCCTGGCGCAGAGGAGCCTGCTGCCCATTGCAGCGATGGCAGCTTCTTAAGCAGCAGTGGGCGGTGGGCTCCGCGCCGGGAGGAAGCCGCCCCGCAAAGCCAGCTTAGCATCGCTGGGCAGCTTCGCCGGGCAGCTTCCTCCCAGCGCAGAGCCCGCCGCCCACTGCCCAGCGAACCTGCCAAAGTGTATAAGACCCCCCAAATTGGCACTACCAATTTGGGGAGTCGTGTTATACGCCCAGTCGCCTAATACGCCAGAATCTACGGTAAATGTCATTTTAAGGGCTAAGCAAGCAATGGCCCTGAAATCAAACCCATTCCCACTCCTCACATGCCTTTCTGTCTGGATTGCCCAAAGTATCTTAAGGCATTAGAAGGAAGGACAGACATGAGCACATAAGGAAGTGTGTAGGCAAGACTTGATAGCTGGGCATGGGGGAGAGGGAGGGGGGAATCTCAAAGAAGTTTACAACCTACATTAAAACATCAAATAAAAACAATACAGAAGAAAGTCAAATATAAAGTATACATTAAAAGTAGTATAATTAACTGGAAATTAAAATATTACCTTAAAGTTTTCCTAAATAAAATATTAACACAGCAAAGTTAATTTTTAAAAAATTCTTAAACATTTCAAAAGAAAACATTACTAAAGGAAGTCAAATATCAAACACATTTAAAACAGCATAATTAGCAAGAAAACAAAATATTATCATAAGCATAGAACATGTTCTGCTGTTATTGCTGCCAACCTGGCAATGTTTGTTCATGGCGGCTGGCAGCTGTAGATGCTCAGACTTGATAATCTGGGTCTGCACTAAGAGACAACCAAGATGGTCCCTGGCATCTTCAGCTTTTATAGTGCGAGTCAGTCAGGGCCCTCCCCTCCCAGGCCAGGTAGAAAAAAGGCTACAAGGAAGGGAAGCATGTCTTCCATGTCTCACAGTCTTCTGTTACTATTTCTGTGGCCTTTTAGAAGTAGATGGGTTGTGTTTAATGCATTTCTCTTTCCTCTTAGTCTTAATGTATCTATGTGGGATTTGCTGTTTGTTTGGTTGCAACTTTGCTTTAGACTGCCCTGGGCAAGATAAAGCGACTGACAAATTTAAGGAAGGGAAGAAAGAAAGAAAGAAAGAAAGAAAGAAAGAAAGAAAGAAAGAAAGAAAGAAAGAAAGAAAGAAAGAAAGAAAGAAAGAAAGAAAAGCACACACTGCAAACTAGGACCGATCCCAATGGTAAGATTGATCACCAAAGCCAAGAGTTTTGGGCACAGCGTCCTCTGTGCTGACAACAACAACATCATCTTCATCCCAGCAATTCTTTCAGCTCGCCTGGTGCTGTGGTCACGGCTGGCTTACTCAATCCCACCCACCCAGTGAGCTCACAAAAGCCAGCAGCACATGAGCATCTGTGGAATGCACTACTCTGCTGACCAAGCTGGCTCCCACACGAGGGAGGAAAATAAAGCATTTTGAGATCTAGGACATAATGATGGCCAAGCAATCCTGCCAAAGGAGGGCAACAGTTGGACACCTCCACCACACTTGTGTAAGAGATGTAGATCAGAAGTAGGGAGACTTTTTGGCTCCACAGGCCAGATCTTTATCAGAATCTGCCTCTCAGGGCTGTCCACCTGTCAAAATACCTTGCGCTTTGCATGTCTTCCTGTTCCCCACTTTTAAGCTCTTGATCTCAGAGGCTTAAGCTTTCAATATCAGGAACTTAAAGGGGTAGGAGGGAGACTATAAAACTTTGCACTCCAATTTGAGCTTCCAGAGGATCAGACAGGAGTGCAGGAGCCTTTGCAAAAGCTTTTTTGAACCAGCTTGCACACGAGAGCTGCTTCAATGGGGCACTTTTGCACAGGGCTTAAATCCCTGCTCAGCTAATGAACAGACTTGAATCCTGCTACATTGGTTGCACAATCTTGTTCATTGCTGGGAACAGGATAGTCCAGCTAACACAGGATTAAACCCTTTTCTCCTGCCACATTCAGCTAACATCATCTGTGACATAAGCTGATAGGTGGGTGGGCCTGATTTGGGGAAAATGGCCTTGTTGGCCAAATTGGATCCCCTGGCTGGCCAAGATTAGCCCACAAACCAGAAGTGCCCCTCTCCTGATGTAGATATACTGTAAAAGACGGTGATGGAGGCCATCATCACACCTAGAGGTGGCAATATCCAAATGCCTCAACATCTGGGTGTCTGAAATGTTTCCAGCTCTGTGTCACACAATATCAGTGGGGATTAGACAGATACAGTCCACCTAATCAGATCACACATTATCTGAGTTTTGACTATTGCATTATAATGGCAGAAGTTACAACCAAGGTAGCTAGATCCAAGGAGACCCAGACCAAACAAAATGACTAGTGCAGTTATGTGGGTGGTGATCAATTACCAAACAACAGGGTTTAGTTCATGGATGTGCAACCATCCTACTCTTGTCACTAAAGTAAGAGCAGGAAGTCAGGGCCACATGTCACTAGTCTACACAATGGCTTGGACCATCAGCCATGGTGTGTGGCAATTTTTTATTTAGTTGGTTTAATTGGTTTATTGTTAGCCACTTTGAGTTGTTATGGACAAAAGTTGAGGGTATAAGTTTTTTGCCCTTTTAAGTATCATTGCAGGCTCCTTCAGGGTGTTCCTGGAGCACTCCCTTCCATGCCCCAATTGCAGAGCTGGTGCGGCAAAAAGGTGTGCAAGCCACTATTCTCTCTGCCTCACTCCTACATGTACAAGCACCTGCAATATGGGAATAATATTGATCTGCTGTGACTGCTGTGAATTCCAGAGAAGTAGCTGTGTTAGTGTGTTGAAGCAAAGTTTTGCAACATCTGAAGACTAAGATTGTGTAGTTCATGTCACATTACAAAAAAATACGCCACAATAAATCCATTTTAAAGGTACTATAGGGCTGCTTTAGGGCTGCTTAGGGATCACTGAGATAATGTATGAATTGCTTTGTACAGTACACTCAAAGTATCTTGCTTGCTAGCAGCAAGGAATCCTTAACTATGACAAGTAGCTGAAGGTGCATCTTCAATGCATCTACCAAACAGCCTACACCTGAACCCACATTTTAGGAGCTGTGTCATCCACTGCTACTAACTGCTACTTTGCAAGTGTCCAGGCATTCATCTGCCCTGCCTTCCTAGCATCACTTAAACAGATTAGGGTTTTACTTAACACAGCTTTGGAAGTGATATAAATTATTTGTCCCCAATTTCAAATTTATGGGAATCAATAGCAACAACTATCGAGCAACAATAAAAACTTAGCATTTACACACCCACAAAAATTCTTACAGCCCTCCACAAGGTAGGCTAACTTTCTCAGCACAATGAGGTGAGGCAGGAAGCCTATAAGAACAACATCCTGCCTAAGACAACCTGATGAGGTGAACTTTGAACTGGTGACTTCCTGGCTCAGTGCTGATTTGATGTTCTCAGTCTCTCAACTACAGGCAGGACCCTGGCTCAGCCCTGTTCAACCCTTGCTATGTGCATTAGGTGTTCTTCCAGCAACTGGTACAGTGTTACAAAGACCAACTGAAATACTGCAGCAACCAAGGAATAGACTATTGCCAGAACAGTACAGTGGTACCACGCGATGCAAACGGGATCTGTTCTGGAGCCCCATTCGCATTCCGAATGGAAAGCAAGACGCGACGGCGCATGCCGTGTTTCGCTGCTACCGCGCATGCGGTGAAACCCGAAGCACATTCAACTAGAGGTATGACTGTATACCAAATGTACTCCTAAAGTACTCCAGACAAATTTAACTACATAACACTACAATTCTTCCACCATTTCTTTTCCTTCAGCTGCCTGAATGAGTTTTGATTTGAATCCACCTTGCCCTTGATTTTAGGTGTATTTCCCCTTATCTGGGATGTTTAATTTGTTAACTGTTTTATTTTACTGTAAGCTGTTTTAGGGGCCAAAAGAAGAACTTACATATTCTTAAGAAAATTAGGAACCTTGGCCCCAGACTCCTCAAATGGAATCATATTAGACAAAAAGCCTTCTCTGTAGAAATTATCAGGATGCTAGGAAGATCATAATTTATCATTATTTCATCTCTGAATAGCTGTTCATAGGCTCCCAGGAAAGTATACAAATACAATAAATACAATAAAATAAAATAGTATAAAATGCACTACTTTGAAAAAAGCAGTAACTATGCATACTTTACAACCATGAATACTTTCGGTACAGCACAAACCAATTACGAACTGCTCAGCTCCAGATAACATTCATCTCCTGAAGACCTGAAGAAATAGATGCAGCTTCAACTAAAACTGGAAATTTATCAATGAAGGGGAAATCCATACCTCCACAGGAAGTTACTGTAATTCCACCACTGAGGTGCTGCAACCAAGAAGGCCCCATCTCGCGTCACCACTCAACAAACTACAAGTGCTGACAGGACAAACAGGAGTTCCCTCGCAATAGGGCTGGGCGATATATTGATACATCGCCCAAAACTGGTATGAAATCCATATTGTTATATCAGTTTCATAATTTTTGACTTGGCAATATATCATGAATCATGATGTGTGTGTTCTATACAAAAATCACAATGCAGGGAAAACCATGAAGCCAGCCAATGCCTCTACACAGCTCCATCCATCATGGTTTATCAGTATATTGCGATGTTTAGCTAGTGATATTCTATCACGATGCTGAAAACCGGGTATCGTCCAGGCCTACCTCACAGTTCTCAAAACTCAGGTCAATAGTTATTGAAAGAGGTGCTACATTAAATACTTGTGTCCTAAGTGGCTCAGGGCTTTATACACCAGTCCCAACACCTTGAATTGGCCCCAGTATCAAAAAGGTAACTCATGCAGTTCTTTAAACAGCAGCAGTATGTGATCCTATTTTTCTGTTCTACTTTACTGCTTTTTAATACATAAGTGATAAAAGTAAAAGTCAGGATAATCAGGGAACAGATTCCTCCATAGTTTGCAAGTGCAGGAACTACCTGTTCAGAATGCTTGCTTTTGAGGTGGTTTGGCAATACCCCCTTTTCCACATGGACTGGCAGGAAGAACAAAGAGCCAAGGCATCCCATGCACAGAAAACATATGAATATAATAAGTTGCCTTATACAGTCAGGCCATTGCGCTATCTAACCCTGTACAGGCAGCAAGCAATTTGCATGGGGGTTACGTTCCGGCTGCCCTGCCCTGTCCCTTTTGTGACACTTCCGAGTTTGATGTGATGCATGTGTGTGCAGTCGCACACATATTAGACATACCTAAAATGGTCGCTGCCTGTACTTCAACTTGCTGCAGCTCACCAGCGTCTCAGATAGGTTTTAATTTCCCACCGTGAGGATTAGTGCCGAAGTTGTATATGCATCCCCCGAAACTGGAGCTGAAATTGTGTGGATGTGCCCATCCAACTTTGACATGCACAGACTTTTCCAACTTCCTTAAGTCAACGCTTAACTTAGAACTTAAGTAAGATGCAGAAACCAAGCCCAGAGTGATGAACCTGAGGAGCGTTTATCTGACTTCCTGGCAGCAGAGCTGCTGCTGTTGCTTACAAGGAAGAATGGGGAGATCATTGCTGGGCAAATGTGCTGGCTGAGCTGATATGGCGCTCCTGTCAGTGGATCTGCATAACAGAAACCTCCTCACCTCTTCTGCTACTGGGCCTTAGAAGCCAGGTGTTGCTGCCTACTCTAATTATTTTGCCAACTTGTAATAGTCACTTATAGAGAGTTCAGATTGCCTCTACTCAGGGAAATTGTTAACTGGAACAGTTGGTGTGGTGTTGCACTTTTTAATGTTCTCACTGTGCCTGCAATGACCACCAGTGTGCGAGAACAGGTGGGTAAGTAATTTTTGCAGGACAAATGTTTGTGAGGGTAGAGAGATGCACAACTTCAGTCCTCCTCTGCAAACACACAGAGAGTTTCATCTAATGTATGAAGACTATCAAGAGTAGCTATTAATACCACTTTGATATCAATGCAGAGGTAATAAAGATAAATAATCCAAAGTAAAAGCCAAAGATGGTTTTGGGGTTTAGAGAAAGCAGCAAAGCTCTGAAAGGCTGCAACAGGGATGATCTTCCCATGCAGAAGATCCCAGGTTAAATCCCCAGAATTTCAACACATTGGGTTTCAGGTATCAGGGCTGGGAAAACCCTCTGCCCAGGGCCAGAAGGTCCACTAAGGTAGCTGGTATAAGGAAGAGATAGAGAAGCTGTGGCCCTCCAGATAATGTTGGAGTACAAGTCACATCACCCTCAGCTCCATGGCCAAAACTCAGGGATTATGGAACTGGGAATCCAGCAACAAGTGACTGCCACATTTCCCATCCCTGGTATTAGGCAACAACTTGTATCTTACTACACATTCAGAAGAAAGTAAAATAATTTCAGAAACCATCAATATGTCAGAGTGACTGCCCATGCAAACATTCTTTACTGTTTCATATTGTTACTCTGGTACCCTGGCGTGCTCTGGTCCATGGGGTCACGAAGAGTCGGACACGACTAAACGACTAAACAACAACAACAACAATTGTTACTCTGCAAAATTAGCCCAGGAGTGCACTTGTCATGCTGTGTGAACAGACTCAAAAAGAGGTTTGCACGCCCAGGAAGACCTCAATAAAAGCCAAGTAGAAGTTTATCAAGGGCGGGAATGTAAATTTAGAGCCACACAGGCCCTCAAAATACTCCCAATATCCACCTTCTGATGTACTTATCAACATAAGAACAAATTTGGTATAATGGTTAGCGTGCTGGACTATGACTTGGAATACCAAGGTGTGAATCCCCCACTCAGCCAGGAAGCTTACTGGGTGAACTTGAGCCAGTCACTTACTCTCAGCCTTATCTACCTCACAGGGTTGTTGTGGGAATTAAAGTAGTAGAGAGAGACCCTAATGTGTGCCACTTTTAGCTCCTTGGAAGGAAAGGTGGTATATAAATGTAATCAATTACTAAATCAATATATTTGGAAGCCAGAGAAGCGGGAAAGAACTACCTCAACCAAACCCGTCAATACCACAGAATATCAGGGACTTTGGGGTTGCGGGGGGAGGAGAACGCACTACTCCTGGGCGCAGAAAGCAAAGCCCCGAATGCCGACAGGGACACCGACGGCGGGCCTTCCTAGCCCACAGAGAGGGAAGGAGACGGACACCTAACAAGCGCTGCCTCTTGGCGCGAGATGGAGCACCTCGCCCGTATGGAGGAGAACTGGGGACACCTCACCCACCCGCCCCAAGGGAAGGAAGGGCTAGAACTGGGGCCGAAGCCACGCCGGCACGGTCGGAATACCTGGAGCCAGGGGCGTGGGCGCCGGAGAGAGACAGTGAGAGCTGCCGGAAAGGGAGGAAGAAGCCGAGGAGGGAGAATCGCCCGACGACCCGCCCTCCTGTTGGGTTATTTATATATCTCCCCTCACACAGAGACGGATCGTGAAGGGCTGGCACTTCTCGCCTGCCTCAAACTCAGCCGCGGAGGGAGACGGGGGAGACTCCCTCCTCCTGCTGCTGCTGCTTAGAGGCGGCCCAGAAGGGCAGCAGAATACAGCCCCGGCCTCAGCGGAGCCCCCGCCCCACGTTCAAGGGAGTGAGCGCTAAGGCCTCGCTGGAGCAGCGACGCCAGAGGCCGGACTGGGGTGCGGAGGAGACCCGGGAGAGAAGGGCCGAAGAGGCCCTCAAGGAAGGGAGGAGACCCCCTCGCTGCCCACCCCGGGAGCCCAGAGAGGGGGAGAAAGGGGCGCCCGAGGAGGCGCCCCATGCCTGGCGCAGGCCCTCCCCGCCGAGCGCTTAGCCTCACCCATGCCTGCGTGCGTGCGTCGCTCTCTCTTCCCTCCAAAGGCGGCGGCAGCGGCGGCGGCAATATGGCGGGCGGGGCCGGAGCGGTGGGCCAAGCGGACGCGCCGGGAGGCGGAGGACGGGGCCGAAAGGGAAGCCGACGGCGGCCGAAGCGGGACAGAAAGCCTCGGTGGCACCGAGCGCCGAGACCGGCCCCTTCCCTGAGCACGCCCCTTTTTTAAAGAGACAGTTGGGCGGAGCTGAGGGCGGGGCGTGGGGAGGTGGGCGGGGCGAGGACGGGACAGAGCGCTTCGAGCGGAATTCAGGAGCGGGTGAAATCCCGGCGGGGCAAGCCGTGGCAGCGAAAGGAGACGGGCATCTGGTGGCCGCTTCGAAGGAGGCAGTTTTTGTTGTGGCCTGAATTTCCGTAGGCGAGGAGAGCCCGCTTCCTCCGCTGCGTAAACTGATAAGGCGGGGTGTGTGTGTTTGTATTTGACGAGAGTCAGTCCGTTAAATTAGTCGATTTCAGATATTTTGACCGTTTCGGAAAGGGGCCTCTTCCCCCCACTAGTTAATCAGTGCTTTAAAAATACAAGAACTTTAAGCACCATCACAAAATAATTTCCAGCAATATAGTCCTGTTAGCCTCTTGCAGCACAAAGAGTCTTGTGGCACCTAAAAGCTAACAAATTTATTATGGTATAACCTTTTGTGTTACTCTGAATTATAGGTCAGAACATTATGCATTAGATGAAGTTGACCGTAGGTCATGAAATCTTGTGCCACAACAAATCATTTACCCTTTCAAGTTACCACTCTTTGTCACCTAAAAAGAGACATACCTGTTCCTCCTGTGCAGGAGGGAAGATGAAGACTGCACACATAGAATCTAATTTTTTTTTGAAGTGCCTCTTTTGAAATGAAGTAAAAAACAGCTAAAAAGTGCAGTATTCAGTTGGGCACTAGCTCCTTCCTTTATTAGAACATTTTGTGCCCACCTTTGGTACCCAAAAACAGAATACAAAACAGAGCATCTATTTAAAAATGGGGTGGGGGTGTTGCACATGTGAAAGGCTTTGAATGCAAAGCCACCTGCCACCCACCAGGGGGGTCTCAGCAAATGGTTGCAGCATTTAGGCAGTCTCCTGTGTGGCCTTTTAGATACCAATTAAATGGTGCTCACAACGAACTGGCACCCAGTAGAGCTGCTTGAGAAAAAGTTTAAAAAGTTCATTTCAGCTGGGCCAAGTTATTAACCTCACTACTGTATTGTGAACTGGCGGAAGTTTCTCAGAAGTCTGCAAAGACAGCCCGTTATGTAACACACTGCAGTAGTCTAGCCTGGAGGTTAATAGTGTAGACAAACATGGCTCAGATTATTTCTGTTGCAGAGTGGGGCAGGTTAGATGGGGATCATTTTATGTCAGATGTGCTACTTGGATTGTCTTTAATGAATTAGAACTTTATCAAGTAAATTAAAAATCCAGTAGCAATATTGGATGCACGAAGAGCTTTTAAAGGAACTGCAGAATTGTAGGTTTAGAAGGGACCCCCTGAGGGTCATCCAGTTCAATCCCCACCCCCCACCCCACAATGCAAAAATCCTACTTGCAGCTATCCCTGGGTGGGCTCGAACCACCAACCTTCTGGTTAACAGCCACACCCATTGACCCATTGTGCCACTCAGGCTGTGAACCTGCCTCAGGTGTGTTTGTATGCACAATCTCATCCAACACAAACTTTTCCACTCAGATGAGCCATCCACCAACAACACTGCCATCCTCTTAGAATGGAGCCTGTTTATTTGCTCTCATCCATTACTGACCCCAGACGCTGCTTTAGTGCTTTCACAGCCTCCAAGGCATAGCAGAACTGAGTGTGAGCAGCACGGGCGGAATTAATTTTTTAAGAGAGAATAAGTGCTTGAGCTTCCATGCAAATAAAGCTCTCTGACAGAGAAGCTATCCCTCCAAATACCAGCAAGGGTTTGGGGACAGGGTGGTCATGGCAGCTGGCTGGGCTTACACATCAAGGAGGGAAAGGTCCAGTTGCACCCTTTTATTACCTGCATGTCCCGGGGCTGATTCCACTCCCCACTGCAGGGTTGATATGGGGAGGGGAGGGGAGGGGAGCAGCAACAGAGAGAAATGAAGCAGAACTCCAGGAAGGACACCCACAGAAACATTTTAAGGTGTCCTTTTATTAAAATGTGCGTCACTGTTCTGTGTGGCTTGCTTTGCTGTTGTCCGGCTGTCAGTGTGTTTCCTGGGACAGCCGCTGTGGCCTCAGCACTCGAGCCCGACCTAGGGGAGCCTTCAGGTGGTTCGTGGCCTGTGGCTCCCACCCATGGCAATGTAGACGTCAATGGGGACGTTGGGCAGGGTCAGGCAGTGGCACCCTGGACATCTTCGCAGCTGCCTGCCCAAAAGACAGAGAGAGTTGATCCCTGCATTTGTTAGGAGCTGCATATGCACTGTGCAAAATGGAATGTGTCTCAGAATGTCATTCTATTTAAAATAAAATAAAATAAAATCCAAGTTCCAATTTCAAACAGAACTACTTAGGTGCTGCGCTTTACTAATTCAGGCAATTGCTTCCATGTGTGGAGCTAGTAAGGTAAAGGTACCCCTGACCATTAGGTCCAGTTGTGACCGACTCTGGGGCTGCGGCGCTCATCTCGCTTTATTGGCCGAGGGAGCCAGCATACAGCTTCTGGGTCATGTGGCCAGCATGACTAAGCCGCTTCTGGCAAACCAGAGCAGCGCACGGAAACGCCGTTTACCTTCCCGCCAGAGCGGTACCTATTTATATACTTGCACTTGATGTGCTTTTGAACTGCTAGGTTGGCAGGAGCAGGGATTGAGCAACGGGAGCTCACCCTGTTGCGGGGATTCGAACCGCTGACCTTCTGATCAACATGTCCTAGGCTCTGCGGTTTAACCCACAGTGCCATCCGCATCCCTGTGGAGCTAGTAAGTGGGTGAACTCACCAGGACCCATGATAGGAGGTGCTCAAGACAAGGACAGATTCCTCTAGTTATCATTGTTGCACCAATGGGGACACATTTAGGAAACCACTAGGAGCAGTAGAGTGGGAAGTGCTACTTAACACAACCTTTCCCCCCTCCCCCGGTCCCCCTCTTGATGTTTTGGACTACAGCTACAGTTGTAGTCCAAAAGATCAGGAGGGAACCAAGCTGAGGACAGCTGGATATTTGCCTGCACAAGCCCCACTGGACTAAATAAATTATATTAATTAGCACATGGCAGGGTGGGGGAAGATATAGATATGGATTTGCCACTTCAAGCATCAAAACATTGTGGGCCAGGGGAACGTCAATTCCAAATTTTCCCATCTACCTTCAAAATGCTGCACAAAGAGCGTGACAAAGCACAGTACAGTTGTTGTTGTTGTTGTTCATAGTCTTATACATTTTTTGTAGACATCTATTGCCTGTTAGTTTCCCTACTACCAGGAAAATAATATATTTTATCCACTCCACACATATTTTCTTGACCATTTCTATCCCTCATCAGCTAATTTATTCTAACAGCCCTTCATTTGGTCTCTGCATAAGCCGCAGTCAGGCTGGCAACTTACAACTGTTGACTGAGCCCTGTGAGGTTTGCACATGACTAGAGGTAATTTGCTGCTAAATTACCAAAAGACCATCCCGAGCAAGTTTAGTGTCATTTTTCTGTGCTGCCTGGTTTGGATGTACAGTGATACCTTGGGTTAAGTACTTAATTCGTTCCAGAGGTCCGTTCTTAACCTGAAACTGTTCTTAACCTGAAGCCCCACTTTAGCTAATGCCGCACTGCGCCTCCGGAGCACGATTTCTGTTCTCATCCTGAAGCAAAGTTCTTAACCCGAGGTACTGTTTATGGGTTAGCGGAGTCTGTAACCTGAAGCATATGTAACCTGAAGCGTATGTAACCCGAGGTACCACTGTAACTAGTTCTGTCCACCCATATTTTCAGAGGCAGATTCCCTCATACACTTGGCTGCTCGATGCAATAGAAGACGGGTTAGCACCTGCTCTCCACAGAAAGAGGGAGAGTGGCAGTTTAGGGAAACAGGAACCTGCCATTTTTGAAGTCCATCTAGCCCATTATCATCTATGCTGACTGGCAGTGGCTCTCCAGGGACTGAGGCAAGGGCAGTTTCCAGGCCTGCTTGGCTATAGCAGAGACTAAACCTGGGACCTTGTGTGTGCAAAGGAAATGCTCTGCCAACTGAGCCACCATGGCCCTTCTCCTTCAGCTGTGGTGCCAGGGTTGAATCCTGCCTGTCCCGCTGTGAAACGTTTCCTTACCTTGTTGCAGTGCGCTCAGGGGCAACTGGCTCCTGTGTTTCGGGGGCAGTCGCCAGGCTGGGAGAATCTCCTGCCTCTATTGGAAATCTCCGAGCTTGTGGGGTCTCTTGGGAGCTCATGTCCGAGCCCCAGACCTGTCTATGGAAGAGGAGAAGTGTTCAGTGGGACATCCCTCTGCCCCTGCGCCAAGCCCATCCACCTACTCCAAAATGCCAGCTGGGTAAGCAACTCAAGGAGCATCACACACCAGCCTAGGAAGCTCCTGGTTCTTCTGAGGGTCCCCTGCCCCACTCTCAGGCCTCACAAGTGGGTGCTCAGAAGACATATCTGCCGATACCAATGAATTCTTTACTCCATTGATTCATTTTAGGGTTGTGATCTTTTGAAAAATACTCTTAATGTCTACAGCGTTTTTGTGTATGCTGTCTGCTTAGATAATACATTGATATGCAAGTCACAGAAAGGCAGGGGAGCAAGAGAGAATCTGGTTTATGTGATTGGAAATGCAGCAATAGTGTGTTCACAAGGGAGAGTGGATCCCATGTATTTGTGCATCGCTAAACATCCAATAGTTCTACATTTCTGACCATGTATGAAAGAACTCAGAGGGGTGCCAGAAGCTGCCTGGAAGCCCCAGCCAACCCCATACTTCAGCTGCTAGGAAGGCAAGTGTCTGTCTTCCTGTTCCTGTCCCCCCGCCCCGCACACACTACAGTATGGCTACAACATTATTTAAAACAACTTCACCTTGTACCTTCAACCGAAACCTGACACAGAAATTGCGCAGGGGAGGCCTTTTCCTGGTGTGGAGAAAAGTTCGCCCCAGGCCCTTTAAACGGACTCCAGGCCAGCCCAGCCCAACACATTTCACTGCTCCCAAGGGAAAGGGCAAGAGGACAGCTGCTACCCATCCTGCAGAGGAAAGTTGCTGGGCTTGCAAGTGAATCACAAGCAACAGGGTGGTGTCCTCTGCTGCACCCAAGGTCCCAGGTTAGTTTGGGGGGGCAGGGCAGACCACACAGCATGAACAACTCCAACCAAGGGGAACAGCTTGGGATGTTAAGGAGCAGCAGCTCCTATTGCCACTGCCCCCCAGAATCTACCACCTGAGGTGGTCGCTCCACTCTGCCTCATGACAGGGCCGACTGGTTCCACTCCTGCTTTGATTGAGTATTGTTTGGGTGGCCCCACCATGGGATGCCTGGAGTCTGGCATCCTGGGCCGGCCCATTCTTCTGCCTTGCCCTTGGCTCCTCCATCCCAGCCTTACCTATCAAAGGCGGAGGAGTACTCCCTAAGAGTCCACTGGGCAGGTTGAAGCGCCTATTGCAAAGGGCAGGCTGGGACGGAGCCCAGAGGGAGGCAGCGGCTCAATGGCATTGTGACTCAGAAGGGCTACGCTTGCATCACAATGCATCCTGGCCTTCTCTCTGCTGATGGTCTCCAGGGCAGGGAATCCTAGGCTGAAAGCTCAGCCCAAGCCAGCCTGGTCCATTCCCTTCCTAGCCTTGCAGACAAGGAACTCAAGAGTCACTTCTTGCTCTCTGACAATATCCATCCATAATGGCATCCAAATCTGGGACGTTTTTGAGAGGACAATCTCATTTACATTTGCAAACCAGCCAACCCTATATGCTTTGCCCTATTGTAGCACCAGTGTCTTCTATTACCCCCAGGTAAGAGCTTCTTTATTCATATCAGCTGACAGGTTTATATGATACCTCCAAGGGTTCAGTGTTGCTCAGCTCCTAGGAATTTTCCCTTTAACAAACCCTCCTCCTCCTCCAGCCTCTCTAGTGATGTGGCGTTCAGGTCCTCCTGAGGCACAAAGGTGATGCTAGAAAACCTGTCTCTCTTGTCTTCCTTAATGTGTGGCACAGTAAGAAAATGCCCACAGTGCCTTAAAGATGCCAAGCAGAAGTTGGGACTCCACCACCATGGGTCTGTTTAGAGCAGGGATGAGGAACCTGTGGCTCTTGGGCTACAGTTCCTTGGACTACAGTTCCCTTTGTCCATGCTAACTGGAGCTAAGGGGAGCTGAAGTCTACCAACGTCTGTTGAACCACAAGTTCCCCATCTCTGGTTTAGAAAGAGAAACACCAGTCTTTACCTAATGGGTAAGGGAGGGATCAGCTTAATTTTGGTTTCTAACTTGGGCCTTGAAGATTTCTTTTGAAAAACCACTTACAATGGATATATTTGTTTCCAAACTCCAAGTTATGTCATCTCAACCCCTCAGTTCTTGAGTTATTCATACATTTAACATCATAGCTGCATAGTTCCAGGTCTTGCTACCAACATACAAGATGGTGGTCTTCA
Organism: Podarcis melisellensis; assembly: GCF_964234715.1. Classification (NCBI taxonomy): domain Eukaryota; kingdom Metazoa; phylum Chordata; class Lepidosauria; order Squamata; family Lacertidae; genus Podarcis; species Podarcis melisellensis. Next base: position 57,973,911 of record NC_138540.1, read on the forward strand.
GTTTCCACAAAAGCACCAACATCAAAGCCCAAAGTGCTATCAGGCAGCCATTATTACAGAAGTCCAAAGAACAAAATTACTTGTATTATATTTTCTTTCAGAATCTGATCATCTTCTTTATAAAGATCTGCTTGAACTGCTGGGACCTTTTAGCTTATAAAAAATGGTAATTGTGAGAGGTTTTCTAGTTAACAGATGATGGAGAAAAACAAGAAGGAAAAAACCCCATCAGACCCTGCTGTTAAATTTCTCTGAATGGCCCTTCAGAAGGCACAATGCTCAGCTAGGTGCCCTACTGGGGTTAAAATTAGTTTTGGGGTTCATTTTGACAGAATATTTTTGCAAATTCTGGAAGCTCTCTGTTGTGCACACAAATAGGTGTGCTGTCATAAGTTTGGGAAGTGTGTGTGTTCTCTTCCTTTCAGAGGTTCCAGATGAAACACTGCTGTCTTAGAGGGGATGGGCAATGAGACTGGATACATTGCCAAAATAGGGGCTAGCACTAGCCACTATCCTCTTGGAGAATACAGTGAGTGGGAGGGTGAAGGAGCTGCCATACGCTCCAACATTCCTCAGCAAATAGGGACATTCTATTTTCTAAGAAATGTTGGAGGGCATGCTATCTGGCCAGAAGTGAGGGAATAGAGGATAGGTAGTGGGAATGGCATTGGAGGCCCACCAGCCTGCTGTAGGTCTTCAAGGACAGGAATAAAAGCAGCTGCATCCGCTTGGACTACTGCAATGCGCTCTACGTGGGGCTACCTTTGAAGGTGACCCGGAAACTACAACTAATCCAGAATGCGGCAGCTAGACTGGTGACTGGGAGCGGCTGCCGAGACCATATAACACCGGTCTTGAAAGACCTACATTGGCTCCCAGTACGTTTCCGAGCACAATTCAAAGTGTTGGTGCTGACTTTTAAAGCCCTAAACGGCCTCGGTCCAGTATATCTGAAGGAGCGTCTCCTCCCCCATCGTTCTGCCCGGACACTGAGGTCCAGCTCCGAGGGCCTTCTGGCGGTTCCCTCACTGCGAGAGGCCAGGTTACAGGGAACCAGGCAGAGGGCCTTCTCGGTAGTGGCGCCCGCCCTGTGGAACGCCCTCCCATCAGATGTCAAAGCGATAAACATCTACCTGACATTCAGAAGACATCTGAAGGCAGCCCTGTTCAGGGAAGTTTTTAATATGTGACATTTCAGTGTATCTTTTATCTTTGTTGGAAGCCGCCCAGAGTGGCTGGGGAAACCCAACCAGATGGGCGGGATACAAATAATAAATTATTATTATTATTATTATTATTATTATTATTATTATTATTATTATTATTCAGTTTCTGTTTGGATAGTTCTTCCTTGGGGGTCTTGATGAGTGAGAGAGCAAGTTATTTGGAGCAAAGCCCCTGCTTGGCTTCTGGCTGCAAATGCCTCTAGGGCATCTCTCCCTGTGCCCAGACGCAACCCACGAGGCTACTGTACCACACTGGCTCTCTCTGTGCTGATAAGTCCCATTATATATCATAGATGAGTGATTTGAAGTAGACCACGGACTGATCCCCAGCAATTCCAGCAGCCACAGGTGCAACTGTGGTGTTCACAGATATAGAAGCACATACAAAGCCCCCCTCCCGCAGTGCCCACAGGTTCCCTTCTCCGTACTTGAAGTTTGGTTGGAATGAACATTTTGCATTGTGTGTGGCACCAACAACAGATTATCTGGTTTGCAGATGTGTCCAATGACAAACTCTTATTTTAAGGAAATCATCTCACTGAATAAGAAAATGGTTGAGGGAATTAGAATACTTACTCTTAAGAGTTGCCTGACGTAGTTAGACCCAAATCCTGCCAAGTAGCCTCAAGCCAGCAGACTTCCATGATGGGGAAAAGGAGACTAACTTAATTGTCCATGTTCACCCTGGACAAATAAAGAGGTTCACTACACTACAGTATGGACTATATTCATCTCTTACTCAAGGCCTCAAAGTTGTAGGCCTCTTGGCAGGTTAACCCATCACCCCCCTGGAGGGCACTGGAGGAAGCTGAGGGTTTGAGCAATGCAGGCTCTCCAAGGAAGCATGTCTGCTTTCCTCCCATTGGTGCAAAACTACTACCTCCAGCCCGGGGTCCTCAGGTAACACAAGGTTGCATCACAATGGGGGCTCAAAGTTTCAGGATGTCCAACCTCAGTTTCACCCCTCATCAAAGGACCTTGTCTGGGCAGGAAAAATGATCTAGCATCCTGGGCTGCAACCAATGCAGACCCTGGTCTGGGAGGCGAAGGACGGCGATGTATATACTTTGTGATGACATGATGTCCTGAGAATGACAGATGAGCACGTTAAAGACACAATGGAGGAGTTTCTTCTCTCCCATGGTTACCAGATGGGTAAAACCATTGGAGAAGGGACATATTCAAAGGTCAAGGAAGCTTTTTCAAAAAAACACCAACGAAAAGTGGCCGTGAAAATTATAGACAAAATGGGAGGACCAGAAGGTAAGAGCCAGGAAAAAGCATTAAGCACAAGACAGATAAGGTTCTGCTAGTTCACACACCTAAATCAAAGAATGAATAGACCCAGTAGGTTGTATTTTCCTCCAGGGAGCTGGGTTACTGTGGTACAATTGCCTGCAATTGTCATTGAAACACACTGCAAAAGCATTGCCATTCCTCTGAATGGAGACTGGGCTGTCTTTGCCGATGTGGCTGACTAGATTGTTCTACTACAACATGTAGCAAACTGCTTACTGCTTTGCAGGATTTGTCCTTTCTGCAGGTGCTTCACCAGAACATTTGGGGTGGGGTGGGGAGAAGAGGAGGTAAGGACAGTAAACTAAAGATCCCTAAGAGCAAGCAGGAACAGCCTACTCCTCTATCTTGTCTGGAAATACGAGGCCCCTTTAAACATTACTCTAGTTTTGTCCAAATTGCTTTTATGTAAGTGGTAAAAGGAACCACCAAAACAGCAGGGCTGATTATGCAGCAACCAACAAAGGAAGCTCCCCATGGGAAGACGTCTGAGGTTAGTCCCTTGCCCATGGAGGTGGCATTGCTATTCGGCCTGTTGTGGACAGTTGGGAAGGGGGATGTATCACAGCTCCAGCTTTTTGCTGGAGGCCCAAGTGGCACAGAGCAGTTTCCAACCAGCTAACACTGGTACACTAGCTGTGGCTTTTTCTTGGCACATAGAGCCTGGCCATAGTTATCCATGGTCTGGCATTCTCCTAGTTGGTACAATGGGTTGTGTGGGGACCAGCTTTGAAGATTGCTTGGGAAGGACAGCTAGTTCCAGACACAGATGCAAGCTTCCTGACTAGGATCAGGTATTGGAAACACATTTCACCAATAATGGTCTCCACTAGCTCCTGGTGTGTTTTCAAGTGCAATTCTAGGTGCTAAGTTTTCAATCCCTGGCTTATGATCTGGGCACCTGATGTAACATTCCAACATTGACCAGTCCAAGCCCCAAAATCTTTGAAGGTTTCCCTCACTCCCTTGTCTGAAGGCTGCTGAGTAGCAATTAGGAAGAGGACTTTTTTGGTTGTAACCCCTCTTTTCCCAAGGAAGCTTGCCCAGTACCTGCTTAGAGGTCTCTTTTAGGCACCAGGCAAACCCCTATTTATTTTCTCAAGCTTTTCAAAACTAGATTGTTTTAAACATTCGTTTCTAGTGTACTGTTTTAGCATATTGAAAGCATATAAATGCTTCAATTGAATCATACCTCTGCCTACGGTGCGGTTGTACTAGAGTGCAAGAATTTGGGGCAATGGTATTCAGAGAAAATGATAAGATTTTAAACTACCATTTTATCCCAACTTCTCAATTAGCCCTTTTATTTATATTTGTCAAGGGTGATAAAAATTTGCATAATAAAGACTTGCTAGTACAGCTGCTTATAGTAGCTAGAATGACCGTGGCACTGTTTTCAAAAAATTGGGACAGGACCAATCTTACTACTTGGTGCACTGAAGTTTGGATATTGCCTGCTGGAAAAACTAATAAGCTATGAGTCCTTAAGGGCCAAAGAAAAATGGATTTCATGTCTGTTTGTTCTGACTTTCATTTGTAAGCAAGGAGGAACATGGCCAAGGAATCCCCTCAGCCTATGAACTAGTATGACTTATAAAATATTCAAATGTCCTGAATCAAATGTAATAACTTTCCCTTGTATAATAGGGCATATGTTTTGTAACTCTCTTTTTTTAACCATTACATCTATGCTGTAAATAGTTCCAGTCGCTACCTTCCACACATTCACATACCTGTGGTTTATTTATTATGGCTTTATTTTATGTCTTTGTTTGACAGTGAGCTGTAATTGGTGATGGACTATGTATATTGTCATCACGTCTTGTTTGAGAACTTCCCCGGTACCAACATGGTCATTAATAGAATCACATAATTTCCCTGGAGGGACTCTTTAGTTTTTCCAGGAGTGTGTAAATAAGCTCTTCTCCAGCCAGCTTAGTTGCTAGTTAGCCCCTGATGCATCTTTGCTTACTCTGTCATTTCCCTCTGCAGAGTTTATCGAGAGATTCCTGCCCAGAGAGCTCCAGATCGTCAAGCGCTTGGACCACAAGAACATCATCCGAGTGTACGAGATGCTGGAGTCAACGGACGGGAAGATCTACCTGGTGATGGAACTAGCAGAGGATGGAGACGTGTTTGACTGTGTCCTGCAAGGGGGGCCCTTGCCTGAGAGCAGGGCCAAATCGCTCTTCCGCCAGCTGGTGGAGGCAATCCGCTACTGCCACAGCTGTGGCGTGGCGCACCGTGACCTCAAGTGTGAGAATGCGCTCCTGCAGGGTTTCAACCTGAAACTGACTGATTTCGGATTTGCCAAGCTGCTCCCCAAAAACCGGAAGGAGCTGAGCCAGACGTTCTGTGGCAGCACAGCCTACGCAGCCCCCGAGGTGTTGCAGGGCGTGCCCCACGACAGCCGGAAAGGTGACATTTGGAGCATGGGCGTGGTTCTCTACGTCATGCTCTGTGCAAACCTGCCCTTTGACGACACGGATATCCCCAAGATGCTGTGCCACCAGCAGAAGGGGGTCTCCATTCCTGGCCACTTGGGGATTTCTGAGGAATGCCAGGACCTCCTCAAAAGCCTGTTGGAACCGGACATGATCCTGAGACCTTCCATCGAAGAAGTGAGTTGGCACCCGTGGTTAGCAAGCTCCTGAGAAAAGGACCGTGTCAAAAACTCTCCCCAAATAAAAGGGGACAGGCTGTTTCCAAAATGCTCACATATATTTTAACGTTATGCTCAGTTTCTGGTCTATCCTTGCCCAATTCTTTGCACACTTCCCCCTCTCACTGGGCAAATTTGAAGTGGCCCCGGCCTCCAGAGATATATGAACAAGAGCAGAGAGGTGTGCTCTTGCCAGTCTCTCTCTCTCTCTGCCATCCAAAGCTGCCTCTAAGAAGCATTCCAATACAGACCAAGGGCATGCGTGATGACTCTTAGGGAGGGTGATTGGCTCCTCCCCAGGTGCCTCTTAAAGACAGTGTTTCAGTGGGCATCCCACAGGAGTACTTGCACTTTGCAAAAAATATTCCCCCATGTCAAATATAAAACCCTAAGAAGCTGTCTTGTACTGACCCATCAATCCATCTAGCTCAGCATTTTCAGCTCCAGCCTAAAAGAAGAGGTAAAAAGCTCCAGCCTACACCTACCTGGTGCTGTGAAGATGTTTTAGACTAAACAAATGCAGGGCAGCAGTTTGGCAGAGACTGGTCTGCTCTTATAGGGAGGTTTTCCCCAGGCTGGTACCTCAAGAGCATTTTAACTGGAGGCCTCAGGCATGTAGAGCACAGGATCTGCTGAGTGACAGCCCGTCCTTCCATAGCTGGCAGATATATCTAACGAGCTTCTGCAATCTCTTTGGGCAAAGAACAAAATGAGGCAACTGATAGGGTAGGAAAGACACCCTAGAGCCCTTGCAGCCAGAGGCCAAGCAGGGGCTGTGGATTACTTGCTCCCAAGAGTGCTCTTTCTCCCTTCTCATGAAAGCCCCAAAGAAGGAACTTTCCAAACAGAATCTGAAGGAAGCAGCTGCTTTTATTTTTGTCATGGTGGACCTAGAGCTGGGGCGGGGGGGGAGGGAGGGATCCCACTGCCACTGCCACATTCTCTCTCCTCTTCAGCCACCCCTAAACACCTTGCCCTTCAGACTAGAGGATACAGATCCTTCACCCTCCCATCCCACCATATCTTCCAAGAGTATAGCAGCTAGTTGTAACCCCTATTCTGGCAATACAGCCTGTCTTGTTGCTCATCCTCTCTAAGACAGCAGTGTGTTATTTGGCATCTCTGAAAGGAAGAGAATCATAGAATGGCAGAGTTGGAAGAGACCCCAAGGGTCATCTAGTCCAACCCCCTACAATGCAGGAATAAAAGCTAACGAATCTCTGGCAGGTGGGCAGCCAACCTCGGTTGAAAAACCACCACCTTACTGTGGTCGATTCCACTGTCAAACAGTTATCAGCGTCAGAAAGTTCTTCCTAAGACTTTGAATCGGAACTGAATTTGAAAAAACACACACTTCCCAAACTATGGCTGCTACACCTACTTACACAACAGGGTTGGCGGGGGGGGGGGGGGAGAGTCAAGAAACCAATATCACCAGGCCATTTCTGTAGAACTCTTTTAATTGCTGTTAACGGCAAGTCTGTAAAAGGTTCAGGAGAAAGTCATCATTACAAAACTAAACAGCTGTTAGAGTCACTTCTTCACCCCAGCTAGAAAACAGTCCAGGGAGTTGCAGTATAATTTAAAAATGAGAGAGAATATTGCACAACCAAGAGAGAAGAAAATCAACTATGGAGAATTATGATGAAATCAGAGCCTCGGTGCTTTTCCCCAACCCCAACTGGGAATGAACCTCGTCCCCTTGGCAGGCTACCTCCTTGAATCAGAATCTGGCTCTCTACTACCATGCTTTGCCCCATCATCACACAGACACATCTAAAAAAGCAAGCTGACCCAGGAGCCACAGATGTCCCTTGACAACCACCATCCTTCTCAGACACTTGGATTTGGGCTCTTCTAGGCAGATGTCACACCACTGATTCCTGGCCCCCCTATGCTCTGCTAAACTCAATGAGATCCAGTCTTCAAGGGGATATAGAATATAGCTCATTTTCTAAACTATCTTCGTGTCCCGTGGCTTAGCCAGGCCCTCATATGGATGATTAAGACACATCCAAAAGCAGTCCCCTCAAGACTGTGATGGAGCTCGTACCTGCAAATGCAGGAAACATTCATTTTTGCACTATGCTGGAGAAGGGCAGTGGGGCACACGCTACCCTGCCCCCCAAAAAACTATCCTGTTTTAGATCACAGGAATAGAAGTGGCCTTATACCAGCAACTCGAGCAGAAGGCCAAACCCACCTCCTGCTGCTACATGATCTTTCTAAAGGGAGATGGCAAGGACTGAGACAGGGCTGCAGCATGAATGTATGTGCTCCACCACTGATCCCCATTTCAGAAGCAACAGCTCATGTGGACCGAGGACGAACACAAGAAGAAACACTGTGAACAAAGCAACCAAGAAACTTGGGTGCTTCACTCTCCTTAATCTGCTTTTAGGGCTGACTCTGTTGCTAGGTAAAGGTAAAGGTAAAGGTACCCCTGCCCATACAGGCCAGTCTTGACAGACTCTGGGGTTGTGCGCCCATCTCACTTAAGAGGCCAGGGGCCAGCGCTGTCCGGAGACACTTCCGGGTCACATGGCCAGTGTGACATCGCTGCTCTGGCGAGCCAGAGCTGCACACGGAAACGCCATTTACCTTCCCGCTGGTAAGCGGTCCCTATTTATCTACTTGCACCCGGAGGTGCTTTCGAACTGCTAGGTTGGCAGGCGCTGGGACCAAGCAGCGGGAGCGCACCCCGCAGCAGGGATTCGAACCGCCGACCTTTCGATCAGCAAGTCCTAGGCGCTGAGGCTTTAACCCACAGCGCCACCTGTGTCCCTCTGTTGCTAGTTTCCCCCAAATGGGGGTTCATTTACATGGGCTGGCTCATACAGGAGCCTGCAAACATGTCTCCACACCATCAGAAGCCTCTAGGAAAGGTGACTGCGGCAGCTATAAATTCTGACAGCTACTAAGCGACCCATGGAGAGCCTCCTTCCAGCTCTCGCACAGTACTGCTACGTGCTTACTTGCCTAATCTCCTTTTGGCAGTGTTTGGCTTCCAATGGGAGCAGGAAAGAGAAATAAGTAGCAGGAACTTTCTTATTCCTGTCTGGTACTCTTAAGAAGCCAGGCACTATTGAGAAGATGAATGTATGAGCAGCAGCACTGTGAGAAGGCTGGAAGGGAGTCGCCTTTGGATGGCTCTGACAAATATCAAATGCTTCTGAAGGCTCAACCACAGGGGCTCAGGTATGAAACCAGCCTAAGGTATATTGCATCATTGGGGAGGAACATAAGCACATTTCCTGTCACAGCTGTATGCATCAGAGAGATGCTGAACCTCCACACAACTCCCATTTGCGTCAACGGAGTTTGTGCACGAGAGCTTCCTAATGGAGAAGAAGCCCATTTCCATTTTGGACCCATTTTAGAAAAGCATGAACAGAGCTAGTCAGTTCTGAGGTCAGAGATGCTCAAGTAATTACATGCGCTTTCGACTCAACTATGTTGTGGCAAGGAGCATATCAGGAGAAGGGGGGATCACACCAAAAGGAAACAGATATGCCTAGAGAAGGTCAGAGAGATGCGGGCAAGGAAGGAACACAGCCTTGTAGGCAGTTGTAGCTCTTGGCAAGGTTGGGGAGCATGAGAGACCTCTCCCCGGGGATGGGGTTTTTCCAGAGGCTTGCTACATACTAGCCTTCACTAGGTTGGCGAAGGCTGCCATAGACAGAGATTGACAAATGCATCAGCCCAAGTGGGGGCGGGAAAGAGGGGCATGAGGCTTTGGCAAATGCTGGTCCTTCAACACTGACCGTCAGTGCTTCTCAGGGATGCCTAATAGCAAGGCTACCAGCAGAGGAGCTGCACTTGCGCCATTCAGCAGCTCCACAGAAACTCACACCCAGCCCTTTTCAAAGAAGGTCTTAGCAGCACAACCCAGCAGGAACATCTCCTTCCACTTGCGTTCAATTCAGGGGAGCTTGTGCTGTAGATGCTCCCGCTAGTGACACGTGCTGCTAAGCAAGGATTCAGCTTAAGGTTTCATTTTTATTTTTTAAAAAGTGCTTCAAGTCCCAGAAAAGCAGAGAAGGAGCAGTTCAGGAGGGACAGGTAGGGATGAGAGGACTCTCCCAGCTTTTCAATGTCCTGGCTTCCTATCAGGCAGTGCAAGATGCTAAGGGAAATAGGTATGAGCAATCAGACACCATGCTAGAGGGGTTGTCTTCTCCTTCTCTAAAAGCTTATTGGGTTTCATGAAAACACTCACACAGGAGGAGGCACAGCTAGGAAGTGGCCAGCCTAGTGAAGAACAGGCATAATAATCCTAATTATCTTCTAGAGCCCAGTCAGACTCACCCCACACCCACCCCACACCACCATCAACTGACACCCACTTCAAACCGTGCCCTCCCCAAAGGAAAATAAATCCACACTGAGATAGCTCTGAGAGAAGCAATAGTCCAAAGGACCTACTGGGAAGATGCACCTATCCCTGTGCCCCACTCCCTCTGCCGAGGCTCTTCGGCAGCCCCACGTGATACCAGCCACCACCAGGATCCAAGTGTGGGTTATGGTCCAAGGTTCCCAACAGGATTTCAGCAGAGATGAGATGCAGCCAGCCCGGAACACATTTACACAGGAAAAAGGAACCAGTTGCTCTGTGGTTTAATTCACATTGGATGGTGCGGAGGGGGGAAGGGGGTGGGGGAAGATACCAAGATGCACCACGGAAGTGACGGCCCCATGTTATTCCCAGTCTTCCCATTCTTCATCTTCCATCTGCAGTAGGAGAGGGAGGGAGCGCAAGAGGAAAGGTGTTTTAAGGTAGGATGTTACAAAGGGACAAAGAGCAAGCACTGACCGAGGTCACACAATGATTGTGCACAGGATTAGACCAAGAGCTGCCAGCAAATTAAAGCATTTTAAGTTGATTGATCCTTTGACTTGCAAAGAACCAACCAAGCAATCCAGTCTATGTGCTGCTGAAACATTATTAAAACCTGAGACCCGAAGCCATATATCCAGTTGCAATCAAAATTATTCAACCCCCATTGGAAATCAGGTTTATTATCAAAATGTTACAGACTTTCAGCTGTTGGCAACGAGGAAATCAAACAAATACAATTGAAATAGCTCAACCCAACGGATGCTTCAAGTGGTTTCCCCAAATTCAACTAAAATAGATGTGGCCTTGAAGATACAAGTGATTGGATCCCAGTCAGCAGTCTTGCCAGAGAGAGAACTAAAGCATTAAGATAGTCCTCCTCTTCCTCCTCCTCGGTGCCTGCCTGCTCCTCTTCTACAAAAAAGCAGGCGTGGCATTTTTTTCTGAAGCACAAGGACATGCCTGTGTCCAACACAAGTCATGTACATGTTAGTGTCACAAAGGTGTGAGCAACAAAATAAAGAAAAATAAGGTTCTCATTGTCTCTTCTGAAAGCCCTCTTAAGGCTGCAACCCTACAACCCTTTCCTGGGAGTAAACCAGTGACCAAACAACAGCCTTTTTTCAAAAGGCCTTTGTAATATGTTCTGCCACCACCCCAATAACCCCAGGGACAGTCTTCTGGACCTGGCTGCCTACAAGGACTCACCTCCCCAGAGATGTCCACCTTGGAGAGGGCCAACTGCACCTCTTCTTCAGTCATGTCCAGGTCAAAGTCCTTTTCCCAATCCTCACTAATATCTGTGCTAGAGCCTGAAATGAAAGGAACAACAGAGGCATGCCCTGCTCAAGGCTTCTGATGTACCACAAATGCCACAGCAGGAAGTAAATCACTAAACAACAACAAATGCACTCAAGGCTGTGCGGCATCCACACCTCTGTAGCCAGACCAACATAGAAATGGGTGTTGTTCCAGAGCTGTCAAGGGTGAAGAGGTGCTTGCAAATGGGTAACTTTCCACATGCTAATGCACATTTAAAGAGGGCTGAGGTTTGGCTCCCTGAGCACTGTCCAGGCTACCCACCTTTCTTCCCATTGTTGGAGGGAGTGGATTTCCCGCTGTCGGAGTTGAGTTCAAAGAGTCGCAGATCCATTGGCCCGTCCTCTCGCAGAGTCTCTGTCCTGCTCACTGGCTTGGCCTCCGCTTGTTCCTTGGGTTGCTCTGGGGAAGGCTTTGCCTCTGGAGCAGCTGGGGAAGGATGTGCAGGCTCCGCTGGCTTTGCGAGTGAGGTCTGCTCCTCTGCGGTAGCTTCCTGCAGCCTCTGAGAGATGTCCCCTGCCCCAGAGAGCTGGGCTCCAGTCTGTAAGGGCACAGCAGGTGAAGCAGCAGCAGCAGGTGCAGCAGCAGGGTTTGCAACCTGAGTCACCAAAGAGATGCTTTCGCTGCTTTCAGATGGAGTCACCTCTGCCGGGGCAGTGCTCAGCATAGCCCAGCTTTCCACCGATGCCTCTAGGGTCGGAGTGAGCACTGCTGCAGAGGTGGGGGAAGCTGGCTTCACCTCTTGGGGAGATTGCGAGCAGACGTTAGACTGGGAGGAGGATGACCCAAGGAATTCCTCTGTGGTAGAAGAGGTGAAAGAGTGAGGCAAAACGGGTGAGAAAATGTGTCACTGATGACATTCATAAGCAGGGGGAAACAAGCAGGGGGAAATTCTTGCTTTTCCCTCTGACTTGGTAAGGGAAAGACTGATCAGGAAGTTTTCCTTACAGCCTTCTGAATACTATTAATGCCTACAAAGTTTCCCTACAAAGAGAAGGTTTTTCTCCCCTGCCCTTCTCTTTTGTACTTCCTGACGTGTTATTTCTTAGCAATGAGGGTACTACCAAGAAATAAGCCATTTAATTTCCCCCTGCCAGGATGCCTGCGATTTTTTCTCCCTTTCTCCCAAGCTTTAAAAATGTAAAAAAATTGTAACACTGCTAAGCAAAACAGCTCCTAAGATTTTTTTTGTGCAATAAGACAAGCAAAAACTTCATCTGCATTCATTAGTGAAATTTCAGGTGAGGGCCCCATCTTTATATATATGTGTGGCTTATGTTACTCTGTACACCAATAGGGCTACGTTAACCATCAAGGCAGACTAAGCTAGGAATCCCCAAACAGAAACAGTTAGAGGAGGATGGGCAACTTGCCTAGAAAAACCCACTCTTGCACTACAACCCAGAGCAAAACTTTAGGGGGCTAGAGCATGTTTGCAGACTCCATCAGGAAAGAAGCAAACAGTGGCCCTCACCATGTTTAAACAAGCCCAGCTGCTAAGGAGGCAGCCAATATTGCAAATTTCAGCCTAATGAAGACACACCAACTCCAAATCTGTCTCCAAGAAGATTTCAAAATGCTGGTTCTCAACTATGTGGAGGCCTGAATGACCTGGGAACTAGTTACCTGAAGAACTGTCACCTGTCAAATAGATCTGCTCATGTCCTGAATTGATCAGCTGAGGCCTTGCTTCAATTAACTCCACCTTCAGGGGTTAGACAGGTGGCTACCAAAGACAAGACCTTTTCTACCATTGCACCAAAATGATGGAAGGCCCTTTCCCTTTACTATTCTTTTAGGCACCAAGTGAACTCTTCTCTATTGTCCCAATTTCTGGAGATAAAAAGCATGAGTGGTTTAGTCATTGTATTTGTTCTCAAGGCAGATGCTCTTCTGATGTTGATCTGAGTTTTATTTTGTATTTTATCCTTGCATGGTTTTAATTTGGCATGGAAGTTGCCCCAAAAGGTATTAGTGGAAAGATGCATTAGGCATCTTTTCAATAAATAAATTGTGCATAAAGTACAGGAAACTATAAACAAAAGGGCCAGAAGACCCCTTCAGGCATCTTGCCCAGCTGGGAAGCAATTTCTTTTCACTAACCTTCTTCCTCTTCCCAGCCTGGCTCCTCTGAATGAACACTTTGTTCTGCCCGCTGCTTCAAAACCTCTCTCCGGACCTCCTCCTGGGACAGAAAGGAATTCAGATGGCTGTCAGAAGTTGCTCACCTGCTGACCAGGGAGAGGGCACAAGACTACCCCTGCAGGCAGAGTTCAAGAGCTCATACTCCTGGGTGAGAAAAGATTTCTGACAGCTGAACATGGGAAGGAAGGTGGCAAGCAAGAGGAAGAGAGAAAATACTTATAGAGCTAAACCAAAGGGACATGCCCAAGAGTAGGACAGAAGTTTCTGGGGTCAGGCCTCAAGGCAAACCCTCAATCCCCTGGAAGATACTATGGAAAGTCCTCACCTGAGCATCAGAACAGATCAACAGGAACTCCATAGGCCTGAGTGTAAACCCTCATCTGCAGGTTTACCAGTTGGTGTTCATTGCTCATGATTCTGGCAGGCTGACAAGACTTGGGCTAACAAAGGCTTGACTTTAAAATATCTTGGCACAAGCAAAGAGTTTCCTGCTAACAAACAATCCCTCACCATACAAAACAGCCACTCCTTCCACTTCTCCTTAGTTCAAGCTGCACTTTGCATCTAGACTTCCAAGTCATTTGAAATGTGACCACATATGCCACCTTACCACTTGCATGCTTGATTCTTCCAACTGCTCCAGTCTCTTCATAAGGGCATGATTCCTGCAGTCTGAAGCAGCGGCACTCTCTTACCACTTCCCACCCCCCAAACTGAGTAGGCCAGAATCTCAAAGAATTCTACAAGCCTAGGACATTTCCAATGGTTCTGCTGTTCCACAGTGCAACTGAATGCTAAGTGACACACTGTCTGCTTCAGGAAAAAGACAGGAAGGGCTTGGCAAGCAAGCTGCATTAAGGGATGAGGTAGGAGCCACTTTGTGTGCCCACAGGTGCACATGAGAAAGACCTATAAGCATCTTTCCCTGAACTTAGAGCCTCTCTCTGGAAATGTGACTTAGAAGACTGTCCTGGAAATGCACCCTCCTTCAAACACCCTTGTGTTGCCCCTTACTGCATCCTGCAATGAGAAAAACTGACTCTGTCTCAGTCGCTCCCAGAGATAACCTCTACAAACTCACCTGCTCCAGCTGATGGACTTTGTAGAAGTAGCGTTGCCAGAATTCAGAATGGGACACAGCCACTGGCACCTGATGTCAATAGAAGGAAACAGAAGGATGAACAGGGATGCAGTGGATACAGTTGTCTTAAACCAGAATCACATTAGGGGAGTACACACAACCCCCTCATAGGTTCACCCAGGAGAGCAAGGCAGTTGTGGGGTTGCACTCCATAGCCCCATCAACACCAAAAGTGTGAGACAGGCCCTGCATGCATATACAGAGACTCGTCCACACTGGGGGGACTCTGATAAGACAGACTGTATCCTGCTGCATGGCTGAATGTGTGTAGGGAATTATGGGTAGAGAGATTACGTCTGTAAGAGGTAAGAGAAGTAAGCCCTAGATTTTAAGACACTGCTGTTCCCTAGAATCTTCTGATAGGAACCAAATTTTCTGAATTCAAAAGCATTACAGGGATTGCAATGGACATGTTCTGGAGCCCTGTCTCTTCCTTCAGAATAGAGAACAGCACCACCCCACAGATAAATGTGAGCAACTAACTTCTAGAGCAACTGTTTGAAAACAAGACCCAGAAGATCAAGGGAGTAAGCCACACTGCACCACCTTACCATCTTGGAATAGAGAGAGCGGATGGAAGGGCTGTTCACCAGCAACTCCGAGATCTCCCCTTTCTTCTCCTCTAGGTTGAAGTGCAATAGCCAGGCCTCAAATAGCTGAGAGGGTCCTGCAGAGGATGGAAGAAACACCACCATATCACAGCGGAAGTGGTACAATCAGCTTCCATACCTGAGGACTGAAAAGTGACGAATGTAACACCAATTTTTGAAAAGGGATCCTGGAAAATTGCAGTCTGGTTAGCTTAACATCTTTCCCAGGAAGACTGGTGGAAAGTATTATTAAATACTGGAAGGTGGCAACATGAGCATGGGCCTTCCTGTCATGGCTCCCTGTTTCTGGAATGCCCTCTCCAAGGAGGCTTGCCTGGGACCTTCATTACATTATCTTTAGGTGCCAGGTTAAAACATTTCTCTTCAACTAGGCATTTGGCTGATTATCATTCTATTACTTTTTAATGTGTTTGTTGGTTGTATTATGTATTTTGCCTTTTCATTTTGTATCGTGTTATGAACTGCCCTGTGACCTTCAGAGGAAGGGCCGTACACAAACCTAATAAATAATAACAAAATTATGCATGGTGCGCAGAAAGTGGACAGAGAAAGGTTTTTGACCCTCTCTCATAACACTAGAACTCAGGGACCTTCGATGAAGCTGAATGTTAGAAGATTCAGGACAAACAAAAGTACTTTTCCAAAAAGCATATATAAAATTCGCTCCCTCAAGAGGCAGTGATGGCTCTTGGATGGCTTTAAAAGAGGATCACACAAATTCATGGATAAAGCCCACAACAGCTACTAACCAAGATGGCCATGTTCTACCTCTACTGCTGGAGGCAGTATACTTCTGAATACCAGTTACTAGAAAACACTGGAGGGGAGAGTGCTGTTGAACTCAAGTCTGTCTTGCTTGTATGCTTCCTACAGCCATCTGTTTTGTCACTGTGAGAACAAGATGCCGCATCAGATGGGCAACTGGCCTGATCCAGCAGGCTCTTATGTTCTTAAATGGCCAAAGTTTGTTGGACAACAAACCAAAACCAGCACTATACCATGACAGACTGCAGTCCCTCAAGGAGGCAGTGGTGAAAATTACATTAACTTGTTTTTCCTGTAATGTATGCTGTGCTGTGTGTGATTATGACAACGGGATTCCTGCCACACTGCTGCTTGTGAGATAAAGCTACTTTGGCAGTGTAAACAAAGTGACATGGACTTTAAGAGATAAAGCACAGCCTGCTTAACTGTGGAACTATAGCCGTGGATGAGAAGCCTTGATTTCAATAAGTCTGCTATTTGAGAGAGGCTTATAGACAGAGATATATTACAGAGAACTCAAATGGTGGATGGTGGTTGGAAGATTAGACACATTGAAATTCTCAATGTCTGGACACATTGACACATCCACACCTTCCTGGCTTTAGTGGAATATGCTTTCTGAAGACAGTACCTAAGGTTGCCATGACAAAAAGTAAAAGGGGAAGCCCCCCTTTGGCCTCATCCCCATAATATAAGCAGCGCCTCTGCACACGAAAAGTTCCTTTAACTATGTTCATTCGGCCTCAATGCTGTTGAGAGATCATGCCACAAATCTGTTCAATCCTTCTCTTTAAAGCCCTTTACAATATAGGTACCCCATGTTTGGTGACAGTAAATCTCAAGTTAATTATGCCTTGTGTAAAACTGCTGATTCCTTTTACCTTTCCTGAACCTACCACCAAATCAAATTGGGTCATCCCAAATTATAGTGTTATAGAAAGAAGAGGGGTGATTTTCCTAACCATTATCATGTCTTTGCTCTGTCATTCTTTTTTAAATAAAATTAATAGCCACACAGGGAAATTACTCCAGTACAATGACATTGCATCATCAAGATAGTATTCAGCTGGGTGTGTGTGCGTGTGTGTGCGTGTAAATGATACAAGAAAAACAAAGAAATGGTAGGCACGAAGGGGCCTCTTCTCTTCCCAAAGAAACTTGCCTGGCACCTACATCAACATCATATTGGCACCAGTTAAAGACTTGCCTCTTTTCCCAAATATATAATGATTATTTTCCCCCTCTCCTTTTCTTGCTGCTCTGGCCATTTTATTTATATATACATATATATATACATATACATATACATATACATGTATACACACACATATATATTAACACACACACACACATATATATATCAGACACACACACACACATATATATGCATGCTTTGCTGCTATATCTCATCTTCAACACATACTAGGTTACAGTCATACATAAACTAACAGAAAAAATAATAGCATAGGTATAAAACATAAACATATGGTAGAAATAACGTATCTATATTCTTCCAAGATTATTTAAATCCTCTATATCTTAAATTATTAAGTATGAACACTTTCAGTGCTTTGAATCGCCTATATAATTTTGGAATTTGTATTGTATCCTTTATTATTAATCATCTTGAGATTTTTTGGCTAAAACAAGGAACAAATGAAACAACAACAATACATAGATTCAACTAATTTCACAAAATGCCTCCCCACCCTCCACCTGTATGTAGATTTAACATTCCAAGCTGGCATCCCCAAAGCAGGTTTGGCAGGCAGGCATCCACCAGGAGACTTCCCACACATTTGTTTACAGTTTCTGCCCTTTCTTAAGGCACTCTGCAGATGGCAGAGGTTAGGCTATGCCATGGATGTAAAACCTCTGGACTGTGGGCCGATCTTGTCCAACTAGGGGGTTCAAGTTGGCCCTCCAGGGCTGGGGTGATAAGGATATGGGTTAGCTAGCCTCAAAAGCTTCTACACCCCTGCATTACACTGTTCTTAGGCTCAAGTTTCCATGGTTTCTGCCCACACACCTATTTTCCAGGCAGGATCTCAGCCTGCCAGAACTGACTCTTCTGACCTTAAAAGACCAGCATGTGTATGCAGCCACTAATGGCTGGAAAGTGGAGTGCCAAACTATCCTGGTTGCCTCTCCAGGCCAAGAAGGTGGCAGGGTAGCTTCACCCTTGCCAGTCTGGTACAGAAGACTGTGAGGATAGGGGGAGTGGCAGAGGGTGGGGGAAAGCAGCAGGAGAGGGGAGGGGACGGTGCAACTTGGCTTTTCATGAGAAGCAGGTGCCTTGCAACCCTTCCTCATTATTTGCAAAAAGTCCCACTTGCCAGAGGCCACCCGTGGCTGAGCAGGAATTCTGAGAATAGCCTCCCATGATGAACCAAAACACTTCCATCATGCACCAATCCCCAACCTGTCACCCTACCTCCTTTGGACCTTTCTTCTGCAGCACCCAAACCGAGAAGTTACTTTTTCTTTTAGTAAGGCCTGCATTTCAAAATCTGGGCCATCCCATCAGGTTTTGCTTTATGAAAGCAAACAGCATGTTGTGGACTTCAGTCACCCTCCAGGTCGATAGTTCACCCAAACACTTCCCTGACTGTGCGGTTTTTCAGTCTAAATCAGCCCCCAACTTACCATCAGGTTCATTGCAATAGGTGGCTGGGTCAGACTGAAGGCTGTACAGCCGAGCCTGAAAGAGGACAGACAGGGAGAAGCATATGAGCACAAGACATTAATGGCGGGGACAGAAGCCACTTTTTGGGGGTAGAGGCTGGAGGCACCTTGGCACTGTCGTATAACTCTGTTGTTCCAGAAGGGGTCGCCATCAGGGTTATGACGTCACAGTCAATGGTCATATCTGGTGAAGGTGCAAATGTGTCGGAGATAACACCCAGGAAGTTAGAGAGCCCTTTTCTCACTTTCTCTGTCGCACCCGAGGAACTTTCCGTCTTCACAAAAACAAAGAAATTCACAATGAAAATTAATCTAAAGCAGAGGAACCAGAGTGGGCAGTATCCCACAAAGCCTAGCATTGCTATGGGCTTGATACACCAAATCAACAAAGAGAATAATGAAAAAAGTTGTGGGGAGAGGGATATGGCAAACAGAAATGAAAACCTGCCAGCCCTCCCCAATGACATGCATTCCTGCCCCTGCCTCTCCCTCCATTTTAGTTTCCGATGCCCACTCACAGCCAGCTTCTCCTTGACCACACTGGCAGTGGCAGCAATGGTGCAGGCTGTGTCATGCTGGACCACTTGCGTGAACTCGGTCAGGTCACGTTTCATGAACTCCAAGGCCTCTGTGGACTGCAACAGAGTGAGAGGAGAATGTACTTATTGTTGGGTATACTGTGGCTGAATTTCCAAAGAGTGTGGTAGTTAGCCTGGGTTGGGGGTTAACAATCAAAGAACACCAAGTGTTTATCAATCTAAGAGTGCGGCCATCAGGAGGAGAAAACAGAATTCATACATCCAAAACAATAAGCACCGGACAGCTTTTGTTCCGATCACCTCACGTGGCTTCAGCAGCAAGTTCACAACTGATCCCAAAACAAGCATTTTTAATTCCAATAACAGATACATGAAACGTGACTGTGAGATGTGAATGCTACTCCAATGAACCAAAGTATTACCCTGGCAGATCAGGCCAAGGTGGGTCCATCTAGTTCAGCCTTCCCCAACCTGGGGTCCTCCAGCTGCTTTTAACTACAACTCCCATCATCCTCAAGATCCTACAGCCATGCTGTGTGGGACTGAGCTGTAGTCCAAAACAGTTGGATAATACCAGGTTGGGGAAGGCAGGACTAGTTCAGTATTTCATTTCCCACAGCTAGCGAGCAGGTGCTTGAGAACGGCTCATAAGCTGGGGCCTTTCCTTGGCACCTAATACTAAGTAGTATAATAAGCAAAGAGGTTTTTCTTACAAAGGGAGTCATCAGTCATTAATTCAGAAGTAGCCAACTTGATGCCCCCAGACCATGATGGACTCCCACCAGCCTCAGGCAGCATGGCCAAATATCAGAGTTTGAGCTGTGTCTTTTTGACATCCTTTCTCTCCCTAGTTTACCAGTGGATAAAAAGCAGACCCACCTACCTTATCTTTGACTGTCTGAAGGCTTTGCTGTAGCCAGCTCCTCCACCAGCCTCCATCTTCCCTATTACAGGACAAACATATGAAGCTGAAATTGGGAATTTTACATAATAAACTCAAGACAAAGAATGCAGAACAGTCAGCTACTGCAGCAAATCCTACAATGGCAGCCTTTATTTCTATGAAATGTTAACAGAATCTTTTTCCAACCCCAATTCAGGACCTTCCTTTTCAGGAGCCAATGCAGAAACACCTTAAAATCAGTATGGTACTACACTTGTGTCCTTGGCTTGGCCTCCTCCTGCCACAAGTAGAATAATTATTTAAATTCTTAGGCACACGTTCCAAAGATTTCAAAACTTGTGCGACACTTTCAAGCACTACTGCAAACCAAGGCTCCCATTTTTCTCATGAATTGTTACACATTATCTTCTTCCTTCTCTCTCTTTTGCCCTTTCTCAACATTACCTCCCAAAAGAACCAATTACAACCAAGATAGAAAGCACTTTAACAACTTAGCAGGTATTTAAATACTTATTTAAGTTTAAGGGAATATTATTGAACTCCTACAACATGATGTGAACGATGCAAAAAATGTAATGCGAACATAAGCCTCCTACAGAATTTACTAGAAACTTATGAAAAAAGGGTATGAACAAAATAATCACTCAGGCTTTTACAGCACACAGCCTCAAAGACATACAAGTGAATTAAAGGCTCCTGTGCCACCTGTTTAAATCATATAATTTAGTTTGGGGAGTAGTGAAAGAATGTGGATTTACTGGTTCCCTCCTCCCACACACAGTTTTTCTAGTTTGCCACAATTAATACATCATCATGGAACACACTATAACCACAATCATATTCTAGTGCTACTTTAGAGTTCTGTATATAAATGACTATACAAGTGGTCTAGGAGCAGGGCTTGGCCAAGCAACCTTTGATTCAAAGCCTTCCTCAAACCATTAAACCCCTGCATAGCAATCAACTGCACTTCAATCTGAATGCCCCCACCATCTGTCACACTAAGGTACTACCTTACAAGGCAGCTCAACTCAACAGATGCACATGGCAAGAAAGGTAAAGCGAGTCAGTGATGAATAATCTCATATATTAACAACAGACCTACAAAATGGGTCAGACTGCAACACAGTGGCTTACCCAAGGCTGCCAGAGAGTCTGAACCCAAGTCCCACACATCCAAACACATCATTTGAGGTGCTGTAACAAAGCAGATGTTTTTCAGGACCCTCTTTTCCAGTTGTCCCCAGATATGCCCACTTTGACAATTCTGAGGCCTCACCGCACTATTAGCCCCGAATTCCTAGATCTCTTCCCAAAACAGCCAACGCTGCCCTACCCCCAAGCAATCCTAAACTGCCCCCCCATACCATACAGTACAATCCTACCTTTCTCCTCCGCAACCTGATCCCCTGAAAAACCCACACTTCATCTTCTGGCTTCGCGACCACCGCCAGGGCTGCCTCTACAAAACAAGAGTGCCCAGACTCAAGAGGGAGGGGGCGGGGCTAAGAACACTAACTCAGGGCCAAAGGAACGCACTCTAGGCATTACCAGCGGTACTCTTTCCTGCCTAATCAGTCCAGGGGTCCCGAGGCGGAGCTCTGGCACAACCTCCCGCCCCTCCTCCTCATTCGCCCCCAGGTCTCCCCCACCCCAGTCGCAAAGGCACCACTCCCAGCGATACCAGTTACGCTCACCCTTCCGCCATCTTGGCCGTCTGACGTCACCAATATTTACTGACCTTTGACACCCAGCAGAAGCCCCGCCCTTTTGACGCAGCAACCGCCACTACTTCCGGGGGATCCCCCACTTTCTCTCAAACGGGCTGTCACAACTTCAGTGTTACCATAGAAACACTTCCCGCTTCCACGATATAGAGCTCTGGGTAGAGTGGCTTCCCTAAGGTTACACATCGAAGTAGAAAAGCCTTTTGGCGATGCCGTTGTTTTCGCATTATGCTCCTCACACGGGCGGCTGTCAAAAGGAACCCGGAAGTGAGGGCTGGAGTGGGGAGCGTCTTCTCTCACTCTCTTTTTAATCTGTATGCTTCTCCTTGGTTTGGTCGGCCTCTGTGGATACGGCAACCGCCGAGGGCCAAAAATGTTCGCGCGAAGCACGTTCAGCGTTTTCCTCCTTTCTCTCTGCAGCATCGAGGCGGAGCCGGGAGAAAGGTCCTCCCCTTTCCCCTCCCTGGATCTTACGAAGGAAATTCCGTAGCCCCGTTGAAGTTAGCATTCTGCAATCACCCGCAGCTCTTACACTTACCGGTATTTCACAATAACGCATTTAATATATAATCTAATAGATACATATGTATGTATGCATGCATGCATATGTATCATTTGCATTTTAAAACTCTCATCCCTCCTCACCCGATCTCAACATGTTTGTTGGCATCCGTCTGTCCCGAGAGACCATGGAGCATTCCTCCAGGGGTGAAGTCAAACCGCTGCGTAGGCAGCACCAAAGTGACTCTCCTGGGGCGCAAGCCTGGGCAGTGGGCATGGAAAGACTATTGCAGTGGTTACCAACTGTTGGTCCGTGGACCCCAGAGGGTCCACGTAACCCACACAGGGGGTCCGTGGCACCATTTATACAACAAAAACTAACACAAAGATATCAAAAAAATAATAACGAAAAATAGGAAGTCCAAAAGTACTCCCTAAAGTAGGCTTTTGAAAAACAGGGGGACTGCAGTACTTAGCTAATTGGGAACCACAGCTCTAGTGGTATCATAGGCGCTGGGTGCGGGGGGCCCTGGGTGTTCCAACCCCCACAACATTCCCTATGGAGGGGTGGGCACCCACCATTTTTTGTGCCAGGGGCGCGGAGGAAGCCTGCTGCACCCAGCCCCGCCGGGCCCAGGAAGCGCGGCACTGTCCAGGTGAGGAGAGGGGCAGCAACGCTGCATCATTGATATCAACAGGATAACTTCAATCTTTACCACTAACTTCAGAAGAGCCTGTTACCGGAAAAATCCGAGGGCTCCCTTGGACAAAACAAAGACACCAACCAGGATAACTTGGAGCAAAACAGCAGCCTGTAGGCTTGGCCTTTATTGAACTGTTGCAACAGGGTGTTCCCCTCACTTGCAAGAGAGAGGAAAGACACGGTCTTATAAAAACTTTTGGAATTCCCATCCTGTAAGTCAAGCCCACCCCCAGAAACATCATGCATACATTACAGAAAGGAGGGGTTGAGGGAGGAGTTGTGGTGGTAACCTCATGCATACATTACAGAAGGGAGGGGTTGAGGGAGGGGTGGTGGTGGTAACCTGAGTGTCCTGTCACCTGGCTGGTTCCCTTCTCTCCCCCTCCCCATGATTCACTTCCAGGAGACAAAGGGGAGTTGGCAGTTTCCTGCCCCCAGAGGGAAGATCTGATCATTGTCCTTTGTTTCAGTCCATGCTGAATCCACTCCCATATGCAAGTTCTTTGTGATCTTGATTGTCTTCTGTCTAGGACCATAAAAGGTAAAGGTAAAGGTACCCCTGCCCGTACGGGCCAGTCTTGACAGACTCTGGGGTTGTGCGCCCATCTCACTTAAGAGGCCAGGGGCCAGCGCTGTCCGGAGACACTTCCGGGTCACGTGGCCAGCGTGACATCGCTGCTCTGGCGAGCCAGAGCCGCACACGGAAACGCCGTTTACCTTCCCGCTGGTAAGCGGTCCCTATTTATCTACTTGCACCCGGAGGTGCTTTCGAACTGCTAGGTTGGCAGGCGCTGGGACCGAGCAGCGGGAGCGCACCCCGCCGCAGGGATTCGAACCGCCGACCTTTCGATTGGCAAGTCCTAGGCGCTGAGGCTTTAACCCACAGCGCCACCTGCGTCCCGACTAGGACCATAGGGGTTGGCATAGCAACTGGGCAGGGCTCCTGTGGATGTGCTGGGATGGTGAAGGGATTATGGCTGCCCTGTATCAAACCTTCCCCATTTTGTAGTCCTTCCTTCATGGCGTACAATAAAAGTGGAACAGTGCAAATCCGATGCATGGTTGATTTTCTATGAATTTATAACAGAAGTGTAGCGTATGTAGTGTGTGAGTGTGAGTGTCTGTGAAGTTTGTACAAACTGGATGATGGGGGGTTTCCTGCTACAAGCCCAACACACTTTAATAGACTATACGGTGGACCAAGGTTGTAGGGGAACTTTTCTATCCGAGAAACTTAGAAGAACAATTTTGTGTGTGTCATATCAGAAGTAAATCCCACTCTGTTCAATGGGACTTAGGGGTAAATACGCATAGGGTTGTGACTGTGCTGACTGGGGCTGGTAGGCACTGCAGTTTAAAACATCTGGAAGGCACCAGGGTGGCGAAGGCAGTGTAATAGGGTGACCTTTCCATTCTATCAAGCACACAGATTAGGTGGGAAGCTGATGAAACGCTTTCCTGAGTATCTTAAAGAGAAACAAGTGCAAGGTCATATAAAAATAATAATCTAGGACCAAATGCACCAGCACCTCAAGGCTCCTGCTTATTCTCCCCACCATTTATATACAAATAAAACCAGAGGGCTTTTGTTAATGAAGGACACTCCTATTATATGCTATATAAACAAAAAGAGCTAGTGCCCTTCATTTGCTTTGAGCTTCAATCAGCCCCAGTCAGCACAGCTGTATTGTGCTGGTGCTATGGGATCTGTTGGGAATTGTAGTTCAAAGCACCTGAAGGGCATCAGTTTTGGGAAGGCTGCCATAGTAGCTAAGAAACTCAAGTTTCCAGATAATTTCACCTGAACTCCTCTTGTCCAGCTATAATCATTAGCTTTATATTGCCATCTGTGCACATGACACTTTACAAAGAATAGATCCTTGGCCTGAAAACTACACAAGAGAGACGGCACTGAAAGGGGAGGCAACTAGGCCTAAACTGTTTATCTCATTTTAATCCTATCCTTCCTCCAAGGAGTGCTTGCCATCCCCAGGGAGACTTACCTGGCACATTGGTTGTTATCTTACATACCACATAAACCCTATCTTATTCACTCAGGTCTTTGGTGGGTAATTTTAATTACTGGTTGTGGGTCACCACCACCATCATTTAAAAAATATTTTTAACTGCCACCCTAGGGAGTTCTTGCTTCTCTTGTTAGTTGCACAACTAACTAAAGACTAATTTGTTTTGAGACAATTTTTAGTAGTAAGCAACAAATAATAATAGTAATAATTGTACATAATGGCAAATTGTTCTTATTTGTAGAAGAAAGGCAGTACACAATTTGTTGAAAAGAAATAAATACATTTAAGCCATTTAGTCTTTAGTGTGTGTTGAAATTTAGCCTACGCCTATCTTAGCAAGGCCACTCTTCTGCTCCTATATAGCTTGTGCTATTTATAGAGTAGGATGGATATTCCTTTTTTTTTCTCTTTCTTTCTCATCTATCTATTCCTCCGCTCCCTTGCTCCACAGGGAATTTCCAGAGGAAATACGCTTGGCTGATAAAGCAGCCAGTGAATTCATGCCATCTGCTTTCAATCAGTGACTCTCTGAGAGTCGGCTTCACACAAGTTGGTGGGTCCAGTTATTCTAGCATGAGGCTACCATATACATACCTATATTTCATAAAGAATGCTTAATGCACTACACACACATATATGTACTAGCTCGGAGTAGATTTGGAGCTGTAGGGGGTGTAGATTGTAGACTGGGGAAATGCTGAGTACCACCTAGTCTGCAAACTAGGGGTTGTGCCTGTGATGCTGTTGCTTGTACTGTATCCTGAGAAAATTCCTTTCATTCAGAGTGTAGGCTTCTGTTATTTTACATCTCCATAGATCCCGATCACAAAACATAAATTTGTAGTAGCACATCTCTTTGTTTAAAGCACCCCTCTCCCTGGCCACAAATTATCCCTTCCTCCTCTCCCTCCCTCCATTTGGAGTCTTTCTGGGGCAACTGCCAAGAAACGCAGCAAGCCCAGGTGGGATCCAAGGGGTAGAGGACACAAAGGGGCTTTTGTCTGCCTTCTTCCAGCTGCTACCTTTGACAGTTGTTTTGCAGCTGCCCTCACTTTAGATTATTTATTTACTTAACTACATTTGTAGAACCAAATTTGTATAAGCTCACAACATAAAATGTTCACATACAATAAAAATAACAAAATCAATCAAGTTTCTGCCTACAAAATTCCAGCAGAAAGCATAAAACCAGGTGTCTGAAAAATCACACATGCACAAAACCAAAGCCAATTTTTTTTTTATAAAAAAAACAACCCTAGGGGAATTTTAAAAAAGTCTTCACCTGACACCAGAATGTAACCACAAATAAGCCCCCCTTTTCCCTTGTGTGCCATGTTTTTCTTTTCTAGATTATAAACCTGTAGGCTAGGGATTGCCTGTTTTGGTAGTATGTAAACCTCTCTGGGAGCCTTTTTGGCTGAAAAGCAGGGTACAGATGCTCTAAATAAAGAATATATGACAGGGGTTTAGAGGAGTCAAAACATTTCACATATGTACAGTGACAGGCTGATGGGAGTTGCAGCCCAAAACATCTGAAGAACACCAGGTGTCATGAACTGGCAGGACAATGAGGAGAGAGGACAACACAGCAAGATGTGTAGCCGTGACTGGTACACACCGGGGCAAGCTGGGGGTGGAGAAGGAGAGGATGGGGGGCATAGAAAGTACTAAAGGGCAACAGAGGATGGCGAGGGGATGGGGGTCAGTACACAGGAACCAGAGGAGCAGGACTTGTCCCCAGAGCCAGAGGGGCCCCTGTGTCCATGAACACAGCAGGCTTGGAGGCATAGGAAGCAGCGGGGGGTAGCTGGCCAGGTAGAGGCTTGTTAGCTCTGGAAGGAGGTATGTGAGTCCTCAACTGGAGTAAGCTCAGGAAAGGTAGGGTCACATGCTTTGTTAAACCCAGATCCTGCAGTCAACATTCATGGTATAAAAATGAAGTAGGAGGTGAGGAGGTCTGCTCAGCTTCCCACATTAATGGACCTTGGTTTGGATGTTCTAGGAGCTCTACAGGACTACTTTGGGGGACTGTATGTACCGGTGGAGACTTGCTGCCAGGTGCGCTAGGGGTTCAGGACACCAGGAGGGCAAAGACTGTGTTAGAGCCTTCATACTGTTAAGGCATCACATTTTCTCAATCAACAGAAAGCAAAATTAAAACATGTTTCCCATGCAATGCTCTCTCTTATGGCCAAGATGCTTCTGTAATGTTTACTCACAAGTGAATTCCATTCAGCAAAGATCCTTTGGAATGTCAACTGAAAGTGTCCACCTAGCATGTTATGCCCAATATCAGTTTGTTCCCAACCTAGGGGGTGTGTTCTATTCACAATACAACAGTTGTTTAAAATTATTTCAAGAAACTGCATTATGAGCCCCTTGTGGTCCATGCACATCAGCTGGAAAAGTGGAATAGGCCCCACCCATGCTGCTGATGCACCCAGTGGCCCTCCACACTGGTGCCATTCCATCAGTGTACATATGTACACTAAAGGTATGTGTGTAGAGATCCTCCATGCAAGGGGAGGAGGATGGCCTTGTTTGGGCCTTGTTTTGGAACTCTTCAAGTTGTTGCCCTAGAAGTGAATACAAAACTAAGCTAGATAGATCAGTGATGTGACTGAGTATCGATACAGGTCTTGGGTCTGATCCGGCAGGGCTCTTCTTAGGCATAGAAGTTTATTAAATAAATATGGACCATAAAGAAGGCTGATCGCTGAAAAATTTATGCTTTTGAATTATGGTGCTGGAGGAGACTCTTGAGAGTCCCATGGACTGCAAGAAGATCAAATCTATCCATTCTTCAGCAAATCAGCCCTGAGTCCTCACTGGAAGAACAGATCCTAAAGCTGAGGCTCCAATACTTTGGCCACCTCATGAGAAGAGAAGACTCCCTGGAAAAGACCCTGATGTTGGGAAAGATTGAGGGCACAAGGAAAAGGGGATGACAGAGGACGAGATGGTTGGACAGTGTTCTTGAAGCTACCAACCTGAGTTTGACCAAGCTGCGGGAGGCAGTGGAAGACAGGAGTGCCTGGCGTGCTCTGGTCCATGGGGTCACGAAGAGTCAGACATGACTAAACAGGTATATTTATCTCTTAATTTGGCTTTGTTCAAATATTTTATCAGCCTTGAAGCTTGCTATAGGGAAGGGTCATAACTCAGCAGTAAGTACATTCTTCTTATTCAGAAGGCCACATGTTCAACCCCTTGGCTGCCAATTAGCCACTGGGCAACATTCAAGGTGCTGGTGGTAGTGGTATACAAAGCCCTATACAACCTGGGACCAGGTTACCTAAAATATTATCACCTTTCTTGAATACCTTACCAACTATTGTACTTGCCATAGCTGTCAACCTTCCCTTTTTTTTTGTGGGAAATTCCCTTATTCCAGCGCTGTTTCCCGCTGCTTCCCTCTGCTATCCCGGATTGTTAGATATCCTGTAGACTGTCCCCAGGACAGGTGAGGCTGCTGATCCCTTATTTTCAAATCTGAAAGTTGACAGCTATGGTACTTGCAGGAGAGGGCATCCTACTGATATCACCTCAGCAAAGGCTCATTTTGTGTGATGTCAGAATTGGACTTCTAGTGTGGTGGCACCTCCTACCCTTTGGAACTTAATTCCATTACATATCAGATGGGCCCCATCTCTACTGTCTTGTTGGAATCTGTTGAAGACTTGCTTCTGTGATGGACAGGCCCTGGGTCTGCCTCCAGGTGACCCAGAGACCAGTGGGAGCTGGTAGGACCATCACTCAATCTGAACAGAGAGTGGGGAGTTTAAGTGAGGTGCCAGTTTAACCATCAGGTAGGAGAGAGGGACTATATGTGAGGATAGACAGTGACTGTCAGTGTGGGCAGTTGGGGTTTGGACTATCTGAGTTCGGTTAACTGGGCAACCCACTTTTGATTCCTTCAGGGAATATTACATCCTAGAAGAGGCTGAGCAGATGGGAAAAGCCTACCGTGCCCAGTGCATTTTTTTTCCAAAAAACTGTTTAGGGATACTCTCATTTTCCTACTCATATTGAAATACTGCCTCTCAGTGAGGCCAAACTTAGATTCACAAAATGTTATGGGTATGCGTACCCGTGTCCCCCCAGAAAAAAAAGCACTGACCTTGCCACTTGTTCTGATTCAGCAATAAACCATGGAAAGCATATGGGGAAAACAGAGGTGTGGGTGACTTGATGATCTCTGGTGTTTTGTGCCTAATTTGTGAAACCATCAAGCTCGAAATCTAGAGAGAGTGTAATTAAATAAACATTTCAGTTTTATTCCAGAAGTGCCTCCTCATCCTTTGAACCTCTGAGGATTGAGTGGACACTGGGCAGAAGTACAATACTTAGCTGCTGTTTGATCATAAACGCTACGACAAATAGCTATTCGAGACCTCTTATGCATTAATAACAGGAAGTTTTTATCTATTAACTCAGAAAATTGGAAATTGGTCATGTTGCCCTGCTCTTATCTTCAGTGGGGGTCTCTTTCAACAACCCTTCTGAGTGGAGATGATTATTTCAGCCAGTATCCATACTGGATTTGAAATTGTTTTTATATTTGTAATTCTTTTAATATTACTCTTGGGGTTGGTCCAGAGGGTGCAACTGGTGCAGAATGTGGCGGCTAGGTTGCTTGTAGTGGGGAAACTACCACCAACATATAGCAGCACCCTGCTTCTGGGATTTGCACTTGCTGCCAGTCTGTTACCAAACAAAGTTCAAACTGGGATACTAACATTTAAGTCCCCACATAGCTGAGAACCAGGTTACTTGAGAGGTTGCCTATTTTGCATCCAACAGGCCACCATGGTCTGCAGGAGAGTTTAACCTGCATGTTCCAAAAAACTTGGAAGCCCCTTCCACAGAAACTCGGAACAGGGCTTTTGTGTGGTTGACTCTTTTGTGGAAGAGCATACCTGTCCAGTTCTGCCAAGCACCCACTATCTGCACTTTCCAGAAACAACTGAAGGCATTTTTGTTCCGATGGCCATTCCCTAGCTGGATAAATGTACTACAAGTCTTGTTTTAAATGTATTTGTTGTTCTTGTGCTTTTAAATATCTTATGTGTAAACTCACCTCGAGACGACAGTTTAGAAGGTGATTAATTTATTACTCATTATAATGTAAATGATTTTAACTATTTTTGTACATGCAGTTGTTTTAACTGTTTTACAGCTTTTTATTATGGTATTGTGAAATTTCTCCAAGATGCTTTAAAGGAAGTAATTTGTGATAGAAATAATATGATAGCTGCATTAGTATGTAATGAGAGTGTCTATTAACGAACTATAAAGGAATTTATTCTGGCTTGCTGGGTAGACTTCCATCCTCCCTGTAAGACCCCTTTGGCCCTATTAAGAAAAGCAGAGTGGCCTCAGTTGTCCCCGATCTGAGGCTATGTGCATTATTTTGCTAGGAGCTTAGAGGTTCACGATTATGGAGATATAATAACCAGAGCAAGCAAGCAAACCTTTAAAACAATACACAGAAATATTTCCTTCCCATTGACACTAACCCACCCCGCGCCCGCTTTATCACAGCGCCTCAAGATGAGAGAACTACAATCCCCATCAGGCCATAGGCACGGCGCATGCTCTGTGGGAGGGGAAGGGTAGGGGGCGATGAAACCGCCGCACAGGCGCAGCTGAACTTGCTGGGCTAGCTCCGCCTTCTTTCGCTTGCGGCTGAAGCTGCGATTGGCGGCTGGCGATGCTCGGGGAGTTTGGGCGGCTCCTGCGAAGCGTGTGTCTATGTGTGTGTGTCAGGCTAGGTAGAGCCGTGCAAGGCAAGGGACCGGCTGGAAGGTGAGCAGCACAGGGAGAATGGAAGCGGCTGCTACTGCGGTTTTTGGTGTCGCTGCTCCGCCTTTGCATTGAGGGGGAAGAGGAGGAAGCCTTTCCTGGCTAGCCGTGCGTGAGCATAGGTGGGCGCTGCCAGAAAGGGCCACTGCCCTTCCCCTCCTCCGGAGACTGCTGGACCTGGGTGGTACCCGCCTCTTCTCCCCCTCCCATTTCCCCCCATTACAGGCTTAATGGGGAGGGGGGAAGCACTGGCCCAAGAAGCCTATCCTCAGCTTCTCCTGTACCTGTGATATTTCATCTTCTGTAGAAATCAGAAGGAGGTGAAGGCTGTAACAGCAGAGAGAGAAACCTTTTTGTCACCTGTGAGCGTGTGTGTGTCTCCAGGCAAAGGTGCTGTTTGCTAGGGTAACGGAGCAAAAAAGGGGTGGGGAAAGTTGGCAGAGCTAGAAAGACATTGGAGCCAGCTTTGTATGAGAACTGCACATTTCCTCCTTGTCCTTGTAGTTCTGGGAGAGATAGTGGAAGCACCCGGTACCCTGGCTGCTCTTACGTTCTATGCTCCAAGGTTGAGATCTTATATCGAAAACAGTTGCCAGGGCTGAGTCTTGAATGACGCTGAAGTGTGCTTTCGTGTGTGTCTTTGGGACTTGCTACTTAAAAGGAGACTCGCTGGGGTTGAGACTCTGTGGCAAGCATGTGTGCGGTGACCTGGAATTTCCCACTGTAGGCAGATTCTGGGTGCTCATTAGGGAAGGGCAATCTGTACAAGCTCAGAGGCACTGTCCCTGTTGCTTAGTGGCACTGGACCAATTTAAGACATTTGAAGTGGGAGCTGGATGGCACTTATTTTGCAGGTTGAAAGATCCATGCTCAAAGTGCTGGACTTGGTGTCCCTGAGCTTTACAAAGCTGTGATCTTGTGTTGCCTATGAAGGGAATTCTCTATTGCTAAATTTCTAGGAACAAATATGTGTGGGCAGCTTGTGGGTACCTTGATGGTAAGGGGAATACACTGTGTACCGTGGTACCTCGGGTTAAGTACTTAATTCATTCCGGAGGTCTGTTCTTAACCTGACTATTCTTAACCTGAAGCACCACTTTACTGAATAGGGCCTCCTGCTCCCACCGCGCCGCCAGAACACAATTTCTGTTCTCATCCTGAAGCAAAGTTCTTAACCTGAAGTCTGTTCTCATCCTGAAGCAAAGTCTGTAACCTGAAGCGTATGTAACCCGCGGTACCACTGTACATGCTTTGGGGCTCTTTATTTTACTTCTCTTAAGTCCTTGCATTTCCAAAAGTGTGTTCTGTATTCATCATTTTGGTTTGGTCTGTGGCTGTACTGGAATTTTTGTAAAATGGCTGTACTGGAATTTTTGTAAAATGCACTGTTTGCACACAGTGTGGGTGGGACAGAGGATAGAGGCATAGGCAAACTTGGCCCTCCAGATGTTTTGGGACTACAACTCCCACCATCCCTAGCTAACAAGACAAATGGTCAGGGATGATGGGAATTGTAGGCTCAAAACATCTGGAGGGCCGAGTTTGCCTATGCCTGGGATAGTGTGATAAGTTTGGTCCCCTGGATTGTCAAGGCTACCTTCTTGCCAACACATGTTGCAGTCCTCACTTATACTTGCATGCTCTCAAATTTAGAAGAAAATGAGATCTTATTCTATGTGCTGACTTTGTTGGCATCCATTTGTCTCAAGGGACAAAGGACTGCTCCTCTGGGAGTGAAGTCAAACCACTGTGTTAGCAGCACTTAAGTGACCTCCCTGGGGCGCAAGCCTGGGCAATGTGTATGGAGGACCTGGGCAGCCCAGACAACAATAACCCCTCCACCTCTGAGCCTAACTGATGTCCAGAGGAAAACAATGGGCACCAGCTTGGTTGCAGGACTTGCCAGGAGGTGGCATATAAGGTGCCATCCAACTTAGGGACTAATATCTGGATTTGTGTAGGGTTTAGTCCTTCTCCCAAAAATATCCTGCAAGGCAGTGGAGGTTTAGGATCAGAATTTCCTTCCCCCATCTGTCGCTTGCTTCCCTCTACAGCTTATGCAGAAACCACCTTCTTGACTGTTGGACCCAGTATTGGTCTTGTTCGCTCAATCCTCCAGAGCCTGTCTTCACATGCAGGGCAGTCCCTAACTCATGGAGGGTTTGAGGCCCATCAGCTACCATCACCTGGTTTAGCTGGCCAGTGGAAGCTGTTCCCAGGTAGTGGCTGTTGTCACATGCTGACAGTTTCTAGGAGCCATAGCTGAGAGCTGAGTTCAGGGTAGGGACTAAAGGTGGACAGACCACCCTAGAAAAGCATGATGTGTCCCCCAGCTGAGGTATTGCTCCACCCCTAATATCCCATACACCCCTGTACAGTGGTACCTTGGTTGTCAAACTTAATCCATTCTGGGAGTCCATTGGACTCCTGGAACCGTTCGAAAACCAAGGTGCGGCTTCTGATTGGCTGCAGGAGCTTCCTGCACTCAATCAGAAGCCGCATTTGATGTTTGGCTTCCAAAAAATGTTCGCAAACCAGAACACTTACTTCCGGGTTTGTGGTGTTTGGGAGCCGATTTGTTTGGGAGCCAAGCCATTCAACAACCAAGGTACCACTGTACTGACTGCAGCAACACTAATGTGGTGGTTTCAGGGATGAAACTCATCTATAATCTCAAAAGGAATTTATAGTTGCATGCCTTGATTCTCTTGCCTGCAAAATGGGTGCCTCATCCCAACTGTGTTTCACTCATTTTTATTCTAGTAATAGCAAAGAAAGAAGGCTACCATTGTGTCAGTCACACAATAAATGTGATTTTCCCCCTGCCATTTATTCTTAACCTCT
This sequence comes from Podarcis melisellensis, assembly GCF_964234715.1. Classification (NCBI taxonomy): domain Eukaryota; kingdom Metazoa; phylum Chordata; class Lepidosauria; order Squamata; family Lacertidae; genus Podarcis; species Podarcis melisellensis. Next base: position 58,007,148 of record NC_138540.1, read on the forward strand.
GTAGTGAGGACTGTTTTCTTCTGTCTGCAGCCAATTTGTGAAGGAAAATAGGTTTGGAATAGTTATGGCAAAAAAAGTGTGGAAAGTGAGATTTCTGGAGATTATTAAGGAGAGTTAGACTGGAAAAGCGGAGGTGAGGGGCACTGAAGGAGATGTGGTAGCTCAGAACTGACAAAAGCATGCAAGTATTTCAGGGGTGAAAAGGCTGAGTGATCTCCCGGATGCTCCAGTTTTTGGTGTGTGTTTTCCTTGCTGGCTGTGCTGAAAATTCTTTGTTCCTAGGACTGACTGGCTTCCCCTGGAGGGTTATGCTACACAAGCCACATGGTTGAGGAGGAAGAAGAGTCTGCTTGGGTCCTAATGCCCTCTCTGTAGAAGGGTGACCTTGCATAGTTTTGGACTCTCGCAAGAGGAATGTAGCGAGAGAAGCTGCATTCCTGTTCCCACTTTCTCCTCTCCTTCAGGCACAGTAATTAGATAGCTCATTAAAAAGCACAGGTTTTTCTCTTTACTTCTCCATTCCACTTGTGCATTTTAAGAACTCATATATGGACAAATCAGTCCTATAGTCCTGGTACGCCAGCTGGCTGCTTAACACCCCTGAACATTGCTGGCACTTAATTGGGTTCCTGCGCATGTTCAGCACAAAAGTTGTGAAGAGCAGAATACCACCACAACCTGCACCTTCAGCACCTGTGACAGCATTGCCAACTCTCGCAAATTATGGCCTGGTTCAGTGATGGCACCCTTGTGAGCTCAGTGGTGGTGAGAGTACTCAATGAATGTGCCAGAAAGATACAGTGTTGTTGTAAGAATGTTGTTTATCGGTCCATCTTTGTCTTTAGCGTCTTATGCCAGAAATAAATATGTTGTTCAGCTTTGAGTACCAATGTTGTGAGGTGAGGTGGGTACCAGAATTTCTGCCATGCAAAGGATTTGCAGTGATTTGTGCTGATGAATTTGACACCAGTTCAGATTCAGGCCTATCTGCCTTTTGTGGCAACTTAAGGGCTCCTAAAATATGTTAAATGGTGAAGGAGTTGATAGCCAGACTGGGAAATGCATTTTTCTGCCTGCAACTGTGGAGAGCATCTTTTGGACCAGACAGTAGTGAGCTAGAGATAAACCAGTTGTCCAACTTGTAATTGGGCAGTTCCATACATTAATAGATCATTGAAAGCAACTTTTAGCATAATGTGTGAATTGGTAATGCTGGCAAACCCCTGAATGGATACAATTCTCCTAAGTCAAGTCATTTTCAGACAATCTCATGCTAATTTGTCTGTGGGGAGATTAGATGATGTTGCATCAAGCAAATGTTATCTCACACGATTTCCTCATCACTTCACACAAAAAGTTCAAAGTGGGTTTGTTCTTGAAGAGCTCCAGAGCAACTTCAAATGCACTTCCTGAATTTGCCAATATTTGATTGAATCTCACCCGAAAATAGCAGTAGTCTGAAAGCGCCCTAGTGTGCTCAGCTTCTGGTTGAGGTGATGTGTTCAGTATAGGCCAATGTAGATGGAGAATTCAGATTACTGGGTTTTTAAAGGTTTATTGCCAGCGTATGCATCAGCTGTTCTGGCTGGAATTTTTCTCTGGTCCTCAAGTTTTCCAGATTCAGTTCTGTGTGCCTTGGAGGGGTGGGGAGATACACTGCTGTGGGGAGGGACTTGATCTCTGTGCACGAAAGGAAAGGCATTTCTGTGCTGATGTTCTGTTCCTGCATTTTCTTTCAGAGTCAAGAGGTAGTTCTTTGCTGTATGAGCAATGGAGATGCAATCTTACTACACCAAACTCTTGGGAGAGCTCAATGAGCAGCGGAAGAGGGACTTCTTTTGTGACTGTAGCATCATTGTGGAGGGGAGGATTTTCAAAGCCCACAAAAACATTCTGTTTGCCAACAGTGGTTACTTCAGAGCTTTGCTGATCCACTACATCCAAGACAGTGGCCGACACAGCACTGCTTCCCTGGACATTGTTACATCAGAGGCCTTCTCAATTATCCTGGACTTCCTTTATTCAGGGAAGTTGGATCTTTGTGGGGAAAACGTGATTGAAGTTATGTCTGCAGCCAGTTACCTGCAGATGACTGATGTTGTCAACTTCTGCAAGACATACATCAGGTCGTCACTGGACATCTGCAGGAAAATAGAGAGAGAAGCTGCCTTTTATCAGGCTGACAGTGGGAGCTCTAGTTCTGCTCGAGAGGGCACGTCGTATGGGGCAAAGAGCCAGTGCTCAGCGTCAGTTTCATCTCTGCAGGAGAAAGAGAGGGTTCCAGATTGCCAGCGAGACCCTCCCTGCGGGGAATGTTGTAGCTGCCACCCCATTCAGCTTGTAGTGCGGGACCCTGTAAGCAGTGACTCTCCAGATGACACAAATTCTTCACTGCCCAAAGTGGTAGAACCCAAAGTAGAGTTTGATGCAGACGAAGTGGAAGTGGAAGTTGGCGAGCGACTACAGCAGTACCCAACACCGCTGACGATTGAGCAGATAGAGGAGGGGCTCCATAGTGGCCAGGCCATGGACCTGGCATGCAACAACTATCACATGAAGCAGTTTTTAGAAGCTCTGCTGCGCAACAGTGCAGCCCAGAGGAAGGACGATGTGGTCCATCATTTTGTCCGTGGGTTTGAGGGTAGGCCAGAGGATGCAGGAGTGCCCATGAGTTCCGTGGTGGACATTCACAATGACTGGTATGGAGAGGATGCAGGTGAGATCAGATCCCATGAGGCTGGATGAGATTCCTCTGTTGCCGGGGATAGCTTTCTGGATGAAACTGTAGATAGTTATACCTGCAAGGGGGAGTGGGGGAAAGACAGGAAAGAATAAACATAAACCCTGTTTCGATGACTTGTAACATTGCCTTGGTAGTGCACAGTAACAAGATTTCACTTTCATTAGGGCCAACCAGAATGTCACAAAACCATGAGCAAGTTTTTCAGAATGGGCTGGATATTAGGCAAAAAGGGGTGGGGTGGGCAAGGGGCTGCAGGAGAGAAAAGGAGGAGGGTACAATATACAAGCCTACAAATCTACAGCACGTAACAGTCTTAAACCCGAGAGCAGAAGTCTGTTAACCAGACTGAATTAGCTGAGACTTTGCTTGGTGCAAAACAGATTTCAGGTGGTACTGAGGACTGTTGGGAAAAAAGAAGCAATTACTATTTGTCCCTTTATATATATTTTAAAGCCTCAAACAGTTCCCTGGGTCTGTCTCCAGCACCAAATGGAATGCAGGGGTCTTTTGTAAGCAGGTTAAGAATTCCATTGTTGTCTTTTTGTTAGCAAAGATGGAGAATAATTTTAGATGGTACACTAAGCAGTAATTCAAAGCCAAATTAGGTGGCATCACTTCAGGGTTGGAGGGCATATATAGCCTAATGCCCCCCTCCCCCATTGTTCTAGCTTCAGGTCGTAAAATACCTTTTTTCTTTCAGTTTGAAGATTTCTCTCCTGGAAGGTTAATAGAGTAATCCTATTCGAGTTTACTCCAAAGTAAGTCCCATAGAATTAATTGCAGCAGGAAATTGCTGGACTGCAGACTTTTGGTACAAATAAGCACTGTTTATAACAAGCCTCTAAATATCAAGCCTTGGGTGAGCAGGCACAAACATCCTTATGAATAAAAAGCAAATTTTGTAGCATTTATTTTCTGCTGTTGATGTGCAGAAAAATGGTTTGCAGTAGTATGTTGAGGCTGGGCAGGCTAGTAAAAAATCATGAAAATGCATTTTCCCAGGACAAGAGTTGCTATATTTCTGTGTGGAATTTGATGCATTTCCCCCAAAGAAAGCAGGGGAAATCCCTCCTTTTGCAAGGAGATTACATTTCCTTAGTTTCTTCTTGACCCAGCGCCCTCCAGTTTTTTTGGACTATAACTTCTTGGTTGGGGTTGATGGGAGTTGTAGTCCAAAACATTTGAAGGCCACCAGGTTGGAGAAAGGCTGCGCTAAGGGAATCCCCACCACACCTTGATGCTGTGTCAGCTGTAGCAGTAGTGTTGTGTGGCATGTGTGCGACATGGCTAATAATACACAGCAAAACAATCTCCTCTTTCTCCCTCATGTATTCTAAACCACAAAAATTTGTGCTTTTCTTCAGTTACCAGCATTTTAAATTCTGACCCCACTTCAAAAACAGTGAGTTGACACCTCTGAAATGCTTCTCTTTCCAAAGGTGATGTGCTGGTGGTGCCGATCAAGCTGCACAAGTGCCCATTCTGCCCATACACGGCCAAACAGAAAGGGATCCTGAAGCGGCACATCCGTTCGCACACGGGCGAGAGGCCCTACCCATGCGAGATATGCGGCAAGCGTTTCACACGGCAGGAGCACCTCCGGAGTCATGCTCTGAGTGTAAGTCAGAGATGTGCAACAAGAGGCGAGTTAAAGAGTAAGCTAAATTGTGGGGTGGCTGGTGCTGCTGTCACTCCCAGGACTCTGACAGCAGAATCCTTAACACCCGTTGATTTTAAAAAGCAGACTTCAACTAGTGCTAATACGCCCAGGAACCTCACCAAAATGCTGGAGAGGATGCACCTCCACAGGCACATACCTCCACATGTGGTGGGAATGTTCCAAAATCCAACTATTCTGGACAACAACCATACGAGAAATATTCAAAATAACTAAGCAAGTATTAGAAGTCACCCCAGAACTTGCCCTACTAAACATCTTCCAAGATAATAATGCCCACTATATCATAAAGAGCTCATAACCCACTTACTCTGAGCAGCCAGAAACATCATATCCAGACACTGGAGAGACCTGTCAGGAGTAAGCATGGACCAATAGTACCAAATAGTATGGGAAACAGCCCTATGAGAAAAACTTATCAATAAACTGAAACTGACACGGGGACAAATAGAAGAAGACGCCTTCACCCCGGTATGGCTCCCCTTTATCACATACACAGCCCAACAAGACAATGACAAGAATCCACCAACAGCATACGAATCAATTTCATAGAATCATAGAATCATAGAGTTGGAAGAGACCACAAGGGCCATCGAGTCCAACCCCCTGCCAAGCAGGAAACACCATCAGAGCACTCCTGACATATGGTTGTCAAGCCTCTGGCTAACTTGAGTCAAAAACACACCCCCACCCCACTCACACATGAAAATAAAGACCACCACAGCCAACCACAAATGAATAACCACACCCTAGGCCAACCTAAACCTCTCTCACCACCAAAGGAACACAAGCAAATAGTAAAGAGAACCCGCCCAAGCAACGCCGACACAAAACCCCACACATACATTAAGTAAAAATAGAAACATCGCCACCCAACTCCACCCCCACTCACCATGGCCCCCCCACCTTTTCCCACCTTTTCATCCTAATGTAACACTAATGTCTCAACAAATGAAACTGATCTGTAGAAAATGTAACTTGAAAAAAGAGACATTGCACATACTTTTGTAAACCAAGAAATCTTTAATTAAAAATATGTTTTAAAAAAGCAGACTTCAAACCACTTGTAGGAACCTCTGCCCCCACCCCCCAGTATAACTGGGCCTGGCATGGCGCTGACATTTGTCCAGGAGATGATTTTCCCCAAACTGATAGCCACCTGCTCCACACCCTGGCATTGTACGTGGCAACCATTTTGATGTCCACTTTGTCCATTTTCAGGTGGGGTTTGGATTCAAACCACCCCTGGAAATGGACTTTTGACCTGATCAGCAGTTAGATGGATCCCTTCTGAACCTTGATAGGTGGTTGGGGCTGCTGACCTGTCAAAATTGATCTGTGGGGAGTGCAGAGCCTGGCCAGAAGGCCAGATCCAGTTCAACCTGTCATTCTTGTGCCAGCCACTGACCCTTCCTGCTTTGTGTCACGATGCTCCAGGTCCATCGGTCAAACAAGCCAATCATCTGCAAGGGCTGCAGGAGAACGTTTACAAGCAGCCTGTCCCAAGGCTTGCGCCGCTTTGGATTGTGCGACAGCTGCACTTGTGTCACGACTACGCACGAGGATTCGATGCCCATTAACCTCAGTCTGATGGAACCTTCGTCTGAAGGCCAAGAAAAGAGCGACCCAGACAACGATTGGCCCATCTATGTGGAATCTGGTGATGAAAACGACCCCCCTGAAGATGATGATGCTGACCCTGATCCTGACGACAAGCCGGATCTCCATCGAGAAGCACTTATGTAGCAGCAAAAAGAGGGTGGGGAGATGTAAATTCTTTTTCTTATTTGATTTGTCATCTCGACAGCCGGAAAACTGCATATTTATCCCAAGTTGTGAAGTTTGTGGGGGGTTTTTATATGAATAAATTCCATTTCCTAGAACAGGTAGGAACAACTGGACTTTTAAAATTCTGAAATGTCTTTTTAACTTGTTAGTGCTGTGCGCTACACCTTTGAAAGGAATTGTGTGTCCAGGCTGAGCAGAGGCTATGTTCCTTGCAGACCTTCTTCCACCCTTTGAATATGAGGCCAGGCTTTGTCCCTTTATGGCCAGTAATCTTCCATGTTCCTGTGATCTTGCCTCTCCCCCCCCCCCTCAGTTTCTGCCTCTCCCTCTCCCTCTCCCCTCAGGATCTGGGTCTCAAACTTAATTCTTAGCTGCTGCTCTCTTTCCTGGACTTTTAATTCTACCTTAGAAATGTAGATGAGGACTTGATCAATGCAAACAAGGCTAAAAGTCCACCACCATTAAAGCATATCCAAGAATGAACAGTTGTGTATACATAAATCTAGAAATGGCTCTTTTTATACAGTATTTTATTTTATACTGTACGTTTATAAAAAGTAAATACTGACACTTCTGTTCATCCTCAAGAAACTTGCGAGGAAGGTATCTAGTCAGGCAGCAGATAAACAGTATGCAGATTTCTGTGGCAACCTTCTTGAGGGTCTGAGCCCTTCAACCAGGCACTGACCATTTTTGTAGTGCTTGAACCATAAAAGGCCTTTCAGGGTTAGGCCATATATCTACTACGAGCTGCATACTTTTGACGTGTTTTGAAGTGGGATCATAATTCAGTGGTACAGAAAGCCCCAGGTAGGATCCTGGCAACACCACCAGCTAGAAGGAGCAGGTAGCAGCAGGCAGTAGGAAAAGAAGTCACTGCCTGAGTCCCCACCCTGGAGAGGAACTGCTGCTGCTGTCACAAATCAGCATAGAAAATAATGGACTGGGTGGAGATACCTTCCTATGAATTAGAGTATTTTGTTTCTGATCTGTCTGGAGGCAGGTCCAGCACACAATCTGCTAAACATTTATTTAAGTAATTACTGAAGATGTTCTTCTCATTGTGCAGGCCCATTTTTTCCTTAAGAAAAAAAAAACAAAACAAAACCAGCATGCCTGCGTGCCTTTAATGGATTTGCAAAATCGCACCTGCTTATATCTCTTTAAGCACCAGGAGAGCAGACATGGCAGCAGCAGGAAGTCCCTCACAATGAGGGGAAATGTGAGAGGGATAAATATAAAATCCTGAAGAGGATCTCATGAAATGCCTGAGAGCTGGCCATACAGATGCTTGTTGGAATTGCAAGAACCTCAGTTTCCTCCCCCTCATTTGAGCAACAAACTACTCAAGGCTACAAGAACACCCGAGTTCTGGTCATTGTAGATGGCATGAATTGCCCCCTTCTCAAATAACTATACTCATGCAATTATTGTAAAAAATGTGAGTAAGCAAGGTAGCTGGCCGCTCTTCTGCTTATACAACTTCTCTGACGTAGCCCCTGTGCTCTGGGTGTCCTACAAACCCCCACCCACCCCCTGTATATGTTCCTGCTACTTGTACAGTCAGTTGGTCGTATTTGTTGATCATTGTGGTTTCTACATTTGTACTGTCTCATGAATTGGTCTTGAGTACTATTCCTTGTTAAAAAAATTCAGCTTGGGTTCCACCCTTTTCCTGTTGAATGGCAGGAATTTGGCTTCTTGAAGGATGTGAGGTTACTTGTATTACTTTTCTAGTGCTGAATTTCTCTAGGCTATTAAACTGGCTGGAAAACTGTGAAATGTCTGTAGACATAAGATAATGAAGATACCAAAACAATTCAGTTAAAATCAAGGTGCATAACTGTACATGGCAGTTCCTAGCCATCTTGGTCATTTGAAAGATTTGGGATTATACCTAAACCTGCTTACCTGAATGACAATGGCACACTCAGGTTGGCCACCAGTCTTACAGGTCTGCCTTAATGAGGCTGGTGTTCCTGTTCTATGTTGGGCAGCTCTGATATGGACTGTCTTGCAAACAGCATTCTGTCTAATTTGTGATGCTTGATGGATTATATTAACTTTTAACATGCAGGTTTCTCCTACCTGCTTCTTCTTGAAATGAAGGTGTAAATTTTCTTGTGCGTTCATAAAACACTACTGTAGAAGGGGTTATGATGTCATAAATGTAGCATTTTTATATCATCATGAGATTGTGCAGGATGAAACAAGGCAAGGAAAGAAGCAATAATCTTTCTTTTTTTAAAAAAAAAGTTGTAACTGTATAGCAAAAGAAAAAATGATATTTACAGTAGGCTCCCTTTTTCCTTAAGAGAACCAAGGCTCTGAAGTGCAAAGTCCTGACACCACTTTTGCGATGTGTCTTTCTGAATAGGTGAGACTTGCATAGTTATTGGAAAACACAGGGGGGGGGTGTAATCTGATCTTTCAGAAAATTGGTCTTGAGAAACATTTTGAAAGGTTCAGCCCTGAAAATTAGCAATGGCTTTCCCCAAAGCTGAGCAGAAGGGAGCCTGGAGTTTACAAAGCAGTTGAAGGTGCTCTTGAACCTCTAACGAATGGAGTTGTTCATTGAATGCAGGTTAGGGACACAATTAGTGCTCCTAACTCAGGCTTTGCCAACCTGGTGCCCTCCAGATGTTGAACTACAACTCAGCATGAACAGCACAGTGTGTTGGCTGAGGCTAGCTGTATTGCAACATTTGGAGAGCCCCAGGTTGGTGAAGGCTATTCTTAACCCATTAGCTCAGAGCATTTGGGATACTTGCTCCTTTCTGTCCTCATTCGGGCGGCTTATCACTTTGTTTTGAGTTCTTTAGAAACCACTGAAGACTTGTGATGCCCAAGATTTGTAATGGCTTGTATGCTAAAACTGATACGAGTGGCTTTTCACACAGTGCGTCCTGGAGGTGCATAAGCAGAACTAGGAGGAAATGGACCACCCTTGATTCCTTTTAGGCTGCTTCTTTTGATCCTTAGAGGTTTTCTTGTGTACCTTGTGAGTAAAGAATGAATCTGTTGACATTTTTGTGTTATGGGAGTTGGAGTGTAACAGATTCCAATCTCATTCCTGTTAGGAGACTGCCAAAATAAGATTTCTAATTGTTTTCAAGTGGATCCCGTGTGTCATCTTGTGTTTAATTGAAAATGATGCACTTGACTTGCTCATCTGTGGCAGGTGTTTTGTAAGTGTAGTACATGCTGTGATTCTAGCTCAGTTCCATGACGTGTCCTTGGAACCCTCCATTAAAAGTGTGCAAGCAAAAGAGATACTGCAGTTCTAAGAGACAATTTCATGGTGCTTAAAGAAGAAATTGAAAGCCACCTGAGCTTGCCATAACTACCGGTAATTTTGCAGAGGGAGTTTCTCCCCCCCCCCCAAGTGTAATTCCCCTAGTTTCCCCCTCCCCCTACATAAATATGCAGTTGGTATATTAATGGCACATTGTACTGCTAGGTAAACTATTTCACCTTGCAATCTTACTCCTGTCCTAAATGTTCATACTGTACTTGGAATTAAATCCCATTGATTTCAGTGGAAGTTGCTTTTTAAGCATTTATGGTGTCTGCCTTTCAGAAATTCATATGCTTGATTTTGTTAACAGTGAATGGTAACTTTATAGCCATAGCCCTTTTTAAACATTTTTTTTTTACAAATGAAAGTTGTGATTAGGACCAATCTAAGAATATAAACATATATTAGAAATTATGACTCTTTAGGGAAATCTCCCTTTAATTTATGAAGTTTTAATCAAGGACTGCAAGCTAAATAGAAGCAAAAAACAAATTACTGTAAGTAAACAGAAAAGATATTGGCTGAATTTCAAGCAGACAGCTGAATCTTCTCACATGCTGCATATGATATGACTCTTCCTGTCATCTGTGTTAACTTGATTCTGTTCTGCAGGCAACCTATTGAAATCAGTTGGACCAATGCAACAATGGATTGTGTGTGAATTTCTGAAAGTGCAGTCATATCACAGTTTGGATTTGTTGTAAGTGGATGTACTGACACAGCAACATAGAAGAGCCCTGCTGGATCAGGCCAAAAGTCCACCCAGCATCCAACATCCTGTTCTCTCAGCGGTCAACCAGATGCTTGTGGAAATCCCACAGAGAGGAGCCAAGTGCAAGAGCAACTCTCCCCACTTGTGATTTCCAGCAATTGGTATTCAGGGGCAAACTGTCCTGGAAGGTGGTACACAGCCATTCATGGCTGCATGAGTTTGTCTAATCCTCTTTTAAAGCCATCCATGCCTGTGGCTATTCCTATAGTTTTAACTGTGTCCTGTGGGAAGAAGTACACCATCAGTTTACAGGTTACTTTATATAGCTTCGTAAGGAAAATATTTGTAAAAGCTGCTCTGTGCTCCCAACGAGCTTTCAAAATCCTACATAGAACAGAGCAAGGGTAGGGAGAGATAAGGGAGTGACTAATGCCATGATTACAGCTCGAGTACAAAGCTCTTTAAAAAAGTTCCCCTGAACATCTCAAAGAAAGATGCCACATTCTTGGTTGGTCAGGTAAGAGCTTGCACATAACTTAAGTCATATGCACTTCATTGGCAGCAGGTGTTTTTTGCACATGTAGTTCTGATGTGAGTGTGCACCAAGAGCTGGGGGTCTTCTGTTTAATGCAGTCAGCACAGCTCTGTACACATTTCCACTGCATGCACGGAGCTGCAACTGATTTTACAGGGAATGGAGTGACATATATTCCCCAAACTTGAGTTCTATGTGCCCGTGGAGCTTTGGACTGGAATATGGCCCATTTGACCTGTAAATTATAAACGACTTGGAAGCCATTTTGGCATATAAGTGGTTATATAAATAATAAATAGTAAGGGGGCCAAAGGTGTAAGAATTAAAGTGGTCTTGGTGGTATGCAGGGAAACGACCTGATCTGATTGCTTTCTTAACATACCAGGGCTCAAGGGACTAATCAGAACTGCGTGTTTATCTGTGGGTCCCTAAAGGGAAAGTAGTACTGAAGTGCCATCACTGCCTGCCTAATTTCTGGTGTCTTCTTTCTGATGTTTGACTTGTGTCAGGGTAGATCAGAAATAAACCAAAGTTGAGAATCTGCAGAGACCACCACTACAGCAGCTATTTTTATTTTGTCTTTTTCTTCCCGGGGAGGCAGGAGAAACAAATATGAAGTGCTTTTGTAATTTTGTTTCTGCAGTGGTGCATTATCAAGTCTTGTATGTTTAAACTGTTTATGTACTATACATGTTTATATAACTGTAGTCCAGTACTTTTATAGCTGAAAATGTGAAAAAATAAATATCAAAATAACATTGAAATAATGGTGCCACCTTCTATTTGTATGTAAGGTACTCAGCTGTGTAAGAAGGTACTTTGGGGTGCACAAATAGTAGGGTGGTTTTCCAACCCACCCACTTCAGATGTAGACTTGGAACTGAGCATTTGCCTGGTGCTCCTGCGGCTGGAGTATCAGACTAGGAATTATTTATTTATTTATTTATTTATTTATTTATTTATTTATTTAAATTTATATACCTCCCTTCACCCGAAGATCTCAGGGCATTTCTCAAGATAAAAGTACAGGATAAAAGTACAGGATAAATTGATAATACAAGAACTAAACTAAACAATAACCCCCCTTTCCACAAACACATTTTAAAGGCTGTAGAATATTAATCAGCCAAAGGCCAAAGAGAAAATTATTCATATGGCACCTAAAGATGTATAATGAAGGTGCCAGACAAACCTCCCTGGGAACGGCATTCCTGGGAACGGGGAGACCCGGGTTCAAATCGCCAGTCAGCCCAACCACTAACTCTTAGCCTCATCAAGGTAGGCTAAAATGGGCAAGTCTCATATGCTACCTTGAGTTGCTTGGATATTAAGAAGAAGAGGAGGAGGAGTTTGGATTTGATATCCCGCTTTATCACTACCCGAAGGAGTCTCAAAGCGGCTAACATTCTCCTTTCCCTTCCTCCCCACAACAACACTCTGTGAGGTGAGCGGGGCTGAGAGATTTCAGAGAAGTGTGACTAGCCCAAGGTCACCCAGCAGCTGCATGTGGAGGAGCGGAGACATGAACCCGGTCCCCCAGATTACGAGTCCACCACTCTTAACCACTACACCACACTGGCTCTCATAAGTGTATAAATTATACCATCTAGGGTAGCCGCATTTCAAAAAGTGAAAATCTGTACACAAAAATTGTTGAACTCCCCCCTCTCCCTGCCACCAAAATCTACAATTCAGATCTGCCATGCATCCAGATTTTTGAAAAAAACTATTTCCGCCTGGATGCTGTTTACAAGGGCCAAATACCATCTATGTCCAGGAAGTTCTGGCCATATGGCAGCCCTACCCTTGGCAGGATGTAAATGCAAAAACCCCAACCACATACCTAAAGGGGATCTGCTGGTTGGAGCAGCCTTCCTTATGCACACAGCCAATAGAGATGCACATCTGGATATTTTGTCATATGCACGGTGATGCTCATCCAGTCTCAGTGAACTGGTTGAATAGGTCTTTAGTGAGTCTGGGGGATGTGTGGTCTTTTCTAACGGGGAGGAAAAGGAAACCAGCTTCTTTTATGCACAACTAGAACTTGGATTAGAGAGATTGCCATGAGAAGCTGCCTTATACCATATCAAACCATTGATCCATCTAGCTCAGTATTGTCTGGTAGTGACTTCCCAGGAGGTGCTGGAGATGGAATGGAAGACCTGCATGCAAAGCAGATGCACTGCTAATGAGCTGCTGTCCTGACCCATAAATAGAAACCAGTGGGACACTCACCCAAGGGGGGGGCGCCGTGCAGTCACCAGTGCAAGCCCTTTTTCTGGGTTTATTTGATTCTAGGGGAAATCCCTTCATAGAAACATGCTGTCAGCTCTTGCTGGCTGTTTCAAAGCCCATCTTGAGCTCAAAATGGATCAAAAGGTGGTGGATATGAATAATCCTAAAAGCGTCCCCTTTTTTAAAAAAAAGTGTTACAATTTTCAAAGTCATTTGCATGCCCAATTTCTTTTTCTGCTGGGAGGTTTGTCGGTTTTAGGTCCCCAAACCATTTCCCTTGATCCAGGAGGAACTGCCTCTACCCTTCCAGCTAAGTGAGGGGACAGATTTAAGAGCACCGTGAAAGGGCAGGAGGTCGGTAGAGTTTATTCTTTAACCAAAGGCGTTTAACCATTCAAGAGTTCCAGTACACAGAGACCAAGTGTTTCGTGTTCAGCAGCCCCGGATGGCTCGCTGGGTTTCCAGCCAGATCCACGCAGCACACCGTGTCTTGGCCCAGCTCCGCCTCGGGGCTTCACTATTCTCCAGCTAAGCCCTCACGTTCCAGCTCTGAGGGCGAGAAAGGAGCCGCACCATTAAAACCAAGGCGGTTCGGAGCTGCAAGAGCAGCGGTCGTTGACCTTTTGAGCAGAACAGAGCCCAGCGAGAGAGGCCCGTCTCGAGGGGCTCCTCCAGTAAGTGCCCATTTCGCGTGGCTCGTTTGGGCTTCGAGAGGCTCGCCCGACTGCAGCCGCCTTAGAGACCCCGGGGAGGCGAGCGCGCTTGCGCCCGCTGGAGAAGCGGGGGGCAGCCGGGCGCCCAGCTGGGGCTGGCAAGGCGAGGCGGCGGAGGAGGAGGCGGCGGCGGAGGGGAGGGGGAGGCGCCCGCGCCGTCGGCAGGCGCAGAGCGGCGTGCGCGCCTGGCCCCTGCCGCGCTCGCTGCGTTGCCCCTTTAATTGTGTCCCCAGCCCTCGGGCGTCTCTCTCCAACGCCCACGTCAGCAACTACCTTTTGTTTCTCTCCCGGCCGGGCTGCTCAGCGCTTTGGGGCGGCGGCGCCCGGCGAGGTTTCGCGCCCTCACCCGTCGAACCCCGAGCCAGCGCCGCTTGCAGAGCCCCGCCGCCCCTCGAACGCCCGCCTCGCCGCCGCCGCCGCCCAGCCCGCGCCTCTGCCGAGCGGTAAGTCAGCGGCGCCTCCGCGGCAGCGCTAGCAGGCCGAGCAGGGCGTCCTCCGGGCTGAGGCGGCTCTAGGGTGAGCCGGGCGCGCCTCTGCTTCCCCGGCTAGCGGAGGATGTCCGGCCGCGCCGCCTCTCCCTCCTCCTGCGCGGCGCCCCAGTCGGGCAGCGCCCGGCCAGCCCCGTCAGGCGGGCGCCATTTGCTGCCGATGCCGCCCCGGGCGCGGCGTTCGGCTCGCAACAAAGGGCTGGCGAGGGACCGACCGAGTCCTCCCTGCCGCGCGTGCGGAGCTCCGAGCCGGGCAGGGGCACTTTCCGCGCCCGGGCATCGAGTGGCGGCGGCGGCGGCAGCAGCAGCGGGAAAGGCCACGCTAGGCAGCCCGGCTGCGGCGACGGCTGGGAATTCCGCATCGCCTCCCGGCGCCCTTCCCAGGAAAGGCGGGAGGGTTAGGTGGTGGTGGCGGTGGTCCTCCTCCCGGCAGGGCGCGCGGACCGGTCCCCCTCTGGAGGCGACGCCGGGGATCGGTCCCTGGTGACTTGGCGGGCGCGCCTCCAGCGCCGTCGGGCGTCCCTGGCTCCCGATGGCCGAGCCTCCAGCTCGGGGTGGGCGGGCGAGAGACTGACGGCGCCCTCTGCCAATGTGCGGCGCCGGCGCCCCTTGTGCTGCCGGGCAGGGCTAGGGGAGGACCGGCGCTGCCGCGGTGTCGGCCGCCTGCTCGGAGGCAGCTCCTCTGATTGCAGCGTCTGCGCCGCCGCCTGGGCGCCCTTTCTGGCGGCGAGCGCGGCGCACCTGGCGAGCAGAGGGGCAGCCCTGCCGGTGGGTGCGGGACTAGGACGAGAGGGAGGCGGCGGGAGCAGTGGCTCCTCGACCTCCCGCCGGCCCCTCCACGCCACACACTCGGCATGCTAGCAAGTCCCGTTTCCCCACTTTTCGCCTCCAGGCTGGAAGGACGCCTGTCGTCTCGGGGGCCCGGATTTGGCGAGCGGAGTCTCCAGTTGCTGACCTCTGCGCTAGAGTCGCGGAGCCCTGCGGTGCGAAGGGCTGGGGCGCTGAGTGGTGTGACAAGGCGTCGCGCTGCTAGCTGCGGGCTTGGAAAGCAGCAGCCCAACCCAACTGGCGTGCCCGTTGCAGGTTAAGCCCAGATCGGCTGACTTGGGAATAGCGATCCAGCTGGCTACTGTCGGGACTGAGACGCAAGCGCCGGCCCCCTCCCACCCCCCACGACAAAAACGGGACATGCAATTAGGGCATAACGGGGTGAGGGACAACTTCCATGTGACAGTCTGATTATGGGAAGAAAGTAGTGATTGCTTAGGAATGGTGGGTTGAGCTTACTGGACCTCTAAATAATGACAGCTTGCAATGTTAGGCAAACTGGCCTTGCATGTGATTCCGGTTTCACAAGCTGTGTGAGGGGATGCAAACCTGTTGGCATTTAAACCAACTGACCTTACTGCTCTGGGGTTTCATGTAGGCAGATGTTGTGAGTCTGGGGGCTTCCAGACAGGGGCTTAATTTGCAAACTGGTTGTTGACAGCAGGGTTTCTCCTCCCCCCCCCAAATTTATTGGATTTCCCCCAGAATGCGTAAATCCAGATAAAAGTGGGTGGGAGGAATACAGACTGCCATTTTGATGCCGTATTTTATCTGGAAAATTCAAACAAGCGATTGAAATTTGCCTGCTTGAGGAGTATCCACAGTCATCACCCAGAGAGATTCAGTCTCTTATATGTGGCCAAAATGTCCAGCTCATCATAACTGAGGTGAAGGACACTGGCTGCTTCCATCATGCTCAGCTCCACAGAGGCAAAGATGCTGGTACAACCATGCCCTTATGGTGCAGCTATTTATTGGGCTCTGGATACACAAGTTAGGAAGCTGCTACAGGTGCGAGAGAAAATGCTGTGTACTGAGCACCACTTTCCTGGCCCCTCTGGATGTTGATGGACTCCAAATCCCATCAGTCCCAGTCATCAGGGATGATGGGAACGGTAGTCCAGCAACATCTGGAGGGCTGCATATCCCCCACACCTCACTCAGAAGTACTTCAGAGTTTCAGGGGGACTCTGGTTCAGACCAGGTGTGATGTGAAGTGTCTCTCAGTACAGTAATATAGTACATTTACATGTTTTATCTTCTGCGTTCTAAAAAGCTCAAGCAAGCATACCCCCCATTTTATCCTCATAACAACCCTGTGAGGTAGGTTAGCTGACAGAGAAAGCGACCAGCTCCAGCTCCCAGTAAGCTTCATGACCAGTTGGGGATTTTTGAACCTGGGTCTCCCAAGCTGCACCCCAGCACTCCAACCAGTACACAACACTGATTTGTATTTATTTTTACTTGAATTCAGTTGCAGAAATGACCGTGCTGGTAACTATGTTTGAGACCATGGCCGGGGGCAGATTAGCCCTTTCCAAATGGGCCATTTTTCTGATTAAAGTTTTACCCCAGGCTGCTTTGCCACCCAGGGGGCAGAGAGAGAGGCTCTACAAATATTTTTCCCCGAAGGGAGAAAAGTAGTTGGGAAGATTTTGATTGGGGGAAATGTCCCATAGGAATTGCTGCTGTCCCAGACATATTTGGCATGTTGCTCTCCCTGCCCTGCCCCACTAAAGCTAAAAAATAGACCAACCAGTAGTGGACAGCTCTTGGAAAGTGTGCTGGTCAGTGGTGGAGCATGTGCTTTGCATACAGAAAGTCCTGGTTCACTCCTTGGCATCTCCAAGTTGGGCTGGGAAAGGCTCCCATTCGCTACTCATTGCAGACAAGATTTGAGTTAAGTTGTCTAATGGTCTGACCTCCCAGTGGCACCTTCCCAATGCTCACATCCAGTTTGGCCCTTGAAGATTGCATTCTGTCACTGACCGTCTTGTGCTTCACCATGTCTCTGTGAATGACTGATAATCTTGCAGCTGTGGTTTATATGTAGCAAACAGAGACCTGTTTATTCTGTTGTGTTTTTTTTTAGAGCAACACAACCCTGTTTGAGAATGGAGATTTCTTCCCATCAGTTTCATCTCCTGCAACAATTAAACGAACAGCGCAGGCAAGACTTATTTTGTGACTGCAGCATTTTGGTTGAGGGGAAGGTCTTCAAAGCCCACCGGAATGTGCTGTTTGCCAGTAGTGGCTACTTCAAAATGCTCCTTTCACAGTGCTCAAAGGAAACCAGTCAACCAACAACCGCAACTTTCCAGGCATTTTCTCCCGAAACATTTTCCGTGATCCTGGATTTTGTGTATTCAGGCAAACTCTCCCTCACTGGCCAGAATGTGATTGAAGTCATGTCAGCTGCCAGCTATCTGCAAATGACTGACGTTATTAGTGTTTGCAAGACATTCATTAAATCCTCCTTGGACATCAGCGAGAAGGAAAAAGATCGCTATTTTAGTCTCTCGGACAAGGAAGTGAACTCGAATGGCGTGGAGCGTTTATGCCTGTATGGGACTGGGTGGAGAACGGAGAGCAGTCCCCCTCATTCACACTTAAGCCCAGATCAAGGGACATGTATAGTGGGTGGAAATTCTTGGACCAATTTCAATTATTACCCAGCCACTCAGAGAAATGCCCAACAGCTGTCCAAGCATGACCAAAGGCAAGAACCCATGAAGAAAACCAGTAGACATATAGGGCTGCCACAACCCTCCGATGTCCCTCACTATAAGGCAAGTAAACTTGAAGAGCGAGTTTCAGAGCCTATAAGCCACACTTCTCCATCTGAAGAGGACGTCCAAATTGATTCAGAAGGTGACTCTGGCCATTCCAGCTACCAGTACGGCCAGGGATCCGACACCGTCCCCAGAGGCTCGGCTGTGTCACAGCAAGAGCATGATTCTCCACATCCTGCTGGCAAGTCAAAATCTTCCAAAGGGGATGAGCCATACCCTAGCATGCCCTCGGTATTGGGTGTGATGGGGAACTGGGCGGATGGTAAGGATATTCATTTAGCATACTGTCAATTGCCTTCTTGGCCTTTGGCTGCATAAAAGTTTATTATTTTACCTTTTAAAAATGAGTGTCATTTATTGGAGGTGAACTAAATTTTGCATGCAAGGAGAATGATTCAAATGGATCCAGCTATCATAATTGCAACAATGACCTCATTGTGTGTTGAGCAGTCTCCTTTTTCTGTTCAGCTTACTCAAGGTAGAGGTCAAGTTTTGTGGGATACGGTTTTGACGAAATGATGCTTCTTCTCCCCGCTGCCTGGCAGGGCCTGTTGTGGTGCCACCCTCCTCAGTAAGATCATAATTTCTTAGCAGTGCTTCCTAGGATTGTGTGTGTTTTTTAAATAAAGCATATCTGCAACCCAGCTCTTTTGCTTTGTGCTTTCTGCACTGGTGGCAAGGAAGACTGGGTCTTGCTTAATTTCCAGTGGGGCTGTTATGGGAGGTGGGGGAAAATACATCTCTTACACCACTTTTGCAGAGAGGGTGCAGAGTGGGGAAGGCTTTTTCCACTCTGCAAAAGAGGGCTTGGTGTAGCCCCAAGGAGTATTGCTGTCTGAATCAGATGGCCAAATGCCTCCCACCAACACCACCACTTGGACTAGTGCTTTAAAAGTTTTGCTTGACCATTCAGATATTAGTTCCATCTGTTCCCCTAAATTGTATAGCCTTTGCTGCATGGTAAGGCCAGCCATGATGGAGCAGGGGAACTGTCCCTGGCAAGGAGATTCATAAAGCCCCTTCAAGAGGGCTCTGTCTGTTCCGGTGACTGCAATGTGCAAGAGCAGAATGCCGTATTGGGTGCAAAACAGAAGGGCTGTAGCTCAGTGGGTGTAAAGCACATGCCCTGCATGCATGAGGCCCCAGGTTTGATCCTTGGTGTCTCCCTTTAGAACTGGGAAAGATTTCCACCTGAAACCCTGGAGAGCTCCTGGCCTGTAGACAATACTGAGCTAGATTGACTGGTCTGACTCTACATAAGGCAGCTTCTTGTACTAAATTCAGTATCCTGAAAATCCTAAAAAGGTGAAAGTGTGTGGGTCTCAGAATCCAGAGTGTTGCTGGTTTCTTGTGGTTGCACGGTGTTGGGGCAGGACCCGACAGAGTTCACTACAGCTTCTTATAACTTGCAGCAGCAAGATTGGGCAGAATAAACACAGGCGGATTAAGTAAAATTGTATCATTTATACCAATTGCAGAACTTTCTAAAAAATAATAATAATACAGTTTGCAGTCTTGAAGTCAGTTACTTTATTTTGACTAAAAGTGTCACTGTGATAGGCGTGTTACACTTTTTGCAGCATTTTAAAAGCATTGCTTGGTACTCACAGATGATCTGCCTAGGATGAGGTTCAAATGCCCCTTCTGCACTCATGTGGTAAAGCGGAAAGCAGACCTGAAGCGCCACCTTCGCTGCCATACGGGAGAACGGCCGTATCCGTGTGAAGCATGTGGAAAGAGATTCAGCAGGCTGGATCACCTGAGCAGCCATTTCCGAACAGTACGTTGGCGCATGTTGTATTTTGAGATGATACACCCCCAGTAACTACTAAATATAGAGATGCATTGACTTGCATCTGTCTGTTTTTAGGAAACTTGCTTTATTCTGACACTGGGCTTGTCTACATTTCTAATTTCCTAGGAACACCTATTTCTCACTATACCTCGAATCTTAATCCCAATGGGGCAGGACCTAAACAAAAAAATGTTAATATTGGTGTGATTCAGCCACAGTCAATCACTTTGATTCCCCATTAATTTCAGTGGGAGAGTTCACCATATGCTGGGTGTCTCCCACTGAAGCCAATAGAACATCAAAGTGAACAAACTCTGGAACTCACTCTCACAGGAGGCAGTGGTGACCACCAACTTGGATGGCTTTAAAAGAGGATTAGACAAATGCATGGAGGAGAGGGCTCTCGATAGCTACTAGCCATGATGCTTATGCTCTGCCTCCACAGTCAGAGACAGCAATGTTCCTGGAAGCCATAGGAGGCCAGAGGGCTCTAGGGCTCTGGTCCTTCTCATGGGTTTCCATAGGCATTTGGTTGGCCACTGTGAGAACAGGATGCTGGCCTAGATGGGCCACTGGCCTAATTCAGCAGCAAGGCTCTTCTTATGTGGTCAACTTCAGCTGGATCATGCCCTATATTGTTTCTACTGAATTTCTAGAGTGCCCTGTCTTGAGAGCTAAAGGCAGAAAATCCTAACATGATGATAAACATGCGTAAGTAAAATGCCTTGTAACATGAATGTGATATGAGTAGAACTGCACTATATAAAACATTGTATTGTTTCTTTTCTGCCTACCTTAATCTAAGCAACCATTTCTCCACCACCATCCGGAATATTTTCACTTTCAGTGATTTAAAGAAATACAAAATAAACAAGTACATATTCTATGGAATTTATTGCTCAGTTAATCACTTAATACCTTCCCCCTTTCTTGTTCCTGTTGTAATAGATGCTTATTGTGGATTACTGAAAATACCATATAAAAAACAACTTGAGTGAATAGACATAATCATGTAGGGCTGCTGATAGGTGGCACAGGGGGTACTAATGCACTAGGCCCTATAGTCAGCAGGAGCCCCAGAGCATTCATTTAAAAAAGTAAGTCTCTAGCCCTTCTAGAAAGAATGTTTTAAAGCAAAATGTGTAGGTATCCTTAGAAGTGATATCTGTGAGATGTGCCAGCCTGGCTGCTCCTGCTTTTCAATTAGTAAAGTCAGAGCTGGAATTGATGACTTCGTTGTTGGGACACCAGGCTATAGGGCTCTAAAGAGCTGCTGTTTTCCTTTAGTGGACTTTTCTTGTTTTTTTCTTATATTCCAGTGCTCTTTCCTTTTTTCTCTAGCAACCATGGTGTCTGTTTCCTGTGGAGGCTTGTCTGAGATCAGATACTCACTAGATGTTATTTTCTGTAAATACGACTATACAATAACTGTGTGTGGATGTTAAACACCCCCCCCAATGACATGTAAGATGTGAAGCCTTTGCAACGAGGCATAGGCAGCAGAGCTGAAGACTTAAGAACTCACTAAGAATCCAGTGTAACTTGCAGTACAGCAGTGTTCAGGTCTCCTGAAAGCCTCTTTGTGTTTAACTGAGCAAACCCACTGGTTAGCGGGTACAGTATTGCAGCCTAGGCTTTGGTGTAGGCTGGGCATTGGGAGAATTCAGTGTTCTTCTGCCTTTAACAGTTGTGCGGTAGGCAAGTTAAACATTTTCTAGTGTGGAAATACAATTATGGGAACAGCTTCACCTACAGGTATAGGGCGATACACAAATTTAATAATTAATTAAATATGGGTACACAAGGGAGTAATTTGTAAGAGAGCACAGTATGTGAAGTGATACAATGAGTTTACCACTACACACTGTGGATGTTAAGGCAGGAAGTTACCTTAGCTCACAGTTTCTGTGCCTTGGGGACCATGAATAAATTTTGAATAGCCATATCTTGAACCGAAATTATTTTTCGTATCCTGGAATTCTTCCTTTTCACCACACTAGGCTGCCTGGGTTAAATTTTAGTAGCAGCCTCTCTATACTGAGAGCATTGCTGTATGGAAGGGGAACAAATCATTTTTCTATTTCCCTTTTGAGCAGTGATCAGCATTCTCCCTTTCAATTTTCACAGATCCATCAAGCTTGCAAGCCCATTTGCAGAAAATGCAAGCGTCACGTGACTGAGATGACAGGGCAAGTGGTCCAAGAAGGGACGAGGCGCTACAGACTTTGCAATGAGTGCCTCTCCGAAGCTGGCATAGACAGCATCCGCATTGATTTGGACACTGAGCCACCCCCTGAGTTCCCGCTAGAAGACGACAAGGATTCTAACTGGAATTATGGTGAAGACAACAGATCCGATGTGGAAATTGTAGAGGACGGGTCTACCGATTTGGTCATCCAGCAAGTGGACGATAGCGATGATGAAGCTGAGGAAAAAGATATAAAACCAAACATTAGGTAGTTATGAATGGACTGGATGTTAAATAAAAGTTCCCCCTTTATGTTGTCATTCCTTTGTTTTGACCATTGACTCCCAACCAGCCTGTGGTTAACATACAATCTATTATATAGGCTTTCTATGACTTGGGCTAAACTTGCATGCATTTATGGACATGCCATTGTGTCTATATTGAATTTAGTTACTCAAGGGTATCAATATTTTGTTCCATAAGCAAGCATCCATCCTGAGATGGTACCATGTATGAACAATTACCTGCTGAAGTGCGACAGTGATAACTTTTGATAGAATAAAATGGATCTCTTCTCAAACCTTTTTCAATGTTGGGGAGCACTTCAAAATAAAGTTAACAGCTTCATTGTAAGTTACTCTATTAAAGCTTTTGACAGCGTGAGGGTTTTGTTTTTTAAAAACTGCAAGCATAAAAAGGTGCAATGATAATTAATTTATATTTAAATATACGCAGTCACACACACTGCAATCCTATGCATGTCTACTCAGAAGCAAGCAAGTTCAATTGAGCCTTTTCCCAGGTGAATGTACACAGAATGCATAGAACTGCAAATGTTGCTATATCACCCAGCTATTTGAGTTGTTGCCTTGCTCTAACCTGGCACATCGCTCCTGTCCCCCATTCTTCCAAAGGAAATTTGAGTGGAGAACACTGCATAATCCTTCCCCAAAATGCACAACTTCCCTGAGATGATTATTTACTGAGAAACATTAGGGTAATTCAGCCTTTCAGAACCAACTCTCTTGATTTCAAAATCTTTGAAAAGCCAGTTTTTTTATGTCTTGCAAGCAGCAGTCACTATTTTCAAATGTAGAACCAAAACACGTTGTGGCAGTTCAAATGTTTCCTTGAAGTTCTTTCTGCGTACCCATCTTTGCCTACCCATTTTTCAAACTGGATATTTTAAACTTGCACTATCACTAAATTTGAAACAGGTACCAATGTTCTATCAATTCATCTCACAGTGTGACCCTTTTAAATAAATTGCTGTAATTGGTTCATTTACAGAAGGGAGTCTTGAATCAAAGGGTGCTTCCAGATGGGTGTTTGCTGCACGATGGGTGCTCCGCATGCATTTCTTTTTATTGTTTTGCAGCATTTTTTGTAGTCGAGATTTATCCTTTCTAGGAAAAATCAGGTACTGTAAGTTATTTTTTTAAAAACACCACTGTTGCTAGTGCCACGTTTATGATATCTGAATAACCCAATTACAGCATTGCCTAGAAGCACCCTAAAGAGAGCATATTGAGTAAGCAACATGGTATTCCAGAATCAAGCTATAAGCAGGATGTGGGAAGCAGGTGAATCTCCTGGGCACACTTATTTTCCTCTTGAAATGAGGCTGCTGGGGGCTCTTGATTCCTGTGCTGTATGACAGGGAAGCTCCTATAGCAGGCATAGGCAAACTTGGCCCTCCAGATGTTTTGGGACTACAACTCCCATCATCCCTAGCTAACAGGACCAGTGGTCAGGGATGATGGGAGCTGTAGTCCCAAAAACATCTAGAGGGCCGAGTTTGCCTATGCCTGTCCTATAGCGTTCCCATTTGATGGTCAGGGAGGCTTGCAGCACCTATTCCAGGCAGGCTTCCTTGGCGCACTTGCAGGCAGCCCCGAACAGCTGAAGTTGCAAGTGTGGAAGGGAGGAGAGGAGCCGAATTAGGCGTGGACTGTTTGCGCTGCATTAATGAATTTATATACCTCACCTTTCTGCAACAGCACGCTAAAGGCGGCTTGCGCAGAACGAAAAACGTGCCGAATGAGAGATGAACGATGCAACCTCAAACCATGACCGAATGCACCCTAAAAACAAAACCAACCAACGGAAAAAGGTAAAAGGCGGATCTACACGGATCCTTGTGAATTCATATGATTTTTTCATTCAAATTAAATAAAACCACCATGATACTGTAGACCATGTCCTACTCTGTAGACAGCATCAAAAAAATCATGCATCCACTATTTCGTGGGGCCGCAGGGGCGCAAAAACATGGTTAAAAAACACGGATCCTCATGGATCCTCATGATTTTTGCACAAGACCAGCCCAAAGTCACCATCAGATCAAACATCATGGCCAGGGGCACAGCATCCACCACAAAAACCATGGATCCACGGCTTCCTGGCCATACCGTGGCCCAAAAACGTGGTTCCGAAGCACGGATCCTCATGGATTCTCACGCTTTTTGCATTGGGCCAAACCAAACTCACTGTCAAATCACATATCATAGCCAGGGACACAGCCTGCACCAGAAAAATCACGGATCCACGGCTTCCTGGCCACACCGTGGCCCAAAAACGTGGTCTGGAAGCACGGATCCTCATGGATCCTCACACTTTTTGCATTGGGCCAACCCAAACTCACTGTCAAATCACATATCATAGCTAGGGGGACAGCATCCACCACGAAAATCGTGGATCCACGGCTTCCTGGCCACTCCGTGGCCAACAAACATGTTTTTGAATCACAGATCCTCATGGATCCTCACGCTTTTTG
Source organism: Podarcis melisellensis (assembly GCF_964234715.1). Classification (NCBI taxonomy): domain Eukaryota; kingdom Metazoa; phylum Chordata; class Lepidosauria; order Squamata; family Lacertidae; genus Podarcis; species Podarcis melisellensis. Next base: position 58,031,720 of record NC_138540.1, read on the forward strand.
CATTGGGCCAACCCAAACGCACCGTTAAATCACACATCCTGTCCAGGGACACAGCCTGCACAACGAAAATCACGGATCCAAGGCTTCCTGGCCACTCCGTGGCCAACAAACGTGTTTTTGAATCACGGATCCTCATGGATCGTCACGCTTTTTGCATTAGATCAGCCCAAATTCTCTGTCAAATCACACATCATGGCCAGGGGCACAGTGTGCACCACACAAAACTCAGATCCACGGCTTCCTGGCCATACCGTGGCCCAAAAACGTGGTTTTGAAGCACGGATCCTCATGGATCCTCACGCAACTTGCATTGGGCCAACCCAAACTCAGTGTCAAATCACACATCATGTCCAGGGACACAGCATCCACCACATAAATCACGGATCCACGGCTTCCTGGCCATACCGTGGGCCAAAAACGTGGTTTTGAAGCACGGATCCTCATGGATCCTCACGCTTTTTGCATTGCGCCAACCCAAACTCACTGTCAAATCACACATCATGTCCGGAGGCACAGCTTGCACCACAAAAAACCCGGATCCACGGCTTCCTAGACACTCCATGGCCCAAAAATGTGGTTTTCAAGCACGGATCCTCATGGATCCTCACGCTTTTTGCATTGGGCCAAACCAAACTCGCTGTCAAATCACACATCATGTCCGGAGGCACAGCCTGCACCACAAAAAACCCGGATCCACGGCTTCCTGGACACTCCATGGCCCAAAAATGTGGTTTCGAAGCATGGATCCTCATGGATCCTCACGCTTTTTGCATTGGGCCAACCCAAACTCACTATCACATCACATATCATGGCCAGGGGAACAGCATCCACCACATAAATCACGGATCCACGGCTTCCTGGCCATACCGTGGCCCAAAAATGTGGTTTCGAAGCATGGATCCTCATGGATCCTCACGCTTTTTGCATTGGGCCAACCCAAACTCACTGTCAAATCACATATCATAGCCAGGGGCACAGCATCCACCACAAAAAACTCGGATCCACGCCTGCCTGGCCATACCGTGGCCCAAAAACGTGGTTTTGAAGCACGGATCCTCATGGATCCTCACACTTTTTTCATTGGGCCAACCCAAAGTCACCATCAGATCAAACATCATGTCCAGGGGCACAGCCTGCACCAGAAAATAACGGATCCACGGTTTCCTGGCCATACCGTGGCCCAAAAACGTGGTTTTGAAGCACGGATCCTCATGGGTCATCACACTTTTTGCACTAGATCAGCCCAAATTCACCGTCAAATCACACATCATGGCCAGGGGCACAGCATCCACCACAAAATCACAGATCCACGGCTTCCTGGCGATACCGTGGCCCAAAAACGTGGTTTCGAAGCACGGATCCTCATGGATCTTCACGCTCTTTGCATTGGGCCACCCCAAAATTACTGTCAAATCACACATCATGGCCAGGGGCACAGTCTGCACCACAAAAAACACGGATCCACGGCTTCCTGGCCACACCGTGGCCCAAAAACGTGGTTTTGAAGCACGGATCCTCATGGATCCTCACGCTATTTGCATTGGGCCAAACCAAACTCACTGTCAAATCACACATCATGTCCAGGGGCACAGCATCCACCACATAAATCACGGATCCACGGCTTCCTGGCCATACCGTGGCCCAGAAATGTGGTTTTGAAGCACGGATCCTCATGGATCCTCACACTTTTTGCATTGGGCCAACCCAAACTCACTGTCAAATCACATATCATAGCCAGGGGCACAGCATCCACCACAAAAAACTCAGATCCACGCCTGCCTGGCCATACCGTGGCCCAAAAACGTGGTTTTGAAGCACGGATCCTCGTGGATCCTCACGCTTTTTGCATTGGGCCAACCCAAACTCACTGTCAAATCACATATCACAGCCAGGGGCACAGCATCCACCACATAAATCACGGATCCACGGCTTCCTGGCCATACCGTGGGCCAAAAACGTGGTTTTGAAGCACGGATCCTCATGGATCCTCATGATTTTTGCACAAGACCAGCCCAAAGTCACCATCAGATCAAACATCATGGCCAGGGGCACAGCATCCACCACAAAAACCATGGATCCACGGCTTCCTGGCGATAGGGTGGCCCAAAAACGTGATTTTGAAGCGCGGATCCACATGGATCCTCACGCTTTTTGCATTGGGCCAACCCAAACTCACTGTCAAATCACATATCATAGCCAGGGGAACAGTATCCACCACATAAATCACGGATCCACGGCTTCCTGGCCATACCGTGGCCCAAAAACGTGGTTTTGAAACACGGATCCTCATGGATCCTCACACTTTTTGCATTGGGCCAACCCAAACGCACCGTTAAATCACACATCCTGTCCAGGGACACAGCCTGCACAACGAAAATCACGGATCCAAGGCTTCCTGGCCACTCCGTGGCCAACATACATGTTTTTGAATCACGAATCCTCATGGATCCTCATGCTTTTTGCACTAGATCAGCCCAAATTCACCGTCAAATCACACATCATGTCCAGGGGCACAGCATCCACCACAAAAAACTCGGATCCACGGCTGCCTGGACCATACCGTGGCCCAAAAACGTGGTTTTGAAGCACGGATCCTCATGGATCCTCACACTTTTTTCATTGGGCCAACCCAAAGTCACCATCAGATCAAACATCATGTCCAGGGGCACAGCATGCACCAGAAAATAACGGATCCACGGTTTCCTGGCGATACCGTGGCCCAAAAACGTGGCTTCAGAAATAGCAGCACGAAGCCCCTGAAGCGCAGAGGGAGCGCTCCCTCCGCCCTCCAGAGGCTACGCGTTGCTTTCGCTGAAGCCTGGAGAGCGAGAGGGGTTGTTGCGCACCGACCCCTCTCGCTATCCAAGCTTCAGGGATAGCTGCCTGAAGCCTTTGGAGCGCAGCACAAGTTCCCGCTGCGCTCCGAAGGCTTTCAGATAGCCAACTGAAGCCTGGAGAATGAGAGGGGTCGGTGCACACCGATCCATCTTGCTCTCCAGGCTTTGCTTCGCTGGAGAGGCGCTGAGCGGATAGGGGGAGAATTCCCCCCCCCCGTTCTCCCCCTCCTATGGTTTGGTGCGTCCTATATAGCGAAAAATACAGTATATATTGTACCAAGATATGGTTCATCTTCAAGAACAAATCAAATACATGCCAAAGCATTAAAGAGGAGAAAAAATATGAAACTGTTTACATACTGTCAACTAATATACAGATTCAAGAAAGACTGTATGGCAAACATTTAAATCAGTGAAAAGACAGAATTTGAGTCGATCATAACAGAGTTCTACCTTTCGAGTAAAATTTATAAACTATTACTCAAATATGACACCAAGCCCGAACAAGCAAAACCTTATATGACAAAATGGATGCAAAAAATTTAAGAGCAGTTCACAGTGGAACAATGAGAACAATTATGAATAAAGGAATAAAATTTACTGCAAGTTAAGCCCTAAATCAAAATTGGTAAAGTGGAACCTCGGGTTGCAGACATAACCCGTGAATGAGGCACGTCCGCAACCCACAGCATTCGCATCCTGAAGTGCCACGTCTGTAAGGATTTGTATAATAGACCTTAGTTACAAAAATATTTCCTGTTTAAAAATAGAAGCTTTGTGTGTATATGATAAAGAAAGAAATATATAGTAGAACAAATCTTGTCTGTCTGATCTAGAAATGAAATCATATTTTAAAATAATTCTTGCTTTAGATTTTTATAATCATATATGGTATTTCTCCAATAGCAAACTACCTAGAATTGGAAATAATATTTAGTACACTAACCTTTGATTAACTCTTGCTAAATGTCAGCTTGCTGAGTTATTTTGTACGATTGTGATTCAATGTTATATTTGCGCTCAACAAGGGAAACCCACATGACCTGAAGGTGTTGCTGTGCAATGCTAGGTCAATGATTCATAAGACCACTGCCATCCATGACTTGATCGTGGATGGAGGACTTGACCTCGCATGTGTAAGAGACTTGGTTGGATGAAGCAGATGGTCCTGTCCTAGCTGCTGCTTGTCCACCCGGTTTCTCTTACACACAGCAACCCAGGTCATGTGGGCAGGGGTGGTGGGTTGCAGTGATTTTTAGGAAGTCACTAGCTTGCATCAGGCGTCCTACTGGGAAGACCCAGTTCTCTGAGTGCATGTTCTGGAAGTTGGGCAATAGGGGCAGTACAGGATTCCTTTTAGTGTACCGACCTCCCCACTGCACCAAGGATTCCCTGCCCGAGCTGCTCCAGGTCATGGCGTATGTTCTCCTGGAGATACCTAGTTTGGTTGTCCTAGGGGATTTTAACATCTATGCCAACATAACCTTACTGTGAAGGAAACTGCAAGGACTGGTACCACTGCTTTCGCATAGGCATTGATTCAAAAGATCTTCCAGAGGTTTTCGTGTGTCCAGACTGTCAATCCACTGTGGCCAAATAGATTTTGAAACTGCAAACTGTCATATTCCACAGGTTGGTATAATACAGCAAAATCCAAACATATAGTTTTCATCATCATGGTAGGGATGGTCCTTTTCCATCGAATTCTTATTCATGGAGTTGGTTTTTATATCCTGCTTTTCTCTACTTGAAGGAGTCTCAAAGTGGCTAAAAATCTCCTTTCCCTTCCACCCCCACAACAGACACCTTGTGTGGTAGGTGGGGCTGAGAGAGTTCAGAGAGAAGTATGACTGGCCTAAGGTCACCCAGCAGCCTGCATGCGGAGGAGCGGGGAAGCGAACCCAGCTCACCAGATTAGAGTCCACTGCTCTTAACCACTACACCACAGAAACGTATCTCTTAAAACTCTGGAGCAAGCTGTTCAGTTCAGCCTCATGGTGATACTGATTTGTGGAGGGAAGGTTGGTGATGAGCAAGATCCTTTCCCATTTCCCAACACAGAGACCATAGAGCAGTTTCTTTTGGGGGCTGAACCTGCAGAGTGTTTCTGTTCAGAATTTCCGTGGCAGAAATTGGCTAAGTGCCTTTATAAACATTTAGCTTCTCAAATAGAACTCCATCACGAAACTTTCAGGTGTAGCTGTGGGAGTTGGAGGGCAGAGAAGGTGCTAGTCCTTACCTCCCTCCTCCCAGCCCCATGATCCGTTGCCCAATGGGCTGAATTTCAGGGCTTTTGCATGTAAAGGGCAAGCTTGTTCTTTACTTGTTTAGATCTTTAAACTTGGGAACAGATCTTTGGCTCCATGACCAAATTGACCATAAGGGTCAGCTTCTAGAGGACTGGAAAGATCATGATTGTACTTCCCCTACCCTCAGCCCTAACCCCGTTGAGTATTTTTTGTTATGAGACTGAGTGTTTGGGGCTGATGCTGTAGCATTCTTGTCTGGGGGCTTGATGGAAAAACAGAAAAGTGACCCTCACCTAACTCTCCAATGCCCTTCAGCAAGAATGCTGTAGGAAATATTGCTAAGCCCAAAGAATTTGCTTCAGCTCACCCTGTTAATGGAAGAACAAAAGCTATGCGTGTGTCATTCTCAATCAGTCTACTTTCAGGACTGATTTTAGAACCCTCTTATATCAGGCCACATGGTCACTGGAGGTGGCCCCATCATGCAAACATGACTATCCACACAGGGACCATCTATTTTTATTTTTTTCTGATACTGGATTTAAAGTTACAGTTACATCTTTTAAAACAGCTGTCAGTATATCACACTGTATTCCACTTGCTTTCCAAAGGAATACGTGGCTCTCCCCACATAGCAGGTTAGGTTGAGACTGCTGATCCAAAGTGATCAGTAATTTTTATGGTAATTACAATCCTGCTTTCCCTTGTACCAGCTTACCTTGACTTCAGTAAGGCCTTTGAAAAGGTCCCCCATAATATTATTGCAAAAAAGCTAGTAAAATGTGGGCTAGACAAAGCTACTGTTAGGTGGATTTGTAATTGGTTGACGGGCTGAACCCAAAGAGTGCTCATCAGTGGCTCACCTTCATCCTGGAAAAGAATGACTATTGGGATTCCACAAGGTTCTGTCCTGGGCCTGGTGCTATTCAATATTTTTATAAATGATTTGGATGATGGAATAGAGGGTGTGCTAATCAAATTTGCAAATGACTGCAAACTGGGAGGGGTTGCTAATACACCAGAGGACAGAGTCAGAATTCAAAATGACCTGAATAGCCTAGAGAGCTGGGCCAAAACCAACAATATGGAGTTCAATAGGGAGAAATTTAAGGTACTCCACCTGGATAGAAAAAATGAAATGCACAGGTGGGGGACACTTGGCTTGACAACAGTACCTGTGAAAGGGATCTGGGAGTCTTAGTCGACCACAAGCTGAATATGAGTCAACAGTCTGATGTGGCAGCTAAGAATGCCAATGCGATTCTGGGCTGCATCAATAGGAGTATAGTGTCTAGATCAAGTGAAGGAATGCTACCACACTATTCTGGTTGGTCAGACCACACCTGAAATACTGTGTCCAGTTCTGGGCACCACAGTTAAAGAAGGATATTGTCAAACTGGAGCATGTCCAGAGGAGGGTGACCAAAATGTAAAAGGTCTGGAATCCAAGCCCTATGAGGAGAGACTTAGGGAGCTGGATTTGTTTAATCTAGAGAAGAGAAGATTAAGGAGTGACATGATAGCCATTTTTAAATATTTGAAGGGATGTCATGTTGAAGAGGGAGCAAGCTTGTTTTCTGCTGTTCTAGAGACTAGGATGCAGAATAATGGATTCAAACTATGGGAAAAGAGATTCCACCCAGGCGCCGTAATCCAGTCAGGGAAAAAGGGAGGCATACTATGTTTAGGGCACCGTTTCCAGCCCCTTCCCCTTTTCGGGGTGAGCATAGTGGATCCTAAAAAGGGCTGCTCAGTCATGGATACAGCTGCTCAGCTGCTCAACTGCCTCATTCCTTGAGTCAGAACGACTGACTGCCCATGTGTCGGTTCATGACTAGGGGCTTCACATTCCTGCCCCCGTAGCCATTTAGTGATCGCCATGGGGGGAGGGTTTGGGGGGGTTGGGTTGGGTTTTTGGGAGACGCCTGTGCGTGAATTTGTTTTATGTGTGTGGATCAGTGCACACTGACCAACGCACAGCCTTCGCAGTAGGGCTCTGTTCTGATGGCATGAGTAGTCACGACAAACTGGTGGATCCTATCTGCTGCAGCCTTCATCCGCCTTCAGAACCGTTGTAACACACTGCTTGTTATCACCCGCCTGTTCTGCCGTTGAGGACTTCTTGGATCATTCTTTGTCTAGCTCCTTCCCTGTTATGTACTAAGCTTGGATCCTAGAACAATAGGCAAGTAGGATCCTAGAACGCAAGAACTGATTGGCTTGCAGGAAAAGATCAATCAGGCTCCTGGAGGGAAGCAGAATCAGCCAGTCAGACGGGACTCATTGTGTAAATAATGTATATAAAAGCCTGAGGTTTGGGGGGAAATTCAATCACTGTTTTACAAGCTGCAATAAAGAGCATGAAATCACTACAGGACTCTGAGCATACTTAATTTTCTTTGACCTTACCACCTTGGGTGACCCTGCTGGGAGTACGATATTCCCAATGGCTTCGCTCACAAGGGTCATAGGAATGTGCAAGCCCACTCACCATGACAAGTGAGAGAACCGAGATAGATTGCACTGAGCCCTGGTCTCATTGGACAAAGCATTCCACCAAAAAGGCTCTGGCTCTGGTTGAGGACAGCTGGATATGTTTTGGGCCAGGGACCACCAGTAGGTTGCTGTTAGATGAGTGTCACACTCATGGAGGTTGTATTGGAAGATAATTCCCACAGATAAGAAAGGTCACAGACTGTTTAGAGCTTTAAAGATTAGCACAAAAACATTGAACCTGATTCGATACTCCAACTGGAGCCAATCCAGCTGATGAACAACCAACTGAATGTGGGCTCTCCACAAAGTCCAAGTAAGAACTCATGCATCTGCATTTTAGACCATTTGGAGTTTCTGGATATCAAGGGTAGCCTAAATCTCTCTCTCTCTCTCTCTCTCTCTCTCTCTCTCTCTCTCTCTCTCTCTCTCTCTCTCTCTCTCTCATTTATACCCTGCCCTCCCCGGCTCAGGTGTAATGCAAGTTAAAGTAGTCTAGTCTGCAGGTGACTACTGCATGGATCACCATGGCTAGGTTGGAAAGGGACAGGTACAGTACCGATCGCCTAACCTGACATAGATTCAAAAATTCCAGTTTGGCTAAATTTGTGACCAATGCCTCCATAGAGACAGAAGCATCCAGGATCACACCGGGACTCCTGATGGCAGCTACAGGTGACTATTGCACCACATGAAGAGCTGGGAGCTGGCAAACCAAACTGAAATTATTCTGGCCCAGCCATTGGACGCCCATCTTTAATGGATAGAGATTCAGCCGACTCCGTTTCCTCCATCCCAGCACAACAACCTAAAAATTGGCCAATATATCCAGGGTAGCATTTGGCCAGGGTCATGAAGCAGTAGATCCATGATGTTTGTGGTCAGATCTGTAGTTATGTACAAGATATTTGAATAAAGGGTGAATTTGGGGTTCCCCAATGCAAAAAGTGTGATGATCCATGAGGATCCGTGCTTCAAAACCACGTTTTTGGGCCATGGAGTGTCCAGGAAGCCGTGGATCCGGGTTTTTTTTTTGGTGCAGGCTGTGCCCATGAACATGATGTCTGATTTGACAGTGAGTTTGGGTTGGCCCAATGCAAAAAGCTTGAGGATCCATGAGGTTCCGTGCTTCAAAACCACATTTTTTGGCCATGGAGTGGCCAGGAAGCCGTGGATCCTATATTTTTGTGGTGCAGGCTGTGCCGTTGGCCATGATGTGTGATTTGATGGTGAGTGTCAGGGAACTGCCATCGGAGCCAAGGGTGGCGCTGAGGCTCCCAAATGATGACGCTGGAGAGGGAACCAGCAGAGGGAGAGAGGACGCTTCCGCTGGGGAAGGAGATAGAGGTGACACCAGGGCGAAAGGGGAGTCCGAGGGAGCTGCAGAGAGAAGGCTGCCAGTGAAACCAGCGGGGAGAGCACAGGACCTCCTCTGGGGACACCCACTCTGCGCAGACAGCTTTCGCGCAGAGAAGGGAGACGATGATTGGGTGTGAAAGAACTCTTATGTTGGAAGAAATTCAGGAAACGCCCACTGACGGATTCTTCCAATGATTGAGACAGTCCTGGTGTACTGACTGTCCAGCCTGGGGTGAAAGTTTTGTCCAAACTACACAGCTCGGTGCAGTTTGCGCTTTACGCACAAGCAACCCCATACCCCCTTAGAGTGAGTTTGGTCTGATCTAGTGCAAAAAGCTTGAGGACCCATGAGGATCCGTGCTTCAAAACCACGTTTTTGGGCCACGGTATGGCCAGGAAGCCGTGGATCCGTGATTTTTGTGGTGGATGCTGTGCCCCTGGCCATGATATGTGATTTGACAGTGAGTTTGGGTTGGCCCAATGCAAAAAGCGTGAGGATCCATGATGATCCATGCTTCAAAACCACGTTTTTGGGCCACGGTATGGCCAGGAAGCCGTGGATCCATGATTTTTTTGTGGATGCTGTGCCCATGGCCATGATGTTTGATCTAAAGGTGACTTTGGGCTGGTCTTGTGCAAAAATCATGAGGATCCATGAGGATCCATGCTTCGGCACCACGTTTTTGGGCCACGGTATGGCCAGGCAGGCGTGGATCCGAGTTTTTTGTGGTGTAGGCTGTGCCCCTGGCTATGATGTGTGATTTGACAGTGAGTTTGGTTTGGCCCAATGCAAAAAGCGTGAGGATCCATGAGGATCCGTGCTTGAAAACCACATTTTTGGGCCATGACGATGCCAGATAACCGTGGGTCTCAGTTTTTTGTGGTGGATGCTGTGCCCCTGGACATGATGTGTGATTTGACAGTGAGTTTTGGTTGGCCCAATGCAAAAAGCGTGAGGATCCATGAGGATCCGTGTTTCAAAACCACGTTTCTGGGCCACGGTATGGCCAGGAAGCCTTGGATCCGTGATTTTCATCGTGCAGGCTGTGCCCCTGGACAGAATGTGTGATTTAACGGTGCGTTTGGGTTGGCCCAATGCAAAAAGCGTGAGGATCCACGAGGATCCGTGCTTGAAAACCACATTTTTGGGCCACAGAGTGGCCAGGAAGCCTTGGATCCGTAATTTTCATCGTGCAGGCTGTGCCCCTGGACAGGATGTGTGATTTAACGGTGCGTTTGGGTTGGCCCAATGCAAAAAGTGTGAGGATCCATGAGGATCCGTGTTTCAAAACCACGTTTCTGGACCACGGTATGGCCAGGAAGCCGTGGATCCGTGATTTATGTGGTGGATGCTGTGCCCCTGGCTATGATATGTGATTTGACAGTGAGTCTGGGTTGGCCCAATGCAAAAAGTGTGAGGATCCATGAGGATCCGTGTTTCAAAACCACGTTTTTGGGCCACGGTATGGCCAGGAAGCCGTGGATCCGTGATTTATGTGGTGGATACTGTTCCCCTGGCTATGATATGTGATTTGACAGTGAGTTTGGGTTGGCCCAATGCAAAAAGCGTGAGGATCCATGAGGATCCGTGTTTCAAAACCACGTTTTTGGGCCACGGAGTGGCCAGGAAGCCTTGGATCCGTGATTTTCATCTTGCAGGCTGTGCCCCTGGACAGAATATGTGATTTAACGGTGCGTTTGGGTTGGCCCAATGCAAAAAGCGTGAGGATCCATGAGGATCCGTGCTTGAAAAGCACGTTTTTGGGCCATGGAGTGTCCAGGAAGCCGTGGATCCGAGTTGTTTGTGGTGCAGGCTGTGCCTCTGGACATGATGTGTGATTTGACGGTGAGTTTGGGTTGGCCCAACGCAAAAAGCGTGAGGATCCATGGGGATCCGTGCTTGAAAACCACGTTTTTGGGCCATGGAGTGGCCAGGAAGCCATGGACCCGTGATTTCTGTGGTGGATGCTGTGCCCCTGGACATGATGTGTTATTTGACAGTGAGTTTGGGCTGATCTAGTGCAAAAATCATGGGGATCCATTAGGATCTGTGCTTCGGAACCACGTTTTTGGGCCACAGTATGGCCAGGCAGGAGTGGATCCGAGTTTTCTGTGGTGTAGGCTGTGCCCCTGGCTATGATGTGTGATTTGACAGTGACTTTGGGTTTGCCCAATGCAAAAAGTGTGAGGATCCATGAGGATCTGTTCTTGAAAACCACGTTTTTGGGCCACGGTATGGCCAGGAAGCCATGGACCCGTGATTTCTGTGGTGGATGCTGTGCCCCTGGACATGATGTGTTATTTGACAGTGAGTTTGGGCTGATCTAGTGCAAAAATCATTAGGATTCATGAGGATCCGTGTTTTTTAACCATGTTTTTGCGCCATTGCGGGACCACGAAACAGTGGATGCGTGATTTTTTTGGTTCCTCCTACAGACTAAGATGTGGTCTACAGTAGCATGGTGTTTTTATTTTGTTTCAATATAAAAATCATATGAATTCATGAGGATCCGTGCCTCGGATCCATGTTTTTGTGGTGCTTCAGCGCGGCAAAGTGTTGGATCCACGTTTTTTCTAGTCCAGTTTGTAGGCGTGCCTTCTAGGTGTGATTTGACATTGCATTTGTTGGAATTATTTTTTAAAAAGTGGAGGATCCACGAGGATCCGTGTAGATCCGCCTTTTACGGAGACCCCCAACCAACGAAACAAAATGCAGTTGAAACCTAAGAAGCCGCAGCTGTAAACACAAGTAGCTCAATCCAAGACTAAGCATTTGGGTGTGGAGGGTGTTTCTCCTCCAGCTCCTCTTTCTCCCCACAACTTTAAATCCAACCTACCCCGCAACGGTGCTAGGGCAGGGAAAGCAGCCTGGACCTTGGCGTCGTTTTCTCCGTAGCATCATGGGGGGGGGGTGAGATCGCGGGGGTCAGTAGGCGAGGCTGTAGCGCAGCGGGTAGAGGAGACTATGTCTTAAAGGGGCGCGTTGCCCCTTTAAACGCCGCCCCTGCACCTCTCCGACGCCCACATCCGCGTTGGGAGACACCCCCCACCACGACCCACGAAGAAAGAACAAGGCTCCCTGCTGCAAGCGATCGGCCCCTGTAAGGCTGGTGGCTGCAGTGTCCTAGTTTCGGAAATTTCTCTCCCACGCTCCTTCCGGGGGGGAGGGCTTTCCTGGGTGTCTTCCAGCCACTGACCAGTCCAAAACCAGCTGAGCTTCTGCCACGCGTGGCGTCCCCGCGACTCAACCTCCCAGCCTGTGTCCAGCCCAGGAAGGAATCGATCTCATTCTGAGCCCCTGGAGTTTGAGAACCCCCACGCACCGTTTCTCGTTCCTGCAAAAGGGACTGTCATTGGGTTCTTTGGTCGACAGCACCGGCGCCCTCGGAGGAGGCCCCGAGGGGAAGAGCGAAGAGGGTCTTTCCTGCCAACCCTACCTGCCACTTGCCCTGTCGTGGCTGATTCTAGAGGACCCAGCTGTGTGGTGGCAGCACCTAGTGTTGGTGGTGGACCGGGACCATTGCCCGGCCACCTGGCCTCCTTCCCTCAAACACCCGGTAATTCAACATCTACTAGCCAGGATGGCTGCTGCCCATTGGGACCGGTAGGGCAGAAGGTAGGGAGCCCAACAGTAGGTGGCGCCAGAGCCAATGACAAGCAGAGCCAATTCATTCTAGTTTTGTCTCTCTCCTCCTCCCTGCTGAGTTTTGCAAAGGCAGCACTCAGACTAAGGAGGGGGAGGAAGCTGGCTGGCAGTGCCCCCCTCTGGACTAGTTGCAAATAAGAAGGCAGAGAGGTGGGGCAGGGTCCCATCAGCCCCCTTGGACCAGACTCCACTAGACTGTGTACCTCTAATGTCAGAGGTTTAACACTGCAAAATAGGTAATTCAGATATCACAAAGGGGGCCATGGACCACTTTTTTAAAAATAAAGAAACATTTTTTAAAAAAAGGAAAAACAACCATCGCCATCACTTAGCTCAGGTCTGCAACATAGTCCATACAAACAATGTCTGCATCAATTTAACACAAACACTTCAAAAGCCAGACAACATGTTGTCTATAATGTGGGGTGCCGATACAAAAACTCTCATCTGTAAGTCACATTACTGGCAAAAAAATGGCAAAAAACTGCCCCACCTGCAATAATACATCTCTGCAGTATTGATTTCTACAGCCACAGCAGGCACTGCAACTGTCCAAGGGTTTGACTTTACCCCCAAAGGCACACTCCTCCATTGTTTCCCAGGAAAGAAGGATGCCAACCATATGGTTGTCCTGACTCATGGACTACTTTCTCAGGGGGGCCAGGTGGCTTTTCAGCTTTGTGGGAGGGGCTACCAGGAACTGAGTGGCAGGGACTTACCAAACTGCTTCTGCTTCTCCTCTCCTCCCCTTGAAGGGCAAGATGGTTCTCCAGGAGGGTTTTCCCTGCTGTGTGGCTGGCAGCCAGGGGAGGCCAGGGCAAGGTCACCGGAGGAGGAGGACCAAGAAGGGCTTCCATGTGTGGTTGTTTGATGAAATGCTGGTGAAAACTCACACCAAGTGCTTGCAGGATCAGCACCCTGGTGTATTGCTTTGCTGTTTCCCTGGCATCAGCCTTCCTTCCCAGGTGTCATGGCAACCCTTGTGCCACGCTGCAGAGTCATGCTCTTGCCTGCAGAAAGGTCATTAAAGACCCGAGCGACAGAGGACCTCTGTCTTCCTTGCTGAATGGTTTCTTCCTGTGTCCTGACCTTCTTGCTTTGAGTTGAAAGGCCAGCTATGGTGGCTGGTCAGTTACTGTGGAAACTTTCAGGGTGTAGGAGTTGGATCAGCCCTTTAAGAGGGAAGTATTCTACTTGCCAGTTTAGTGTTGAGCAATAGATATGAATTCCCAGGTGCAGCAGAACTACCACGTGGACTGTGAAGCTGCTGTTAACCACATGGTGAACCTGGAGCTCCATGCCAGTTACGTCTATCTTTCCATGGTACCTGCTTGCTTTTTTATCTCTATTGTGGTTTGAGGGAGCATCACCAGAGAGAAGCCCCTTTGCTTTATGCATGTCAAATGGCCTCATGTGTGCTGTTGCAGGGGGATGAGAGTTGTGTCACCCAAGTCTGTTTTAAGTAAACATTTCATGGGGCTGGTGCCAAAAGCATCACTCAGCAGTGGCTGGTGCTTGGTGGGGTGGAAAGCAGGGAGGTCAGCAGCAGGTGGCGCTAGAGCGAATGTCAAGCAAAGCCAACAAACACTAGTTTTGTCCCTACCCTTCTCCTCCCTGTTGAGTTCTACAAGGGCAAGGAGGAGGAGGAAGAAGCTGGCAAGCAGTGCCACACCCTGGACTGGTTCCATGTCAGAAGGCAGGAAGGTGTGGGTAGTCTGAGAGCAGACCAAAGTTGGCGTGGCAGTGCTGCATTCACCCCCATGGACCAGATTCCACTGGCATGATAGCTGGTTGGATCTGGTCACACAGGAAGGCACAGAAGAGAGCCTGCAGACAGGCAGTGATTACCTGGAGCAACAAAGATATATGAAATCAGGGCCACTGTAGTCATCATGCAGCTACCCTCTCACTTGCATTGACTGTAAGCACATGGTGGCAGGGGGCATGTTGAGTGGGGGGCGGGTCCAGCAAGAGTTGGGGAATCTCCTCAATGTTAGTGTTGGCCCTGCCTGAAATCCAAACACTGTTTCTCCCATGAATCATATTTGCAACTCCCAACATTTTAAGCAAAGCTACTGTTGGTCCCAGGTATGGCAATTAGTGTCCCCTATTTCCTGTCACGGGTCAGGTCAAAGTGTAAAGGCTGAGGCATTTCCCTGGGCTGCTTTAGCATAACAGCCTTGTTAACAACAGATGCCTCATAATAAAGACTGAACAGTTTTGCCAATATTGACATTGATTTATAATTCTTAAGATTTTAAGAGACCGTCTGGAATTGTCAGAAAATTCTAACACTTGCCAATGGAGTGTTCTCAGTGAATGGTCAAATTTCATGCTCCCTTCCATGTTTTAGCAGCAAAGAACTAAGAAAGCCGCCAGGCACCTTGGCCTAAACCTGATCCACAGATGGTTGAAACAGCAGCTAAATTGCTGCATAGTCCGCTTAATGGATGACTGGACTTTTTTGTTTTTCTCCCCCTCCCTGACCTCAGTACTACTACTTCAGCCGTGATGATGTTGCCCTCAAGCATGTAGCTACATTATTGAAAGAGGAATCACTCAAGAAGAGGGGATATGCAGAGATGTTATTGAAATACCAGAACAAGCGAGGGGGGTGCATTGTTCTTCAAGACATTCAGGTGTGTGGTGTCTGCTTTCTTGATTAAAATACAGTAGTCAGCAATTGAGGCAAACTAGTCCATTCCCTGTGGTGCCACAATCAGGACATCCGCCTCTGTTTTTGTTTACCAGTGTCAGGATGTCTATCTATATGCTTGTATCTTTTATTTTATTTTGCTTTTTAAAATTAAAAAATAGTCTTTTCACATGGAATAAACATACTTTAAAATACAATAAACTAAGACAGCATCAGCAAATCTCTTGTTCCTTGGAAAAAGGTGTAACAGCAGCTTGAAGCTGGAACCACTACTTAGAACCCATTCATAATGTATTTTAAAGACTCTAATCCACTAGGTCTTTCCAGAGGTTTCTGTGGGGCTGGGCAGATTGTCTTGACTGATGGTTACATCTCAAATGGGAGATGGATGGATTCTATATGTTGTAGAAGGATGAGGAACTTATATTGCCCTTGTCCTGGTTACAGACTACACCTGAGCACATACCATGAGTCTATTGTCAGGCCTGTTGCAGAGCACCAAAATTTAGCTATTTCTAAATAAGCGGCTACCAGCAACAGTGCCAACATCGCCCAATGAGATAAATGTTGATTTGATTCATTTATTATTCCTAGCAAGGCTAACAAAGGCGTTGGATTTATATTACAGATTAATCTGATTTCTTCAAAGACTGCTGACCAAAAGCAGAACACCTTGTCCCGGCACCACCAAAGATGGATGATGTCTATCTATATGCTTGTTGATACTCCCAAAGAACTCCGATAGGAAATTAGGGCAAGGCCTGTCTTGCTAACCCAATTCTTCTTCGGCCTCTCCTTAACAGAAGCCGGAGCAGGATGAGTGGCAGTCCAGCCTTGAAGCCTTCCAGAGTGCCCTGCGGCTGGAAGGAAAGGTGAACCAAGGTCTCCTGGACTTACACAAGCTGGCTCTGGAGAAGGAGGATCCTCATGTATGTCACCCGTGGTTAGTGAGCAAAATTAAAATTAAAAAATGGGTAGACATTTGGGGAGAATGGAGGACCCTGAAAAGGCACTAAAAAGCTCATTCTAATCACCTGGTGCCCTCTGGATTTTTGGAGTACAACTTCCACCAGCCTCCAGCCAGCATTGCCATGCAAGTCTGGGCTGATGGGAGTTGCAGCCCAAACCAACTGGAGGGCACCGGGTGGGGGAAGGCTACACTAGAATCTCTAAACAAAACATGTAGACCAGGAGCTGGTCCAACATTCAGAGACAGGCAGCCCCCTTGGAAATACCATTTCATATTCTCAAATATTGGCTTGAGCCAATGACAGCTCAGGCAGAAGCCTTTCACAGCCACACTATGATAATACACAAGATCACTTTCATGAGTGAACTTGGGCCCTGGGCCCTTGAGCCTTTTAAAGCAGGTGCTTCACCCGAGCTATGAGCCCTCTGCTCACAGCACTCGTCTTATCTAGTATCAAAGCCTTTGATCATTCAAAATCTCCTTTTTTCTGAGCTAGCAGATCCCAGATGTGATGAGGATGATCTGGGTTGGGACTCACCACCAGTGAGTTTCAAAAGAAAAAGGAAGCGCAAGCCCTGAGCAATTCTTCTCCCCCCTTGCTTGCCTTCCCTGTGCAGCTGTGTCACTTTCTAAAGTCTCAGTTTTTGGAGGAACAAGTGGAGGCCATCAAGCAGTTGGCAGACCATCTATCTAACTTGAGGCGCTTGGGAGTGCCCCAGGATGGCTTGGGAGAGCACCTCTTTGACAAGCTCACCCTGGGGGCGTGCAGCTGAAATGGCAAAGGACATGTCCCAAATCAGCGGCTATTTGTTATACACGAAGCCCTTGCAATAAAACATGGGTGCCAATTGAACCCAATCAGAAAGGGGTGTGTGTGTGATTTTTTTTTGTGTGGGGGGGGAATGTGGGACCTGCAAGATAATGTTGCAGCACAGTGCTCCTTTTCAGGAGCCCAGCTAGCCATGTAACCATTATTTTACTATTATTATTAATTAAATTTATATTCCACCCTATACGTGCTGGTCTCTTGTTGGAAGTTTCTATTCATTACTTCTAATGCAATAATATTGCCAACCAATAAAACTACTATATGCACACAAGTATGAACTTACGTTTTGTAAAATGGATTTTATTTTTAAAAATAGTTCTTTTAAATTAAAACCAAGATTCTTATTTTTCTGTCATTTACGTAAATAGATGGGTGCCTACTTCAATCAATACCCCAATGACCTCACACAATTGTAGAGCTAAGTGGAACACATCAAAACTGAAATTACACACAAATTAACATAGAGTACCACTCTGTCTACACCTCTTATGATGCCTTCTCTTCTTATATGCAGCCATCATCAGCCTAATGCCCACCAGCTGTTTTGAACTACAAGGCCTATCAGCCTTAGCTTGCAAGGCCATGCTAGCTGAGACTGATGGGCATAGTTGAAGGCTGCCGTCTAGAAATATTTTGTACCCTCTCCTGACAAAAAATGCTGGATTTGTATCATGGTGCAAAGGGATGGCCCAGTGTAAAACACCTGCCACCAAGCTATGCTCCTCTGCGAGCCCCATGAAACAAATGCTGCTTATAGGAGACTGGGACCCGTTGCTTCAATCCCAAGGTGTGTGTGTGTGTTAAGTCTGCAATTCAAGTTATGTGTGTGTGTTCATATAGATTGTCAAAAACAAATGCTGCTCTTCGGGGGGGGGGCAATTGTATGTGTGCTCTGTTCCTTTCCTTTCCTCTTTTCTTTCAGTGGAGTCATAATAGCTCTGATCTTTAACTGTGGTTAAGGCATTGGGAGTGTGGCATCGACTGTGAGGCTCCCTTTTCCCCAGCATGCATGAATTCCCTTCTCCATCCCATGGTTTAGTTTAACCAGCAGCAGTTGGTGAGGCAGTGCAGGTGGGGTATCTTGGTTCTCCTGGCCTGCCAACACAGCAGGTCGCTGTGGAGAGGGGAGGACTGAGGCATAGGGAGCTTGGATCCACTGCCATGTGCCACACCAGATCAATCTCCCCACACCTCACCCTTTGATAAGCACCAGCAACCTGCTGTTAGGAAGCCAGCCAAGCAAAAGTGCCTCACCAACCACTACAGCTCTAACCATAGGGTAGTGCAGGCACCCCCAAACTCGGCCCTCCAGATGTTTTGGGACTACAACTCCCATCATCCCTAGCTAACAGTGGTCAGGGATGATGGGAATTGTAGTTCCAAAACATCTGGAGGGCCAAGTTTGGGGGGGCCTGGTGTAGTGTAATGTCTGAAGCAGCATTAATCAGGAACGCTAACCAGGATTTCTTTTGTAACCCTGTTCTGGAACAACCTATCTGCTAGGGCAAACCATACTGTTGTTGGTGGGAACTAACACATGAACATGAGAAGAGGAAGCCTGAGAGGCAGGCTTCTGTCATCTCCTAACCGTGGTTGAAGGTGACTGGGAACATTGTCACAGCATCAGACTACTGTTTCAAATGGCTTTGTAAGGGGAGAGGATTTAGGCTAATTTCCAGGCAACTTCTCACTGGAGGAAAGCAGCATTTTATGGTGGGTATTTTACAATGGGCTATAAATAACAAAAGAAGCAATAGAAGAGGTAGTATTATTAAGACAGACGAGAGTGAATAGTCTTAAATCCCTGTATTTCCTGTCACTAAAGAATATTAGTCTCCCACCAGAGTAGATAAGGAATTAGAATCCAGCATTTAAAAACCACATTATAGGCTGCAGTGCCAGATCATGCTTGGGCTAGTAATCAACACATGCACACCATCTTTCCAATGCTTCCTGCTTGATGCATCAGCCTCAGTAACACACCAGAGCTGGACATTCCTCGGGAGTTTTCTATTTAAGCTGCTACATCCAACCCGATGCTCCTCACCACTTTGGTTCATTTAGCCCTATGCCGATTCATTTCCAGGAGGACAAACACTTTGATTAGGATGTACAGCACTTCTGGTAGATAAACCAGGGTGATGCAGTTTTTTGTGGTACTTTGTTTAGATATCAATAATGACAAAGACCTCCGGCGTTTCATCCTCATGAATCTGCATTGCTGAATAGGTTATAGCTTTGACCTCTGTGCCCTGCGAGGGAAGAAAAAAGAAAATTTGAGTCTATGAACAGGAGTCTAGGAGCTCA
The DNA here is from genome assembly GCF_964234715.1 of Podarcis melisellensis. NCBI lineage: Eukaryota > Metazoa > Chordata > Lepidosauria > Squamata > Lacertidae > Podarcis > Podarcis melisellensis. The sequence continues at coordinate 58,051,066 of NC_138540.1, forward strand.
GCTGCACAATGATAGGCAGAATCTCTGGTAGGTCTAAGAATACATGAATGGAAGGGGTGATTTGTTAAGCCTGATTTATTTCTGGGCCTCTAGTACTCTGGAAGGAAAACGACAACATTCATAACATACCTGGGGATGCTTGGGCAAAGAGAACTCTTCTCCCCACCTTAAAGAGGGAAAAAGGGTAATGATTATTACAAGGTTACTGAATTATGTCACAGTGCAGGAAACCCCTCTGGTCATTTTATGAAAGACACGCGGAACAATGATGAATGTTGAGGAAAAGAGGAGGCCATTCTGGCACCCCTAGCAGCCAGAATGATTTCCCACCCAAGAACCTAGAGAGCTATGGCATACAAGGCTCTCGACTCCAGTTCCCAAATGGTCCATACCCAGGAGACAGTGCAGGGATCCATTGGAGGAACACTGTCCCACATGCTGAAGTGTGAATCAGGAATTAAGAAGGCCAAGACAGCTCCTGGCATCTTCAAAGGCCTCCATTTCTTCTTCTTCAGAACCAGGGATTAGTTTGAGCCCCTTACAGCAAAGCAACATTGCTGAAGTGGAAACATGCATTCTCTTTAAAGAAAGCAAACTCTTTGCTGTCTCCATCCAAGAAGGATCCTGGAGGAGCCCATGGTGAGAGTCAGTGGGGAACTAAAAAGGCTCCTGGCACATGCAAAAGGACACTTGGTACACACTCTATGGAAACTTTCACACAGAGCCAACATGTCTTGACTCTCTGGCATTTCCATCAACATTTTTAAATGGCATGATTCCACTTAACTCACCCAATAGATCTTATTCTGAATCTTATTCGGTCAATGTGGAGCACTTTAACTTCCTACAAAATGGGGGAGGGGAACAAACATATAATTAGTTGATTTCAAACAATTAAAAACTTTCACATAGCTCTAGTAATAACTGGAAAAGGTACAAGGTATTTCAGTTCCTTGCAGAAAAATAAATCCTAACCATCCACACAACTTCAAGGCATATGAAAAGCAATACATTTCAGAAGTCAAAGGAGCTTCTCTTTCAGTCTGTATAACAATTTCTTTCTCCCCATTCTAGCATCTTCAACTTTTCCGATAATCTAACTAGTTTTGCAAAGAATTTCCAGAACTTCGATCCATAAACTGTAAGCACATTGCAGAGGAACTTTGAGGAACATCATTGTCCCTTCTTTTCTGTTGTTGGCTATCAAGCCTGGAGAAGACTTCTGTGAAAGTTGAATGCTGGCTCCCTGCTTTATGATTACAGTTGATGCTAATAAGCACAGTACAGTAATGTTCCTCTTTAGATTTTCTCCTTAGTTTCTTGATGCTACCTCAGAAATTAATGTATTCAGGCAGAATGGATTCAATACCTTGGCAATGCAACAACATGTGACCAAACTGTGACACTGTGCAGAACACATTCCAATAATTGAGAAATATCTCAAGACTGTAAGGAGGAAAAGAGCAAACACTCACCCTGGGAATGAAAAACTCATTGGCGCTGAATTTATAAAGCCACTCATCCAGAAAGTGGAAGAGAAGAGACAGCATGTCATGTCCTGTTGGAGAGAAGCGGGGTGGGGTGGGGGGTGGAGACATATTGGGAGCTTTAAGGTGCAGGACTCCCTCCAACCCAGTATGTGTGGCAAGCCTTCCTAATGACAGACAGATGTCAGTGTAGGCTCAAACTCCCACTCAATTCCCCTTGCACCACAGATCATGGCTCAGCAAGAGATCAGAGAGCCAACCCTTGCATGGGGACCGATAGGACACCTCACGAACCATGAACTGTATCTTTAGGCGTCAGGCAAAAATGTTTTTCTATAACCAGGCCTTCAGCTTGGGCCAATTAACATTCTATGTCTTTTTTAATGTGTTTGTGGAAGGGGCGTGCACGTTATTGGTTTGCTTTTGTTTTTATTATGTATTTTGTGTTCTAATTTTGTATTTTTATGCAGTGAACTGCCCTGTGATCTTCGGATGAAGGGTGGTACACAAATTTTAAAAAAACAAAAACAAATAAATGTCATGGGGTTTTTTGTTGCTCTGCTTGCCTCTGAGACTGAACATCATCTGGATAGCTCAGTTAGTTAAAGCGTATGCTGATAATGCCAAGGCTGCAGGTTTGATCCCCGTAAGGGACAGGTGCATATTCTTGCATTGTAGGGGAGTTGGACTAAATGGTCCTGAGGGTCCCTTCCAACTCTATGACTCTATAATTCAAATTCTATGATTTGAAGCTGAACTTTCTGCTTGTCTGTTTCCTGCTTGCAAAAGCATCACCATTTATACTTACAGGCCTGCTATGCTAAGTTTAAGCAGTCCAATTTCAGTGAATCCTGAATAAGCACAGGCCTCAAACTATAGGGTGTTACTCTGTTATAAATGTGTTTGGGAAACAGCAAGTGACAGTTATGCTGGCAAAATAGTAAAGACAATCATTTGCCACTGTGTTTATTAATCTGTACTGCTGTCGTTCTCAAAGCATCACCTTACCCTCTGCTTCCACCTCTACTGTGTCCAGAGGTTCAACCGTCTCTGTATCCGTCATGTACCCAAACATGGCCATGGCGCATTGTTCAAATGCTTCTTCCAAGGTATCTCCCCAGGCATGCAACCTAAAATAACACACACACATTACAGGGCAGTAGTTATAAGCAAAAGCTGAGAATGTACAAAGGAGAAAGTTGCACTTAACGTAGGAAAGACCAATTGGCTCCACTTCTAACAAGTTCACTATTTGCAGTTTAAGAATTGTCCATTCTCCGCATATAGTAGTCACCCTTGAAAACTTTGTACTTGGAATTTATGAATTCCTAGCTCCATCCTCTGCACAACTAGGAACTTTCTTTGTAGGTGGAAAATAAGAGCAGCAGGAACATCCAGCACACAATAGAAGGTGTGCAGCATCAATCCCCGCTTCCTCATATTTGTTGCTTTTGGAGCTTTCAAGAATTGTGCTAAAATATGAGCATTGTGGGAATGGGGGGCCGGTGAGAGGTAATCTGCTGCAGATTCTAAGAAATCTGGCTTGCCATTTCTTGCACTTGGCACTTTTTTGGGTGTTTTTTCTTATTACCATAGAGTGATAGCAAAAATCCAAAACAGCCTTGTGCTGAAATACAGAAGCCATGACAAGAAGACATAACAACAAAACTCTAGGCATACATCTCGTTTAGAGGAGTTATAGATGGCACACCATCCAACCTACTTCACTCTCTAGCAGACAAGAACTGTGTAAAGAGGTAACGCACACACACAACTCCTCAATTAATTATATATGTTGCCATACTTCCCAGCTCTTGGCACTTTTGATGAACTGGATGTTGGTTATATTATTATATGGAAAGGCAATATACAAATTGAAAATACTGACAACACTGTTCCCCCATTGAAATCCCTGAGGCTTTTGGGTTTTCTCATATAACCCCATCTATTGGGATAATGCCAGATACCTTTGAAGAAAAGCTGTTGATTCAAGAGGTCTGCTTTGCACAGAAAAGGTCCAGATTTCAATTCCTGGCACCTCTTGGGAAAGCCAGGAAAAGTCTTTCTCTGAAACCCTGGAGAGCTGCTGCCAGTCAATAATCGTAGATGCACCTTAGCTTAATGGACCAAAAATCTGACTCAGCAGAGGACAGCTAACCCTGTTCCATGTACCTGGGCAGATTTTATCTAAGCAGCACACTTGTGCTTGTTTATACAGAAAAGGTCAGATGTGGTAACATCAGCAATGGGGAGAATAACTGGTGAAATATGGTATTAGCAGGGTGGGAAAGTACATGCATTATGCAACTGAGGAATATTTCCCCCTTAAAAGATTATTTGGGTCATTTTGCTTTTTTTTGCCTTCTCATTGTCCCTGTTAGATTGTAAGCTTATAAATAAATACTTACTGCACATCAGCAGTATGATCCAGATCTAAATAGGGATTAAAAATATGAAAAAATATGAAGCTACCTGGGGCAACTTAAAATAGTTTATTCAATTAAAAAAAGAAAAAAGAAAAAAAACAGATCTAAAAGACCAAGATAGGGAGAATAAGCAGTCAGAACAAGAATATTCCAAGCACAGTAAATTCATTTACACGTACAGCATAACAATACATCGCAAGAAGCTGACCCTTCTAGAGTGAGGTCAGGGGGTGTAGCAGGTTCGTCTCACCAAAAAGAAAGTTAAGACAAAATGAACTGCACAGAAGTATATTAAGCCCTCCACAGCAAGCAGTCTCAGATTTTATTTTCGAGAGCAAAACCTCGCCTTGTCTGCCAAGTTTCAACACGCTCTCCTAGCCTAGGAAACAGCAACGCTTTACAGGAGGGCAAAACCTTCAGCATGCTGGACAAACCCCAAAGTGACATTCTGGGTCCAAATAAATAGCATCGCCTTGCTAAAGATTTTGGTTTTTTTTTCTCCTACAGACCCAACAGAGCTACGCTGTTTATGGGTGTGCGGAGCCAACGCTGTTGCTCCAATCCGCCCCCCCCCCTTCTCTCTCCGGGGCGCAATACAAGACTCCGGAGAAGAATCCCACCCAGCAATGCCCCGCAGCCTGTAACCGGCACCCTCTTTCCCCGCCCCGGTTCAAGATGTACAGGCACTCGGTTTGTGGAATTTCTGGAGCTGAGCCCAGCGCTGCATTTCCACCAAAGAACTATAAATCCACGCACAGACTAAGACCTCTCAGGAATACACTCACATTCATACTTCTTATTGAGAGGCGGGTACTTCGTCTTAACGATTTTCTGGTCCTCTGTCAAGTTGTAGTCCCGGTAGTTATCTGCCATGGCTTGCTGCTTTTGCCATGCAAAATTCAATTCACTTCCTTCTCTTAGGACAGAAGAGACGAAAGATGGCCTCCTTCCTGCCTAAAGCATGTCAGCCGCAGCCAAGCCCGCATTTAAAGGAACAGTTCCCTTCATTATAGATCTATCTGTATCATATTTATATATCTGTATCCATGCTGCTTTATTAGTACTTCCCCCTCCCCTGAAAAGCGGCAATTTGAAATTTTGTGCTTTTGATTCTTAGACCTACACATCGACCTGGCAAAAAGACAATTAAACAAGATGTTCCCTTTTCCTGAGCTATACTTGCTGTTTTTAAACGAAACATTCAAACCAGGGCTCCTGTGTGTCCTTCAACAGCTGACTCCTGTCAAGCAGAAATTCATTAGGAGAAGCTTTTCCAGGCATATATGCCAATGCAAGGGCAGCAAAAGCTTCACCTGCTGGATATCTGCCTGGCCTTATACAGCTGTGAAAGGCACAAGAGTGGCCTAAGAAGAAGATAGTTGACAATCCTTTGGTTCTTTTTTATTATTATTGCTGGCGTAGTAACGGTGCCATAATTTTAAGGTTGCATGTGTATATTAATTTTATTCAGTACGCTTTCATTCCACCCTCCCAGAACCATAGAGTGGAGTACAGGATTCTTCCCTTCACAACCTGATTATCACCTCTGTAAAATAGGCAAGGCTGAGTGATGGGGACCGGCACACCACCACTTAAAGGGAATTTGGACCTGGGTATCATCAGTCCTCGTTTGAAACTAACTGCTGGAACAAAGCAGTGCACAATGGATGATCACTTGTTTTTTTTAATAAATAAAAATATATTAAGAAATATGCTACATGCTTTAGGCAAATCATGTTCTTCTCACTCTTTCGGTTAATCTCATATTGGAAGTATTTCATCTGTTTTGAGGTGATTATAACAAGCCCCACAGTATGCAATGGGCCTTACTCCCTGGATGATGTGCATAGAAGTGTTTACTTACTTACTCACACACACCCAATTATATATAATGTAACAAATACAATTAGACCACTTTGCTTTTGTGTTGGCATATAAAGGGCAGGGATAAATATACAAAGCACCTGACGACATTTATTTTGTTTCTATGTGCCAAAGCACTTGTGAAGTTGGGCATTTTATGATGTTAGCCGCTTTGAGCCCAGCCTTGGCCGGGGAGGGCGTGATACAAATAAAAATGTATTATTATTATTTTGATTGTTACTCCCATTTTACAGGTGGGAGTGCGGAAGCAGCCACATGTACCTCAAAGGCCAATAACATTCAGTAGATTTTTTCAGCTATCACATTTCCCTAATCTCAGCCCAAAAGGCAATGTTTGCTTCTCCAATAGACTCGTACAATCACCCGTTTCGCAAGAGTGGCCTAGCAACTCTCAGGCCGCCTAACCAAAAACAAAATGGCGGCCCCTACGGAAGCTTCGGCAAGCCACTGCCCTTCTTCCGCAACGACGAAACGGGAGAAGGGAGGGGTGGAGAGAGCGCGTGCGCCATCCTTCCCTCAGCGAGCACGCCCACTCGGCCCCGCCCCTCCTCCCCCATTCCCGCCGTCGTGATTCGCCGAGAAGATCGCGGCGGCTGGGTCTGCGATTGGACAGAGTTGGCGCGAACCCGTCTCGCGCGCCACTGCCGTTCTGAAGTGAATTGTGAAGGGGGGGGAAGGAGGACCACGACGACTCAGGAAACAATAGAGGAGCGCTCAGCAGCCCAGCGCGGGTAGCACGAGGCGCCTAGTGAAGGGCGGGCTGAGTCCTGAGGTAAACTAGGAAGGCCACGACGTCGCCGGCGTTCCCGAAGAGAGTCGGAATCATGGCGGATAAAGAAGGTGAGCGGAGCGGGCGCTGCTGAGGCGGGAGACTCGACTAGGCCTCACTCCCCCCTTCCCCCTCCCTTTCCGGCCTCTGCGCGGGCCCTGGCAGAAAAGCGCCTCGTCCAATCCCCGCGCCTGCTTCCCCGGCCCTGCCCCCTTTCCGTGGGAGCCGCCCAATGGGGCGCTCCTTCCTCCTTTCCTGGCACCTTCCCTCCCGCCCCCTCCTCTTCCCTCGCCTCCTTCGTGGTTCTCGGGTTCTTTGCGTGGAGCTGCTTTGTAATGAGGCGGGGAGGGCTGCAGGATGGCTCAGGTGGGCTTTTCGCAAGGGCGGCTCGCCGGCCTCTCAACCCCCCTCCCCCCCATGGGCCTTGAACAAACTGCGGCGGTTCCGCTGGCGCCGCTTCTCCAGCCGGGGAGGGAGACGCTCGCGAGGCGGAGGAGGAGGAGAAGAATTGGGGCGCGGGAGGGGTTCCACCGCCTCGTAAACTTCTGCTTCTGGGGTGGTGGTTATGTAGCATCATGTGTAGAATGTTCCTTTTTCTCCACGGGGCCCAGGGCTGCGTACATGGCTTCCTTCCCCTCGCCTCTTCCCCCGCCCCCGCTTTAGATTCTCAGCAACCTGTGAGGTACAGTAGGTTGGCGAGGGGGGGGGGGAAGAGTGTGTCTTAAAGGCACAGAGCCCTAGAAAAGAAAGAGAACGATGCCATTTCTTTACACACTTCTTCTTTGTGTTCCAAACAGCCTAGATGGGTTGTTCTGTTTTTAAGAAGTCCTTTTCTTTAGAGAAGGGAGTGAGCAGATTTCCACGTTGCTGTTTTTTGTTTTTTAAACTAGAACTCTTGAGATACACCTGAAGTCAGATTCAGGCTAGTGTCTAGGGGGAAAGAGGCACAATGCACAGTTAAATAAGAACATGCATAATCCAGGGATTCGTTTTCAGTAACAGAAGTTAAGCTTGCGTCCTTCAGCAAGCCACTGCCTACCCAGCCCCCAACTTCTTTTGTTTAATAATGCCATTTAGTGAGGGGAACCTTTTTCATTCTTGTCATTGCTCAGATTTTGAGAGTAAGAAGTGCTTGCTGCAAATTGTCCAGAGGTCACTCCTCTATTTTCTGTTTAGCCTTGTTTTAGCAGTGTTCAAATTGTCTCAGTTCTGTTACCTGAGTAATCAGAACAAAAGCCCTGTAAAGTAGATCTTGCTCCTCTTGCAGGTGGGAGGTTGAGAATACAGTAGTTTGTCTAAAGCCATCAATTGACAATGATATTATAAATGAACTTTGTGTGGAGATAGTTCCCAATGTGTTGGCATCAGTCTTTCTAGAGACACAATGGAGTGTGTCTCCAGGGGTGAAGTCAAACATTGAGGGGTGGAAACCTGTGCAGTGTGTATGGAGGTTCTGGGCTGCCCAGAGGTCAAGATCCCTGTCCTGGCCTTGCTGATGTGGTCCAAAGGAAATCCGAGCAATATTTTTGGCATCAACTTGGCTGCAGGAGTTGCCAGAAAGAGGTGTACAACTTACAGTTCAGCAATCCTTACAGCCACATCGTAGGAGTTATCTCTTAGCTGCATATTACAAGTTGGGGGCTGATAAATACTGCTTAGAGAATTCCTGCCTAATTTTGAATCACAGATTTCCTATCTGAGGTCTTACATAACTGCTGCTTTGGAATAGAATTTAACTTCTTGTTGCTGTTCAGATTTTAGTTTGAAAAAAAAAAAACTAAAGCACAGTAGAATAGTAGCTCTGATGCTCTTTAGGAGAAAGCTTTTTTCTATCCTGTTTGAAGGAAAGTGAATGCAGCATTGCATGAGTTTACTTGTAAACTATGTTATGATGCAACTGACAAACATGACTTACTTAGTGAAAATGATTGCTGCTGGCATAGAAAAACAATACCATGTTTAACAGTGCATGATTATGTAGAAGTATGTTCATTTGTGCCTAATGGGACGTATTCCCAAGGAAGTAAGCATAAGGTTGCAGCCATGGGTGATCTTGCTGGCCTGCTATGCTCCCTCAGTGATTAATCAGGGTGACACAGTTTGGGGCATGGAATAAATTCCTGTGTACAGAAGATGTGAATATCTTCCTCTCTACCCTAAATTCTAAATATATTTTGCTGGAGAGCTATGGTATGTGCCCATAAGGTTTTTAGGTTTATGTACCAGCATTAATTAATGCATTTTTTTCTTATAATTATCAGCTGCCTTTGATGATGCTGTGGAGGAGCGAGTGATCAATGAAGAATATAAAATATGGAAAAAGAACACTCCATTTCTCTATGATCTTGTAATGACCCATGCTTTGGAATGGCCCAGCTTGACTGCTCAGTGGCTTCCTGATGTAACCAGGTAACACACATGACTGCAGCATAAACACTCATTTAGTTGATTAAGGCCTATTCAACATAGAGGCTTACTTTTGAGTAAACATCCATAGGACTATGCCTGCATTTCTTTAGTATATGAACAAGTTTGTTAAACTAAGCAAGGGCCAGTTTGTGCACACCAACATTAAATCAGGAAATTTATAACTGTAGCTTCTTGTCTTGTTCAATCTAAGAAACTGCTTAACAGCTCTGGAACAAGCCATAATATTATATCAACTTCAAACCCCGGTTTAGTATACTGGCTTCTGAAGCTGGAAACTATAGTTAATTGGATGTACTGGTTTAGTTGTGGCAGAGGGAGGAGCAAAGAAGTTGAGCATTTCTCACTGATAAACAGATGCATGATGGAATGCAGCCAACATGTGAGCTTTGAATTTGAGTGTCCCAGAAAGGCAATAAATATTTTAACATCTATTGTAGCTCTAATTGCTACATTGTTTTCCTGCTTGCAATGTTTCATATTGTTGGGTAAGGAAAACCAGCAACTCTAGTAACAGTTTCTGTAGTAGTAGAAAGGGAAATTCACATTGACTCTATTGGTGTTCCTAACATTCATGCCAGTGACCCTAACGAGGAGTCAGTCCAAGTAAACAAACACCCTTTGACTTCATTGTTCCATTGTTTTTTTATGGCATTGTAGACCTGAAGGCAAAGACTTCAGTATTCACCGGCTAGTTCTTGGGACCCATACCTCTGATGAACAAAATCACCTTGTGATAGCCAGCGTGCAGCTCCCTAATGATGATGCACAGTTTGATGCCTCACACTATGATAGTGAGAAGGGAGGTAAGAGAATAAAATGGGAAAGAAGAGTGGGTTTCTTCCTGAATCTTCCTGATGTTTTATCTTATTAGGTTAACAAGGCACAGATCTTGGGGAGGACTGTTGGTGTTAGGCTAAGATAAAAAACTAAACCAATAAATGGCCCAGTTACGCTTTGGTTTCCAGGATGTATTTTATGTCCAGAAAATTGGATATACATTAAACAGTGCAGCTTAGTAGAAGAAGTACTTGTCTGAAATTGAAGTCTTGCTGTTACAGGAATTATGTTTCAACATCTGGTTGATTAGCAATATGTTGGCTTACTGTTGTCTTGAACTTTTTTGCTTAATAATAATAATAATAATTTATTATTTATACCCCGCCCATCTGGCTGGGCCTCCCCAGCCACTCTGGGCGGCTTTCATAAAAGCCAAAAATACAGTAATGGGTGATATAACATGTTACAGAGTGTTAATATGATATGTCAGCAGTGTTGTACCGATTTAAATATATCTTGATTGATATATAAAGCTTTCTAAAATCATATTGCTTAAATATACTTTGGGATATTGTTTTCCAAATGTAAACAAAGATATACTGTATTCAAAAAATGTCTTTTTTTAGTTCCATAATGTCCATATGGCATAGATTCTTGGTTTTAATTGGTTTATTTTCTAGTATGATTGACTTGAAACATGTAGCTATTATAAAAATGCCTTCTTTATTTTCAGAGTTTGGAGGATTTGGCTCTGTTAGTGGGAAAATTGAAATTGAAATAAAAATTAACCATGAAGGAGAAGTGAATAGAGCACGTTACATGCCCCAGAATCCTTGCATTATTGCCACAAAGACTCCATCCAGTGATGTACTTGTTTTTGATTATACCAAGCATCCATCTAAACCAGGTATTTGTCTGTTGTCATATCTGAACCTTGCTCCTTTTATATATGTACTTTGGGGATAAAATAAATTGACAGGCCTTGTTGATTCCAAGTATCGTACTGAGGAGATTATTTTTAAAGTGTTGGAAGATGCTTCTTTTCTCATTTGTTGTATATTAATGCATGCTTTGTTTACTGCCATTTAATTTAGTTTTGTTGGTTGAATCTAGGCTAGGAATGTATAGCAAGAAAATTAATGGTGTTCAGGATACAGAGACTGCTCTTTAGTTGTTTACCACAGTTGCTGGTCTCAGAACTGCCTCAGAAAGCAAGACACTTTCAAGTGAGGCTACACTAATCTGATTTCATGCTGGAACAGAATTTAAGAGTCATGTTTTCAGATAATTTATTAAGATTTGTGATGGACAAGCATAGTTTGAAAAACTTGAAAGCAGAACAAAGAAGTCTTTCGCCAGAGTGCTTTTTGAATCATCCTTCCCCAATCTCTTTTAAATGAAAGAAGAGGATGGTGGAGACTTTAAAAAGTACTATTAAGGACTGCTTTAAAGCAGCCCCTGTGGTGCCATTTCTACTATAAGCCAAGAAGAAGATCTGACCATATGTTTTAAGTGATTAATTTATCTTTGTTTGCTATTTTATAATACTGCATGAATAACACAAGCAATAACCCTATCTCCTTTGCAGACCCTTCTGGTGAGTGTAATCCAGATCTACGTCTTCGTGGGCATCAAAAAGAAGGCTATGGTTTGTCTTGGAATCCAAACCTTAGTGGTCATCTGCTTAGTGCGTCTGATGATCATGTGAGTATTGTATGCTTAGTTAGTCCAGATATACATAATGTACATATCTGCCAAATGAATGTTTCTTATGTTAATGTATTTTACCATTTTATCTCTTTAAGACCATTTGCTTGTGGGACATAAGTGCTGTTCCAAAGGAAGGGAAAGTGGTGGATGCGAAGACTATCTTTACAGGCCATACAGCTGTGGTGGAAGACGTTTCCTGGCATTTGCTGCATGAATCTCTCTTTGGATCTGTTGCTGATGATCAGAAACTTATGATGTAAGCAAAGTTATATATTTTGTTCACATTGAATTATTTCCCCTTGAATTATCTTTAAAAGTTGGAGGGATAGGCTCTTATTAATAGTTACACTTGCAATTAGTGTGTGTTAATTGGTCCATCAAAGGTGTTTCTTATCTTAAATTTCGTTTTTTATAGTTGGGACACCCGGTCAAACAACACTTCCAAGCCAAGCCATTCGGTGGATGCTCACACTGCTGAAGTGAACTGTCTGTCTTTCAATCCTTATAGCGAGTTCATCTTGGCCACGGGATCAGCTGATAAGGTGTCTGTCCAGAATTCACAGAAAACATTGCCTAATCCATAGTTGCAGAATTAAGGGGATTGTTATACTGTAGAAGAGTATGTGTTGTGTTGAATGATCCTAGTCTGTGGGGCTGTGGGCTGTGTACAGTACAATAAAGGAATATTCTTATTTATTAATTATGCTCTGGTTTTCCTGGCCAGACTGTTGCATTATGGGATCTGCGAAACCTGAAACTGAAGTTGCACTCCTTTGAGTCACACAAAGATGAAATATTCCAGGTAAGCTCACATAATATCATGTGACATCATTTTCTGATCATTTGACAACATGGCTGCTCTTAAAAGGGTCTTTGATTTTTCCTTCTCAGAATTGGCCTTACTATTAAAGTTTCAGACCAACTATTTACAGGTTTGCTCATCTCTGTGTTAGTACAGTTAGAAAACTTACAGCAGATATGTTGATTTTTCTGCTTGTGGAAAAAGCAGATTTAAAAAATTGGAATGGAATATTCGGGCAGTGAGGTTTAAGTGACTGACTTGGCTGACAGAAAAAAACATTGGCAGTTACAAAGAGAGGGTTAGAATACCAGAATAAGTGTAGGACAAGGTTACTTATTTGATGACTCAGAGTACTAATTTTCTTCATTTGTTATGGTGATAAAGTATGCATCAGTAAAGTGTGCATGTAATGACTAATAAAGACATTTGGAGACTTTTTGATTTCCCTAAATGCATCCCATTTGATGCATTGCACTTATTCCCAGGGGTGGAAAAATATAACTAATAGGTCTGGTGATACATCTTAAAGACTTGGGTGGTTTCATGATATACTAGCTTTATGAGGTGCTTCTAGAATTTAAAGTACAGGCAACCCACTATTTATGTGGGGGTTGTGTTCTGAGGCACCACTTGTGTCAGTGAAATTGTGTATCTTTGAAACACCATTGAAAAAGCTGGCGAACTCCTCATACTGTTCTGCCCTTTTTGTGGCTTTTCGTGTCACTTCCAGGTTTGGCGTGTATGCACAGTCGTGTACATACACACAGACTGCTCAAGGGAGCAGAATGCTGGCAGCCTGTTAGTCTGCTGTTGAGAAAGGTGCATTGGTGCTGATTTACTGCCAGACCAGGTTCAAGATTCTTGTGTTAATTCACAAAGCCCTAAACAGCTTTGGCCCGGAGTACCTTAAGGACTATCTGATCTTTTGTTCTCCACCTCAGATCCTCTGATGCGGCATGTATGCAGATTCCCCAAGCCCTTGAGGTTCCATTGGCCTCCAATAGGGACTGAGCCTTAAATGTGGCAGGTCTTGCCCTGCCCTGTGAAACTCCCTACCCTGTCGAAACAGACCGTCACAGTATTTTTCTTTAAACCAACCAGTATCTATTGAGTTTTTAAATTATGTTTTATAGATTGATTTAATTGCATTTTATATGTTGTAGGCCGCCTTGTTATATTTTATGAAAGAGTGGATTAAACATTTTCAAATAATTAAAGCGTGTTTAGCTTTCTGGTCATTGTGATTGATGGTATCCCTCCTCTGCTCAACTAATTGTGTAGCATATTTTAACTGTGAGCAGTTTTCAAGAGCAGAATAATAAATAGGGATATTAAAGTGGTTGGCTGGCATAAATGAACAGTTATTGTTTGATATACTGTGTAAGAACAATAAAAATTGCATCAAAACTGTGATAGATACTAAGGCAAAATGTTCCATCTCATCCTAACTGATGCAGGTTCAGTGGTCACCACATAATGAAACCATTCTGGCTTCCAGTGGTACCGATCGCAGACTGAATGTCTGGGATTTAAGGTAAGCCTCAGATGTGTGTAGCGTTGTGGAAATGCTGAGTTCACCAGAAGTGCTTTTTGTGTGTGTCTAATTACTGTCTTCATTTTCAGTAAAATTGGAGAAGAGCAGTCTCCCGAAGATGCAGAGGATGGCCCACCTGAGCTGTTGGTAAGTGAGAGTATTGGTGTTGCCACCAATTCTCCCCCCACTCCCCAAGAAAAAATGAGGTTTTATGCCTTTGTTTGGGCTTGGTCAGCTGGTGAGAGGCTGGCACTTGTGTATACCATCCTTGATCAGAGTTGAATAGTCCTAATGTGGTGTTTCATTCTGCTTTGCATGTACTCTTCCTTCCATGAACTATTTTTCAGCTTCCTGAGTGGCAGCTTCTTCCTGACACTCCCAGCTGATGTGTGAATGAGATGCTTTCTGAGTCCAGGATACTTTCTGTGACTCTTCTTCCATCTCAAACCCCCTCCCCCCAGCTGTGAATGAATTAAGCCCTGCAGTTGAGAGGGGGAGGGGAAAAAATAGAAATAAAAACAGATTAGCTCAATTGTGGAGTTAATACTTTATTGTACTTTAGACCTAGGTTTGGATTTTTATTTTAAATTTTGCCTTACTGATAGTCCAGCCTTTATTGAAGATTGGGGGGTTTTATGTTGGTAATCTACTATAGGTATCTATGATATGATTCACACATAAGAATTGTAACCCTGTTCTTTAAATATGTATTCTGTATTGCAATTGTGTACTTAAATAACTGTCTTATTCTCAATGTTAGTTTATTCATGGTGGTCACACTGCAAAGATATCTGACTTCTCCTGGAATCCAAATGAACCCTGGGTAATTTGTTCAGTATCAGAAGACAATATCATGCAAGTCTGGCAAATGGTAAGTACTTGGTTGATTATTTGATGGGAAAGTGAATCCAAAACTGTGTGCACAGAGCACCCATAAGATGCATATACCATAGATTACGGCATATTAGGCGACTGGGCGTATTAGACGACGCCCCAAATTGGCAGCTGCAATTTGGGAGTTCATCTTATAAGCCCAGTTGCCTAACACACTGGGCAACTCCGTGCCAGGAGAAAGCCGCCCGGCGCGGAGCCGAGCCAGCCGCCTGCTGCTTCCGAAGCAGCAGTGGGCAGGCTCCGTGCCAGGTGGCTCTCTCCTGGCGTGGAGCGGAGCCGCAGCCGGGGCGGATACCCGGCGTATAAGACAACCCCTGATTTTTTAACCTCTTTTTCGAGGTTAAAAAGGCATACGCCGGAATTTATGGTAATTTCAAACTGTAGAAGGAAGTCTATCTTCTTAATAAATATTTGGCAGTATAATAACTGAATCCTTGT
This sequence comes from Podarcis melisellensis, assembly GCF_964234715.1. Lineage (NCBI taxonomy): Eukaryota > Metazoa > Chordata > Lepidosauria > Squamata > Lacertidae > Podarcis > Podarcis melisellensis. The sequence continues at coordinate 58,066,217 of NC_138540.1, forward strand.
GTCTGACAAAGGTATTGAATTTGCTATGTGCTGGAAGTTACTTAGGGTAAAGTTTGTCATTGTGGTGTTTAGATTGTGCCCTTAGAATAGGAATTTGCTTAACTGTCAGATTGATACTTCTGTCTAATTCTTCATTCCTCTCTCTCTGTATAGGCAGAGAACATATATAATGATGAAGATCCTGAAGGAAGTGTGGATCCAGAAGGGCAAGGCTCTTAGATACTTGACCCCTTCACTCCTTGCTGTTTTGTTTCCTGTTGTTGTCCTCTCCCTGCCCTGTTCTCCTAAGTTTCTTGAGATTGTCAGCTGTGCCGTTTTGCGAGAGACAAACACATGCACTGTGCATTCAACAGCCCATCTGTAGATATTATCCATCAGCCTTGCTTCTAACTCAGAAAGTGAACTGTTGCTGTTGAAAGTTGAACCTGACTTGAGCTAGCATCACACAGTGGCTTCTTGGTTGACAATTTTTCACCTAAAAACTCATTGATTGAGAGCTGGTGTACACAGCCTGCTACAAGAAATTTTAATATAAACTATGCCTGAATTGTTTCAGTACAAGCGTTGGTAAGATCTGAATGTTTTCTACTGAGGGGAATTTTAGAGTAGAAGCTTCTCTCTATTTTATTTTTATTGGTCCCTCCTGATAAAAGAATATGTTTAGAGCTTTAGCTCTAGTCTTGTTTCAGATACAGATAAATCCAGTGCAGGGTCACCTATTCTTAACTTTGTTTCTAGCTGCTGTCCTTGATTAGAGTAAGTCGGTCTGTCCAGATAATGCCTGAGTTTTCTTCATAATACTTTGGTCCTTCTATCCTTTTCTGATGGGGCAACTTATGATGTGGATATGAATATGGTAGTCACCTATAACTGCACATTACTTTGCCCTCTTGTGTGTTTCTTGAACTGTGTTCTATTATCTTTCCTTTCTGTGGTTTTTTTTTAACTGGGGGGACCACCAAGTTATGAAAGTGTTTGTTTTCAGCTGATATATGTAATAAAGACTGATATAAAGAATGATTACATGATATTTCACCTTGTATCAGCACATCTCCTGTGAGAGTGAACTGTTCCACCAGCAGCCCATTTAACTTTCCATGAACCATACAAGTGCTTCAGATTAAATAAATTTGGTTTTCTATGTGGGATGTGATTGTCTTTTCTTTTCAAAAAAATCAACACTTTTTAAGTTTTCTGGAACCAAAGTGGCAGCTTAATTGTGTGGCTTCTAAATTGTTAATGAAGTACAGTTACGCTAAAGAATGGAACGGAATGATATTATGAAGTTGAAATCTTGAAATACGTGGAAATCACTTTGCAACTGGCAATGAGAGTACTGTATGATGTAAAATGGCAGAACTTGCTGCTGCCTGTGTTTTGAGGAGGGTTGAGAGTGGTGAGCTGCCTGTTGAAAAAACCAATTTGATATGATCTGCTAAAATAATACAATAAGCTGGCCACTGGAAAGCACTGGTGGGTATGTATCATTTAGTAGTTTGAGGCTGGAGATGTTTAGGTAACTCCTTTCCAGTTTAAAGTTTATTCCTACAGGTCTCTCTGGTTCTTGTTTCAAACTGGATTTCCTTTGCCAGCTCAACTCTGTCTGAAATACCCTCCAGCCTGGGCTGGATGTCAGAACCTCTCAGTTTTCATTCCCACCCAGCAGTTCTTGCTTGAAGGCATTCAGTAACCTTGTCATTTTTTCCCACCTACCTGATACTGTTGAGATGCAGAAGGAAGGCTTGTGCCCAAATCTCCCGACTCTGTAGGCCTAACTTTGTACTTTGGCTTGGATGCTGTGTCAGTGGGAGAATGGAAGTAATGCAGTTACTTTGGCCCCAGTGGTTCACATCATGGTTGTTACCTTGTACAGGTTTTACACATAACAGTCAATAGCACTCCACTAGTGTATGTTGCAGGTCCTTTTATCCTAAGTGTAGAACTGTTCTTGAAGATGTTAACCTTCAAACTAGAAAACACTCTTATTTGTAGAATTTTTACTCAGGTGAGGGTAATGGAAAGAAAATGAAGACAAAGCTGGTTGGTTTGCCATTGGGGTAGAATAGGGATGACTATTGACCAGTTGTCTTAAGTGGATTTTCAATCTGTTTAACCCTCTTGCTATGATATCAAAACAACACTGATTTTTCATCCATTAATAGCAAAATGCTCTATGTGTGTATAAAAAAGCATTTAATTAGGACTTCTGCTTCCTATTCATAACATGTCAAAATTACAAACTGTTGCCTAAAATAACTAAACAATCCTGTTCTCAAACAGATTTTGTACAGAATTATAACATTAAAGAAAGGCTGATTAATGTACTGACACGTCAGCTTTACACAAACCTTAAACTTTGAAGTTGTGCATAATGCACATCTGGTATCCTGCTGATGTGACATCTGTCCAGTGTAACTACCAGGTTTCAGACCATTTGCAGCCCTTTTTATAATAATAAAGATGCAAACCATCATAGTTTTCCTTATTGGCTGTGTCGTCAGATGGAGAGAATGTACTATCATTCCCACTAAAGACACAGCAAGTAAGTAAGGAAGGGGAAGGATGTCCATGCTTATAAATCCATGATTCAATCTTGGTCTTGTTTTGCTTGAGACTTGCAGAGTTGTCCATAGATTTCTAAGCAGTCTCTGTAGGGATTGAAATTGAGTAACCAGTTGCTCAATGAAATAACATTTCACAAGGAAATCAGATTTCTTTGCTGTTCTTTCCCTTGTGGGACTCTCATTGTTCCACTCAGCTTATTCCAGAGACCTGTGCTCATGACACCCCACATCTTTTGCCCTCCATCCAATCCAATCCTACCTTTCCAACAGCCTCTCTGATATTGCTGCCTGAATGTTTCAGCAGTATTTCTAACTGCACTATATCCTATGACATGTGACCTCATTTTCATTTGTCACCATCTACCCTACTGATTAGACATGAACCCTTGACTTTCTCTTTTGACACTTTCCACTTTTGCCTCCTGGCTCAGTCTATTGCAGAGTGGTATACAATGGTGGTTGCGAACCTATTGCTTGTGGCATCAGTTTGCCCAGTAGTGCTGCTGTTGTGTGTGTATGATTGCACTTGCTCTTAAAGTGGTTCATCTTTGCCTCTGTTTCTTGACCTGAGCACACCCCCTTTTGCCCATTCAGTCACCTTCCCTTCCCTTTCTCGTCCCTACAAGAAAATAGGAGAGGGAACAACACACTGACTGGAAGAAGCAGCTGACTACAAATAGGTAGATCAGGTTGTTGACCTGAGGGGCAGGGCATGTGTGTGCTTGAATCAATAGGGCATTTACTGCTCACTTCCATCTACCTTGTGGTAGCAGGCACTCTGCCTACAGAGGCCCTTCACCCCCCTTTTCTCTTTTTGCTAAGTGGATGCTAGAGCTGGCAGGCCCTTTATCTGCCTTGTCCTTATGACACTGGCTCATTTTCTTGTGGAGGCACTTTCCCCTCTTTATTTTCTTACCACCTCTCTTTTTTGTTTTGCTAAACAGAGAGGTTGCAAACTAGCTGATCCTTACCTGCGCACCTTGTGCTTGTGGTGTTAGTGTGTTTTCTGGCTATACATGCTGTTTAGGGTCTTTTTGCTGAACATTGAGCAATATTGGTCACAATATGCATTTTTGCATTTTTCTAAGGAGATGGAGAAGACAATGGTTCCAGCAGGACATTTGCCTTTTGTGGTGCTGGGCACGTTTTAAAGCAGTAACCTTTTAAAAGGTTGTAAAACTTACGCAGACAGGGCATTACTGCATATGTTTACATTTATTAAAATAAATGATAAGCACCAGCACTACTCTCAGAGGAAGAGACCAGAAAGATGCTGTACAAAGACAGAATTTACATTCTATATGGTTCCAAAAAACAAGTAATTTTGGAATGCTTTCAGAAATCTAGAGGCTCTTTTGCTGGCAAGCACTACTGTGCCATTTTGGGTGTCTCTCACAATCACTTCAGTTAAAAAGGCTACATTTTGTTTGAGAAAATGAGTGCGAAAAGGCAGGCTTGTGCTTGAAAGCTTTCTCTGAAAACCTTTGTTAAATGGACAGGGAAATGTCCACATCCTCTGCACACTGTCCAGAATTAAAATGTTCAGCCTTCTCCATGCCTAAGCTATCCTAGGTTATATAGTGTTGTCTGTTGCAAAGAAAGGAGCTTTTGAATGGCCTATCCAACAAGAATTTCACATTCTACTAGACCACCTCTTGTTAAGCAGAATTAAGATCGTAAATCTTTGTTCACCTGGAAAACACACCATGACCAACCTGTACACTTGTGAGTTGAAGCATCTTGGATCATGAAATTTTACATGGTTATATAAACTACTGCCCAACACTCTTAATTTTTGAATTCCTGACTGGGTGCCTCTTATACCTTTGGAACCCTAGGCTCTATCCATTAAGTCTTGCTGTGGCCTAGGGCAGACTTTTCACTTTCTTTGGATTTTACTCTGCCACTGAGAATACTTGTGTTCTTCTCCTGTTTTTTAGACTGAGCATAGGGAAGGGAAGTTTATAAAGGCCACACAATTCTCTCATACTCTTCTACCTTTAAATCCCCAGAAATGGCAACATCATATTTCCCTCCTCCTTCACACCTAACTATTCTCATTTGTTACACCTGCTTAATAACCTCTATTTATTAAGAAGCTGATCTTGTGTTTGTTGCTCTGAACCCCTTACAAAGGAATTTATCTACCCAGACTATGAGGACTGAAGTTGTTCATGCCATTCTCCTGCATGTTTTGGTTAAAGACTGATTTCTAGGCCAGCCCTACCAAAGTGACAGGAGCCTGTCTGCCAGAATAGAGCTAGGCCCTCAGTGGGAAGCAGTTCCCTACTATATTTGAGATATATGTCCCAGGTCAGTCATATAGAACATCCTGTTTCCCAAACACAAAGGGCTAGTCTGCAGAATACAGAGAGATACCTAGAGCAAGTATGGTAACTGGAAGGACCTATAGTGAGAATTTGTCACTCCTTTCTCACTGCTGCTTTCAGATTTTCTTGCAGGCTTTGCTTTCATGTGGATAGTGTTTCAAGAAAGATAGTAAAACCTACTTGTAAATTGATAGTTCCTGGTGTAAGCTGGCCCTCAGCTCTTCCAATTCTTGGTTCTTCTTCTGCTGAAGTTGGACTCCATTCTTCAGCTCCCTCAGCCTTTCTTCCATCTCTTCCACCTGGTCCTGTGGATGGAAAAGCATTGAAATGTTTCAGAAAGGGATGTAGCCTGCATTTTAAATTCACCATGTAGTGTTTTGTACCTGTTGTAATCAGGGCCAGCATATGGCTGATAATTATTCTAGAGGGCATCACATTTTGCTGTCCAAACACATATTTCACATCAGAAGGAGGAAAACCACAGCATTCGATCAGAATTGATCAGTTTAAATTGTTCATTCCCTTTTGTGAATTATATGCTTAAAATAAAAAATTGTTATTAAGATAATAAAAGTGTCTGTGGCTTATATAAATTATGCAAGTTAATTTGACTAACTTGTTTTGTTAGTCATGTGCATAGCTGGGAACCAGGAAAAACTCTTGCTAAGCCTTCCTTTGACTGCAGGTTTCACCTGATGTTGCTTATAAACTTTCAGACCCATCTCTGTAGCCTGAAAACTAAAAATGTCTTTTTTTATATATTAAAAAGGAGACATCTTTGCTTCTTGAGAGAGTGAACTCTATGCTTTTTCTTAGATGGTCTGGATTTTCTTTTTCAAGTAGAATTCTCATCTTTCATAAAGCTGTCAGACTGAAATTAAGTTTACTCATCTTTAAACTATATAAAGACCATCCACCTCACATAAGTGGCTCTGCAGAAGAATGCAATGTGTGGATGGAGCCACAGTTTTTGTATTACAGTGGTACCTCAGGTTACATACGCTTCAGGTTACATACACTTTGGGTTACAGACTCCGCTAACCCAGAAATAGTGCTTCAGGTTAAGAACTTTGCTTCAGGATGAGAACAGAAATCATGCTCTGGCGGCACGGTGGCAGCAGGAGGCCCCATTAGTTAAAGTGGTGCTTCAGGTTAAGAACAGTTTCAGGTTAAGAACGGACCTCTGGAACGAATTAAGTACTTAACCTGAGGTACCACTGTTATATAATTTGCCTTGTAGCTCCTTGGTTGAAAGGCAGAATAAAATTAAAATATTCTCAATTTTCCAGTTGTGCATAACTTGAAGTAGGATTGAAGAAGGAAGGAGTTGTCTTCACAATGTAAGCACAACGTATTGCTCAGAAACTAACTGAAAGCAGAGTCCGACTCATTACTGATGGCATGGTACTTTTGCAGGGGTGCCCTTGCCCCCAGCTGACTGAGATAATGCCAGCCAAACAGCAACTATGCTGATTTGCACTAGCTAAAACTGGCAGCCTAAGAACTCAAAGATTCGTGAAGTTGGTGCAGTTCAGATAAATACGGTAAGTGTTGTGTGAAATCTTGGGAAGATTCCTCCAGAGCAGATTTTGGGGACAGTGGAGGAAGGATGGAGAAGCCTCATTGTCCTAGTGGATGCCTGCTCATACTACATCCGATCTCTGCAACAGTTTCCACCCCCCTTGTATCACTGTGAAGTCTAGCAACTTGCTGGTGGAGAGAGAATCTCATGATACGGACTTCCGGGTTGACGTGATCGGTGTAATGGCGGATTCCCTCCGAGCTCCGGAGGGAATCGGCTCCACTGAGGACGGGTCTTGCCGCGCCGGCGACGCGGGGACCCTCAGAAACCGCAGGTGCTGATACCTGCGGACTTGGTGACTCAGCGGGCACCTTAAGCGCCCCCCCGACAGTCGAAGAGCCTTTTTAAAGGCTGCGGAGAAGGTACGGGGGGTGGCGTGGTGCTGAGAGTAAACCGCTATCTCAGTGGAGTGAAGCCGCAAGCCATTCACCGGAGAACGTCAACTTTCTACCTGAAATTTGGACTGGAAACAAACACCCCCGTGAGTAGAAGGAAATTTGGACTTTAAAAATTTTTTTTAATTGGGCGATCGGGGGGGATGTGCTAAAGGGAAGTCCGCACCCCCCCTTCATACAGGCAATTGGAAGCAAGGAGCAAAAACCTAAGATCGGAAAAAAGATCTTGTGTCTATTGAGACTGATAAGAGATTCCATTAATTCTTGAGAATAAGCTTTTATCTTTTTAAGTTGTGCTGGAGGGAAGAGGCGAATTTTGGAAACTTTTGTGACCCCCCCCCCCTGGACCTGGGAGCGTCCTGCATCAACCTAGCCTGAAGGAATTGGAGTTTGACAGCTGTCAACTGAGCTGTCAGACAGCTGAATAAAGGATAAAATTGTATCTCTTTGGTTTAAAGGTGTTACATATAAGTAGATGTGACTTGAAACAAAGTAAATAAACAACAGGTAAAAGGATTGTTGGCGTAGAACTTTGAACAATGGCAACCCCCCTAGGGGAAACTAGTGACATTACAATGGCTGCAGAAGGAAAATTATTAGCAGAAATAGAGAGAGCTTTCTTTCTCGTGGGAATCTTGCAAGAGCAGACCATGGAAATGGATAAACAACTTACGTCCTTGAGTTCTAAAATAAGCAATCCTGTTGAAGGAACTAAAGACTTGTTTTTGAAAGTCCCCGCAGTCGAACCAGAAAGGATATCCTTGGAGTTGGTGGAAAAGGAAGTCGGAGGAGGGAAAGTGTGGACAAAAAATCTTGAACAGAAATCTATGCTGCCAGGAAACAAAGAAACCCTTTGGATTACAAAACTTGAACAGACGAAACTGAGGAGAAAAGTTAAGGAAGAAGTCCCCGGAAACCATGGAATTTTGAAATTTAAAGGAATAAAGAAACATAACTGGGACTTCCTCCTCTTTTCTGGCCTTGATTATTTGGAGCTTGGGGGATTTTTGGTAGAGCCCTGGCAACAAGTTTCCTTAATGAGGTTTGAATTGGGAGAAGACGAAGCAATCGTGACAGACACCCTTCGAGACCTGAAGACCAGCAAAGAGGACTATTGGCAGAAAAGCCTGAGAGAGACTGAAAAGGATTTGAGAGCGGTGGATGTAAGGAATCCTGGCTAGGAGTCTAATGAGAGGAGAGTTATTTGGGAAGGGACAGATACCCGGGCAGGGAGGGAGGGGAAAACAGATTCTTAAAAATTTTAGAACTTTTGGTTATTGTAAATTTGACTCATATTTTAATATAAAAAAGGGGAATTTATGGTATAAAAATTTCGATTGATCTTAGAAAAAGGATTTATTGCATATAAGAGAATAGGATAATAATATTGGGCCTAATAGGGAGAATTAAATTGGAGAATAAGGAGAATAAGTTTAAAGAGGGAAATAAGAACTTGCTGATTTAAACAGGGGAAGTGGGATGTATGTGGGGGGGTGGGGGGAAGTCATATGTGTTGTTTGTCTTTATAAAATGTGAAAACCCAATAAAAATTATAAAAAAAAAAGAGAGAATCTCATGATACTTGCAATGCAAAATGCAGAATTTATGCTGAAGGCCAGACTGGTTTGTGGGATTATTTCAGCCATGCAAAAATATACCACAGCTACTGCTCAGGACAAATTTCTTAGAAGGCTCCGTGTTTGAGCCCGGAAGTCTAAATTATTCCTATTTTTATTGGAGTTACTTTCCTCAATGGATTGAAGATTTGTATTTTTAAACTACCTGCATGTTATACTTCAGCTTTGACATTTCCAGAATTGACAGCTAACCCGTGTTGAATTTTCAGCCATCCCCTAATCAAGACAGGGCCTTAGTCTTCAACCATTAGCGGGGGTGCAGGGTGTCTACACAGATGGCGGCAAGGATGGAGTCACAGTGGCAAGCCATGCATTATTTCAAAGGCATTTTCCTTACACTCCCCGTATTGCAGTAGTCAGGCCTGGTTCTAAAGCTGAGCCCTTGGTACAAATAAAGCACTGCTGAGATTCCTGATGTTACATAAGACTCAGTTGCTCTCAGAATTCAACTTGGCTGAATGTGTCATAGGCCGTTCCTACCCATTGAATGCTTCTTGCCTGCCTTGCCACAAAAATAGGTGGCTATTTGTGTGGTTCCAGAGAGGGATCTAATCACATGGTTTGAAGCAGGGGTGGTTAACCTTCTTTAGGCTGACCCCACATGCCACCAGTGGGTGTGGCCAAAAGTGCCCACACGGGCACAGCCCTCCTTCCCCAGCTGATCCTAAATAGCTGAGAGGAGGTTATTGCCCCCTCTCCACTCATTAAGCAACCAGTGAGAGAGTGATTTGAGCTCTGTTCCACCCATTTCAGTGCTGTGTGTATATAAATAATATGTGTACGGGAAGGAAAAACTGGATAGCTTCCTCACACATCTCAACAGCCTACACCCCAAAATACAATTCACTATGGAAATAGAAGCCAACAACCAACTTCCCTTCCTTGACGTCCTAATCTACAAAAAACCTGATGGCTCCCTAGGACACACTATCTACCGGAAAAAACACACACACCAACCGCTACTTACATGCACAATCACACCACCACCCTGCACAAATAAACTCCGTAGCCAAGACTCTCATCTCCAGAACCAAACGCCTGGCTGACAAAGACCACTTGACAACTGAGTTACAGAATCTCTCAAATGTGTTAATTGCCAATGGATACCAGCAAAACAGGGTTACGAAGCTAATCCAAAAAGAAACACCCCCCAAAAACCAAGACACAGAAGAAAACAATGGCATGGCCCTCCTTCCTTATATCAAGGGCACTACAGATAAAATTAGCAAAATCCTCCATAAACACAATATCAAAACAGCCTTTTGCACCAACCAAAAAATAGCCAATATCCTCAGAAACCCCAAGGATAAAATCCAGTTGGAAAACCAAGGGGTCTATGAAATACCCTGCAAAGTCTGCCCAGCCACGTACATTGGACAAACAAACAGACGAATAAATGCACGTATCGCAGAACACAAGAATGCCGTCAAAAAAGAAGAAAAAACTTCCTCTCTTTTCCAACACATGAAAGAAACAGGACACGAAATTAATTTTGCAGATTCCAAATTGCTCTTTAACATGGAACATCACCACAAGAGAATAATCATGGAAGCCATCGAGATAGAGAAACACCCTCACAACATGAACAAGCGTGACGACACATCCCGCTTGCCAGACATCTGGAAATTAGCCCTCCCCACAAAAACTGACACCAGATCCAGAGGCACACAGAACGCTATCACCAATCAACCACACCAGACCCAAACCCAGACCCTCTCCACAGATAAATTACAGACACCATCCAGTAGCCAAACCATGGTGGCACCTCCGGATGCTGCACCCCCCTGCAATCCCTACACAGATCTGGCTGACACAGGCCACAAAACCACAGCTCGCCCCTATACACGAAGCCAAGCCAGAGCACAACTAAGTGCAGTACAGCCATCTTCTCAGAAAAACTCTTCACAAAGTTCAAGAGGTCAAGACACAAAGACTTTAGCAACTAATCCACACCTAATGACCCACCTAAGTGGTACTCAGGATATCACTCAAGAAATCACTCAAGATATCCCTCAAGTAATTAAGGAACAAAAGAAGAAAAGGCACACTAGCCTGGGAACTTCCTCTCTGCCCAGAACATTGGAGGCTATACACCACACCCCCTCAACAGTATTTATAGGAACTCAAACACTGAGATCCTGCTCTGTTCCAGTAACAAGAAGCCGAAAGCACCAGCCTGAAGATGACGAGTGAGACCTCGTCGAAACGTCGCCTAGACACCCCAACTTTTACACGGGAAGACACCCGAGGACACCAAAACCTGCAAATATGTGTATATGTAAATAAAATTTGGCACTGCCCAAAGTGACATCTAGGAGAGGGCAGGGAAGTAGGGCGTCGGATCTGGCCCCTGAAATGGGGGTTAGTCACCCCTTGTAACACTCAAAAAAGAAGTAAATAGAAAAATGATTGGAGCCCAGTTTTTCAATATGTTCAGTGTAAGAAGAGGAAATGAAAAAACCAAGAGCGATCAGGGTGTTGCTCTTCCTTCAGCTTCTAAACAGAATAAGGAATGTTAAAAGGAAGTTTAAGTAAAAGGTCCTGCGGCATCTGTTTTCGCATGCACCTTGGTGAAAAGCTGCTAAAACCTCTGCAGGGATTATGGGAGGGATTATACAGGGTGAGTCTTTTAAAAGAGGCCCCGTGGAACATGTTTAGTCTGTATCCACGGGGCCTCTTTTAAAGGACTCACCCTGTAGAACCCAGCCTTTGGAGGAGCTTGCATATGTGACTAGAAGGGGTGGAAAAGAGCAGTCACATTTGCATAGCAAGGAATGTGTCTCACTCAATTCCTGTAAACTTCCTTGGACCTTAGAAAACGCTAAACCTTTTAATATACAGCATTTCCTACCATCTGTAAATAAACTTGAGTCAAGAAAGGCAACTGAGTCTCGTAGGAGCTGTTGATGGTTTGGTAAAATCCAGATATGGATGCTGGCCAGGCTAGTCTCCTCCCTGTTCCATTTAGAAGTAGTTCTTATTTTTAAAGAAATAGCATTTACACATCAGCCTTTGGTATTACTGTGTCAGTGCATTAAGTGAAAGGTCTACCTAGTCCATGGTTCTGTTTCCACAGTGGCCAACTGCATGCCTCTGAAAGTTCAGAAACAGGGATTTAAGGCCATAGTGATTTCTCTGTTGTGTCATTACCAGATGCTGATATTCTGAAGTACACTGCCTCTGAATGCGGAGGCGTCATTTAGCGACATGGCTGAGAACCACCGACATGTCTGTCCTCCAGGCATTTGTCTAATTCATCTAAAATAGTGCCTTTCACTACAGATCAAGTATGGAACATAGCAAGTCGGTTCATCTAGCTCATAATTGTCTAACACTGAGTGACATCAGTCTTTCCCAGTCCTACCTGGAGATGCCACAGATTGCATCTGGGACCGTCTATAGGTGCTGTGTCACTGAGCCATGACCCCTGTATTAATTCCATATAAATTATGTGTTAATGTGACATTTTAATATGTGTTAAAGGTGTGAGGTACATCTAAGACTCTGTACATGCATTTTCCTGGAAGGCAATACTTTATGCTCAGTAACTGTCTTTTAAAAAATCAATAAAATTTGTAATAATAATAATAAAACACATCAGGAGATATTTTGGGATAGTCTCAGCTGGGGAAGAAAGGATTAAGGCCACTCTAGATGCAATCCATCCCACTGAAAATCTCTCTCTGCCCCCCATTCTGGATTTAGGCTTGGGAGATAAGCTTTCCTGATTGCAGTCTTAAGGAAGAGAGGATGCTGTGGGCTGGTTGACTTCAAAGCCCCTCCTATTGGCTCCCAATAGGTTCTTTTCCAAGCCAAATTGTGATGTCTCTTGAGGGGCTCCCTATGAAAAAAATATTGCATGCACAGTATTAATATAGTCTTCTACCTGATGTGCTAGTTCTTTTTACAGGAAGGAAGATGTTTAACCTGCTCCTTCACTATTTCTCTCTCTTTGAGCTGATAGCTAAGATATACCTCTATAAAGGACCAGTCAGACAGAAATTTCCCTGGTACAGCCTGACAGGAGTGGCATCTCATTCTCCCAATAGTGTATGTGAGCTCAGATATTCTGGAGTCTGTGTCATGGCAGGCGGCATTTCATCAGATAGGCAGGTGCTACATCGACCTGCTTGGCAACTAGCTTTAGAGCAGGGCAGGCTGCAAGGCAAGGCTGTTAGGTAGCCTTTTCCAACTGGTTCCCTCCAGGGGTTTTGGACAGTGACTTCCATCCCCCTTCCCCATTGGCTAATGTGAGCTGGAGTCCAAATCATCTGGAGGGTACCATGCTGGGAAAGGCTGCCATCAGGCATACCTTGTACTGAAGAACTTCTTCGTCCCGTTTTTGCTTAATGAGCAGGATCTGTTGCTCCAGGTTTTTGTTCTGCAGCAATAACTTGCTGACCTCTCCCTGCAGTGGTCTCAGAGTTTCCTTTAATTTGTGAATCTCGCCCTGTGTCTTTTGCAAAGCCTTTCTGCTGGCTTCTCTCCTTTCTAAGAGGCGCATCAGCTTAGGCTCATACTGTTCTTCCAGGCCCTGACGTGTCTCCGCCACAAAGCTCTCAAACTCCATGGAAAGCCGCCTGCTTGCCTGCAGGTAGCAGCTGCTCCTTCGCCTCCTCGGAGCCTTCAGCTGTTCTCTCAACTGCTCCTTCTCTTTCTCACAAGTCTCTCTCAGTTGGGATAGCTCCTCTGAAAGCTGGCTGACCCTGCTTTCCAGTTCTTCCCGGTAGACAGCAAACTGGGCCACGTCGTGCCTCCTGTTTTCCAGTTGGTACTGGCACGCCACACATTCCCGAGTCACCCTAAAAAGCTTCTGTTTCACTTGCCGAATTTCATCCCGCAGACTGTCCCTTTCAAGCTCCACCTTGGCATGCAGCCTGTAGGCTTCGAGGATCTCTTCATGGGCTTGTCTGATTTCCTCAAGAGCTGGTTCCCGTAGGAGCATCAGTTCCTGAATAAGCTGGTCCCTCTCCCTCTCCAGCTCTTCCACTGCTTCAATGCACTCCTGAAAATGCTTTCCGAGATCCTCAATGCTTATGTCTTCTGCATCATAATATACTTCCTCGTCTTCCATGTCTTCCTGCAGCACCTCTGGAGAGCCTGTGCTTTCTGTGTCTTGAAGGAATGGCATGTTGATGGGGTCCAGCATCTCAGGGGTGTCTTCTCCATCAAGCTCTAAGAGTGCTCCTGGAACCCCAGCAGCTAGCTCTGAGAAGGCTTCTGCATTGTCTGAATCCAGAGCAGGCTCAGAGTCTGCCATCACTTCCCTGGAAATAAAAAGCAATCATGGAATCAGACCTACAAATGCCTGAACAACGGAGCTCATTGAGCATAGGTAGGCATTTGAGAAGCAGATGCATCCTCCCTCAGCTGAGAATCCTGCAAATGCAGAAAGCTTTGAAGAATTTGATGCTTTGTTACCAAGGCCAAGAAGTTAGCTTCCTCCCCCAACTTCTCACCATATATCCCAGCTGGTTCCCCTAGAGCAATGTTTCTCAAAGTGTGGGACATGTACCCCCAGTGGTACACAAAAGGGTTTCAAAGGGTAAATGGCATACATTTTTATTTTGCTTTACCATAGGTTTTTTTAGTTGTAGAAAACAATTCATTAAAATTTAGTATGAGAATGGTGTGCTATGTTAAAACAACCCCCAAATTATTTTTGCCCAAAAAGGGATATGCTGGTAAGACTAAACTCTCAAAAGGGGTACGCGGTTATTGTAAATTTGGGAAACACTGCCCTTGAACATTAATAATAATAATAATAATAATAATAATAATAATAATAATAATAATACCCCGTATTTCGCATACCTTATCTTTCTATTAATGCAGTATGATCACATCTTACAAACATTTAATTTGCGCAATTTCAACATGGTTGAAGGCAGGCTGGTTGAAATTATACAACTTAAATCCAATCAAGGTGGATTGCTTAGAAGCTATTTTTGCACCAGGCCCATTTGGGGTTACTGTACCTGGCGCAAAAAGGGCTTTTAAGATCTACTTGTTACACGGGCTCTGGGAGGACAGGGAATTTCCCCCCACTTTCTCCCCCTCATCCGCAAGCTGCAGGGATGGCTCCAAGAGTTTGGGTATACATTATTTTCTGTGTACCCTGTATGGGCAGAACCCATAATTCTCTTGGTGCGTCAGGGGAAAAAATCCAGGCACAACAGTTATCTAATAAAAATATCAGGACCATTAAAAAAACCACAAAGGCTTTTAAAATGTGCTCTTAATGAAGTAGTATACCATTGTTGTTCCTGTAACAATTCTACATGTTTAGAGACAACTTGTAACCTTGTTGAACAAGCCTCTATATGTTGAGTCGAATGTGGTAAACTAGGTATGGCTGAATAAACTTTTTCCGGTCTTCTTCCACCTAAGCCTAAGTGAATACAGCTGCCATCATTCTTCCCCCAACCCACCTTCATTTCCCTCACATCGTTTTCTAGACTGTAACCAATATGGGGCAGAGACTTATTCTCTTACTCTTTATAAAGTGCCATGATACACATGATACAAAAATGGGTATAAAATATAAATAACAAGTAATGGCTGGTTCTAAGAAAAGATCGGGGGTAGGGGAACCCTGGCGGAAATACACTGACCAGAACAGCTATATTAAGTGAATAAATAAATATACTTTAAGCATGTGTTGCATTGCATTGACAAATGGGGAGCAAATGAGCTAAGAGGTGGGTTTTTTGTTTTGTTTTGTTTTTTTGCCAGGCTACTTAAGTACCAAGGGGTCAGTTGGAGGGGAATCTGTGTTGCTTTAAGTCATTGATTACTAAAAAGAGGGCAGCTTTTTTATTTTAATTGAAAATGCTGACGCAGCCTCAGATGTACAGAAGAGAGTGCCCAAATGAGCTTGCATGCACGCTCTGCAAGATGGCTGAGGATGGATCAAAATATCACAGCAGGCAAGGGATATTATTGAGGGGCCCTGGTTTCCAAGCAAGCAAGCATTGTAGAGTAGAGTCATCCCCTGAAGGAAGAGGGTGTGTGCAGCAGCTGTCCACAGATGAAAGACCTCTTCACAAGATAAGGCTTGGGTGAATGTGCACTGTGTCTAAATGGCAGAGAAGGAGGTGTTTAATCCACTGTCCTTAAGAATGTGGAGCGCCTGAACAACTTAAAGAGGTAAATGTTCTGAAATAGAACCAGCTGTAGTGAAATACCCGATGGGCAATGTGAGCAGCACATTGAAGGGCCAGTTGGGTAACATGCACTTTAACGAGGGGAGCAGGGAAACCTCCATGGAATATTTAATGGGAGAGCACCTGCAGGGTGGCCCTGCCATCAGGATGTCGGAGACACAGGACACATCCAGGGAGCACCAGCCCCCTGCCCTCCAGAGGCCCATAGACATTTCAGTAAGGTGGGTACATGAGAGCTTCATGGCAGATGGTACCCCACCCCCTGTTAAGTTGTTGGGGAAGGGAGTGCCATTTGCATGTTCTGCTTCAGCTCTGAGCACCACTGGAGATTATTTTCAGAGATAAACCTTCTCTTTTCCCAAATAAGGTATTTTTCCACCCTTGTGAAAACAGCAAAGTGAAGCAGCCTTCACTTCCATGCTTGCTATTTCTTAGTAGCTGGATACAGAAAGCTTAGGTGAGGACTGGTGCAAAGCTCTTTGGTTTCAACTTCTGAATTAGGACCGGAATCTGTCACCAATCATCTATCTAGCAGCAGCACGATTCCTTCCTTGTGAAGATTTTTTCACAGGCAAATGGTCTCGCTGTCCACCCAGGCAGATTCAGACAGTCCCTGCTTCTCCCCCCTCCTCTCTGTAGCAGGATGTCGTGCATCCAAGCTGATATTTCTTACTTGGGCAAAGAAAAACCACGTACAAAGCCAGGGAAGACAGCCTCTTTCTCAGTGGTCCAGCAGCGGGTGAAGGCACTGTACCTTTCTTCCTTTTTCCAGTCAGGCCTGCGCTGGCCACAAATGGTCTGGCAGGCAACCCAATTGAGCCCACCCTTAATAAACCTGATGCTTTCGAATCTGAATTATTCTCCAACCACACCCCGTTTCCAAAACTGTTAGGTTGCTCCCCTCTCCCCCTTAAATGAGCCTAGTTCTTTTTAGCTTGGAGCATCTCCTTTCCAGCTACTAGAACAGAAAAGAGAGCCCACGCTCACCAATGAATGGTAGCAATTTAGCTCTTCTTACCTTTCTCTCCAGGAACCAAGTTCCTTGTGCCCCCGGCCGGACAGGCTTTTGGCATGGGGTGGGTGTGAGGTTATTAATAAAGAGTGCAAGAAACCGGAGCCCCCGGGGCCACCCCCACCTCAGTCTCTCTGGAAACGGCTGTGCAATTCTAGTGGAAAGGCTGACACCAGATCCCTGCCTACGGAGTGGGGGGTGGGGGAGGAGGCGGGGAAGAGGAGGCGGCCGGCTGGCAGGCCTCTCCACTCGCCTCCCAGTGCCAGAGGCAGAGTGGTTGGCGCTTGGCTCTGTCTGAACTTTCAGCAGCGGCAAGAGGAAGGCTGCATTGGGAGGGGCTGGGAAGGAGCAAGCCTCTTTAACCCTCTCTCTTTCCATCACCTCCCCCCCCCCTTTGCATGTATGTTGGCAGCCACATGTGAATGCTTACATGAAATACAGGAATGTCTAGAAACTGAGGAGACACCTGTGCATGCCGAGGGTCATGGACGTGTGCTTTCCAGTACTTGCTGCTGTTATGTTCCGAAGGTGTGGTGGGAGGGAAGACTAAATGTCTGGTTTTGTGATGGGAGAGGGAGAGGGGGAGAGGAGGAAAAGATGAGACCAGAGTAGTAATGGGTGGGCGTTAGGAAATGCATAGCCTTGCTGCGCAATCTTTTGTATGCCAGCTCAGTCCCACTGCGTTCTGTAGGGCTGCTTCTTAGGTAGGCATATACAGTGGTACCTCGGGTTACAGATGCTTCAGGTTACAGACTCCGCTAACCCAGAAATAGTACCTCAGGTTAAGAACTTTGCTTCAGGTTGAGAACAGAAATTGCGCAGCAGCAGCGGGAGGCCCATTAGCTAAAGTGGTACCTCAGGTTAAGAACAGTTTCAGGTTAAGAATGGACCTCCAGAACGAATTAAGTTCTTAACCAGAGGTACCACTGTAATAGGATTGCAGGTTAAGAATGAACTTTAATTGGGCAAAGATGACTAAGGTAGCAAGCCCTAAAGGGTGACTGGCAAAATATGAGGGGTTTGAAGGAGCAGAAGGCATCACAGAGGAGTGGCAGGGGGACAGTCCTAGTATTACTGTACATTAATATGGCATCATCCCTGCAAAAGGCATTTGGCCTTATGTAGCTCCCCCAAGTCCTGTTTGCTAACTGAGCTCTTCCTGCCTGGAGGACAATTGTCCAGGCAGCAAAATGCATCATTCAACACCCACGGGCAATAGCCCGCCCTGCTGCTGCTCAGTCCTCCTCACTCAGCTTTCTTCAGCTTCCTTGTCCAGGGATAAGGTTACTCGCCCTGGCTTGCTCCCTTGTTGGCTTTGAATTTCAGGTCAGAAGTGCAGTTGCACTGTGAACCCATGCCTCTCTTGGCTAACTACAAGAAGCATATTTAAGAGGAATAAAGGGTTATTTTTTAAAATAATAATAAAACACCGAGTAGTGCAAGCCACATGTCTCTCCCCTCTATTTGTGGAGGCGTTTGACTCAATAGCGTAGGAATGCTGTTAACTTGAACAATGTTTCGTGTGTGTATAAATACCCACCTAAATCTATCTAACGTTAAAACTGCCAGCAAGGTTACCAGTGAGGGTCAGCTGGGCTGGTAGAAAAGAGCCTTCTATGGCATAAAAATAACAAAAAGGAGTCTACTTGTGAAATGGCAAGCCCAGACACCTCTTTCTAGTTTATCCTAGAAATAACCTGTTTGGGGAAGGGGAACAGAGGGACATGGGAACTGTTGTGGGCTGCAATCAGATGCCTTGAGTTAGCCCTGCTGCTCTCTGTTTGTGGACATAGCTAGGCAACCAGATGGTGGTTTGTCATCTGCAGGGGAAGGGGGTAAGCAGATGATAATGCCTGAGGCGATGACCATTTCCAAGGACAATGCAACTTATGGCAGATTCAGAACGTGCTGTGCTCCAGAAGCAGAGATAGCCCCGTCCTGGAGCAAAATGTAGTGGTAAATTTTGGACAGCAGAGTGGGGTTTAGGTGAATTGGGGCAGGAAGGGAAGTACTTAGAAAATGAGTTTAGTGGCAACCCTACCCACTAGGGGACTAGGTAATATCAGTAATTTGAATAGGCGATTCTCCTTCAGACCCTAGTTTAAACACTCTTCATTAAATTTTCTGTAGTATTTCCCCACTAAGCCACATTTAAAGGAACAGCCCTATAATATACGTACTTTTGTACCTAGTCAGTATATAGGAGTTTGGTGCAGTAACTTCCACACTTTTTGCCCAATTTGGGCCTTCATGAGTTCAGAATGACTGCAAGAGGTCTGCAATGTACTGAAATAATTTGTGAGCGCATCATGGAAAAGATGCAAATTAGATAGCACAAAATGTAGATAGAATCAATCTTGTTACTCAGGTTCTTCTTAAGCAAGAAAAACTAGCTCCCAGAGCCCTGATATTTGATCTAATAGTGCATGGTCTGGCTGTTGCATACTTTCAAAGAGCTGGATAAATGGATAAAAGTTTGGTGTATAACAGACAGTTCCTATATCAAATTTTTATCCATTTATCCTGCTCTTTGAAAGTATGCAACAATCAGACCATGCACTATTAGGGCGGAATAGATTTTATCACCCACCCACTAACATTTTCTATCAGTGACAACACTCACAGTACCTTTCTGCTCTGTGTGTGATGTGCTTTTGCTTCGTGTGAACTAGCCAAAGTCAGTGCATAGATGTTTAAGAATTCTTTAATACTGACAACTTCACATTCCTTCACAGGAAAGCCATATTTTCCTTATTTGGCAGCATTAAAGAAAATCTGCATGCACATAGCTAATGAAAACAAAATTATCATGTATAACTATCTAACAGGGTAGGAATCAATGCTTTCAGAGGATAAGTTACAGTATATGGAAGCAAAGTTGTAAACAAACAAACAAGGTACAGCCAATATAGCACCCACCACTATAAAGTAACACATTAGTTTAACTACACACATTGCAGAGAGAAAGGAATGTTGCTGCAACAAGCCAATTTGAAATGGAGAGCAGAGGAATAAAAATCCACAGAGCAAAAATGGGGTAAAATCATAACATTGATTTAGAAAACTGGGTATGTAAAAAGGCATCTGCCTGGTGCTGGAATGATATTTAAGTAGCCTTTTTGGGATGGTGTTCCACAACTAAGGGACCACTGCTGAAAAGTTCCTCACTTGGTTGTATTTTACCTGGCATCAACACACAAAGGAGCCCCAGGTGATGATCTCAGGGTCCAGGAGCATGTGAGATGAGGCAGTACTTCAGGTACCAAGGGCACAGGCCATGAATAGCTTCAGCAGTCAAAACCAGCAGTTTAAATTGAGCCTGGAGATTGACTAGGAGTCAGTGACGGTGATAAGCATAATATTTCCATAACAACCTACCCAGTCCTCATTAGCACCCAGGCAGCGATAATTTCTACCAACTAAAGTTCCTGAGTTGTTTTCAAAAGTAGCCCCACATACAACAACAGGAGATTATCAGGGCATGAAGCCGCATTCTGTCCAGGTAGGGTTGTAGCTGGTGCAGCAGTCTAAGGCTCTGGGTGCTCCAAGCCTCAGAGGCCATGTGCCCCTAATGGCAAAGGTGGGTTAACAAGCACCCCAAAGCTTCAGACCTGTTATTTTAGGGCAGAGCAGGGGGGCAACTTGTGGCCCTCCAAATGTTGGGTTACAACACCTGTTATCCCTGATCATTGGCCGTGCTGGGTGATAGCAACACTTTAGCAGTCATTGGTACAATTAATGAACAGCCTAGCTGGAATGCAATGATCTCATTCACATGTAACATTGAGCCAAACTATGGCTTAGTACAAATCAGCAAATGTGTCTGCTCCTGAAAACGATACCATGGCCATGTTGTTCCTCCTGTAGTGAATCTGCTGCTTGCATTGCACTGACCTAAGTTGTGGTTTCATAGAATTGTTGTCTTGGAAGGGACTCCAGTGGTCATCTAGTCCAACCCCTGCCATGCAGGAATCTCAGCTAAAGCATCCATGACAGCCAGCCACCCTCTGCTTTAAAACCTCCAGTGAAGGAGATTCCACTGTTCTACTGTCAAACAGCTCTTACTGTCAGAAAAGTCTTCCTAACATTTCGTTGGAATCTCATTTATTGTCATTTGAATCCATTGGTTCAGACCCGGCCCTCTGGAGCAGCAGGAAACAAGCTAGCTCCTTTTCCCCTGTGACAGCCCTTTAGATATTTGAAGATGGCTATCACATCTATGGAAGTGAGAGCTGGACCATAAAGAAGGCTGATCGCCGAAGAATTGATGCTTTTGAATTATGGTGCTGGAGGAGACTCTTGAGAGTCCCATGGACTGCAAGAAGATCAAACCTCTCCATACTGAAGGAAATCAACCCTGAGTGCTCACTGGAAGGACAGATTGTGAAGCTGAGGCTCCAGTACTTTGGCCACCTCATGAGAAGAGAAGACTCCCTGGAGAAGACCCTGATGTTGGGAAAGATGGAGGGCACAAGGAGAAGGGGGCGACAGAGGATGAGATGGCTGGATAGTGTTTTCGAGGTTACCAGCATGAGTTTGACCAAACTGCGGGAGGCAGTGGAGGACAGAGGTGCCTGGCGTTCTCTGGTCCATGGGGTCACGAAGAGTCGGACACGACTAAACGACTAAACAACAACAAATCACATCTCTTCTTAGTTTCCTGCAAAATACTGACAGTCTGAAGGGTCTGAGGAGAGAGAGGTGGTGCCATGGGGAGTTGCAGTACAGTGGATGCTTGGGTTGAGAATGTGATCCGTGCAGGAGGCACGTTCGCAACCCGCAGCACTGCGTCTGCGCATGCACGTGTTGCGATTCGGCACTTCTGCGCATGCACAACCTGAAGCGTCTGTAACTCGAGGTATGACTGTATAAGGAAGAGTCTTAAACTGCACTCCTTTATCCAAATTTCCAATTATCTAGTCAGCAACTCTTTCGGAGAATGGCCTATAATATCCTTTTCTCAGGTGACCAGCCACTTAAGCACATTTGGCACAAATGAGGTTTTGTTCCACCTCCTCCACACCCTTTCCTCAAGCCCAGCAGAAGCATTCATTCTGTTGGTTGTTCTGCGCCTCTTCCCTGTATCTCCCTTCTTCTTCCTTCTCTTCCTTCCATCATTAGCCAACTGCATTTTCAGCCTTCCAAGTCATTAAGCAAAATCGATTTGTATTTAGCAATCTCTGTGGCTCGCTGCTAGCTAGAGATTCCCCACCTCCAGCTCCTCCTCCACAAGGAGGTTTGTGTGCAAACCATGCTCCATTGGCAAATCAAGATCCGCTGATTTAATTGCTTCATTTTCTTCAGACTGACTTCCACAACCATTAAAAAGAGAGAACACAAAGCTTGCCTCTTTCTGTCCAAATCCTTGTTCTTTTGTCTTTTGTCTTGTTCTCTCTCTCTCTCTCTCTCTCTCTCTCTCTCTCTCTCTCTCTCTCTCTCTGTCCCTTCTCCCATATCGCCTGCCAAAATAAGGCAGAATCACACACACATTTACAGTATAGTAGAGAAGTTAGTCTGCAGTCTCCATCTTGGAACTTCATGGCAACAACATCCAACCTTGTTGTTGTGGTGGTGGTTGTGGTTGTTATTTCTGGTTTGATTTTTAGTTTTCCTCATCCTCCTGCCCCTTGCCTTGCATAGCATCTTGCCTGATGAAAAATTCTGCAAAAACCTGACACATATTTGTGACTTTTTAGTTGGTACTGATAAAGTTACTATCCGATTCTGGGTTATTTGTATCAGTCATTCATCTGACTTGCTATGGTTCTGGGGCATTGTTGTTTGATGAGGGTACTGGGAACTATTTGCTTAAATATCTCATGCCCACCTGCCTCACAGAATTCCCAGAGCTGCTTAGTGAAATGGAATGATTGTTACACCAGTGTATATGCCTGTCGTGCAGCCTTCCCCAGCCTGCTGCTGCCCCTCTCCCCAGGCAATGATGGCTGGGGCTAATGGGAGCTGTAGATCAGAACACCCGGTGGGAGAAGGCTGCTGCAGTGTCCGTCTCCCCAAGATCCAAGCATGTTCTTAGCACTCCATTGGTTTACCCAGCGGTGACCCTGCTATGGCACAGCTCCTGGGGCGTGGCTGCTATTTTCAGGTGGGATGTAATCACATACAGTGGTACCTCAGGTTACATATGCTTCAGGTTACATACACTTCAGGTTACAGACTCCGCTAACCCAGAAATAGTACCTCGGCTTCAGGATGAGAACAGAAATCCTGCTCCGGCGGTGCGGCGGCAGCAGAAGGCCCCATTAGGAAAAGTGGTGCTTCAGGTTAAGAACAGTTTCAGGTTAAGAATGGACCTCCAGAACAAATTAAGTTCTTAACCCGAGGTACCACTGTACCAGCAAATTCAGGTAGTGCAGTTAAAGTTGATTTGGCGTCCTTGCAGAAGAAATCTGTTTCCTGCTCTAAACTGGACTTTTTGCAATAATGAAAGTAATGGGGAAATGCATGGGAAGGTGTCTCATGACAGTTGTTTGATGCAACATTGCATAGCCTCCAGATGAGCAAATTGGAATGAATGCTCAATGAACAGCCGGCGTAATATAAACTCCCTGCAAACATCAGGGTGAATGCTGAATGAGCAGGTTGTCTGGAAGCAACCTTTTCATTTAAACGGAGCTCTTTTACCCCAGGTGTAGAGATCTCCCCCTTTAGTGTTCCTTCTTCTTTGCTGTCTCCCTTTCCTGATTCCATCAGAGCTCTTCAGTGATTGTTTCCCTCATTTTCTGTGTGCTGTTTTTACTGCCGCTGGCTGCTGGGAGGTGCAGGCAGAAAATGGGGCTTGGATCTTCTCCAGTTTTTCAGGCGGAACTTTAAGTCCCGGCATTATTCACGCTTGAGCTTTTTGCTTCTGCTGCAGGGGGAGCCCAGCCCATCCATTACAGAACAGTTGTTATTTATGTAATTGCAGAAGCACTTAAGGCTCAGGGTTGGCATCCACAGACTAAGTGAAAAGGGAAAGTTGTATCAAGAGGCATCCTGAGAACAGGTTCAGCATAACAGCAAACCATCCCTTGACAGGCACTCATTGCCAAGAGTTAGTCAAATGGCTTTCTCTCAGCCTCAGCACACACACACACACCCGCCCAATACTCAGCAAACAAATTAGTACTGGCCTACCAAACAGGGTTGTTGTAAGGACTCATAGAATTGGAGAGTTGGAGGGGACCCCGAGGATCATCTAGTCCAACCCCCTGCAATGCAGGAATCTCAATTAGATCATACAGGATAGATGGCCATCCAACCTCTGCTTTAAATCTCAGGACAAAACAAGCTAAGAGGAAGGCATGTTTGGCAAACCCTCACCATGATCAACTCCTGCCTGGAAACCTATGTCTCCACTGTGGAAGGATGTGTGGATCCAGAATTGGCCTCCACAGTCACCTATGGACTCACCGCTAAGACTGTGTTCATGGAAGACAATCTTACTCGGCTATGAGTGATCGCCAAAGAAGAAGAAGCTTTAAAACCTGCAAGGAAGGAAAGTCCAAAACTTCCCAAGGGCGTCTGTTCCACTGTCAATGCTTATGAAGTGATTTATGCTGCAACAATAATTTTTTTTTCTTCAAAAATGCGACATAAATAGTCTCATATTTACTTGAAACACTTATAACATTAGTATACCGTCTTTCCTCCAAGAAGCATGCATGGTCCTCCGCCCCCATTTTATTCTCATAACAACCCTGTGAGGTAGGTTAGGATGCAGGTAGTGACTGTTCCAAGGCTGCTTCCACTATGGTACTACAAGCTTCCCCAACCTGGTGCCCTCCAGATGATTTGGGGTACAATACCACCAGCCCCAGCCATCATGATCCATAGAGAGAGCATTAGAATGATTTTGTTCTAGCAGAGCTCTTCCTGTGACTTCATGTTGAGGGTTCGTAAAGGAATTCCACAAGGGGGACTTTTCTTGCCCTACAAACAGAGTGGTCAGAGGAAGGCTAGGATAGGCTCCCTGGGCCCTTAAGGGTTGTGTAGTAGAAGAAGGGATTTTGGCAGGGTCAGCTGCTTGCATGGCCAATGTCCAAAGGGCCTTGGCTTCATCTTCCTCTGGTCATCCTACACAGAAATGAAGGGAAGGGTTGGGAAAGTGCCCAAAGGCAGGAGAGTCAGCTGCCTGGGGTCTCAGTTCTCAGTCAGGAGGGTACCGCAGACATGGATGATTGGTCCCTTTCCCACTAGGGGAAATGCTTTGCTCAGCTGCCTTTAGCCAGCTTTCCGATCTCATCTGAATGCTGCAGGCCCAGGAGATGCCCTGGAATCATGAATTTCTCCCTCTGCCCGTTCCTGAGAGAAGAGGGTGCAGAGAACATTTGGATCATGTCCTCCTGGGGAAAATCTGAATCACCACATTTGCTGCAGCTGTTGGTGATGATTTTCCAAAGAAGGGAAGATTTGCTCGGAGAGTGGTCTCAGTTTTGCATCATGTCCAGAGTTGCAAGAGTCGCCCTCCCCCCTCCCCGTCTCCTCCTCTCCCCTGGGAGCTGGCTCTGCCCCTCCCCTCCAGAGGCTGATGTGCTGGCAAGAAAGGCTCAGAAACAAAACATGGGCTTGCGATGAGGATTTTGGTGACCCTTTCGGGAGGTCGAGGCACCTCTTTGGCCACAAGAGGCCGCTACAGATACAGATATCAGTGGTGAGATTTTTCTGTGTGTGCTTGGCTCACACATAACAAGTAAATACAGTGCAGTGGAAATAAAGGTTGCAAGGCAATACTCGCTGGTCAGTAGATCTCCCAATTCTCTACCTAAACCAGCTGCTTATCATACATTCCCTCAAATTTATCTCTTACTTTGACAACAGTGTGAATAAATTCTGTATCCTCACCCCCTGGCCTTGGGCCAGTTTCCCTCTCTAATCCTAGCCTACCTCACAGGATCTTTATGATGATAAAATATGGAGAAGGATGGCTCATGTGCACCACCCTGAATTCCTTGGAGAAAAAGTGGGATAAAAAACCCCACAATAAATAAAGGGTGAGAAACAGGTCAGTGGCCCAAACAGATAAAGTGATAGCCCTGAATGCTAGCATGTCAAAATTTTGCTCTCTGCCCTTTTCTTTGGGTGTCCATGCAGTCATGAAGAGTCAGACATGACTAAACGACTAAACAACGACAACCTGCATCATGCACCAGGTTAAAAACATATATAATGCAAAAACAAAACTCCGAAGAAAGTGTTGCCATGTCAACAGCCACAGCTGCAAGTTCTTATCAGGCTGGGTGTGGCAAGAATATTTTCCACTCTTCCCTCCTCCCCCGCCTTTCTTACCTGCCTTGGAACCCATTCAAGGATATTGGGCAACAGGTGAGCATGCAATTGGCTGCAAGGCAGAGCACGGATGGGGAGGGGACTTCAACTGAGCAGGCAGGAAGTCATCAAGAACAAAGGCGTCCCAGAGTGACCTGGGCTGGATATCCAAGCAGCAGGGAGGGCAGTGTGGGAGGGGACCAGAGAACAACCAATGAGGTGGGATAGGTCTAGGAGCAGCCAGCCTGATGTGCAGCTTCATCCTGACAGGGGCCGTAGCCAGGCCAGGTGTAGGAAAGACGACAGGCTCTCCTGCACCTTGAGAAGTGCAGGAAATGCAATGTCGGCAGTTGTTCTTTGTCATGCAGACTGCACCTACTAAAACTGCGTCTTCCATGTGGCTACTCGTGTGGGAGCCCAATCGCCTTTTCAGTATGGGCCCCTTGATGATGCCGGTTTGGTGAAAGTACCAGACAGGTTTGCCAATTAGCCACAGCTAGAGAGACAATTAGTGATGTATGGAAGTGAGAGTTGGACCGTAAAGAAGGCTGATCGTCGAAGAATTGATGCTTTTGAATTATGGTGCTGGAGGAGACTCTTGAGAGTCCCATGGACTGCAAGAAGATCAAATGCATCCATTCTTAAGGAAATTAGCCCTGAGTGCTCACTGGAAGGACAAGATCGTGAAGCTGAGGCTCCAATACTTTGGCCACCTCATGAGAAGAGAAGACTCCCTGGAAAAGACCCTGATGTTGGGAAAGATGGAGGGCACAAGGAGAAGGGGACGACAGAGGATGAGATGGTTGGACAGTGTTCTCAAAGCTACAAACATGAGTCTGACCAAACTGCGGGAGGCAGTGGAAGACAGGAGTGCCTGGCGTGCTCTGGTCCATGGGGTCACGAAGAGTCGGACACGACTAAACGACTAAACGACAACGAGAGAGAGACAATGTTCTTCCCCCTGTGCCTACACCGTTTTGAGCACTTAATTCTACTCTCCCTCTTTTATAAATGCCACCATTAAAAGCACCTCAAGAACTGGATTTTGTACTGTAGTTGTTGTTGTTGTTGTTTAGTCGTTTAGTCGTGTCCGACTCTTCGTGACCCCATGGACCAGAGAACGCCAGACACCTCTGTCCTCCACTGCCTCCCGCAGTTTGGTCAAACTCATGCTGGTAACCTCGAAAACACTATCCAACCATCTTGTCCTCTGCCGTCCCCTTCTCCTTGTGCCCTCCATCTTTCCCAACATCAGGGTCTTTTCCAGGGAGTCTTCTCTTCTCATGAGGTGGCCAAAGTACTGGAGCCTCAGCTTCACAATCTGTCCTTCCAGTGAGCACTCAGGGTTGATTTCCTTCAGTATGGAGAGGTTTGTTCTTCTTGCAGTCCATGGGACTCTCAAGAGTCTCCTCCAGCACCATAATTCAAAAGCATCAATTCTTCGGCGATCAGCCTTCTTTATGGTCCAGCTCTCACTTCCATACATCACTACTGGGAAAACCATAGCTTTAACTATACGAACCTTTGTTGGCAAGGTGATGTCTCTACTTTTCAAGATGCTGTCTAGGCCTGTCATTGCCCTTCTCCCAAGAAGCAGGCGTCTTTTAATTTCGTGGCTGCTGTCACCATCTGCAGTGATCATTGAGTCCAAGAAAGTAAAATCTCTCACTACCTCCATTTCTTCCCCTTCTATTTGCCAGGAGGTGATGGGACCAGTGGCCATGATCTTCGTTTTTTTGATGTTGAGCTTCAGACCATATTTTGCGCTCTCCTCTTTCACCCTCATTAAAAGGTTCTTTAATTCCTCCTCACTTTCTGCCATCAAGGTTGTGTCATCTGCATATCTGAGGTTGTTGATATTTCTTCCGGCAATCTTAATTCCAGCTAGGGATTCATCCAGCCCAGCCTTTCGCATGATGAATTCTGCATATAAGTTAAATAAGCAGGGAGACAAAATACAGCCTTGTCGTACTCCTTTCCCAATTTTGAACCAATCAGTTGTTCCATATCCAGTTCTAACTGTAGCTTCTTGTCCCACATAGAGATTTCTCAGGAGACAGATGAGGTGATCTGGCACTCCCATTTCTTTAAGAACTTGCCATAGTTTGCCGTGGTCGACACAGTCAAAGGCTTTTGCATAGTCAATGAAGCAGAAGTAGATGTCTTTCTGGAACTCTCTAGCTTTCTCCATAATCCAGCGCATGTTTGCAATTTGGTCTCTGGTTCCTCTGCCTCTTCTAAATCCAGCTTGCACTTCTGGGAGTTCTCGGTCCACATACTGCTTGAGCCTTCCTTGTAGAATTTTAAGCATAACCTTGCTAGCGTGTGAAATGAGTGCAATTGTGCGGTAGTTGGAGCACTCTTTGGCACTGCCATTCTTTGGGATTGGGATGTAGACTGATCTTCTCCAATCTTCTGGCCACTGCTGAGTTTTCCAAACTTGCTGGCATATTGAGTGTAGCACCTTAACAGCATCATCTTTTAAAATTTTAAATAGTTCAGCTGGAATACCATCACTTCCACTGGCCTTGTTATTTGCAGTGCTTTCTAAGGCCCATTTGACTTCACTTTCCAGGATGTCTGGCTCAAGGTCAGCAACCACACTACCTGGGGTATACGAGACATCCATTTCTTTCTGGTATAATTCCTCTGTGTATTCTTGCCACCTCTTCTTGATGTCTTCTGCTTCTGTTAGGTCCTTTCCACTTTTGTCCTTTATTATGGAAATCTTTGTACGAAATGTTCCTTTCATATCTCCAATTTTCTTGAACAGATCTCTGGTTCTTCCCATTCTATTGCTTTCCTCTATTTCTTTGCATTGCTCGTTTAAGAAGGTCTTCTTGTCTCTCCTTGCTATTCTTTGGAAATCTGCATTCAATTTCCTGTATCTTTCACCATCTCCCTCGCATTTTGCTTGCCTTCTCTCCCCCGCTATTTGTAAGGCCTCATTGGACAGCCACTTTGCTTTCTTGCATTTCCTTTTCATTGGGATGGTTTTCGTTGCTGCCTCCTGTATAATGTTACGAGCCTCCATCCATAGTTCTTCAGGCATTCTGTCCACCAAATCTAAATCCTTAAACCTGTTCCTCACTTCCACTGTGTATTCATAAGGGATTTGACTTAGATTGTATCTTACCGGCCTAGTTGTTTTTCCTACTTTCTTCAGTTTAAGCTTGAATTTTGCTATAAGAAGCTGATGATCTGAGCCACAGTCAGCTCCAGGTCTTGTTTTTGCTGACTGTATAGAGCTTCTCCATCTTTGGCTGCAGAGAATATAATCAATCTGATTTCGATGCTGCCCATCTGGTGATGTCCATGTGTAGAGTCGTCTCTTGTGTTGTTGGAAAAGCGTGTTTGTGATGACCATCTTGTTCTCTTGACAGAACTCTATTAGCCTTTGCCCTGCTTCGTTTTGATCTCCAAGGCCAAACTTGCCAGTTGTTCCTTTTATCTCTTGACTCCCTACTTTAGCATTCCAATCCCCTATAATGAGAAGAACATCCTTCTTTGGTGTCACTTCTATAAGGTCTTGTAAGTCTTCATAGAATTGGTCAATTTCAGTTTCTTCAGCACAAGTAGTTGGTGCATAAACTTGGATTACTGTGATGTTAAAAGGTCTGCCTTGGATTCGTATTGAGATCATTCTATCATTTTTGAGATTGCATCCCAGTACAGCTTTCGCCACTCTTTTGTTGACTATGAGGGCCACTCCATTTCTTTTACGGGTTTCTTGCCCACAGTAGTAGATATGATGGTCATCCGAACTGAATTCACCCATTCCCGTCCATTTTAGTTCACTGATGCCCAGGATGTCAATATTTATTCTTGCCATCTCATTTTTGACCACCTCCAACTTACCCAGGTTCATGGTTCTTACATTCCAGGTTCCTATGCAATATTTTTCTTTACAGCATTGGACTTTCCTTTCGCTTCCAGGCATATCCGCAACTGAGCATCCTTTCGGCTTTGGCCCAGCCGCTTCATCAGCTCTGGATCTACTTGTACTTGCCCTCCGCTCTTCTCCAGTAGCATGTTGGACGCCTTCCGACCTGAGGGGCTCATCTTCCAGCGTCATATCTTTTATATGCCTGTTGTCTTTGTCCATGGAGTTTTCTTGGCAGGGATACTGGAGTGGCTTGCCGGTTCCTCCTCCAGGTGGATCACGTTTGGTCAAAACTCTCCACTATGACCTGTTCATCTTGGGTGCCCTGCTCGGCATAGTTCATAGCTTCTCTGAGTTCTTCAAGCCCCTTCGCCACGACAAGGCAGTGATCCATGAAGGGGTTTGTACTGTAACTGAGCTCAAAAAGAACAAACCTTTTGCCTGCAACTTTGTGAGTGCAGAAAATGACCCTATAAGGAAGGGAGACGACTCACCAATGGATTATCTATCTAATTGTCTGTCTGTCTATCTGTAGAAGTTATGTGGTTTTCTATTTTGCTAGCCCTGATTTGGAAAATAACAAGTTGTGGTGTGTGGATTTGTAATCAGGCCAGTGAGGAGGGCTTTTCAGCTAGCTGGAGGTGTCTTAACTCAGAGGTGCAGCACCCTCCTTGTGAGCAGAAGCCCCTGGGCAATTGCCCCTGGTATCTCCAATCAAAAGGATCCCAGGGACCAGGACAGGGAAAGATCCTTTCCCACCCCAGATCCCAGTGAGCCAAGGAAGGCATCACTGAGTTAATGGCCCAACAGTGCAAAGCAGCCTCCACATCAAGGCCACCACCCTGCGTTGAGTAATCATGGCAGTGTGTAATCAGAACCAGTGTGGTGTAGTGGTTAGAGCAGGCTTCCTCAACCTCGGCCCTCCAGATGTTTTTGAGACTACATTTCCCAGCATCCCTGACCACTGGTCCTGCTAGCTAGGGATCATGGGAGTTGTAGGCCTAAAACATCTGGAGGGCTGAGGTTGAGGAAGCCTGGGTTAGAGTGTTGGTCTAGGTAGGACCTGGGAGACCTGGGTTCAAATTCCTACTCAGCCATGAAGCTGCCCTTACATCAGTAATAATCTCTCAACCTAACCTTCCCACACATGGGGATAGTGGGGTAACTATGTATACCACCTTGAATTCTTTGGAGGAAAGGCAGTAATAATAAATAATTTTAACTAAATACTGCAGATGGGAAGCTGAGGCTGAGCAAGAGGTGCTTGCCTAAGACCCACCAGTGGGACTACAGTGGTACCTTGGGTTACATACACTTCAGGTTACAGACTCTGCTAACCCAGAAATAGTGCTTCAGGTTAAGAACTTTGTTTCAGGATGAGAACAGAAATTGTGCTCTGGCAGCGCAGCAGCAGCGGGAGGCCCCATTAGTGGTGCTTCAGGTTAAGTACAGTTTCAGGTTAAGAACGGACCTCTGGAACAAATTAAGTACTTAACCTGAGGTACCCCTGTATAGCAGTGGTTGGATTCAAAGCAGGAAATTCTGATTCATTTCTCTCTTCCTCACTGCTGTAGTCACTGCCGATGGAAATGTTAAAGATGAACGCCTCCCTTTTTTACTTTGTTGCTAATTATGAGCACTGTTGTCTGCTGCTTTTGTATGGCCCTGATTACATGTGGATTAATGCTAATCATTTTGGATACTGGGCATCACCTCCCCAAATTGGGTATTTGCACCCAAGCAACAGGGTGCAAATTGGTCCAGGGTGGGCATTTTCAGGAGTGGTTGAATCATCACTTCTTTCAAGTGTGCCGGAACCAGTCCCTCTCGCAAAGATGTGTTGGCCACACCCTGTCATAGCCCATCAACGTAGTTTAATAAGCCCAGAGGTGCAAGGGTGAAGGGAGCATGTCATTGGACACATCATTGGAAGCACCAGGTGCACATCATCAGGCTGCATAAACTGAATCAGCAGATATTGTGATGGACATGGCACTGGAGGAAACTGCAATAAATGTGGCATTGAGATTTCTTTTCGGTTTTGATAATTATTGATCATTATTTTGCAACAATTTGGGACCCACAATCCCAAACAATACAGTATCAAATGAATAATAGTATCAAATGAATAATAAGTTTGCAAAAAATTGATACTATGCCTTTCCCTGTGGCATTAAGATTTCTATGAAGGCAGGTGACTTTATCCTCAAAGTGCTTTGCAAACAGGTCACCATGGGCTTCCAAAGGGTCTAAAACTTCCTTCTTTCCATCCAGCTGTCTATCAAGAGCATTGGACAGCAGACTGAGTTGGCCTCCTAGTCAGTCTTTCCCACTTGGTGAAATGTAGTAAAGGTAAAGGTAAAGGTACCCCTGCCCGTGCGGGCCAGTCTTGACAGACTCTGGGGTTGTGCGCCCATCTCACTTAAGAGGCCAGGGGCCAGCGCTGTCCGGAGACACTTCCAGGTCACGTGGCCAGCGTGACAAAGCTGCATCTGGCGAGCCAGAGCCACACACGGAAACGCCGTTTACCTTCCCGCTGGTAAGCGGTCCCTATTTATCTACTTGCACCCGGAGGTGCTTTCGAACTGCTAGGTTGGCAGGCGCTGGGACCGAGCAGCGGGAGCGCACCCCGCCGCAGGGATTCGAACCGCCGACCTTTCGATCGGCAAGTCCTAGGCGCTGAGGCTTTAACCCACAGCGCCACCTGTGTCCCTCCAGGTGAAATGTACTGTATATTTAAATTATATAAATTGTTTCTAAATTTACACATAAAATAGCATATGGGAATTTTATGCAAACAAGTGTCTGCCATCTTTTTTCATGATGCATTTTCTCTTTTTTCATGATGCCCATCAGTGTTTAGGATGGGAAGGTAGCCATCTTCCCTACTGGGGAGGAAGCCCCACTGAACACAGTGAAACCTACGTCTGAATAAACATGATTTAGGGTAGCACTGTAAGGCCACAGGCAGACAATGGTTCTTCAGAGAGGTGCTTCCCATGGTTTTACACACATTTCCCTTATCCCTCTGCCACCTCTCATCAAACAGGTTTTGTGGAGTTTTGAAGCAATTCCAAACCTGCTAGACTCTACAGAGAAATGTACACACCACAGTCAACAATGACTCTTTCAGCTCTCTGGAAACAAGCGTCTTTCTCCAGGCTTCAGTTTTCTTCTTTGGTTTTCTCTACAAGACACACGGACAGAGAAGCAAATGAACAAAAGTAATGGTAGTTGGGAAAAACTCACCCACGCCATATGAATCTTCATACTGCTACTTGTGGTTCGTTCTCCGAATTGAGGGCTTGTGGGGGGAGGGGGAATGAAAGGCACCTGGATCCTTCAAATGTCATAACAACTGCACATTCATAAATAAAAACCTGAGAATCTGGGAAAGGCTTTGTGCAGCAGTGAGTGTTTGTATTTGGACACAGCCTGTTCCCTTCCATGTCGTACATTCTGTATAGAAATTTGCCTTGCTGTTCTCTAGGCCAGCATTTTCCTGTCTATATATCTCCCAGATGTTCGCCTTCTGATCCTGCCTGCCTGCCTGTGTATGTATTGTTTCCATGACTCTTGCCTTGGGTGTTTCTATGATTGTGTGTGTGTGTGTGTGTGTGTGTGTGTGTGTTCTCCCTCTCTCCCTCTCTCTCTCTCTCTCTCTCTCTCTCTCTCTCTCTCTCTCTCTCTCTCTCTCTCTCTCCAAGGCTCTGGCTCTGTGTGTGGGCCTCCCACCCAGATGCCCAAAGCCTCCTGGATCATTCACGGTCTCCTGGGGTGGGGGTAGGGGGTGGGGAGCGGATGAGTGATATGACTCAGAACAGCCCTTGTTCTTATAATTTCAGGGTGTGGCACCATTTGCTCTCTTTGTTCTCATACAGGGGTTTTTGTTTTGTTTTTTGTCTTGGCATCAGAGGGATTTTTGCTGTGCAATCATCCAACATCCGCTCTGCTGACTGGGGAGGAAGCAACAGGGAATGGAAGAACTGTGGCTGAGCTTACTCCAGGCTCATTCGTTTTGCCACTTGTGCTTCTCCCTCTCTGGACACATCTAGTGGAGACTGAGGCTGCTCAATGCCCTGTTCTGTAGCTTGGCTTGCATACTTCCCTCCCTTCCCCTGTTCCTCTCCTCTATTCATGCCCCTCCAGCGGTGAGGCAGGCCAGCCCTATTTCCTGGCTTCCCATCCAAAAGATCCCCCTCCCACATCTGGGATGTGAACTTGTTGCTCAGACTGCCTGTTAAGCTTCCTTGTGATGTTTAGTGGCTCCTGAAGCATTTCCTCACTTGTACCTGCCTTGGGGATCAACCCAGGAGGCCTTTTAGAAGAAAGGCAGCTGTCTTCCAGAGGGTGCAACCTTTTGGGACACCCCATTTGAGGATTCCTACCCTAGGGAGATCTGCCATGCATTGCCCCTGTTCTCTGTTTGGTGTCTGGTGACACCTTGCTCAGTTGCCCTTTTCGGATTATTGGTCTGAATCTGATTGGGTCTTATGCTGGCATTTTATCCTGCTCCACTGTGGTTTGTCTTACAGTGTACTAGTTTATTGTTTTCTCCTGTAAAACGGTTGTGAGAGCCTCGGCTGTGGGTTGGCCACTGCAAGATTTAAATAACAAATAGCACTGGGACATCACAGCAGACACTGTAAGCAGTGGAGATGGGTGTGCTGTGGCAGGGGGTGGTTATAGTAAAATATGCAGGGATGTATGATATGTAAAATGAACCATGGACAGAGAAGGAAAGTCATTGGCTATTTAAAGTTTGTAAAATGTTAGTTTGAAATTGTAAAACAGAAAATTTGATAAAAAATATTACAGAAAAAAGATGGAAGTTAATGTGCCAAGGTGAACTATCTTGGGCAGTGATGGCCAAACTTGGCCCTCTGGCTGTTTTGGGACTACAATTCCCATCACCCCTGACCACTGGTCCTCTTAGCTAGGGATGATGGGAGTTGTAGTCCCAAAACAGCCAGAGGGCCAAGTTTGGCCATCACTGATCTTGGGCCTTTGCTAGCCGGAGAAAAGGGTGAGGGCTCATCCATACTCAATCTTTACTGCTGAATTGGACCAAATGTCAATTGGGTTTCCTGTAGATTTATGTTTGCTCTGATTCAGCACTAAAGAGTGGGTTTTCCAGGGGGAAGATGTGGGACAAACAAAACTGCTTGGACACGTGCCTAGAAAGCATGGAACAAGCAGAAAGCCACTCAGAGCTGTGCTTTTTAGGCACGGGACGAGCAGATGAGTGCTAAGTCAATTTGGATTGGTCCAAGCCCTGAAATGCCTTTTCACTGGCAGGGTTATGTTCTTTTCTGAAGAAAAAAACACACATTTCCCCCAGAGAATTTTTAGAAAGTGGAACAAGGGTAAGGGACAAGTAAGTGTGATTGTGTATGGACAGCGGCCCAGAATTCTCCAGCCAATGTGCTGCAGTGTGTGCTTAGATTTACAGGCATGAGTCCTTTCTGCTAACTCTGAAATACTCCAGAGAACTACAAATCTATAAATGGGATCTCCCGGTTCTAAGCATACATGTAAATATACGTGTTCAGTCTGACTAGCAACAACAAAGTTCTGGCAAGGACAGCTTCCCAAAGCCTGTTATGAATAATCTACTCTCCCCTCCCAGGGGCACCTGCTGCCCCTTCCCACCCCCCCTCCTTTCCTAGAGCTGGATAAATATAGTCACAGTTTGCAAGCACACTGGAATATATATATATATATATATATATATATATGCTTTCGTAGATTTTCACGGGTACAGAAATGCAGGTTTTGGTGTCCTCGGGTGTCTTCCCGTGTAAAAGTTGGGGTGTCTAGGCGACGTTTCGACGAGGTCTCACTCGTCATCTTCAGGCTGGTGCTTTCGGCTTCTTGTTACTGGAACAGAGCAGGATCTCAGTGTTTGAGTTCCTATAAATACTGTTGAGGGGGTGTGGTGTATAGCCTCCAATGTTCTGGGCAGAGAGGAAGTTCCCAGGCTAGTGTGCCTTTTCTTCTTTTGTTCCTTAATTACTTGAGGGATATCTTGAGTGATTTCTTGAGTGATATCCTGAGTACCACTTAGGTGGGTCATTAGGTGTGGATTAGTTGCTAAAGTCTTTGTGTCTTGACCTCTTGAACTTTGTGAAGAGTTTTTCTGAGAAGATGGCTGTACTGCACTTAGTTGTGCTCTGGCTTGGCTTCGTGTATAGGGGCGAGCTGTGGTTTTGTGGCCTGTGTCAGCCAGATCTGTGTAGGGATTGCAGGGGGGTGCAGCATCCGGAGGTGCCACCATGGTTTGGCTACTGGATGGTGTCTGTAATTTATCTGTGGAGAGGGTCTGGGTTTGGGTCTGGTGTGTTTGATTGGTGATAGCGTTCTGTGTGCCTCTGGATCTGGTGTCAGTTTTTGTGGGGAGGGCTAATTTCCAGATGTCTGGCAAGCGGGATGTGTCGTCACGCTTGTTCATGTTGTGAGGGTGTTTCTCTATCTCGATGGCTTCCATGATTATTCTCTTGTGGTGATGTTCCATGTTAAAGAGCAATTTGGAATCTGCAAAATTAATTTCGTGTCCTGTTTCTTTCATGTGTTGGAAAAGAGAGGAAGTTTTTTCTTCTTTTTTGACGGCATTCTTGTGTTCTGCGATACGTGCATTTATTCGTCTGTTTGTTTGTCCAATGTACGTGGCTGGGCAGACTTTGCAGGGTATTTCATAGACCCCTTGGTTTTCCAACTGGATTTTATCCTTGGGGTTTCTGAGGATATTGGCTATTTTTTGGTTGGTGCAAAAGGCTGTTTTGATATTGTGTTTATGGAGGATTTTGCTAATTTTATCTGTAGTGCCCTTGATATAAGGAAGGAGGGCCATGCCATTGTTTTCTTCTGTGTCTTGGTTTTTGGGGGGTGTTTCTTTTTGGATTAGCTTCGTAACCCTGTTTTGCTGGTATCCATTGGCAATTAACACATTTGAGAGATTCTGTAACTCAGTTGTCAAGTGGTCTTTGTCAGCCAGGCGTTTGGTTCTGGAGATGAGAGTCTTGGCTACGGAGTTTATTTGTGCAGGGTGGTGGTGTGATTGTGCATGTAAGTAGCGGTTGGTGTGTGTTTTTTTCCGGTAGATAGTGTGTCCTAGGGAGCCATCAGGTTTTTTGTAGATTAGGACGTCAAGGAAGGGAAGTTGGTTGTTGGCTTCTATTTCCATAGTGAATTGTATTTTGGGGTGTAGGCTGTTGAGATGTGTGAGGAAGCTATCCAGTTTTTCCTTCCCGTGTGGCCAAATTACAAAGGTGTCGTCAACATATCTGAGCCAAAGTTTGGGTTTGTGTTCTGACTTGTCTAAAGCATTGGTTTCAAAGTGTTCCATGTACAGGTTTGCGATGACCGGTGAGAGGGGTGATCCCATAGGTGCTCCTTCTATCTGTTTGTATCTTTGTCCATTGTGGATGAAGTACGTGTTGGTTAGGCAGTGGTTGGTCAGGTCCAAGATGTATTCGGGGGGATTGTATTTGTTTTGTTTCTCGCCAAGCAACTTCAGCCCTATGCAGAATCCATCTCTTCACACGTTCCAAACTCCTTCCAGTTCATAGAAACAATAAAGAAGCAAAACCTACATCCTAATGACCTACTTGTGAGCTTCGATGTTGTATCTCTCTTCACACAAGTGCCCATTAATGAAGCCTTGACAGCCATTCAAAACAAATACAATCCCCCCGAATACATCTTGGACCTGACCAACCACTGCCTAACCAACACGTACTTCATCCACAATGGACAAAGATACAAACAGATAGAAGGAGCACCTATGGGATCACCCCTCTCACCGGTCATCGCAAACCTGTACATGGAACACTTTGAAACCAATGCTTTAGACAAGTCAGAACACAAACCCAAACTTTGGCTCAGATATGTTGACGACACCTTTGTAATTTGGCCACACGGGAAGGAAAAACTGGATAGCTTCCTCACACATCTCAACAGCCTACACCCCAAAATACAATTCACTATGGAAATAGAAGCCAACAACCAACTTCCCTTCCTTGACGTCCTAATCTACAAAAAACCTGATGGCTCCCTAGGACACACTATCTACCGGAAAAAAACACACACCAACCGCTACTTACATGCACAATCACACCACCACCCTGCACAAATAAACTCCGTAGCCAAGACTCTCATCTCCAGAACCAAACGCCTGGCTGACAAAGACCACTTGACAACTGAGTTACAGAATCTCTCAAATGTGTTAATTGCCAATGGATACCAGCAAAACAGGGTTACGAAGCTAATCCAAAAAGAAACACCCCCCAAAAACCAAGACACAGAAGAAAACAATGGCATGGTCCTCCTTCCTTATATCAAGGGCACTACAGATAAAATTAGCAAAATCCTCCATAAACACAATATCAAAACAGCCTTTTGCACCAACCAAAAAATAGCCAATATCCTCAGAAACCCCAAGGATAAAATCCAGTTGGAAAACCAAGGGGTCTATGAAATACCCTGCAAAGTCTGCCCAGCCACGTACATTGGACAAACAAACAGACGAATAAATGCACGTATCGCAGAACACAAGAATGCCGTCAAAAAAGAAGAAAAAACTTCCTCTCTTTTCCAACACATGAAAGAAACAGGACATGAAATTAATTTTGCAGATTCCAAATTGCTCTTTAACATGGAACATCACCACAAGAGAATAATCATGGAAGCCATCGAGATAGAGAAACACCCTCACAACATGAACAAGCGTGACGACACATCCCGCTTGCCAGACATCTGGAAATTAGCCCTCCCCACAAAAACTGACACCAGATCCAGAGGCACACAGAACGCTATCACCAATCAAACACACCAGACCCAAACCCAGACCCTCTCCACAGATAAATTACAGACACCATCCAGTAGCCAAACCATGGTGGCACCTCCGGATGCTGCACCCCCCTGCAATCCCTACACAGATCTGGCTGACACAGGCCACAAAACCACAGCTCGCCCCTATACACGAAGCCAAGCCAGAGCACAACTAAGTGCAGTACAGCCATCTTCTCAGAAAAACTCTTCACAAAGTTCAAGAGGTCAAGACACAAAGACTTTAGCAACTAATCCACACCTAATGACCCACCTAAGTGGTACTCAGGATATCACTCAAGAAATCACTCAAGATATCCCTCAAGTAATTAAGGAACAAAAGAAGAAAAGGCACACTAGCCTGGGAACTTCCTCTCTGCCCAGAACATTGGAGGCTATACACCACACCCCCTCAACAGTATTTATAGGAACTCAAACACTGAGATCCTGCTCTGTTCCAGTAACAAGAAGCCGAAAGCACCAGCCTGAAGATGACGAGTGAGACCTCGTCGAAACGTCGCCTAGACACCCCAACTTTTACACGGGAAGACACCCGAGGACACCAAAACCTGCATATATATATATATATATATATATAGGACCATGCAAATAAGTGGGTAAATATGAGGTTGCAGGCCAGTGGCATAGTGTGGGGGGTGCAGGGGGGTGCGGCCGCACCGGGCGCAACATCTGGGGGTTAGGGTTAGGGGGCGCAAATCCACAGGTTAGGGGGTGCAAATTACTTGCCTTGCCCCGGGTGCTGACAACCCACGCTACGCCACTGTTGCAGGCTCTGTCTCTAACCAGACAAGAGCTGTGATTTAATGTACACTTATTTGGCAGTAAGCCCCACTGAACACAATGGAACGTACTTCAGAGTAAGGTGGCAGAGGGTTGAGGTGAACAGCATTGAAGTGTGGCCTGAAGCTGAAGAGCCGTAGTTCAGGGAAGAGCATTGGCTTTACATTCAGAAAGTCTTGCGCTCAGTCTCTGGCATCTCCAGGTAGGACTGGGAATGTCTCTTGCCTAAAATCCCAGGGAGTCACTGCCAGTCAGTGTAGACAATATAGATCTAGATGGACAGCTAGATGGAGTGCCATTTAAACGCTCCCACACCTGAGGAAGAAAACTAGCACAGTAAAAAGGAGTTTCCCGCTCTCCATTTATCCACTAGGCTTATTTCCTACTTTGCCAGGAGATGTTTTGTGTACCTGTCTTTTAACGTGGGGGAACATTAAAAATTACACCCTACACCTCCCATTTGGATGTATTTCCTCCTGGCTTTGCAACACATGTACATATAACCAAAGAGAAATTTGAACATATGTCAGCCACCATGAAGGTCTATGTCATCAGTTCAGGGTTGATGGGGTGTTTTTGTTTTTTTTTGGCAACAGATGAGCACAGTAACCCTCTTGGAAACCACTCAGAAGAGAGCTCACATCAGGGTTCCTACAAAGCTGGAATGACTATGCTTGTTGTGCCATGACTGAGGTTTTTACCATGAATACAAAGAACTGAGTCCTGGATCCTGCAGGAAGTTGCAAGCCTTTAGATACCCTGGCTCAATGCTGGAGGGGAGGAGTCTGACATTATGTCTTTCCCAGCCTCATTACTTCCAGAGTCATCCATCTGCAAGCTTGTGTGTGTTTATATGAGATGGGTATTATTTTCTTCTTCAGTCGCCTTTGATTTCAGGTTATTTGCAGCACTGGGGGATTAAAATGCAGATTTAAAATAACACAGATCCAGAGTCTGACTGCTTCAAGAGAGACGAAGGGCTGCTTAAGGCAATGCCACAGACTAGACTTTGGGGAAGCATATCCCCCCCCCCCGGGGGTGTTGGGGCGGTACAACCCCTCACTGATCATGAAGCTCTTCTCTTGTGGTGTGAAGTGCCACCATTTACTCTGTAAGAAGTGGCTCACCCATAGTTTCTGTTCTTTGTTCAGAGTAGCCCAGAGTCAAGGACTCCTCTGGTCTTAGTGGGCCCCCATGCTTCAGTTCCTTCCTGACTGGCTTGCACATTTGGCCTCCTCATCTAATAGCTGGTATGGCAGTGAGAAATGTTCAGCCTGACTCTAATATGGCATTCTCCTATGTGCAGAGTTATTCATGACTGAACCTTTAAACATTCATTGTGCCCTCCCCATCTAATAGCCTGAAATGGTACATTCTAAGAGAAGCTGGTGAATTAATATGTATGACAAGATCCCCCGGTCCTCCTGGTATAGAGAACTATTCTGTGCTACACACCACCCAAGTGTGAGATTCCAGGGTTCTGGGTTCCTTGTTTCCTTTAGGAAAGGAGGCACAGCAGAGACTGTGGTGTCTTTATGATACATAGTTTATTTTCACATATATACAACCTGAGCTTAAAATGGAGGGACTCAGAACTCCAAGAGGTTCTTGCTTCTCCCATGGCCACCGTCTTGGATGCTGGCAGAAATCAGCTTTGGCCTCCTGCCTCTCTGCTCAACTTGCTGCGTTTAACCGACTGCAACTATTTTCCCTCCAGCTGCAATCCTAAAAACAATTGCTCTCCTTCCAACTCTAAAACCCCACTTCAAAGGTTTTGGCTTTCTGACTAATTCTGAGTTGAGGGGAGGGGCACAGAGCCACTCCATTTGTCTCCCTAAAGTCTCATCTTCTGTGGGCCATTACCAGGCAAGCTACTGGCTTGTATTTTAACATGCCAAATCCAGTGTATGGCACTCAGTAAGTAGAAGGGGAGTCCAGGCACCCCACAAACTTATAACAGTATGTATGGCAAGATCTCATGGTCTTCCTGGCATGTAGAGCTATTCTAGCAATAGGCAATGCATTGGTGGGTACTCTTTCCTGAAAGAAGCCACATTCTGAGCCAAGCTGTACAAACTTTGCAAATCAAACATATTTGCATATTTGTGCTTCTGTTGCCTTCTTTATACTGCTTCTTTGCTACTATGCACGGAGAGAGGGAAGGGCACTGAAACCTCACCCTCAGCTTCTGTGATTTCAGAATCTTTTCTCACTCAGGGGTGCCCAATTGAATAAAATACAGAGGGACAGGTAAGCCCTAGCCCACATAATTGATCACAATATGAGGCACATACACACCATTTAAATGGCAAAACCCATGA
Source organism: Podarcis melisellensis (assembly GCF_964234715.1). Lineage (NCBI taxonomy): Eukaryota > Metazoa > Chordata > Lepidosauria > Squamata > Lacertidae > Podarcis > Podarcis melisellensis. Next base: position 58,107,998 of record NC_138540.1, read on the forward strand.
ATGAGTGGGGGGGGGCTCAGCTTCCTCAAATATTTTATGATGGGTGTGTTTGTGTGTGAAGGGACCTCGGCCCCTAGGAGTTGGCTCATAGGCCTCACATCCACAGGAACTAGAAACCTGCTTTGCAATGGTTAGAGTTACTGAGCAGCAGGAGAGCTGAGGTTTATGGAAAGCTGCATTATCTGCCTGGCTCTATATTCTGCAAGGTTTTTCTGCATTTGTGTGGAACAGGAAAACACACACGCACACAGTGTTACATGTATGTAACAACAGAGTCTTGACGGCAAAGGCTATAGGAGCTCTCCCTCCCATCTGCTCTGGGGAAGGAATTCTACACACACACACACACACACACACACACACACACACACACACTCAATTTAACCACCGAGTTCCTTTCCAGCAGCTGTTGCAAATTATGCCAAACATCCAGTGCAACCTTGGTTCTGCTGGCTAGGATGAGTCCCTCGGTCAGTACTGATCTCTCAGAGGTTTTCTTTGCTGTCCTGAGGGTCCAGTATGTGGGACAGGGAAGGGATGCATCCTGCATCAGCAGCTTTTATGGGAAGGGATGTGGAATTGGAGATGTTGGGGAAGGCAGGAAGAGGAAAGAGAAACGGGGCTGGAGGCTGGGTGGAGGAATCCTCCCTGTGTCAGCGGAGAAAGATGAAAAAGCAGAGGCCAGAGGGTGCCACCCACCCACTGCTTCCCATGTCCTGGAGGAAAAGATTTCTCCAGACAATGGAGTCACTATGAGAGACTGTGGCACACACAGAGCATGTGGGGGGGGGGGTGTCAGTCTGCTCTGGATCTGAAGGACAAAGGCACATTAAAGAGGTTTCTTCTTCCATTGGAAACAGCCAAGTTCAAAGATGGCGTGGGATGAATATGGATCAACAAAGAATCTGCGGGGTGCGTGTGTGGGTGTGTGCTGCATGTAACTGGAGAAGACACACATGTATCAGATCCCTGGTCAGGATAAGGCAGAGGCTCTGAGCAGTGAGCAGGATTGGCCACTTACCCAAAAGGTGCTTCTTCTCTGTTACTCTTTTTCAGGCTTTGGCCCACACTCCTTTCTGCTCCACTTCATTCACTATTTTGCCATGAGATGTGTGAACTCTGAGGTGTGCAGAAGTACACCCCCCCCCAAGTCCTAGAAGGAGGACTCCCTCCCCATCTACAAAAAAAGCCTATTGAGGAATGATTAACCTGTGCTGCTTGAAGCGACATAACGCTGAGCATCATTTGGAAGTGAAAAGCAGAAAACTGGAGGTGAGGGAGTGAATTGGCCTGCTTGAGTCCCCTTTCAGTTCTTCATACCCTGGAGGAGAGTGTGGCACCTGTTAGGGGATAAAGAGGAAACACTGCAACTTTTTGTATCAGATATAGTCTCGCCAATGATTACCACCTGGTCTCAGCACTACATACAGACAGACTGGGAAGGGCAGGGGGCTTTTCCTTAGTAGCCAGCCCTCAAAGTCTGTCCAGCTGCTTGGCGTTTCTTAGCCCCATTTCCCAGGAGTCCAGCTCTAGGGGGGAAAGTTAAAAACAAGGAGACTCTGGATTTACTTACTCACCTCCCACCCCAAATAATCTTGTGGACTATTTTTAGAACACAAAAATGTAGCTTAGTCATGCAATCTTAGCACGGGGGAAAGCTTTTAGCGAGAAATTCGAGAGAAGAGTCTTTTAAAACCACTGAAGCCAAATGCCAAAATATAAATTTATTGGGGAAGAAGGGAAGGCAACAATTGCACACCAGACTTTGCAAATGAGACGAGTAACATCAATCCAACTTAGCTAGTTACAGATTACCTTCCTGAACAGAATCTTGGGTTTCAGAACATTTGCAGAATTCATTTGCAGAAGAGGTGCTCTGACAGTAAGCTTATTTGGACCCACAACCAGATGTTTGGACTTCTACTGGTCAGCAACCTTAATTGCACAGGATTCCTAATGTTTGGTAACCCCCATGTGCACACAGCTGCACAAACCCAGGAGTCGCCTCTCCCATGTTCAACAAATGTGCAAGTGTTGGGTGACACTGGAGACAAAGCTAGCTGGCGCCATCGCCCGTTCAGTTGTTTGGGGTTGTCTGAAAAGGGCTGCTTTTGAGCTTAAATCTTTATCTCTTGTCTCTTAGGCCGTAACCATTTATTGAACTCTGTACAACTACTGAGAATACCTTGTTCTGAGTTGCTCTCTCCCGCTACTGCACAAACGTCTCAATTCTTCTTCTTTGGCGATCACTCGTAGCCGAGTAAGATTGTCTTCCATAAACACGGTTTTAACAATGAGTCCATAAGTGACTGTGGAGGCCAATTCTGGATCCACACGTCCTTCCACAGTGGAGACATTGGTCTCCGGGTGGGAGCTGATCACGGTGTGGATTTGCCAAGCGTGCCTTCCTCTTAGCACGTTTCTCCCTTGCGTCCTGAGTGTCTTCAAAGCCCAAGACACCTTTGGTAAAGGCTGTTCTCCAACTGGAGCGCTCGCAGGCCAGTGTTTCCACTATATTTTTAAAGATTTGCCTTGAGACAGTCTTTAAGCCTCTTTTGTTGACCTCCAGCATTACACTTTCCATTTTTTAGTTTGGAATAGAGTAGTTGCTTTGGAAGACGATCATCAGGCATCCGCACAACATGACCAGTCCAACGAAGTTGATGTTGAAGAATCATTGCTTCGTCACTGGCGATCTTTGCTTCTTCCAGTACACTGATATTAGTTTGCCTGTCTTCCCAAGTGATGTGTAAAAATTTGTGGAGACACCGTTGATGGAATCTTTTGAGTAGTTGGAGATGGCGTTTATAAGTGGTCCCTGTTTCACAAGCATATAGTAAGGTTGGTAGTACAATAGCTTTGTAAACAAGCATTTTGGTTTCCCTACATATGTCCCGGTCCTCAAACACTCTGCACTTCAATCGGGAGAAAGCCGCACTTGCAGAGCTCAGGCGATGCTGGATTTCGGCATCAGTGCTGGCCCTTGTAGAAAGAGAACTGCCTAGGTAGGAGAAGTGATCAACAATTTCCAATGTTACACCACTGAGTTGGATTTGTAGCGCTGAAGAGGGGTTATTTTGTACTTATTGGTGCAACACTTTGGTTTTTTGGATGTTGAGTGATAGGCCAGGCTTTTCGTAAGCTTCTGCAAAGATATTTAGGATGGTTTGGCGGTCATCCTCTGAGCGTGCTCACACTATGTTGTCATCAGCATACTGAAGCTCTCAATAAGCAACACTACAAACTTACTCTTAAGTCTTTACTCCATGTGTTTATGCTAACACGTTGGTAACATTTTTATTTTTGCTTTTTGGGTTAAAGAATAGTGCTTTTGCAATTGCTTCAGTAACCAGTTTCACTTTTGCCCCATTAAAAGTGCCCCATTAAATCTATTTATCTCCTCCACCCCTGCTCATTGCTACATTTCTGGAAAACATATTCAGCCACTGTGACTGTGCGAAACCCCAGTATGGATAGCATGCCTTATTAAAATATTTTTTCATGTTTCTCTGCTGCCAGTGAGAGAAACATAATAAGATGCTGCTTGTAACACCTGGACACCCAGGTGTCAAAGCCAGGTGTTGGCCTAGCAGCCTAGAGTGTTCTTGGCTTCCTCCTGACCCCAAGATCAAGATATAGGGTCCTGCTCTGTGTCCCTTCTGAGATGCTTGGAGGGCAACAATGGGAGGTCTTTCCCGTGGTAGCCCCACCTCACCCCCTTATGGAATGCCCTCCCCAGGGAAGATTGTCCGGGGCCAAAGTGGCTATCTATTCCCCACCCAGTGAAGACCTTATTATTCCTGCAGGCATTGGGGCAGCATGAATGGACTGACTTTTGGTGGCTAGTCTGGTGTTGGTTCTTGCGTTGGATGTTGGTGGCTATTTTAGGGTATTAGGTAATTATTTTGGATTAACACTTTCAGTATATCAGCCCCTGCATTATTTTAATGAACCTTCTGTACAAAGTGCTTTACTAGACTGTAAAATACAAAAAAACCCCACAATATATAATAGAATCTACTGTACTTTTATGCTATTGTCTTGTAAATGGGTTTGGGACTCCGTTTAGGGACTCCGTACCCTCTCTTCATCATTTCCATAAAGTGAGATATATATAAAAAGTAACATGCTCCAAGGAATCCCCTCAGCAGCCAGGGTCTTGGTCCCAGGAGGTATAAGCCTCTTAGCAGTAAATGCTCATGAAGGAGAGCATTGGGATAAGGTGCAGCCCAGACCATGCAAAGCAAGGTCAAGCACAGAGAATCAGTCCAGGTTCAAAGCATCATCCAGAGACAAAGTCAGGCAGTGGTACAAGGTCAATAGCAGAGGAGTTCACTTATGATACAACACAGAAGTGTATGAGACTCAGGAGTGACAGCAGCCAGACCTACACTGTTTCCAGAAATTGGAAGGGTCAAGGAGGAGACCTTATACACTCTGGTTTCCTAGACCAGAGTATACTACTACTGCTGGTAGTAAAGGCATTTCAGGGATTGCATAATAATGAGCCGAGCAAAGACCGTCGATGCATGCTATACTGTTTCTCTTTGGCCTGGGCCTTAAGGTGACACTGTTCTTGAGGACTGAGTGGTGGCTCCACCTCCTTCTCCAACAACAATTCCACGGGGATCTTCAGCACTGATTGCAGGAGACCCTGCCTGCTCCCCAAGGCCCTTGACCTGCAGAGTGTCTGGTTCATTTTCTTAGAACTCAAGTGTCTAGAATCAGGTCTACTTCAATCTTTTCCTCGCATTTCCAGTATTTTCCTGCATATTTCTTCATTGAGGGGTCTTGGTTTGTTTGAATCCCAGTGTTGAGTGTGTCATGGTATATCTTGTGGGCTTCCCAATGAACTCATGTCACATAAATTCATATCCAAGGTCACCCCATTTCAGGCTTTCACTTTTCCTATTTTGTGTGTGCATAAATGTTTTGATGGTCACAGTAAAATGGGGAATGAGATACAAAAGTGAAATGTTTCCTGGAAGTAGGGCTGGCACTCCCCTGCTTTTCTACTGGCCATTCTCTTGAGCCATTAATAGGAGTCTGATATGCCGAAATTAAGCAATGAAGATTTTCCAGGCTGTCACCTTGATCTCCATTCCGGGAAAAGATCCACCCCCTACCTTTCTACCTGCCAGGCAGCAGGAGCAGTAAAGGTAGTATCAACCCTAAGGGCACCTAAGCCTTTTAGCACATTGAAGGTCAGTTTAGAGATTGAGCTGGGCAATGCAATCCACTACTTTTCCCTGCAATCTGCATCTCCACCCAGTTTCAAGATAGCTATAAACTCTTAAGAAAGTTCAGTGCTGTTTCACATGCAAACAGAGCAGCCGCCCTTATCAATTCCTGGCTCTTTGAATTCCAGGGCGACCAGTGAGATATCACTGTGCTTTGCATGCAGGGATGGGGGAAAGCCTGGGAAACCTCCCATTTGTGAAAGTGAGTTATTTACAGACAATAAAAAAGTAACACCAGCACTGTACATATATTTTATTTTCATTTATTCATTTGAACATTGGTATTATGCAGGGGGAGGGGAGCAAGAAGCATGATAAAAGCTTAGCTCTCACTTTTGCACCACACACACACACACACACACACACACACACACACACAAACAAACACACACACTTGCTTATGAGAGATTAAGGGCCACTGAGTTCAATGAAGGAAGTGTGCATTAAAATGCAGCCAAATGATGCTGTCGCTTTCTTAGGAATCAATCCAACTGGGTTCAGTGGTGCTTACTCCCAGGAAAGTGTGCACAGGTTTGCTGCCTTAAGGTTCATCCTCACATCTGTTTGCCCCATGTTTACTTCCCTTTGTTCTTTGATTTCTGGGAATGAGTTTGAGAGGCTTTCCTCTCGTTGCCTTCCATGGGAAAACCCACTGCTTACCACTGAATAAGAACCAATGACAATCCAGAGAAATTGCAACTCTTGTTAAGATTTTATATATCACCGTTCATAAAAAAAATCTCAAGGTGGTTAACAAAATAAAAGCACAAATTAATACTCAAAACAGAAGCAACAATACAGTAACAACCCCCCCCATTCAGTAGTAAACAGTGGGATTTTCTGGGGAAAGTGGCAGGACGAAGGAAAAACCTCTCAGCCCCATGCCTAGAAATGACAAGACAAACAGAAGTGTGTGAATTGAAGCTTGTGAAACAATTGATTATTTGTTCTGGTACAGAACCTACAGGTGTATCCTTGAATGAGCATACACCACATGTTATACTCAGTTTAATGCAGCCTTCCCCAAGCTGGTGCCCTCAAGATGTTTCGGAATGCAACTCTTGCCGGCACAGCTGTGCTGGCTGAGGTTGATGGCAGCCATAGCCTAAAACATCTGGAGGGCACCAGTTACGGCAAGGCTGATTTATACTGTGGAATCTACAGCAATTCATCTACTGTATTTCAAAATCTCTTGTTGAGAGGGATCGGCCTTAAACATCTCTAAGGGAAAAAAAGCAGACTGATCTATTTCTGTGAGTTTGGTGGATGCTGGAGTTGCTCAGCATCACCTCAGCAGGAGCGGCAGTCACCTTTTTGGGGGGGCAGGGAGGGAGGCAAATTTCTTGTGATGCCTTTTTGAAGCACAAAGATGCAAGTCACCTCCTTTCAAATCTGTCTGAGCTGGTGATTCAGACTGCCGGTTGGGGTATTCAGTAGCTAGGATAATACAAAATCACTTACACAGTGATAAACTGGGACACTAGCAGGCCTGGATTTGTGTATCGCTCCTCGCTGAATGGAGCAGGCTGATTAGAGAGGGGAGGCTGTCCATGGACGCATTCCCATCCCAGAGTAATTGCTGGAAGTAGGGAGAGGAAGTAATAGGATTTGTAACACTGATAGGGGGTTACTTAGTCACATGAGTCAATAAAGCAAAGAGCTCAGTTCTCCTTTGACAAAGGCATGAGGGGGACAAATTCTTATGGGCAATATAACCCAGCAGCAAGTTCTCTGTAAGCCTCATTGAAGTTACACAGAGCTGTGCAAGAGCACGTAAACCCATTTCAACCATTCCGAGTTTAGGCATTAGACTAATGTGCTGAGCAAAAGGCCTTTGCAGTTCATCAACTCTCAAAATAGAGAATGCAGATTTTAGACATTGCAAGTACAACTGAACATATGCGCTGTGTTTAACTGATAGATAATGTAAGGTAAAAAGATAAAAAGTAAACAACCCCTGGATGGTGAAGTCCAGTCAAAGGCAACTATGGGAGTGCGGCACTCATCTTGCTTCAGGCCGAGGAAGCTGGTGTTTGTCCACAGACAGCCTTCCGGGTCATGCGGTCAGCATGACTAAACCGCTTCTGGCGCAATGGAACACTTTGATGGAAACCAGAGCACACAGAAATGCTCTTTACCTTCCCACCATAACAGTACCTATTTATCTACTTGAACTGGCATGCTTTCAAACTGCTAGACTGGCAGAAGCAAGGACAGAACAATGAGAGCTCACTACCATTGAGCGGATTCAAATTGCCGACCTTCCAATTGGGAAGCCCACAGTGCCACCCGCATCCCCTGATAGATAATGTAAGGGTTGCATTGGCTACAGTGTTGGTGTCAGAAAAGAAATGGAATATTGAAATGAGGAATGACCACTGGGAGGAGCACAGAGAGAAGAAACACCATGGTGCACCTGTAGCAACACAACTGGACACCTTTATCTGCCACAGCGGCGACAAGACATGTCTGTCCCGTATTGGTCTCTACAGCCACAGCAGGTGCTGTAACTCTCCAATGGTTTGACCTCAAACCGAAGGAACACTCCTCCGTTGTCTACAGAGACAGACAGATGCCAAAAAGTTGACCTTGAAGGGTAGCGGTTGGTACTGGTGCATTCACACGGAAACAGCTTCCTTTGGTGTTCTCACGGACCACCCTATTCTTCAGGCAGCAACTGGGGGGCAGGGAGGCTGTAAACTCCTTAGCTTGAGAAATGAGCATTCTTCCTGATGAGCATCACTAAGCAGCAAAGACTTCATAACAACGAGAAGGCAAGAGCTCAAGAACAGCATTACATGGAAATAAGTGCTGTTACATATGCACAACTCCCCAAAGAGATGGGATGACACTAAAGTGCTTCCTTCTGTTTCTTACAACCTTAAAATCCATTTCCTACTTATTATGAGTGATGCTGTGGGCAAACTAATCTGTCAATTAAAAAATGGCAATTTGTACATTAGAACATATGCACACACTACAAAACCTGCTGCAAAAATCAGGCCTGCACGAGCTGATATGATGTGAAGCACTTTTAGGATTCTCTTAACTCTGTCCCAACACAGAACTGCAATGCTCAGGACTCCTTGTGGAAACTGTTCATTGTTATTTTGGTGCAGAAGCAGACATGGAACCAGAGCTGATTCGCTGATGGTCAGAAGCAATTCCAACAGAGTCAAATGGAGTTTCCTCATGATTATAGAGGCTTGGGATCGGTGGAGCTATTGGTGAAGAAATAAGTCCAGCTAGTCCTGAGATTTACTGCTAGTCACCATGCTCAGGGTTGCCATTTTGCTTTGTGCCCACTGAACTTGGAGCAAACAAGGTGCTTCACACAATATCAAATGCTGTTATTTATTAGTGGCCACAAGTCACAGCGTGGCTCACAAAAGCACAGAAGCACCACCACCAATTCCGCCGCTATGTTGAGGCAGTTGCTCCAGCCGGGAGGGAGCCAGGACGTGCCCAGGCAAGAGACAAATTGAGCAGTGCCTTTGACACACTCACCTTTGAGGTAAAAATTAACAGAAACCTTGGGGAGGGTTTTTTCCAGCTCCTCAAGGCTCTCCCTCTAACAGGAGCTCATAAATTAGGGCTGAAAGGTGTTGTTTGCTGTGACCAGAGAGAAGGAAAGCAGTGATGTCAAGTGCAGGTTAGCAGAGGTGTGACTGTCCAGGCTAGAGAAAATTCCAGCAAAGGCCTTGCCCTCAAGCTAAAGCACAAAGTGAGTGTTAATGAGTAATGAGGATAAGCTCTGTGTGTTTCACCTCTCTGGAAAGTTCCAGAATCACAAAGCAGACCTATCTGAAGCAGCAAACAGCCAGACAGTACTATATAGGAAGCTATAGGAGGTCCCAGGCTGTGCTGGCTGAGGCTGATGGGAGCTGTAGTCCAAAAGTCCTGGTTGGTGAAGGCTGCCATAGCTTATTTACTGCCTGGACTGTGAGCAAGTCTCAGTCTCTCTCTGCTTCATCTGTAACATGTCAAAACAGTGGTCTACCTCACAGAGGTATTTTATGAGGGGACCGAGAGAGGCATCTGTACGCTAAGAGTGCAAGCAAAAATGATCGAGAGGAGTGACACAATTTTCTCATGGAAGTGAACACTGAGATCCTCACCAGCACTTCCCTCCCACCCAAATTCCAGTGTGAGTTTCTACCTGAGAAAAACAGCATTGGCAAAGTGTTTATCAGAGAAGCTGAAAATGAGCTGAGCTCCTGAAGAAAACTAGTTCCCTGTCTTGTTCCTGCTGTGCCATCTTAAGAGCAAAAAGCCTTGGAGCCTGAGGGTTAAAAATGGACTAAAACTGGCTCAAAGTGCAAATGTGAAATGAAACTTGGCTCTGTCCTCCTCATCCTCATGTGGAAATTGAGAGTCATTGAATAATAGCCTTTCCCAGTTTTGATCTTTGGAGTGGCTGGATTGGTGACTCGCAAGGGGTGGGGGTTGGAGAGAAGGAGGGAAAAAAGACTATAACTTTGGGCACTGGAAAGTGACACGGAGCCTCTTTCCACTCTGCTCTCAGTTTCCATGATGGGGTGGGGGAAAGTTTGTGAGCATTGCCATTCTGCATACAAAGCTGCCTGCATGCTGGACATCCAAATCTTATCACCCAGGAAAATTCTCCCCAGTGTTTTGGAAGGGCCTACAAGAGGCCATTGATCACTTTGGCAGAAGCCTCAAAAAATGCTGCTCACTCTTTTACTGTGAATCATACTTCAGTTTAAGTATTTTGAATAGGGTCCTTGATCTATAAAACAAGCATTCCATAGGTTGGTGGGAGGAAGAGAAGAAGATAAAATTCCAGGGATGGAGAGACTCCCAAGGACAGGGAGGCAACTAGGTGAGCTGTGTGCCCGCTCCTCACCAAAGGACGCTCATTGTATTTGTGGGAGAGTCGAGACCCTCCCACCCTCCAGGGTGCTCCCCCTGCCCCCCCACCCCAAAGAAGTGAGCTCAAAGTACAGCTTATTTTTCTTATTTTTCTGTTTGGTACCTAATTATGGTTCTATATGTGTACTTCTGGGAAGGTGTTGTGGTCAGTTCTGAAGTGCAGGTGCTCCTTAAGACAACCCCCACAGCCATAACAAGTTTGGTAATGTACTGACAACCTGGTCTCATCCAGACTTCCTTTTCTGCTGGATTTTTAAGCACAGGTCCACACTTTAAAGCTCCGTGTCCAAGCACTCTTTTAGTTTGTTTCTTCCAGAGCCTTCCCCATGAAAACCCGCTTTTCAAGGCTGAATTGGAGCAAATGGCCACCTGTGAAAAGCACCATGGCTAAAGAGAGAGAGCACGTAAGAGAGAGACATGGAGCTTTAAAGCACAGTCCTGTATCTAGAAAGTATGGAACAAAGGTTAAGTGTGGTTGCGCGCTCAGTGCAGACCTTTCAGCCCTGGTGTACTATGCTGATGTGGAGCTGTTTTGGCCCAAAGCTGGGCCCTGGACCTTATGCACTTAGGTCTTGGGAAAGACCTGGAGAATCACTGCTAGCCAGAGAAAGCAATGCTGGCTAGGACCAATGGTGGTATAAGGCAGCTTCAAATGTTCATATGTGACTGTAGTGAACAGGTGGTTGGTGTTGAGTGAGATTTGGGCCAGGGAAGCCAAGGCCGATGGTGCCCAAAGTGGGAGGTAAACAATTAAGTGGGAAATTTAAGCCTGTCTCAGTTATGCCCAACAGTGCCCCACATTGAGCACTGGAGACAAATGGCAGAAGTGTGCCTTTCCAGAAGTCTGTGAAACAGGCTTAAAAGGTTTGCATGCTCTGTTCGGTTTGTTATCACAACACTCTGTACAGGTGAGGTTGGAGGAACAGCATCTCTCTGCAGAAGGACATGGGACGATGCTTGAAGTCCCTCTTCCAAAGCACCTCCTTTCAAACACAATACTTTATGGCCATTCCTTGAACTTACCAAAGGGCTTGCAGTAATTTAGGCAGGCTGCTGTGTCAGTCCTCAGAAACATGGCTTTGTTTTCAAGAAGAGCCCAAACATCCTGCTCAATTAAGGAATGGACAAAGGAGCTTTATGCATGTACAGAAACAGCGATTTCTCTATAAAAGGCTTTTGCTTAAAAAAAGATCTAGACTGTGTGCCTCACATAGTGCTTATATGGTAAGTACATGTGTTCATTCCAGGGGTGTTTCCTATGCACATGTCTTGGGAGTTCAAAAGTGAGGGGAATGTTGTGCACGCATCCAAACATACATACATGGGGCACTCTTTTAACACGAAGCATTATTGGGGAACCTCATTTGTTGCCTGGTGGTGTGTGCATATGTAAGCAGTAGCCGTAGTTTTCTTCTCCACTTCCTGCTCCAGAGATTTATTGCAATAGTTCCAGAAACAGAAAAATAATGTAGGGTGAAAAAACAAAAGAACTGCTGTGCACCAGTTATTATTGTTAGTAATTATTATTGCTACTCACCCTTCACCAAAAGGTCCCAGGACAGGTTGCAGCAATATAAAACACAACATTAAAAACAGTTTAAAACAGTAATAATAGGATGCATCACAGCATCTTTAGGATGCATCAAAGAAGCAAACCACACGCTCAGAGAAGCTGAGTCATATACACACAGCTCTCATTCCTAGCCCTTCTTGGCAGCCTTCCCCAGCCAGCTTGCAATTTGCCTGTTTGTTAGCAAATGTGTTGATACACTTGAGAAACTATGAATCTGTCTTGCAGAAATTCCAACTTATGCCACAGTCCACATGCTTAGATTTGCTTGCACTGGAAGAGGTTCCTGCTTCTATAGGTTGCGTTAAGACACCAAAACCAGAGGGCAGACTTCCTCCCTATAGAAGGACCAAGCTGGCTCATGCAACATGGCAAGCCAAACTATGACTTGGCAAGATTGCACGAACATGCAGGTGCCCAGAGTCCTCCCTGCTACTTTTTGCTGCTTAGTCTGTGAGTCATCTGAACTGGGACTGGTAGTTAAGGTTTGTACTTGGCTACAGCTCATGGTTAGCGAGGAGAGAGCTTAACCCACAAGTCCTGGTTTGAACAACATGCTAAGCCACACCTTGGCACAGCAGCAGAAAAAAAGGCTGGGGATGAGCAAAGTGACTGCAAGTTCCTTTCAGGGAGTCTGGCTGTTCTCACTATACCATAGCCTGGCCTACTGAACCAGGTCTTCATTGTTGCATTCTGAAACAAAGGAGAAGGTCCCCAAAGATATGAAAAAGCAGCCGACAAAAGCACATGAACCCCTAGAGCAATGAAAATGGCATAAAAGTTATTTATAAGTAAACAAAACAAGATCACTTTTGTCTGTTGTTTTTCATTGTATTCTGCACAACTCTGCAATATTTTGACTCTACACAATTATGCTCGTTACTCTGTCCTTGTTTTTTTCCTTCAGGCAGGGCTCACCCAAGAGGCAAGGTGAGGCCACAGCCTCAGGTGGCAGGGTACATGGGGGCAGCAGACCCCAATGCTGATGTTTATTCCCCCCCCCCGTGTTCCTGATGCAGAGCTTTGTTCATCCCTTCTTCCTTGGCTGGGAGGGAGGTGCTTTTTTGTGGTTTGCCTCAGGTGCCAAAATGCCTTGGGCTGGCTCTGCCTTCAGGAACAGCCATTGCTCAGTCGCAGAGCACAAGCTCTGCATGTAGAAGCTCCCAGATTCATTCCCTTGTATCTCCAAATAGGGTGGGAAGGAGCCATGCCTGAGACTCCGGAATGAAAGCCACTGTCAGCCAGTGTCAATAAAATGACAATACTGACCTAGGCAGACCAATGGCCTGGTTTGGAATCAGGCAAGTGTAACACACAGTGTGGTTAGCATGATAAGAGCAGCTGCAAGTCTGACCTGGAAATGTGGATTTAGGATAGGATAGGAGTGGTGAGCCCCATAGATGGGTTCACGAAAAAGACAGAGAACCCAGTTGGCTTAATGAAGCTGTTCCATTTTATTTTTTTATCCTGAATGATTAGACAAAGAACAGGAATGGGAAACGGAGGGCATGTCGACTGTAGACAACTAAAGGAGTGGTCCAAAGTCCATGGTTTTCTTCAAAGAACCTAGAGAGTTGTTGCTTGCTGAGGGTGGTAGGAATTCTTTGTGAAAGATAACAGAATCATCAAGGGTTTTTTTGGGCATGGTAGACCATTTAGCCCACCTCCCTGCTTGAGTCAGGATCACAAGCTTAAGGACACCTTGGCTGGAGCCATAACAGTGTAACTCATAGCCCCTTTAGCTTTTGCAACTGAAGGTATGTGCAGCTGCCTGTGATTAAGACGACCAGCTCTGCTCCACAGTGGCCAGTCTTTCTACCAGTCTTGCCCATAGGATGGAGACAGAGTGCTCCCCACAGCACACAGGCATCCCATGCATCTTGACCAGATGAGAAACAGGCACCAGCAGTGCAGGACTGGAAAGACTATGCCCAGCCAGGCTGGTGCCCCTTCACACTCTCTGTGCCACAGGTTGACCCCTCATGGGCTAGGATGCCATTTCTACATGCCTGGCCCTGGCAGGCACACATTATTCTCTTCGGTGAACAGACATTGGCTCTAGTAGCTGCAGTCTTCTGCTAGTCACTGGCTATCTGAGCTTTCCTTTCATACCCAGAAAGAATTGGCATGGTAGTTGGAAGCATGAGGAGGACAAGTGGTTTCCACTAGCACAAGGTGGGCCCATTATGTATCCCTAGATAAGATGTTTCTGGATCCAACCATTTTGATGGAGGAATTAGAACACATGGGAGTCAAATGGCACAGCAACAGAGCAGGCAGAGTTTGGATCATTTCCTCTTGGGGTGCCTTAAGGGTCCCAGGGTCATTGGTGATCACCAGAAATATTACTTTGTGAAATCCCCCCTTTATTTTGTGATGGTGCTACAGACATCTAGCATGGAATTTGCCACAAATTGGCTGCATCAGAGGTGTGTGCATGCAGGATTAGAGAGAGTTTCCATGGAGGGTGCCCAGTATGCTAATTACAGTACAGACCAAAAAAGTAGAACTTTTAGTCTAAGACGACAGAGATCTTTAGGCACATTTTAGAACTGCGGTGAAAACTCAAGGCTTACCTCTGCACATGCTCAACTGCACTTTCGTCTTGATTCCTACAGAATCTAAGAGCCGGACTCTGGTATGGAAAATAGACTCCGGGGCTGAATGGCGTGGAAACTCCTCATAGGCAGAGGCTAAGACTCTGGTATGGAAAATAGGTCCCGGGACTGAATGGAAGCGTGGGATCTCCTTTCAGGCAGAAGCCCGGCCAGCCCCCCGCATACCCCACGCCCTTTGCCAAGTCCAAACCTCTCGGGTCTCCCTCTCTCACTCACCTAGACAAGGGAGGGCCCCCATCCTCGCCAAGGCGCGTGTGTCCCCGAGCTGGAAACGGGAGCGGCGGCGGCGAGCTGCAACGAGCGCGGCGCGGAGGCGGAGTGTCGGAGGAGGAGGGGAGCCTCTCCACACCCCGGCGCGCTCGGCAGGCCCCGCCCGGCCACCCCACACGCCCTCCCGTCCGGGAGAAACTTTCCCCGGCGGCGGCTGCCTTTGCGCCTTGCCGAGCGGGGGACGCGCGCACGAGGGGCGGGCATCGGGGCGCGGCGGAGCCGGGAGAGGCTCCCGGGGCCCGAGAGCGGGAGAAGCGGCGCGTCGGGGAAACTTTGGGGCGGGAGCGCGGGGCGCAGCCGCTGGGCCCCCCTCCGGAGGGGAGAAAGAGGCAGGGCGTCCTGTGTAGCGAAGCGGGGGCCTCCCATGGCCAACCCGGCGGCGGCACCGGCTCCCCGCCGCCAGTGACCCCCGGAAAGCAAGCGGCGGCTGCGGCGGGGCCGTCTTGCGCCCCCCGCGTCTTCTCCACGTTTGGCCGCCCGCCAGGGAGATGTCCGGGAAGAGCGCACCTGCGGCGGCGCTCGCCGAGGACACCTGGATCCCCGCGGAGAAGGGAGGCGGTTCCCCCGCCGCCTCACCCCCCAAGAAGAAGAAGCCCAAGTCCGGCTCGTCTAGCCTGCGCAGGGCCTTCAGCTGGCTGCGGGGCAGGCGGAAGAAGAAGCCGAAGGGCCCTCCTGGCGCGCCCCCTGCGGAGGGCAAGAAGCACGACGAGCGCCACAAGGGCAAAGGTAAGGCGCGGCGGCAGCGCGGGTCGCTAGCCGGATCCCAGCTGCGGAGCGGGAGGGGTCTGAAGAGCGCTCTGCACATGCTTAACGGGTCTTCCCGTGGTCTTGCTTCACACTTGCCAGGGTGGAGCTGGGGCGAGTGCCAGCCCGAGCCAAGCCCTGGCCTGGGGCTGGTCGTGCTTCCACGGTGGCGGCGGGAAGGCGCTCTGCACATGGTTAGCTAGACTCTGTTTTATGAATATTTCCGCATGCTCAAGGGATACGCCGTTGGACGGAAATCGCGTGCTAACTTGGACTCGGCCCCTGTGATTTCCTGGCCTAGACGAAGCTCTGAATTATTGCCAAAGGTTGTACTTAGAGAATAGAGCTGGGTTCAACTGCTTTAGCTCTGCACGTGAACAGTGTTACAGTAAATATGTCGCCCATTCCTAGTCCGCTCCATGTAACTGAAAATCGATTCCAAGGTGAAGCCCAAGTTGCCTAAAGTTGCTTTCCCTTCCTGAGACGTTTGTCCTGCTTTATCAGTCCTTCACATGATCCATGACTCTGCCCCACCTTACTGAAACCAGGCCCCAGTTATAGCCCATGGCTGAGTGGGCTGCCAACAAATCCCCAGGCAAGCCTTTATAATGCCATTCTGACCAGCCTTCCGCCATTCTTTGACTTACTTCCTCATGCCAACTTAACCCACTCCCTCCTTGCCTTGCTTGAAACAGGTGTGGGTGGCGCTTCGAGGACTTGGGCACAGGCTCAGGGCACAAAGTTGCATAAATGTGCAGAGTGCCCCTGGGCAAGTTAAGATGGCCAGTGGCTGGGCTCTCACCTGCATGGCACTCACCACCACGACTGAGAGAAAATGTGTGTGTTTTTAAGTTTTAAGAAGGAGGAAAGGGGCAGGGAATCTGCAGCATGGCACAAAACAATCTGAGACGTGGCCCCCTGTGCTACCTCCCAGGGGGATTTTCCTGTCCCCATCTCCATCTTTTTATTTTAAAGAGTGCCTGTTTGGAGCTGTGGGTCATCATTTTGACTTTCCTCTTCAGCAGCAAAAGTGTCTTTCCGTCAGTACGGAGTGCAGCAGGTCCTAGTTTTGGGTAACCTGTGTGTGTATTTGCAGGGAGAGAACTGCATTTGGTTCTTCTGGGGGCTGGGCAATTGCAGCCAGCTCGTTCTTTCTAGCAGCATGAGGTGTGGGCCTCTCCTTCCTACCCGCCCCCACCTACGCCCCCATTGCAAATTCCATTTCTACCCAAGGCTGTTGCTGGTTCAGTGGGCATGTTCCTTCTCCCTCTGACTCATGAGGTCAGAGATCCTGAGAGAAATCTGGAGCAGCTCCAGATGCTTCCCCAGTCCGCACTGCTGTTTTGCACAAGCTGAACTGCGGCTCTGGCCCCACCCTGAGCCTGTCTCCACTATGGGTTTTTTTTGGGTTTTTTAAAGAATAATAGAATTGCAGAGTTGGAAGGGTCATCTAGTCCAGTGTTTCCCAACCTTGTGCCTCCAGCTGTTTTTGGACTACAATTCCCATCATCCCTTGCCACTGGTCTTGCTAGTCAGGGATGATGGGAGTTGTAGTTCAAAAACAGCTGGAGGCACAAGGTTGGGAAACATTGATCTAGTCCAACTCCCTGCAATGCAGGAATCTCAACATAGTTTCTCCCCTGTGCATGTTGTTGATGTTTTCTAAGGTTTCCACTATTGGTGAAGCTCTTTGCTCTCTCCATACATCCAAACGGTTTCTCCCCTGTGCACACTGTGATGTACACCCAGGTTGGTGGGAAACAAAGGAAGGAGGCTGCTGTACTGTGTTGGAAGCGCCTCCTCCCCAATTTACTTTGATGTGGAGTGAAGAGGTGCAGAAAAACTCCACACGATGTGTTGGCATGGTTGGTCTTTGTGAACATGCCTGTGCTGAGTTGGAGTGAACCAGACTCCTGGGTAGCCAATCTGTGTCACAGATGCCACAAGTGGCATAAACAGTAATAATAACTACACTGATAAACCTAGAGCAATGTCTCAATGGAGCATTTAAGCAAGTGAAAGGAGACTCCTCCTACTCTGGCCAGGTTAAACCACTGTTCTGAGGATGGGGGGGGCATCCTCTGGGCTGCTGCCATCGCCACCCTTTAGAATCAGAAGAAAACCTTTTGGGAAATGGGTGTGTACCTGTGGTGCTGACCCAGGGAGGCATGCTTAATTGTGACATTGCCAAACTCTGCATGCTGATAGCCCTGTGTCCATGACATCATAAGCAGCTGGATGTTGGTTTTGTCCTGGCACTCTGGCAGATGTGGCATTCTAAAGAGCTCAGGAAGCCTCTTGGCCAAAGAGGGATGGGCAGCTACTTTTCAGACCCATCAACCCAGAAGCTTCTCTTGGTACCGGCTTGGTTCAGAGGAACTCTGGCCTTGTCTGGGTGGTCTTTTGCTTTACTCAGCCCCACCCACTTCTTTTCTTGTAGTGGCAGCCTGCTCATGTTAAGAGACCTACGATGTGCTCTCAGTGTGAACTTGCACTATTATCTGCCCATTCCCTTCCAGTGTTGCCCATCCCCTGCCATGTGTCTGTTGGCTTCCAGCCCCTGGAGAGCTACTCCAGTCTTTTCACACAATCATAGAATTGTAGAGTTGGAACTTGGAAGGGTCCCCCAAGGGGCATCTAGTCCAACCCCCTAAAATACAGGAGTCCAACCTGCCTTAGCCCTTGAGCTGCTTGCTTCTTTGTCCCCTTGTCCAGGTGCTATTGTGCTTTTCAACCCTGGCAAGGCAGACAAAAAGCCCAAGGGACAAGGTGATCGTGAACCAGCACTGTAGCACCTTTCCAAAGCAAACAGGCACCATCTTGGTGTGGAACATGAGTGAGACATGGAAGTCCTCTCCTGGTCCCCCTCCACTTGGCACCAGGGTACCATGTTCAACTCTGAATGCAGAACTGAGCTGAATACTGGTTGTTGAACTCTGAAGAATGGCATGAGAGAAGCTGGAAAGAATCCAAAGAAGAACATCTACCATGACCAGAGGTTTGGAGAATATGGGGAAAGGCTGCAGTGCAGAAGCGATGGCTTGCTAGGTCAGGCCAAAAGTCCAGCTAGTGCAGCTTTATGTTCCCAGCAGTGGGCAGCCAGATGCCCCCTTCCTCCCTGCCCCAGGAAGCTTACAAGTGATGGGCACCCTTTGCTGTTTTGGCTCAGCACCTAGGACCCCAGTTGCTGCTTCAGTTTGAAGAATAGAAGTCTCTTGAGAGGAGCCTGTTTTCAAAATACACAATGGGTTACCTTGAGAGGACCAGGTTCAGTTTATTCCCTTGTCTTCTGGTTGTGGATCTGTACGCGGGGCTGCGATTGTATTTGCAAGAAGTTGGGAATCTGACATTTGTGTGTGAGATCCGTGAGGCTTTACTGAGGAAAAGTCTGAAATGAGATACTTTTGTGAACATCCCCTAGAAAAGGCAGATAGTCACTTTAAGTGCCTTAAATTTATCTTTTTTATGGCTCCTGTCTCTCTTGTGCTTGAGGCGACTCACTACAATATATAAAAACAGCACACATCAGATCCTTGTAAATCAAAGAGTAAAAACCTTCCAGGACAGTAACACAGGTGAGCAGCAGCTTCCTCTGACAGGTCTCCATCAGCTCCAAGAGCTCTCTTGAGGAGGCCATTCTGACAGACCCTCTTGAAAGCCAGACCTTCTCGTGGGCAGTGAGCATTGTGGGAATGAATGGCCTCATTTGAATATAGCAATACTGCAAGTATTTATTTTTCTTAAAATGCATATCCTGCCTTTCTCCCACCGCAGAGCTTTATGTACATGAGGTTCCCAGGCAGTCTCCCATCCAGGCACTGACCAGTCCTAGACCTGATAAACGTCAGCAAGGTGCTGCTGCCTTAAGAACGTACCTTGGCTTTTGGTGTTTTGGGATTGAGCTGCGTGGTAGTGTAGTGGTTAGAGTGTCAGACTAGGACCCCTCAGAGGTTTTATTATGATCAGCCAGCATATACATTTTGTTAAATAAAAAATAGATAAGATAATTTTATGGGAGTTGAAGTCCAGCAACATCTGGGATCCCAAGAAAACTGCTTTAGGGAGATGCAAACCACAGTCTCACTCTGTTGGGAAGTAACACCACACCAAGACTTCTGACTGTTACTCTTGCTTGTGATTGGAAGGAGGGATTGGGCAGTGGACACCATCCGCTTGCTTGATCCCAATAAGCCATACACCAGGGCTTACCATGATGTGCAGACTTGCCCTGATGTGCGTTTGACCTTCTCAAGACAGGCGTACTTTTCTCTGGATCAGCTTAGAAACCTCAAAGTGAGTGGGCTGCAGTTTCGCTTCCTATGGTAGTTCACCACCCATCCGCACAATTCCTGCCTCTGCCTCTTCTTCTGAGTTCTGCTTCTCTACCCTCTTACAGGCACAATTTCCAAATATCGAATCTCAGCACTTTTGCTAGAGTTTTCCCCAGGAAAAGGCCAGAGAAGTCACAGCCCTTAAGATTCAGTGCTATTGCATGATAGCAAATGCAGTTGTACAGACCTCTCATTTCTTTACTGCTGGTGCCCTCTTCAATATTTGTACATGGGCACTGGAGGGCTTAGAGTTACAGGGAAGCATGCTGAAGGGGCTCACTGTCCAGTTAGTGCAGAAATCATTGCCCCCCCCAGTCCTACCCTTAAGAGGGACCCATTTCACTCTGATCCCGAGTCTAATCCAGCCTTCCCCAACCTGGTGCCCTCCAGGTGTTTCATTTTTATCAGCCACAGCCTATGTGAGCTGTAATCCGAAACATCAGGAGGGGATCAGATTGGTCTAATACTAGGGAAAACAGCTCTCTGCTCGTGGGCCAGAGGTTGGTGGTTCGAGTCCACCCAGGGGTAGCTGTCGGCAGGATTCCTGCATTGCAAGGGGTTGGACTAGATCCTCAGGATCCCTTCCAATTCTGCCATTCTATGAGTCTATGATTCTATGGCCTTCAGGCTTCATAGAACCCTTCCAGCTATGATTCTATGACTTAAGGCATCCAGTCCCCTGCCCGCCTGCCTGCCTCCCCCCTGCAATGTAAGGACTATGCTTACTATAACCCTTATATTGCAATTTATAATTTGATGTGCACTCTGCTTCACATGGGTATCTCTAGCAGGCAGTCACTTGTTGGAGCACCTGCCTAATGCTTAGAAGTGAAGCCAGAACATCCTGCAGATTCAGGGATTATTTATTGCTCAGTTTCTTCATAAAAGCAGAAGCATCTGGTTGGCCACTGTGGAAAAAGGATGCTGGGCTGGATAGGGCTATGGCAGGCATAGGCAAACTTGGCCCTCCAGATGTTTTGAGACTACAACTCCCATCATCCCTGACCTGTTAGCTAGGGATGATGGGAGTTGTAGTCCCACAACATCTGGGGGGCCGAGTTTGCCTATGCCTGGGCTACAGCCTCATCCAGGCTCTTCTTGCATCTTTGAAGATGTAAGCACACCTCTTTGGTGGGACAGAGGGATGCTGCTGCCGTGGTCAGACTGTTGGTTTGGATGGAGTGAGTGACTGAAGCATAGCTTTGCAATGGGGAGCAGGGCTGTGTGTTGCACAGGCCGCAAATTCAGAATCATGGCTGTTCTAGGTGGGTGTAAATAACCACACTAGTTTCTCAAAATATGTACGTTTCTATACATCCTGCCTCTGGGAGACCATTCCAAAGCCCTGAGACCACTGGAAGAAGGGCTTCCTGAGACTCACCTGGCCTCCTGAAGTGATGGAACTCAAGGCTGGGATCCTGAAGCTGTTATTTACCGGCTCAGTGGCACATGTGAAAGGAGGGGATCCTACAGACCCCAGGCTTAGAGGGGTTTTTAAGGTCAATATGACCACAAATGGTCTCTAGAACTGTTGGACCTCTTGGCAAGGAAATGCCAAAAAAAAGAAGAAGCCAAAATTACCGTATTTTCTAGTAGTGCCCTGAAACAAATGTTGGTTTTAGTTGATTTTAGTATTGTATTTTTGATTTTATTCAGGCTTATATTTCTTCACAAGCCATTTTAGGTGTGGGGGGAGGGGTGGATTCCTGAAAAGTGGTCTACAAATCTGTTAGATGAAAAATAAAGAGGGACAACTGCTTGAAAACAAATTGGGTTCAAATTGGATGCCTCCTGAACAACCAAAAGCGCTTGAAACATGTGGGCAGAAGGATCTGCCGGTGGAAATATTTAGGATTACGTAGGCGAGAGGGAAACAGCCATCGGGGTTCTTTCCTTGCCCTCTTTCAGCCACGCAAGATGGCTTGTTACGATTCCCATGAGCTGCTGCTGCTGCTGGATGAAATCACCAAAGTCTGTCATCACAACATACTCTCTGGTTTCAAGAAGCATAACGCGGAAGAGCCACACCCTGTTCAACCCTTTCAGCTCCGGCTGCTGAAGCCGCTCACCTCCTTACCAGGCAGGGCTCAGAAGCTGCCATGGCCTAGTTAGGAGATGAGCTTCCCAGGGCGATGGTGACTGCCGGCCACGTGGCCTTGGGTTGGTCACGTTCTGTGTTGTGGTGGGGGGCAAGGCCTTCCAGTGCATTTCCAGCTGGGCAGGAACTTGGGGACTGGTTTATAGCGCCTTCTGACAGTAGAGTGAAAGACCTATAAAAATTGAGATGGTTATTATTAGGTTTTTACTAGTTTCTTTCATGTAATTTGGGGTGCTGCAGTGCATTCCACTATTGGGCAGCGTGGCTGAAGCTGCCTGTGCTCAGGTGGGGACTGGATCTGCCGCATGTGGATGGCGGTCAGGCTGGCCACTGCCAGCAGTTACAGCAGGAGGCGGCTGATGGCCCAGATGGCAAGAGGACCATTAGGTTTCCAGCTGAGGGTGTAGACCAGCCTTCCCCAACCTGGTGCCCTCCAGATCTTTCAGACTACAACTCCCACCAGCCCCTAGCATTTTATGACTATGTTGGGTGAGGCTGATGGGAGTCCGAAATGTCTGGAGGGAACCAGGTTGGGAAAGGTTGGCAGAGAGAGAATTTCAGCTTCATGCTGACTTCTCTGCTCTTGAAATGATGCTGGTGCTTACATTTATGTTCCCGCTCCTTGATTTGATATCTCTTCTGTTCTCAGTCTTCTGTCTGGCAAGACAGGCACTAGGTATGTATCCACACTAAGAGATGCGTCTGAAATGTAGGAAATGGAAGAGAAATCAATTTGGCCCACATTTTGAAGCAAACCAACCTAATATGCTAGTCTTGAACACAGCTGTCCATTGGATTACACCCTTCTCTGAATTTTGTAGTTCCGGTTCAAAAGTGCACAAAAATGCCTATTTCATATGGGTGGGTGGGGGAAAATAATACAAAATACATATTTTAGGGGAAGAAGTATGTGTAAATGTTTTCAATCCCCAAAAAGCCTATGGATGGAATGGACCTAGGATTGACTCCATGCAAAAGTAGCATCCCTTCCCAGGATATACATTTAATGAGAGCGTGTTATCAACACTTCCTCTTGTTCTATGCCTAGAAAGCATGGGGCTGAGTGGTGTTCCCCTTGCTCTGCTCCTTTCCCAAGGAAAGCCCGCCCTTAAGCTCACAACAACAATCTGCAGAAACCCAATGCCACTGATGTTGCCATGTGCTGCTTCCCCAGGCAACAACTTTGCCTGTTTGCAGAGTGACGGTCTGGCTGAGCTTGCTGACACAACCTTGGTTTGCTGCTCAACCTTGAACTGAACTCAGATCCTTGCACACAATTCAGCTTGTCACCAGCACTGCTAAGGAAAGGGCAGCTGCTTTGCCCCTTTTAATTGCTTCTGTTCCTCCTTTCTGTATATTGCATCTAGTTTGCAGGATACTCTACAAGGCATGGCCCTCTTGCTCCCTTTTTACAGGCTGGGGTGTGGATTTTACCTGATGGAGCTGGGCCTTCCAGGTGTTGAAAAATCTACCCTCAACTCTCAAGGGCCATTTTTGTTTGTTTGTTTCCCTTTGTGAACTAGACCCTACCACTGTGGTTCAGCCAAGACCAGACACCTGTTGCTCTAGGCACCCAAGAGGGATCATTGCAAAGGGCCTTGGCTCCACAAATATGTAAAGGGCCTCTATGCTGAAATTCAAACCAGTTTGAAAGCGATTTAGATGTCACACCTCCCTCCCTCCACCACATGTACTGGTGTTATGCTCAGCTTTGTGCAGAAAGGGGAGGGCACTGCCTGGAGCTTTATTGCTGCTGCACAGGCTCAATCCCCCACTCAGGCCACCAGGACAGGACCCTCTGCACTGAACAGCCTCCCCCAGCCTTGGCGGAGGCTGATGGGAGTTATAGTCCAGTCCATCTGGAGAGCACCAGGTTGGGGAAGGCTGGCCTAGAACTATAGTTCCCTGGCTGAGATTCAGGGCAGTTAAGGCGTTTTCCAAGGGCTTAAAATATGTACTGTGGCAATAGAGGTTTTGTGTACCAAAAGCAAATAAGTAAACTCGGTCCAGTGGCATACTGGGAGCCAGTGCAATTTGTTTAGCAAAGGCATTGCATGTTGGGGCTTAGGGTGCTGCGTTAAGCAAGCTGCAGCAGTTGCAGCCTCTGGACCCACCTTAAGGGCAGCCCCACATAGAGTGCCTTGCAGTAATCCAGTTTTGATATTAGCAGTGCATGTGGTCAAGGAATGGACATAGTTGGGATACTAGCCGAAGCTGGTGAAAGAATCCTCTCTCGCTTTCCAACATACTTGGGCTTACCTTATTGTATCCTCCTCACATCTACTCCATGGAGTAGGCTTAGGCAGGGGGAGAGCGGGGCTGAAGTCACCCAGTGAGCTTCCTGGCTTGGTGGGGCTTGGCGTCCAGTTGAAGGGCAGCCCACTCTCCTTGGAAGTGCAATGCTTCCTATTCTGGACTAATGAATACAGCAGGCAGGGGGGTAAGTGCAGGTATGTGGCGCAGAGCCACAAAAATATCCCAGCAAGGCCGTCTGCCCACAAGCCAGGCATGAAACAGGATTTCTTGGCTAAGCTGCCCATTCTGAAGACTCGCAGGGCGTGTTCACGCATGAAGTGCTTGGTGAAATTTTGTCTGGTGCTTGTGCTCTTTCTTTTTTCTTAAGAAGAAAGCTCTCAAGTGCTGGGCCAGGTGATTTCCTGGGACCAGTTTGTTCCCACCTATCTACTGCAGTAGGCACATGGGTGGCGCTGTGGGTTAAAGCACAGAGCCTAGGACTTGCTAATCAGAAGGTGGGCAGTTTGAATCCCCGTGACGGGGTGAGCTCCCGTTGCTCGGTCCCTGCTCCTGCCAACCTAGCAGTTCGAAAGCACTTAGTGGCTTAGTCATGCTGGCCACATGACCCGGAAGCTGTACGCCGGCTCACTCGGCCAATAAAGCAAGATGAGCGGCGCAACCCCAGAGTTGGTCACGACTGGACCTAATGGTCAGGGGTCCCTTTACCTTTATCTACTGCAGTAGGACTCCCAGAGCCTCACACAGACATCTCCCTTGCTTCGTATGTTAAAACAGCCTTTCCTAATGGCTGGCTGGGACTAATGGGAGTTGTAGTCCAAAAGCATCTGAAAGGCTGCATTAAGTCTTCTCCCTACCACCATACGATGGCTCTTGAATTGCCCCCTCCTCCTTAATGATTGCTCCAGCATCCTGTGTTATCCACACATCCATCCACTCTGACTGTGCCTGCAAGCTTTAACAAATTAATTGGTGCAATTTGTCAACGGATGGTTTAAAAGGCACCTTCGCTGTAATTTTGTAATTTGTATATTTATATAGATGCCATTGATTAAAGGCCATGCTGATTACAGAATCTTTTCTTGACCTCTCTACCCGCTGCGAGCTGAGATTGGGGGAAGGCCAGAGCTGGAAAACTCCTTTAAAAAATTCCTCGCCGTCATGTTGCACAGAGTGTGAAAGCAGCCTCTGCCAACCTGGCGCCCTCCAGGTGTTGTTGGACTGCAAGCTGGTGTGCTGACCTATGGCTGATGAGGGTTGTAGTCCAACAACATTTGGAGGGTGCCTGGGTTGCCAAGGACAGGGGCAATTAAAAAAAAAAGATTTCTGCGTGACTGCCTCAAACTATATCTGATTTCTCTGTGCTCTGGAGACCAGCTAGGGAATTCACACAGGTGCCAGCTGTCAGAAAAGAAACAGCAGTCTGCATTTGTGCAGTGCAGAGTTGTCATAATGAAACAAACTTGTCCATGAAGGAGGAGTTCCTCTTTGTGCCTGTCAGTTAGAATTGGGCTTCTGTGACCAAAGAGAAGAGCCATTGTTAATGTTTCCCAAAGTCTTCACTGTGGTTTTTGTTGTTTTAGCAGCTTGCAACTGCATATTTATTTGTCCTCGCGGGCTGCAATTGCAAGGAAGAGTTGGTCTGTTTTAATAAACAGAAAACATGTGTGCGCACAGATGCCTCTTCCTTCCACAGCTCAACCCTGGGTTATAATAGGGAGCCCAGACTGAGGCTGTTGGTGCTTGTATCTGTGTTCGGGTTCTTTTTGTTTTAAAAGCAAGCGGAGCTCTTGGCTTGGCTGTTATTTTGTGGCAAGGAGTTCCACAAGTCAGTTGGTGGGAAGAAAAGCTGCTCCCTGCTTTCCCCCCCATTCCTTCCTTGGCCTGGGCATCCTTACCTGGAAACAAGTAAGCAGAAAGCTTCCATAACAGAATCCAGAGAACTGTAGTTTCTGCTCAGAGTTACAATTCCCAACACACTTTGCAAACTTTATTTCCCGGGGTTCTTTTGTGGGATCCCTGTGGTTTAAGTGTGTGTCTCATACGGTGTGCACAAGATGAGAGAATGCATAACATTGTGCTGTTGAAGTATCTTCCCTTCCCTCCTTTAGGCAGGCTCCTGGTAACTTTTATTTTTAAAAGTCTGAAACAGTCGGGGACCCTCCCTGTTTATACAAACATCCATCCCAACTGCTGCTTTTAAACTGCATTTTCCCCTACAGCTACCTGGCTGAGTTCCTCTCTTCTGTTAATAAATAGTATCCTTGCCATCTCTTGGCTCCTCAAAAAGGAAGGGTACAGTCCGCTTAACCCTTTCATGAATGACGGGTTACACAACCCGGAAGTGAAAATTCAGCCAACTTTGAAAAATTACTTTCCCAACAAATGGGACCCCAGCTGTGCATTTACACACACAGGATCTGACATTGCATTGCTGCAAAACCTGCAAGCATTGAAATACATGGTCTTGTGTGCACTTCATTTTCATCACAGAGCAGTGCTAGTTTGAAGCTCATGTCTCTTTTCCTGTACTAGGAATGCCTGGGAATTTGAGTGGGTGTGAAATTTAAAGAGAGTTTGAGGTTACTTCGTTGAATCACAAGGGATGAAAGAGACCTGTAAGCTTGGTCCAAAGGCAGGATGCCTATGGGCATCAACGCCACCCCCTCCGCCCCGAGATTTGACTCCCATAATCCAGGCCACAAATGGCATACCAAAGCATCTGCAAAGCGACTAGATCCAGATGACTCAAGCAAGCAAGTACTGTAGAGAAAAGGGCCATTCTGCTTCCATACAGTTCCTCTTCTGAGGAACACTGGCCAAGCTACCCAGTGTTAGAAAGTCAGATATATTAGCTAGACGCCAAATGGCTCATTAAACCAGGGTTGCAGTCACCAAAACGGAATGCCTAGTTGTCATTTTTGGGCCAGACATCTCGAAAGTCGTATTTTTCAATATGACGTTTTGGCTCCTGAAATTCTTTCTGATCAAATATAACAAATAGAATTCTACAGGATGTGTTGTCAGTATCTGAGAACAGTCAGGATCCAAGGATCCCCAGGCAAGCACCTCCAGATGGTGAAGGCGAATTTCGAGCGCTGATGATAGTTCTGTTGGAGGCAGCATGCTTCTGAACGCCAGTTGCTGTGATGCACAAGTTGGGAGAGTACCCTTGCTCTCAAGTCCTGCTTTTTGGCTTCCCTTTAGTAATCTGGTTGACCACTGAAAGAGCAGGATGCTGAACTAGATACCCGCCCCCTTAATCTGCTAGGGCTCTTTTTTCGGTTTTTCTAGGTAGGCTCCTGCTTCTTGATCTGCCTGGCACAGTGGCACCGCCTGCATCAGTTGTGGACCCCTTGTCTTTACTGTGTAATATCAGTGGGGTGGGGGAGCAGCACAGCACACTTGGCCTGGTTTCCAGGCCATTCCTAGACCAAATGATGCCTAGCAGCAGGGCTGGGGAAAATCCATCAGAGCTGGGCACAAAGTGGTAGAGGGCACAGCTCAGTGGCAGAGTCCCCTGGGAAAGGGGAAGAGTCCTGCTAGGGAGCCTAGAGAGTCTATGCTAAGCGGAGCAGGGATCGCCAGATGGATCAGTGCTCCACTTCATTCCAAGGCAGCCTGAAGCAGAGCCGGCCTGGTCGTTAGGCAAAGTGCGGCAAAATGTCTTGGGCCAGCTGTGGCTTCAAGTGAACATGAAACAGCAGGTGAGAGCAGGATATAATAAATCAGCATCTATATCTATCTATCTATCTATCTATCTATCTATCTATCTATCATCTATCTATCTATCTATCTATCTATCTATCATCTATCATCTATCAGATTTCTTACCTGCCATGAAGCTGCAGGGTTGGTCACAACAATATAACTTGCAGTTCAAAAAATAGTTACTATAAAACCATTACAATGATAAAAAAGAAGAAAAACCATTCCAGATGAACAGAAGAGTATACATTCAGCAGAAATAGGTGAGTCCCACAAAACTGAATGTTTTAGCTGTCAAAGGCTGGGGGAAAGAGTTGTATCTTTTAGCATTAAGTCGGAAAATGTGGAGAGGGAGCATTTTCACTGAGACTGTTTCAAGGAGAAAGGGTTTAACTCTCCCTAATTTGCAAGGGTCGGATGCTGCAATTTCTTCTCCCACCCTCCATTGCTTGGCTGCTGTTTACTTTTCTGTAAAAATACCTCAATACAGTGGTACCTCGGGTTAAGTACTTAATTCGTTCCGGAGGTCCGTTCTTAACCTGAAACTGTTCTTAACCTGAAGCACCACTTTAGCTAATGGGGCCTCCTGCTGCTGCCGCGCTGCCGCGCTGCCGGAGCACGATTTCTGTTCTCAACCTGAAGCAAAGTTCTTAACCCAAGGTACTATTTCTGGGTTAGCGGAGTCTGTAACCTGAAGCGTATGTAACCTGAAGCATATGTAACCCGAAGTACCACTGTAGTGCATGTTAATTGCACTATTAAGTCATTAATTGCCCAATTAAGTCACATCTAATTTGGTCATCAGGTAACAGTGCTAAAGGGATCCTGGCTCAGAGGTAGAGAACAATTCTGGGTTCAGAGGGACCATTGGCTTAGCTAGGCATATGACAGCATGCTAAATTCCTAAGATAGCAGTGGCTTTCCCAAATGAAACCACCCAATGAGGCTGAGATGGGCCTGTAATGGAGACTCCACTCCTACCTGGCACTGTCTCTAGCTGCATCAGTCTATTAAGCAACCAGGACGCATAGGAAGAATGCAGAGATGTGAGATGTTGGTGACAAGGTGATGTGTGACAAAATGCCATTTATTTTGTAGGGTTCAGTTGCATGCTGTGCTAGAAAGGCTTCCTGGTTCCTTCAGCTGTTACTAATCACACTGTTGCTGGCCTCAGCCTTAATTGCTTAAATAGTTTCCAAGTGTTTGTGAAATAATTTTGTTAATCTGCAGGGTGCAGAAGGCCAAGAGTGACATTTCTGAAAATGTGGGCAACAGGAATCCAGTGTCTGGTTTGAGCTGGAAACCAGGGTGAGCTTCTCAGACTGAACAAAGAGAGGTGTGCCTCTTCCACCTGGAGGGGAGGGAGAAGTGCAAGAAATGCTTTTGCAAACAGCATAATCTGAGATCTGATTTTTAAAACTCACCAAATTGTTTTGGAGTCAGATTTCTGTGTATGAGAAGCGTGCTCTTTCTTAAGACAATATGATCATTGACATGGTCTCTGGCACAGGAGAGGGTGAGAAATGAAGGTGAAGAGCTGAACAAATATGAATTGGAACGGATTTGACTTGTCAAACCGGTGTAGGTGCCTTTGAGTTTCTGTATTTCTCCAGCTTCAGGTGAGGAAGTCAGGGGCAATTCAGTGAGGGCTGCCATCTTAGGCACCCTTACCTGGGTACAAGTCCCATGGAACCCAGTGAGCTGACTGCACAGGAGCAGGTGGAATGGGAAACATTTCTTTCCATCGATTTGGATCTTGGTTTCAGCAGGAGGAAGGCACAAGCCGCAGGAACCGAAATCAGGTCTCAGCAGGAAATAGCTGGCCAACGTTTAGCTTATTTCTGTTAATGATTTCAGATCTTAACTTAGGCTTTTTGGTGTTAGGCTTTTGTTTTCACCCAGAAGGGTTTTAGTTTCCTTCTTGAGGGACCCAGAAACTCAAGTCCCTTTCTGTAAACTGCTTAGACTCTCCCAAAACTTGGTTTCACCCGCTAACCCCCAATGACCCATAACATACTCAGCAGTTTCATTTAATCAGCTTTACTCATTAAGCTTTCCTTCCATTCCCTTTTACAGATTTCAGCCCTTGGCAGGGAGGGGGTGTCCTGCTGAAATAAATTCCAGATTTGGTGCCCATTTTTAGGGCAGTGCAAGGCTGCCAGTTTGCATACATCTGCTTTTCATACATTCTATTTTCTTTGAACTTTGAATTATTGGCAAGGGGCAGGACAGATGCTGCCATGGCATCTTAGGCAAAGGTAAAGGTAAAGGACCCCTGGACGGTTAAGTCCAGTCGAATTTGACTATGGGGTGTGGCGCTCATCTCGCTTCAGGCTGAGGGAGCCAGCGTTTGTCCACAGACAGCTTTCTGGGTCATGTGGCCAGCATGCTTCTGGTGCAACTGAACACAGTGACGAGGGAAACACCATTTGCCGGCACCTTCCCACTGCAGTGGTACCTATTTATCTACTTGTATTGGTATGCTTTTGAACTGCTGGGACAGAGCAAAGAGAGCTCACCCCATCACACGGATTCGAACCACCAACCTTCTGATCGGCAAGCCCAAGAGGCTCATTGGTTTAGACCACAGCGCCACCCACTCCCTTTCATGGCATCTTAAAGGACAGGGTGGGCCATGGGGCAAAGAATAACAGCTGCAGGGATGTCCTATGACCATTGGGTGGGGCCGTAGGTCAGTGATGGTAGAGCAGAATTTGCATTTGGGTGAAGGAGAAATCCATTTGAAATAAATTTACACATGGATTTTGCTGGGTCCGATCCAATTGGGCTTTGCTTGCCTCTCGTATTCAGGACCTGCTTATATGCCATCTGCCTGTGCAATGTCTGGTGTCCTTTCTTTTCTTTGCACTCACATTTACACCATGCACTCCATAGTCTGATAGGTGATTTTTTGCACCCAAACTCATCCCAGGCCTGTGTCCCAGCAGAGTTTGGTTTCACCAACCCCTACGTACGCCTCTGGCAGGCAGTATGGTCAATGGTCAGTGCTGACGGGAGTTTGAGTCCATCAACATCTGGAAACCCTGGCCTAGAGCCACAGAAGACCATGGGATATATTTGGGAACCCCTAATCACATCAGGATCTTCAGCCCTGCTCCAAACTGCGAGCAAATGTTAGGCCATGCCATAAAATGTATGTACTGCTAGATTATGAGGGAAAAACCTCGGAGCAGTTCACAAAAGAATAAAACAATAACATTGTCAATAAAAACGGTTAAAGCAGCTGTTTAAAACGTTCAAAAGATAATTAAACAATAAGCAAAGAACTGATTAAAACACAAGTCAGCCTTCTACATATCTGGGCAAGCTTGCCTGA
The DNA here is from genome assembly GCF_964234715.1 of Podarcis melisellensis. NCBI lineage: Eukaryota > Metazoa > Chordata > Lepidosauria > Squamata > Lacertidae > Podarcis > Podarcis melisellensis. The sequence goes on from NC_138540.1 coordinate 58,139,060, forward strand.
AAAGAAATGTTTTTAGTAGGCACTGAAAAGAAGTGAAGGTGCTTGCCTGCCTCATATCAATAGGCAGGGAGTTCCAAAGTGTAGGTGCTGCTACACTGAAAGATCGATATATTACAACTGCAGAATGAGGATTATGAGGCACCTGCAACTGTGCCAGTTCCACTCTATGCTCAGCGGTTCTCTGGTGGATGTTGCTACACCTTCACTGGTAAACTTAAGTGAAGGCGGCTGCAAACGGGGGGATATTTAACCTGCTGCCCACCAGAGATGGTCTGAATGAAGCAGCTGCCACCATTTTCATTTTGAGGGGAAGGTAGCGGCAGAGGACAGCCTACCTAAGGTCCTCTTATGCATGGCACTGGCACTTGTATGGGCCAGAATGTGCAAACTTGTAAGCTTCACAGCAGTCATAGGTGATAAATAATGGCTTGGTTTGCACATTACATTTAACTGTGGTTGAAGAAACCATGAGTTGTCCCAGTGACAATCAACCAAACCATAGCTTGTTTCTCCAAAGTCTGTTTTGTTTCCCAGCTGCTCTTGCTTTGTGCCTTAGCAGTTTGGCAGTTGCGTGGGGAAATTGCCAAGGAAATCAAAAGGTGACAGAAAATTAAAGCGGGACAGAATGTTGGGGAAAGAGAACAAATGAATGTGCATGGCTGAAGGAGGGAATTGAGATGGATGGATGGATAGTTAGATAGATGATAGATAGATACATAGATAAGCTTTAGACAAGTAACATTATAATGCTTTTGACTGTAAAGGACTTCCACAGGTATGGTGAAGGATAGCTAGATTCTGAGTCACTTTTTTATCCTCCCCCTAAAATGCTGCCGCCTTGTGGACTCTGTCAGCCAAGGCGTCCACCTGTGGCTGTGCATGGCCCCAGAACATGTAAATCAGGAACAGGGCTTTGGAGCATGTGCAATATCTCTTTCCTGCTCCAGTGAGCACCCCCAAGTCAGAGGGGTGGAATATTCAGGCAAACCTTTAGCTGGGTCACCCCTCACTTTTTGGAAGCAAAACCCTTCTGGTAGCAGTGGAGGAGTGCGTTCGAGAGATGGAGCTAGGAGGCAGCAAAGCTGTCAGGGCAGGAAGAAGACAAGAGGCCAACCCCCCCATGTGCCCCTCCCCTTTGCCTGCTGCGATTGGCTCTGTGGCCAAGCAAGGGAGGGAGTGAGTGGGTGCTGAAAGCAGGCAGCGGCCCAGAGACACAGGGATGGGAAGGCAGAGCTGAGCCCTGTGCGCCTCTCCCTCTTTCTCTCTCTCTCTGTGCCACAGAAACCCAGCCAAGGAGAAAGAAGGCTTGCCTGGCTCAGTCATGTAAGCACCCTGTTCCCCCTCCTCCTCCTCCTCCTCCTCCTCCCAGTAACAAGGGGGTGGGTGGGGCAGGGTGAGGAGGAAGAGACGGGGAAAGGTGCCTGTTGCACCTACGGGCACCATGGGCAACTCGTACCACAAGTGGAGCCCCCCAAACGCCAAGGGCTGGTCTCTCTGGAACTTTGGCCGCTCCGCAGGGCTGAAGACAGGTACGGGCTTGTCAGGTGGGGAGCCTGCGGGAGGCCTGGCAGGGAGGGTGTGGCTGGGGAGTTGCTGTGAGGCAGCCACTTTGGGGAAGGGACCGAAAGGGGCAAATATCCTCATGACTTGCCCCCGCCCCTGCCCAAATCTCCAGAGTACAAAACTCCTCCGTGGGCCCTTAACTTCCAGGTTCATCTTTCCTCAAAGTGGCAGATACGGTGGGGGCGGACTCTGGCTTTTCTCAGGTATGAGGGGGACCTAACCTGGCATGTGCTCAGAGGCATTCCTGTCTTCACATGCTCCAGAGCAGCTTCCTGTGGCTGCTGGGAGTTGTAGTCCAAAACACGGAGCCGTGGCCTAGCTATGAAGTCAGATTCTAGGGTTGAATCGGAGCTCTCATTGCTCTGGCAGTTCTGAGATCTGAGGTCTAGAGATGCTCTCCTGCACCTGGCTCTTTACCCTGCTGTCCCAGAGTTCCTGGCACCTCTTGCTTGGGGACCCAGCTAGGAAATTGCAAGATCCTCATGTCAAAACGCTAGGGAGGCTGTCTCCCGGTTTCATTGAAAAAGCAATTTGCGAAGGTGCTCTGCAATCCTGAAGGATCCAAATCTCAAATTAAACCAGGACTCAATTTTTATTTTATTCACCACAAGATCTGCATAACACTTGTCGGTTGGCAGATTTGTAAGGCAGCTACGAAAGCACCAGAAAAGACCCAGTAATAATTTTTAAAAATGATGATTGTAACAAGCATGCATTTGCAAACACACATGTCATATAGGAACACTGAACAGACAGCCAGGTTGGGCTGCGGCTTTTGGTTTGATTGTGCATTGAGTGGCAAACTTTGGGCTGTTGCTGTGGTTTCTTCTTGTTGTTGGAGCTCCTTTGCTGTTTCAAAAGAGCTGCTTCCCTGCCATGTTCTGAGAAACCTGGGGCCTGTCCTTGGGCCATCTCTGGTGTTGCAACCAGCCCTGAGGCTGCTTTCTGGGTTTCTAGGGCTGGTGCTTTGCTAATATAATCACCCCACAGAGAAGACCACTCCCCTGGAATCAGCCTAACTAATCTGAAAGGACTGTTCTTCTGTAGAGTCACTGGCCTGGATTAGAATATCCTCTCCATCCATTAGGAAAAAATCAGAAGGCCAGGGAAACGCAAGCTCTTCCTCTTGCTTAAAATCTTTTAGAGCCTTCCACCCTTTTACTACTTGGTGTGTGAATGCCATCCTCAAAACGAAGGTTGCCAACTGTTTTTCCAGCTTCTGTGCCTGCACCTCTAAAAGAAGCCTTACAGGTATTAGCAGAATAGAAAGCTTATCTCCATGTTGTAAAGAGCTCAGTCTATAGGTTTCTGATATTAAAGGCAAAGGAGCAGGGCTCCCCCACCCCACCCAGGTCAGCTTGTAACCCCAATATCCACCTTCTCATTCACATCCAATATTACCAGCCAGTATCCCAAATCCAGGTTTGACTGCACTTGGAGTACTGTTTCAGTTCTGGTCACCTCACCTCCAAAAGGACATTGTAGAGTCGATTCAGAAAAGGGCAACTAAAACATTCAAGGGAATGGAGCAACTCCTCCATGAGGAAAGGTTGCAACTTTTGGGATTTTTTTAATCCAGAGGAAAGGGCAAATAAGAGGTGACATGATATAAGTTCATAAAATGATGCGTGGCAAGGAGAAAATGGAGAGAGGAAAGTTTCCCTCCCGCTCTCATAACACTAGAACTTGTGGACATTCAATGAAACCAAATGTGAAGATTTGGGACAGATATTAAGAAAGTATTTCTTCATGTAGCACATAGTTAACTGTGGAGCTCCCCCCTGCAGGAGGCAGTGACAGCCACTGAGTTGGATGGCTTTAAAAGCAGAATGGACAGATTCATGGAGGAGAAAACTATCCATGGCTCCTCACCATGATAGCTGTGCTCTGCCACTGCTGTCAGAGGGAGTAAATTTCTGAGTACCAGTTGCTGGAAACTGCAGGAGGGGACAGTGCTGCTGTGCTCAGGTCCTGCTTGCGTTCTTCCCATGGGTAGCTGGTTGGCCACTGGGCTAGATGAGCTATTGGCCTGATCCAGCAGCAGTGGTGGACACTGGACTCTCAAATTTCAGTGCCCTGTGTGACTGAAAATTTGGCACCCCACTCTCATGCTCCATTCTACAGCATTGATGTGGCGCCCCTTGCAGTGTGGCACCCCATGTGGCCGAACCCTAAAACCGCCTCTGCCAGCAGACATTTATATTTTCATCCAGCTGTTTCTCTGTGTTTCAGCCTCCCCCAATCTGAATGCCCTCCTGGCTGGGGCTGTTGGGAGTTGTGGTCCAAAACAACTAGAGGGTCCCCAGGTTGAGGACGGCTGCTGTATTTGTTGCTTGTTCTCCTTGCCCCACCTCTTAGTCTCCCTCCCCATTGTCAAAGTATAGATTAAACATGCAGAGCAGCTGACATATTTGCTTATGCCACCTTGCAAAGTGTCAGATACATTGATGGATTACAATAATAGTAATTTTATGTTAATATCCTGATACATTTTTTTTAATGCCGCCTTGGGTACTCCTGTGTGTAGAAAGACGGGATAAAAATTCCCCTGCTTGTTTCAAGGATATTAAGAAGCAGCTAATTGGTGCTCAGGTGTCCTTGAGTGTGCTGAGCGCTGGTCTTTTGGAGCATAAGGAGAGACTGTGGCTGTGAATACACTTTGTACTTTCCCCCCCTAGCAGGCTGGTAGTATAAATGTTGTTTGCCTAATTAACAGCCGCTGGATTAGGGACTCAAAAGTTCACTTTATTTTTCAGTCTGTTGATGCGCTTGTGGTTATAGCATGTGATGGGGAGGTCAGGACTCCTGAGTTTTTGTTTTTGGTGTTGCTGCTGATTCAGGGAAGCCAAGGCCTCTTACCTCCACCCCCACAAAACAGGAATTTCTGTTTAGCTGATGTTTTTTTTTCCCCAAATGAAAACCTTGACACAAATGGGGTGATAATCCCTGTAAACAGGAAAGTTCAGTTCCTTAATTTTTTACCCTACAGTGCTGTTAGTTTATTCCCCTGCACTAAAGCCCCCTCTCCCCTTCTCTGTTTAACAACAAAGCTTACTTTTTTTTAGAGGACAGGTTGTTGCAAATGCATTTCCCCATAAACAAAACAGGCAAATGTTAGAGGATCTTCCCTGATGATGTTATTGTACAGGGATGATGTTTTTTCCCCTCCAGGCGCCCTTGGGTTCCTGATCAATCTGCCTGCTAAGATAAAGTGTACTGAAGAACTGAGAAAGGAAACTTTTTAATGTTCATTAAATCTGTGCTAGGATAAGGACACTGCCTCGTTCTTCACCCACCCTTTTAGTATGAATAAATTGTAATTCATCTCTAAAATGTGAGACTCTTAAGTTTGTGAGTTGCTTGTTGGTGATGGAAAGGCAGAAGCACTGGGTTTTTAAAATAATAAAATCTTCCGCTTCCCATGCTGAGCTTTGGCACCAATAGCACAGCCCAGGGTTGGCTTGAGCATGATCGACTCAGATTAAGTCCTGCTTTCCTGGCTGTATTCAAAGCCGTGTGGTCACCTGGTCATGTGCCTCTAAAAGCCACCTGACATGCAAAAACCTAGCAAGTGAAACTTCCTCCGCAACTTGGTTGATTGATTTCTGCATGCGAGGCTCCAGAGGGAGCAGGACCAATAAAAATAGTTGGCGTCCCAAACTCAGAGTTGCCACTTGTAGCCAAGTATGAGAAGCACCTTTATGAGTTTGATTTGGGATATGAGATGGCACCTGACTTGGCCCGATGTCTTGGCAGAAGAAAGGTTGCTGAGAGTCAGACATGGATTTTGCAGGCTTCCTGGGCTGATTTCTGAAACCCTTCTGTGACGCGACCTTGGCCAAGTCAGCCTTGCTTATTTGCCTGCTGATGCGTCAGACTTTCCAGGCAAGGTATTTTGCAAGATGTCGTTGGAAAAACACTGTGTGACACGTGTAGCCGTAATAGTGGTGGAAGAACACCTATTGCAATGCCAGTGTTTTGGCTCTTGGCACTGTACCAGGTCTTGCTGAAGGGAGGGAATAAGCCCTGGGCATGGATGGATGGAGTGGCGGCTGAGTCATCCCGCAAAGTTGGCATTGCAGGAGTACCCTTAACACTGCTCTTTGGGTGATCCGATGCCAAGGAGGAGAGCTGAACTTTTGTACTTTCCATTGAAAAAGGAATCTGGGCAGATGTGGCCTTTCTGTCTTGCAGGGACTTGAGACAAACAGGTGCCTGCAGAAATCCCTATTCTGTGCTCCTGTTGAACCGCCTGCCCTTCCCATGCCACATGTGCAGTCTGCGAAATTTCCCCGTTTTGGAACCACGATTACATAAAGGTACAGGCTGAGGGCCAAACTAGACATGACACCATTTGAGCAATGAGCAATTGTGCAAGTGCGTTTTTATATTTTAAAAAATGAATAGCAGATACGGCATTGGGATTGGGAATGCAGGAGGGTGGATCTGGCAAAGTGTTAAAGGCCCCCTTCCCCTGCTTCCAGCAGCATCCTAATCTGCAGTTTAGTACAGACAAGCCAACACCATCCACAAATTGCTCATTGCATGAATGGTGTCATGTCTAGTATGTGGAGTCCTTTGACCTTGACCTTCGCGATACTCTGTGAAGTGGGCGAGACTGCTCCGCAGCAGATGGTTTGAGGTTTGCATTGGGCTCAGCTTGTTGCTTGTCCCAGCGCCTTCCTTCTGATTTCTCAGGGTTGACTGTACATGTCTTGTAGTGCATGGCCGAAGCTGAGGTTGGTTGCTAAAGTGGCATACAAGGTATACACATTGGGCCCTGGTTCAGAACACTCTCCAGAACATACAGGGAATCCACACAGTTTAGAGGTGACCTAGGAAGCTTGTGCATGCAGATGCTGGGCAGAAGAAAGAGAAGGGAAATAATTTTAAAATGTCATTTTTTTAAAAGAGAGGGACTTAATCTGGGGTTCGCCTGTGCATTAAGCAGCACAGCAACAAGCAGGAATTCTGCAAACAAATGCAGCAATTGGAAAACTTTCCTGTTTATTGTGTTGTGGCTTCCAGAGACTGGGATTCATAAGCATTGAAAGCTGTGAAAGCAGAGCATTAGCTGTTGATAGCCTTGCCGTCCATTAATCTGCCCAATCCTCTTTTAAACCCATCCAAGTTGGTGTGGCCATCACTTTTCATGTTGAACTTGTTGCTCATAAGATGCTGCTGGACTCCAGCTCCCAGCATCCTTGCCTATTGAGTATGCTGGTTGAGTCTGATGGGAATTTGAGTTCAAGAACATCTGGCATAGACAATTCTGAGCTAAGTGGACCAATGGTCATAAGGCAACAGCTTCCTGTGTTCCTAAAGCAGACTTTGTCAACCTGGTACCATCCAGATGTTGTTGGACAACAACTCCCATCAGCCCCAGCCAGCCAACAAGGCATTTCACATCCTGCATCGAATGGGATGAGTGGCATGATCCCAGACAGTAATGATGATAATGATGATGATGATAATAATTGTTGTTGTTGTTGTTTCTGTTTCCTGAAAGGAGCCCAGGGTGGCAAACAGCACCCCCCTTAAAAAAACCCAAACCGAAGCAAATCTCCTCACAGCTGAATAAGTTCAAGGCTGCCATTTGCTTACAGCAGGGGTTTGCTGTCAAGATAGAACATGAGGGCATGGGGCCACAGCACTGTACTTAAACCTTTCCTGGGGTTAGGGTAAGAAAGAGAAGTTTAAATATTGTCAGTGCCTCAGAAGAGAGCAGTCTTTTATCTCAGGTAGGCCTGTGTGTTGTCAGTCCCCATAGCAATCCAGCGAGATGTGGGCAAGGCCAGACGGAGGCCCTTCCTTTGAATGCCACATTCATCCTCTGACAAAGGAGGAGACGGGGCCTCTGCTGATAAGGCATATTGTGGCAGAAGAGTCGGCCACATGTGTGAACAGAGAGAGGGCGATAGCAGGGAGTGGTGGCGGTGGGGCAGGCGTTTGTCTGGAAAACGTGGAGCGCGTTTTGGTCTGTTCTCAGTCCTAGCGCCATAGCAACCGATCATCGGAGGCCGCAGAGCAAAAGAATGTGCATTGTGTTGCTTCAGCGGTTTTTCAGGCGCTCAGCTGGGATCGATTGGTGGGGGCCGGGGTGTGTCTGCCCCTGCAGGACGGTCTAAGGCTGCCTGGGGGCCCCCCAATTCTCCGTGTGTAGCAAAAAAAAGGCAGTGGCAGTGGTGCGGTTGGCTCCCTGTACTTCCAGTCTCTGAGAAATGGGAGGGTCTTGGCTGAAAAGCGGACAGGAGAAGTAGTTGCCTCAAAACAGTGAATTAATTGGGGAAGGTGTTGTCATTGTGGGACACAATCCACAAGGGCATCCTTGAAATGAGGCAGAGCAAGTAGAGGTGTGTGTGTGTGTGCATGCGCTCAATACCCAATACTGTGCCTTGTTTCCTTGTGTGTAGGGCTTATATGTGTAGGACTATTATGGGAATAAAAAAATGTGGCTAGGGGAAGGGTTAGAGCCATTTTGGAGGAAATATTACATAAAAATTCATTAAATAAGTTAGATTTGATTCCCTTGCCCCCGATCAACTATGTTTACAGAAGTACATCTGTGAAATTGTGTCATGTTCAAAACAATAGATTTCACCAGGAAATGTCACTGGACAGGCTGGTGCACTCTGCACATGTTTAGCGGTGTTCCCTTCTTTGTTTTGTTGGCTGAGCCCTGGCACTGACTGCAGACTGTAGGGTTGTTCATTTGGCCAGCTGGTTTTTCCTTTGCTCCAGGAAGCTTGCAATGTTTCTTCTTCCTCATACCAGGACCTTAGCAATTAAGTGCTTGGATGCATTAAGCAGCCTTTGATCTGAGCGATGCTCCAAGATGTCTTCTGCTGTGCCTTTGGCTGCTGCATCTCCTCTAGGTGGCCAGAAGGGGGCAGAAGCAAACTCTGAACTGAGGGGTGGGGATGGTATTCAAGCAAACACCCACTGAATATTTTGGTTCTGCCATGACTAGGCATCGCTTGGACTCCTAATCCCTAAGACTGAGGGACCTGGTTCAGTTATTTAGTAATGATGGAAAGGCACTCTGCACAGGCCTTGTGGCACCCTTAAAAAAAATATATTCATAGACTGAGCCCTGGTACAAGTTAAGCCCAGAATTAATTTGGAGAGTTAATCAGGGGGTGTATGTGTGTATTTTCAGGTAACTAAAATGAGATCTCAGGTGGGCTGAAGTCTTAGCCCTTGAATGCTCAGTTCTTCTTTCAGTACCACCCTGGTTTTGTGCCCCAAATATTGCACTGCAGTGCATTGCCTTGGAAACTGCCCGGTTGCCTTTAGGAACTTCTGCTGCCCATGCTGAGCTGGGATGTAGCTCCCTCCTGCCTTCTGCTACCACATTAGCTGGAATCCCTGCTAGGAAGGCCTTGGGGGCTATGGGAGAGCAGGATCACGCCCTTATGGGGGATGGGCACACCAGGCATGCCACTGAGTCATCCTGGTGGAATGCAGCCTGTGGCCAGATGCCACCTATTGGGAACAAGGTGTGTGTGTGGGGGGGGAACATCTGGTTTACAGGAAGGGCTGCTGCTCAGGTGCCAGGTTCAATCCCTGATCTGATGGCATCTCCAAGTAGGGCTAGAGACCTAGAGACCTTCTGCCAGTCGGTATGAATCCTGTGGACCACTGGGTCTTACTTGTGGCAAGGCAGCATCCTGTATGCTTATGAGGCTTTAAGCACAAAGGGCGGGGGGGGGGGTTCCCTGTCTGGAAGTCCCTGTCTGGAAGTGCTTCGAGGGGCTAGTGTAGGGCTGGGGAGTAGATTGACTGACCCCACCTGAAAGCCACCAGCCCCTTTGGACTGCTTCCTCCAGGACCTTTGAAGGTGACTTCCACCATGCCCCTTCGCAGGCACAGAGATGCCCCACTGGGGATTTTTGTGGGAGAGCCATCACTATTGTGCCATTCAAACATGTGTAGTCCTACCCAGGCAAATTCACAGGACTGTAGAAGTGTCTAGTCCAGCTCCCTACACTGCAGGAATCACTGCCAAAGAATCCCTGACAGATGGCCATCCAAACTCTGCTTAAAAACCTCCACTGAAGTAGCATCCACCACCTTCCTAGGGAGTCCGTTCCACTCTTACCACCAGAAAGTTATTCCTAGGATTTAGTTGGAATCTCCATTCTTGTCATTTGAATCCATTGGTTTGGATCATCCCTTCTGGAGCAGCAGAAAGCAAGCTTGCTCAGTCTTCCATGTGACAGCCCTTCAGATATTTGAAGGAGGCTATCATATCCCCTCTCTGTCTCCTCAGCTGTTAATCCTCTTTGATTTAGAAGGGGTGTGTGTGTGCAGAAGGAACTTCTTTTTTCCATCTAAGCCAGTTTCCAGAATGAGAAGAGAGGTGTGCAGTTTGAGAGGAAGAGCCCCAGCTGATGGGCAGCAGAACAGCACCTGCTTGGCAGGTAAAATGTCCCAAGGTCAAGCCAGTGGCATCTCCGGTCAAAAGGGTAGCAAGGCTGGGAAAGGCAGTTCCTGTTATTGTTTGTTGCTGTTGCTGTTAATTTTTTTACTTGCCCTTCACCAGCAGGTCCTAGCCATTTAAAAGTCAGAATTAAAAACAATTAAAACAAATTGCAGCCACTGGAATAGGGTGGGCCTTGAAAACATACATCTCATGTGTCAAAGGACAGGGTGGAAACGCATTCTTCGGCATTCCCCAAAAGCTGCCGCCTGCACCTACCTCTGTGGGGAGGAAGAGGGTTCCATTAAGGGGCTGATAGCTGAGGTAGAGCCAGTCCTTCTCCAACACAGTGCCCTCCATATATTGAGAACTACAACTCCCATCAGCACCTGCCAGCACAGCTGTGTCATCCAAGGCATAAATTGTGCATGCCAGTTGCCAGGGGCACCAGGTTGGCAAAGGCTGACTAGTGAGCTAAATGCCGCAGTGGGCTGACTCGACACAGGGTACCTCCATGTGGCAGAATTGCACCCCGTTGCCCTGTTTGTGACGTTGTAAGGGACCCTAGGGCGCCTGTAGCTTTTAGATTCTGCTCTGCTCCAATAACACTCAAACAGAGCTACAGTGATACCTCGGGTTAAGAACTTAATTCATTCTGGAGGTCTGTTCTTAACCTGAAACTGTTCTTAACCTGAAGCACCACTTTAACTAATGGGGCCTCCTGTTGCTGCTGTGCCGCCGCTGTACGATTTCTGTTCTCATCCTGAAGCAAAGTTCTTAACCCGAGGTAATATTTCTGGGTTAGTGGGGTCTGTAACCTGAAGCGTATGTAACCTGAGGTACCACTGTATTACCAAAGCATCAGTTGTGTTCTAGGCTTTTTGTTCCTTGGGACTCTTGCATATCTAGTTTAGGAGAGGCAGTTGTGATGCAGCCCCTTCCCATAGCTCCCTGAGTGATGTGTGGTCTGAATGTGATAGCTGTCAGTTTGTCTGTCTGTCTGTCTATATCTATCTATCTATCTATCTGTCTATCTATCTATCTATCTATCTATCTATCTATCTATCTATCTATCTGCAATTTGCCTATATATATATTGTTGCAGTTTAATCCTGAATATATCCAAGGGCAACCAAGCTGGTGACCTCCAGTTCCCATCAGTCCAGCAGTATCATGCAGGGACTGATGGGAATTGTAGTCCAAAACACCTGGAAAGCCTCCGGTTGAGGAAGGCTGCACAAGAGCATTTCTTTGAGTTTTGCTGTGAACACGATACACTGCCCATGGAAATCCCACAGCAGAGTGTGATTTAGCTGTGATTCCTACACTGGAGTGGATTGCACTCGATAACCCTTTGGGTCTCTTCCAACTCAACAGTTCCATTATTAAATTTCTATACCGCCCTTCATCTCAGGATTACAGGGCGGTTTACAATAGAGAAACACAAAAATGCATACCATACCAGTAATAGACCAAAACCATACCCCCCGCCAGTATTATTGTTTATTTAATTTCTATGATTCTGTGACTCCCTGGTAGGGAAAGGAGATCACTTGCCCTGCCTGAAATTGAGCTTGTGTGGCATGGGAAGACCGAGAAGGGACTGGGACATCCTTTCCCTCTCAGATAGTGACCTCTGCTTCCCATCTGCCCAGGAAATATCATCTGGCCCTGGGCTGCTGCATGAACAGGCTCAGTTCCTGCAGCAGGAAGAGTTCCACATGCTGTGTTGCTCCTGGGGTTCCTTCTCCTTGGATGCCGCCCTTCTGTGGCCTAGCCTGCCTTCTCAAGTGGCATCGCAGCACGAAGGCAGGCAGGCAGGCAGGCAACCTCCTGCCTTTTGCTGTCTCTCCGGCTCTTCCTGTTCAACCTGGGAAGTCTGCGTTTAGACATAAACCTGTTTGGTAGCTTTTCTAAGAATGGAGGGGAAGGCAGGGAGGCCGACGGGCTGACCCAGGGAGGAGCAGGGGGTGATGATGTGGCAGGCTGCCATGCAGGTGCTAATGCTATAGTGCCCAGCTCTCCTTTAGCCAAGGCCCAAAAGCACATTCTGCCTGAACTCTCCAGGGCGTGGGGTGTGTGCTGCCCTTGTTGTGCATTATGGCACAACAAGAAAACCTCCCCATTCTCTGGCTCTCTTTGCAGTTGCGAAGTGCCAGTGCAGTGCCCATGAGTGTGTTCCCTGGTGGTGCCCACAGCCTCCCCCTCTCTGGCTGAAATTAGGCTTGAAAGAAGCCATTCATTGTAGTCAACAGGGGAGTTTGTAGTACAAACCGGAGGTTTGTATATATTATGAAACAGAAAGTGATTAAAATAAGTATGCAAAGTGAATGCCAACAGATACGAAGGCTGTGCAGGTACCTGGATGGACAGGTCATTGGATTATAGTGGTACCTCAGGTTAAGTATTTAATTCGTTCCGGAGGCCCGTACTTAACCTGAAACTGTTCTTAACCTGAAGCACCACTTTAGCTAATGGGGCCTCCTGCTGCCGTTGCGCCGCCGCTGCACGATTTCTGTTCTCATCCTGAAGCAAAGTTCTTAACCTGATGCACTATTTCTGGGTTAGTAGAGTCTGTAACCTGAAGCGTATGTAACCTGAGGTACCACTGTACTTCTGGGAGAAAGAAAGGCAGGGAAAATTACTGTTGTGGTATAAGAAAAGAGGCTGGCACAAAGCAGGAGGAGAAACCGAGATCAAAGTGGATATAATTATTATATTCCATGGTGCAACCTGCTTGGCTTCCGTGGGCGCTGAAGCCATCTACAGAGGTCATCTGAACTTTGCATCTTTAGGATGTTTGTGGCAATTGTAGCATTTTGGGTGTCATGTGGGAACCTCAGAGAACCATTCCTCTCTTTTTGCAATGCAGGGACATCCATGCCTCAAAACCAACCCTGGACCTCTTGATGCCATTATTCATAAATAATTTTCTAGAGCACTTTTTGGCATGCGCGGAAGTCCATAGCTATGATCTCATCTATGCTCAGTTGTCTCCTGCTGGCTGTTTCCTCCTCATGCTTGCTGCTTTCCTCACACATGACGAATTTGGCCCCGGGAATCTCCTGCTGCTGCTCCAAGCCGGGCCTGAGTTTTGTGATGTATGAAAATTGGAATGTGTTTGGGGAGAGTGACGGAGCTGGGGTTACAGAGTTCAGGCGGCAACATGCACGTTATTCTTCATTTTGGTGACACACGCTTGAGCAAATGGGAATGTAAGAAAGAAGCATGTGCAAAAAATTTCTTTATGCCAGTGCTTATTGGAACTAAAGACCTTCCCTTGAACAATCAAGGGGTCTGCTTTCATTTGCAGAGGAGCAGCATGTATATTAGGGATGATCTTGCCACTTCATGGCCTGTGCAAAACCCTCTGGACAAGGGTTTCAAAAGTGTTGTTCACCATGCAGGGTACAGAATGGACAGGAAATAATAAACTATAACTGAAGTAAAAGCAGAGAAAATGAGGTGGGAGGGCCGACAAGAAATATATTATTGGTGCAAGAAAGAAAGTGATTTGGAATTCTGAATTATAGGGGTGGGTCACACATGTCCCTACCCTGACAGTGAATTTTACTGAATGCAGTGGGATTTTCCACTGGAATGGTGATTGCATGTGTGTGAGTTTGTTCTGTAGGACAGTGTTGACTTTGGGACACCAATCGGCAACGTCAAACAGCTGGCTGGATCACACTTGCATGTCTTGTTACATGACAACCACAACATTGCATGTTTGGGATTTTGTTTAGTTTAGTTTAGTTTCTCTTTAGAGAAAAGGTGAGTAAGAGGTGACACGGAGAAAGTGAGCAGAGGAAAGTTTTCCTCCCTGTCTAATAACACTAGAACTCATGGGTATCCAGAAATGACTGGCTCATCTTTTAAAAATGTAAACGATTAAATAGACCTGTTAGCATAAAAAGGCCTCCCAAGAGATGCCTGAAAGTTCGCAGTGGGGATGTTTTATAGTGCAACTCCTAGTGTGGCTGTGCCATATCATCAATAGTCCAAAATGCACTTGCTTTTTTATATTGCTCCTTCTCCCCCAGAACACAGGCCACAAAGTGCTCCACATCCATTCTCTCAGTAAGAGCCTTGCAAGGGTGTCTAGTACTGCTGGGGCCGTAACTTCAGTGGTGTGGCCTGAAAGGCCCTGTTGATTATGATTGCCTGTGGATGCAAAGCAGTGTCACTGTAGGCTGGGTTGGGCAACCCTTTGTCTCTCAAGAGCTACTTTCTCAAGGGGATAATCTGCCAAGGGGGAGGCTGCATGCTGATGGGGAGGCCACCCTCTTTTCTCTCCTCCACATCCAGAGGACTGCAGGGGGAAGGACTGAGTTTGCAGAGGGCTTCTGAATTTAGGCCATGGGCTGTGGATTGTCCTCCTTGGCATCTTTGTTGTGAAACGGTTAAATCAGCCTTTGTCAACCAAGTGCTGCAGCTGGGGCTGATGGGAATTGTAGTCCCAAACCTCTGGAGGGCACCAGGCTGGCAAAGGCTGTCCTGTATACCTTACACTGGAGAACAGAGGGGGAAGCTACCGTAGTTCAGTTTTAGACCAGAAGGCCTGTGTAGACACCCTTGAGGAGTTCAATGAGTCATAATTTGAACCAGGGACATCCTGGTTCACAGTCTTTTCGGTGCTGCCCCAGCATCACACAGTACCACAATCTAAAGGTGCCTCATTTATGCCAGAGGTTCAGGACCGATGAGCAAGTCTGATTTGAGATGAGCCACTGGCTCTGTCTGGGCATGTTGCTGGCAGAACAAGAGGCTGCAAATGAAAGTCAAATTCAGCAGGAAATCAGCAGCTATTTCTGGAAAGCCTGGGAGGGCTTCTCTCCCTGTTCAGCCTCTTTCTTTTGATATTCTAGTGCCCAATCAGTCTGGGAGAGAATCACAAGAGACAAGGAGCTTGGGGTGAGTGAGGGGAGCGGGTCGCAGTGAAACCATTTTGCTCCTTGGGAGAAGAGCAAGGCAGGTGTGCAACAGTTACCTGCACTTCAGATGTTTCTGTTTTGATTCAGTTCAACCGCTTCCCCCAAAGAATCTTGGGAACTGCAATTTGGTGCAGGGCGGGGCGGGTGATAATGGTTCAGAAGCCAAGAAGCTCCTAATTACACAAGGCTAAGAGTCAAAGGGGCACGTGGCACGTTAAAGACTATTATGGTTTTCTGCATCCTTTGCCCTACAGGTGTTTTGTACTGAAACAGACCATCACCCCAGGCATTCTGGCTGGAAATTGTCCAAAACATCTGGAGGGCAAGCACCAAGTTGGCAAAAGCTGCCCTACTTCTTCAGAGTCAGCTTAAGAGCTGCATTGTCCAGAGCACCTGGAACAACTTCCCTTCCCTTCCCCTTCCCTTTTGCTAATGTCATATGTTTATTTCTGCCTCAATGGTGGTGTGGCTTGGTCATCCTATGCCCTGGACTTTAGGTAGCCATGTGCATTACTTCCATTTTGAAGCACCACATTTCAGATCCTCCCCACTGCCATTCCCCGCTTTGCAACTGCATCTACGTTCCCGACATGTTAGAGCAACAAACAAACAAAAAAGCAACTTAACAAGCCTGGTTTTTCAAAAAAAGAAATGCTTTGAGCATGTGCAGTTACACTTTTGAAGCATAGCACAACAGGAGTAATCAATCAATCAATCAATCAATCAGCCAGTCATTCAAAACAGTGTGTTTTTGTTTGCTCTGTTGACCCATAAACAAAGTGCAACTACAAAATCACAGCCTCCATGGAGTCCATTACTAATTATTAACACTGGCAAGCTAGCAAGTCTGAGAGGTAGGACAGCATTCTGACTTATTGCTCACTGTTCTGGGATAGATTTATTAAGTCCCCTTAAGGAAGATGCTCAGTAGGGTCTGTAACAAAGGGAGCCGCCGCCTGGTAAGAGGATAAGTTATGAGTTCTCTAACCTCTTGATAAAAATCTACAGTGGATGAGAGACTGTTTGAATCTCCAAACAGTTACAAAGACGGCACATGCCCTTGAAGGGAACTCTGGCAAAATCTAAGATTTCGGAGGATGAAACAATAAAATGAGGGAATAAAATTGCTTTTTTAGACTTAGGTATATTAAGGGAATTTGTATGTGGCATATGCGCTTGATTGAGGCAGAACCAAGTGAGGCCCAGTGAATGCAGGAATGAAATGGAGTTTGATTCTCTGCCTTGAGGCTAAACACATTTACTTGCGAATGAGCACTATATATATGGAAAAGAACAAAAAAACCATGAACGTTCTGCGATAGCAACCAGTGCCAGTTCTGCTATGGTCGTGCCACCTTCTCTGGGTGGTCATTTTGAGGCAGTGGGGGCTGGGCTAAAGAGCCCTGCACTTGGGCTCAGAGACCCAGCCCTGCTCAGCAGGTAAACAGAGACTGCCTGGACCTGGGTTGCTATAGGGTTTTTATTTTATTTTCTTTTTTGCCCTTTAATAATTTCACACAGGCTGATAAAGAAGTACTGTAGAGCAGGGGTAGGGGATCTCTTTCAGCCCACAGGCTGCCTTCTCTCATGGGGAACCTTCCAGGAGCCGTCTAGGGGCAGGTGATAACAGCAGCAACAACAACAACATTTATACCCCACCCATTTGACTGGGTTGCAATGGATGTGGCTATTAACTTTGTACAGTAAGGCTGCATTACAGAGCCACACCATACACTTACAACATGTCCAACACACATTTAAAGTGCATGACTTTCCCCAGAAGAATTCTGGGAACTGTAGTTTGTTTGGGGTGCTGGGAATTGCCACTCTGTGAGTGGGGAAGCTAAAGTTGGGGGGGAGGGAAGCCATGTTCATTGAGTGGCTCTGCTCACTGCTGCAAAGAAAAGGCAATGACACATCCTGACTAGGCAAAAACACTTGAGGGCACGGAGCAGGACTGGGGAAGGGTGCAGCCTTGAGGGGAGTCCCAACAGCTGGACAAAGAGGCCCAGAGGGCCAAATCATTCGCCACTCACAAGCCTGAGGTTCCCCACCCTTGAAGTGGAAGGTGGCATTTGCCTAGCAGAGTCCCAGTCCCGGCTGCATTTCCTTGAGCTGCACCCTAAGGAGCAATCTCAGGATGGAGACCCAGAGATTCATGGGTAATAATGAGGGAGAAGGGGAAGGCCCAGAAAGAATGCAGGAGTCTCTGTATCTGTCTCAGAAGCCCTGGGCTGGACACAGGCACCTTAAATAGATGATTAGCTTGGCTGGTGTCTGAGGTGGTTGTTTTGTGATGCCATCAAGTTACATTTTTCTGGAGCAATACAAACCTAAGTAAAAAGCTCCTGCCTGAAGGAAATTACAGTCGCAAGTAGACAGAGAGAAGGCAAGGCTGAGGAGAGGAATGTCTGTAATTCCACCTAGACAGCTCCTCAGGGTTGGGTTCAGTTGGGGGTGAGCACTGATAAGTCCTCGCCCCCAGGAACTCTCCCCAGATCATACACCTTACTGCCCCTGCCTCCCACCCCCAACTCAGTACTCTCCATATGTTTTGGACTATAACTCCCATCAGCCTCAGCAGGGGCTGATGGGAGATGTAGTCCAAAACATGGCACAGGGGCAGGCATTTCTAATGGATCACTTTGTTGGCTTGAGTAGGGTCCCTCTCCATCCTTTCCCCCCATCCCTGTCTTAGCTCCCCATTTGGTCACCCAAGTCCCAGATGACAACGGCTGTTGCTGCTGGAGAATGAGCCAGCAGCACCTCTTCTCTCTCCCAGTCCTGCATGCTTGGAGCGCCCCTTGCCTGAGTGCCTTGCCGCCTGCCAGATGGCGTAGGCCTGACCTGCCGGGGTCTCCTCTCTTTCTAAGTGGCCTGATGAATATTCAGCTGTGGGGGGGTGAGGTTCTCCAGAAGGGTGAAAAGAGGACCCTGACAGCTGGCAATGAAAGGACTTAATTTGCTCTGAAAAGAAAGTAAGAGGAAGAGCTGAGGCTGAGCGGTGTTTAAGAAACAGAGAGTCTGGGAGAGGCAGGCATCCCCAGCTGGAGAAAACTGCTGCAGAGAAAGGAGCTTGCATTGATGGCACACATTTGGAACTTCTGGCTCTTCAGTCCTGGTGCCTGAAATCTGTCTGTGGGGGGAATTTACTCTGCACGCCCTCAGCTGCACATGGGGATGAGGGCCTCTCCTGTGTGGGGATTCTGCTCCTTGCTATGGGTGTGGGGGACGAGTGTTAGTGCAGTGGAGTCCAGGCACAATGCAATGTTCACACATGGCAAAGAGGAACGGGAGGGGGGAGAGAGTGGCAGCAGTTCCAACTTGTAGCAAGAGGAACATAGGAAGCTGCATTGTACTGATTTGGACTCACTGGTCCATCCTACTCTGTGTTGTGTACGTCAGGGGACTTCAACCTTTTCAGACCCGGTTTTAAGCCAAATGTGCATTTGGGAACCCATTTTTAAAAATATTTTACCTTATGTTTGCATAGTGCTCCTGTTGCAACCCACCTTGAATCAGGCCCTGTCCCACCCATCTGTTGAAGACCAGTGGTCTACACTGACTGGCAGCAAGCATCTCTCCAGGGTTTCCAGCAGGCATCTGTACCCAGAGATGCCAGCGATTGACTCTGGGACCTTCTGGATGCAAAGAAGAAAGCCTAACTTTCTAAGCCGGTCTTCCTAAGGCTCCCAGATGGGATTCATGTGCGCACATTTGCAGCTGCTTCCTCACTTTCTGGCTGCTGCTGCTGCGCCTGGAGTGAGGCCACTGTGAGGGGGCTGCCTGTGACAATGCCCCCTCTTACTGTGGTCCTTTTGCCCCCCACCTCCAGTCAACAGGTGAGGAATGGGTGCTCCTGAAAAGCTGCCCAAGTTGGGTACAGTTCGCGTGTTCGCTACTCACTAGTTGTTACTGTTTTTACATTTCCAAATCTATTCTTAAAGCCTTTTTGTTATTATGCTGCAAAAGGCAAGCCTTTACAGGTGAGCGGTTTCCCGAGTGCTTGCGCAGCCTCAAGCAAAAGAGGTTTTGAATGGGGTACCCTGGGAGGAGGGAAGTGGGCCTGCAAGTCCCGGCCGTGGGCCTGGAGGGACCGCATCCCTTCCTCCCGCCCAGATATGGCGGGGGGAGGGGCTGGGAAGCGGAGAAGTCCCCCCCCGCCCGCCCCCTCCATTGTTGCCCGTGCCGCCTTCTGAGGACCCCGACGGCGCTGGCGGTGGCGGCGGCAGCAGCAGGAGCGGCGCTCTCTCTCCTTCGGCGCCCAAACCCTCCCGGGGCGAAGCGGCGGCAGCGGCTGCGCTGGTCCCGCCCCGGCGAGGGAGGCGGCCGACGAGGGATGCTGAAGGAGAAAGGGACGAAGAGGCGCCTCGCCTCACCGTCGAGGGTTGGCTGAAGAGGAAGAGGACGCCGCCGGAGCAGCTGCAGCAGCCGCCCGGAGCGGACCGGGCCGGGGGTCGGGATGGTGGTCTTCCTCGGGAGGAACCTCCCGTCGCTGCTGAAGCTCTTCAAGAAGAAGGGTGAGCCGGGGGCGGCCGGGGCAGGGAGGCGTCCCGCCGGGGGGCTGGGCGCCGGGGAGGGAGGCGAGCGAGCCCGAGACCCCCACCCTCCTGAATCTTGGTGAACTTCTCCGGGGGCTGCCGCCGAGCGCAGGATCGGGCTTGCCCGGGGATTTCCCATTAAGCCCCCGGCCCCCACCCCCGCGCAACGGTGTGTAGATTTACTCGAGAGTAAATCTCACCACTACACGCTGCGCGCGCGCGGGCTTAGGATCGCAGCCCTGCAGTGCAATCCTTTACGGGTCTACTCGGGAGTAAGCCCCACGTGCTTCTTTGGAATCGGGATTTTGGGGTGGGGGTAAACTCGGGAAGGCTGCTGATTTGGGGGTGCAGCTGAAAGACCGGAAACTCTGGGCGGCGGAGCTTGCCCTTTGTCACCGTCGGGATGTTCGGCCCGGGCTTGGCTTTGCAAAGGGGACTTTGGGAAGGGGGCCGGGGGGAGGCATGTGCTACCCGAGGCCCCTCTGCACGGCGTCCTTGGGATCCGCTGCCCGCGTCTGCCCCAGCCAGCGGTGGGGAATCTGCGTGGTGATGGAGGAAGAGGGGGATGACTGGAAACAGCATCCCCCACCCCACCCAGCGTGTCTCTCCTGTGTTCTTTTCCAACAGGGTGGAGGTTCCCCCCCTCCCCGGTTGTTCTCAGCTCCCTTGTTGAAGCCAGCAGCTTTTAGGAAGCAGGGCTTGTTTGCCCATCTCTGCAGCGATTCTGCAGCCTCCTGCCTCTCCCCCCACCTTTCTCCGCTCAGATTTTGTTTTTCTCCTCTTTGGATGCTGGAAGCAAGAGAGGAGGATGAGTTAAATCTGATTCGGCAGGAACTGAACAGTTGCGCGTGTGGCGGCGGCGGCGGGAGCTCCCCTCCCTTTGCTCTTTTTTCCCTCTCGCTGGCCGAGGGGTAGAAATTGCAAGGTCAACGTAGCGTTCCTGAAGCATCTCAAGGTGCACTTTGAGAAGCAGCCTAGCTCAGTGTTTAGTGCAGGTGTAACCGAGTGTGGTCTCCCAGTTCCACATGGCTTTTCTTTATCACAATGCTGGCCGTACATTAAATA
This sequence comes from Podarcis melisellensis, assembly GCF_964234715.1. NCBI lineage: Eukaryota > Metazoa > Chordata > Lepidosauria > Squamata > Lacertidae > Podarcis > Podarcis melisellensis. The sequence goes on from NC_138540.1 coordinate 58,159,585, forward strand.
TGTGGCTGTCTGAAGAGACACAGAGATAATTTATGTTCATCTTCCCCACCCCAATCTACTGTTTCGCAGGTTTTTGAGACTACAACTCCCATTAGCCCCAGCCAGCATGAGTTATAGTTCAGAACAGCTGGAGGGGCACCAGGTTGGAGAAGATCAAACATTTTAAAGCACCAAGTATTCTACTTGTGGGAGAAAGTTGCAGGAATCCAGTTGACCCGGGTTCAGAAGTTCTTCTCATTGTAAGGCGAGGCAACATTTAACAAAAGATTGGAGGGACTTTTGCGAACTAAGAGCATTACTTAGAAGTGAGGAGTACCTCCCTTCATGGGCATAGCCAGGATTTTTGTTGGGGGGACAGGCCTTTTGTTTTGGGGGGGCAGAACCTCCACTGTGTATTCTTATTAATTGGAGGGGCAGCTGCCCCTCCCTGCCCCCCCCCGCTACGCCCATGCCTCTCTTGAAACTGAAACCATTTTTGGTGAAGCATCCCCACAGCAATCTGAACAGCCTTGGAACAACCCCGGCTTCTACGGGCTTCCCTGAATAAGGAGGTTTAGGCACATATTAGACCTTTGCATGCTTTTATGTGCTTTGATGGGCAGATCCTGATTCACCTGCTGCCCATATCTGCTCTCATAGAACACTACAGGGCTGCTAAGTCCCGATTTAGATGATGAGATCAAGTCCTGTGCAGTTCCTGGTTGCTGTTTGGCATCCTGTCTCTGGTATCCTTTTGACCTCAGAGCCCCTCCCCATTCTGTTCCCCAGCTGTGTGGTTCTCCATGGGTCAGGCACCCTAGACAGGTTCCTTTTGCTTTCCAGAGAGAGGTTGGTGCGGAGAACCTGCTTTATTTGCTTTGCTTTGCATTTGCCCAGGGAAGAGAATGGATGTATGAGCAATACTTTAGCAAAGAGGCTCCATCAGTATTGATCTTGCTCTTAACACAGAGAACAAAGATGGAGCTTGGTGGGGGGGGGGAGTGGCAGAACCAAATCCAGTGCACAGTCAGCATCTCCAGGCCTGCAGGGATCGAGGTGACCTTGGAGGAAAACGGTTCACTTTCATCTCGGCATGGGGCTGGGGGCCTTGTGCAGGCAGGGAGATTCTCCCATTCTTTATTTTGTCTGGGTTTTCTGTGTGTCGGGGATGGCGAAGCTGTGGCCCTCCAGATGTTGTTGGACTCCATCTTCTGACATGACCAGTGGGCAGGGATGGTGGGAGCAACTCCCGAAGGGCCGCAGGTGCTCAAAGCTTTTCTTAGTTCCTGTTGAAATCTTGTGATGTTGGTAGTCTTTTAGGGGTTGGTGTGTGGAGTTCCCTGCTCCCATTCCATAGCCCAGTCCACTGAGTCCTTAGCCAAGGGGCAGATCCTGGTAGCTCATATCCGGCAGGCACTTTTCTGGTTGTTGTCTCTCCTGATGTCTTCAGGCTCTCCAGCAATGAAGCAGTCTCTTTCCTGTGGGCTTGGAATGAACTTTCTGCGTTAAGGTTGAACCTCTCATCATCAAGACGCAGAGGAATGTTAAGTAGCCTAATTGCTAGCTTTGTGTTTGTTTCTGATTGAGAGGCACATAATTGCTGCCATGTTTAGAGGTTCAGTCTTCAGCATCCCAAAGATGAAAGGATATTGGGGGTGTGAGCTGGGAAGGACTTCCCTTCGGGGATATTGCCGGGTGTGGGCTATGGCAGGGGTGGGGAGATGGGCCACAAACCTTTTTCTGAATGCCCCAAGTGGTTCTTGTGGGTAATGAACTTGGGGAGAAATTGAATGCATATGCATGATCTGGGTTACTCGGTGGGATATTTGTTCCTCAAAAAGTCAGATAAATTTATCTAGGGAGTGATAGATAGGGACTGTTGAGTAGATTTGTAGCAAGATCTGGTGGCGAAATTAACTGGGTAAGTTAATTGAATTGGATTTGATTTGGATGGCTTGGGATGAGGTGCAAATGAATTTATTTGGGGTGATTTGCATAGGAAATTCTACGGTTTTCATTCTACAACAAATGGAAATCTATATGTATCAATGAGCACATGCATGTCCTATGCAAGTGCCTCCACTCTCTTTAAGTACATAGCAATGCTGCTTCTCTCTACCTGCTACCTTGGGCAGGAATAAACAGGACTGGGTTACTTAGGCAAGTGGTCCAATTTGTAAGGTGGTTTCAAGGTGCCCCAATACCACACATAGCTCTTCTAGGACAGTCCCAATTGCACCCTTTTCAGGCAGCCCTAAGTGAGAAAAAAGGTGTAGCGAGTGTACAACCAGCGTTGGAAGAGAGGAATAGTCGCTTCCACCAAAGGGCAACCTCATAATCTGGTTCATCTCCACTTGGGACAAGCCCCTTACCTGGTTGCCCTCTGTTTAAACGCCAAGCTGAATGCTGTGTTGGAATTCCATGTTTGGCACACTGAAAATGATTAATATTTTTGTACAAGCAGTTGTGAGGGGCCCTGATTTGAATCAGGGCTGTGGAGGAGGGGTCTAATCAGAGGCCCCCAGTCTAAATCTGCCTCCGTTGGAGTTGCTATTAACCAGAGAGGGAAATTGTGTTGGTTTAAAACCCACCACCCTTTGTGATGGGCCTAGATGCACAGAGACTAGAGTGGGTTGGGGGATGTTGTTGGAGGTGCTGCACACTTTTCCATATATCTCCATGTTTTGCAACACCTCCCCTATGCAAGCTGTGTGGCCGTTGCCATTCTGGGGCCCACCAGATAATCGGATGACAGTTCCTATCAGCCAGGTGATGGCTGGGCTCTAGTTAGGCGTTCCCAGAGTATCAGCCAGCAAGTTGGGTTATATATAACTATCTAAATACCTCTTAAGAGCTGAGTGGGTGGGCAGAAATGCCTGGGGAGTTCCCGGGGTGTGTTTTGACTTGCCAGGGTAGAGGCATGCAAAAGCCTCCTATAATTGTTTGGAGACAGTGAAGAGTTTTGCATGAGGGCTTTCCTCTTGGCACAGTTTCCCTTGGCAGCTAGATTCCCCACCCCCACCCCATGCTGAAGACTCAGGCAGGGTAATGGTGTTTCTGTCTTTCAAACCATTTTCATACAAAAGGTTAAGACTAGAGTCAGTGGCGTAGCATGGGGGGTGCAGGGGGGGCCGGCCGCACCGGGCGCAACATCTGGGAGTTAGGGTTAGGGGGCGCAAATCCACGGGTTAGGGGGCGCAAATTACTTGCCTTGCCCCGGGTGCTGACAACCCACGCTACGCCACTGACTAGAGTGGAACATACTGTCTGTCTTTTCAATAGTAAATGGAAAGGCAGGACTTTTTGCATGGCTTCATTCTGTCCTGCTGTAGGATATTCCATTTAATCCCCAAACTGCCAGTAAGGAGTGTGTTGTTCTCACCAACCATCCTGTGAAAGGAAAGAGCTTCCTTTCCAGTCGGCCTCTCCTGTCTAAATGATGGTGCCTGCTGTCAGTTCTCCCTACCATACCTCTTCCTAAATATGCCTTTTTAACGAGCTATTCCATCGCCTGCTTTTGGCTCTTCCACACACAACTTTTGGCCAGTGTGTCCTAGGCTGTAAATAAGTGCTTTGTACAGGAACAGAGTTGTGTGTTCAATAAAAGAGTCGTGGGAATAATCATCCATCAAAACTAGATACTTGCTTTTATTATGGTAAAAGATCAGCAGCTGGTATTCTTGGCATCATACTGTAGTCTAAAAAGACAAAGTTGTTCCCTTTGTGGCATCCTGCTTTCTAGCTGGCCAATAATAATACAGTGGTACCTCTGGTTACGTACTTAATTCGTTCTGGAGGTCCGTTCTTAACCTGAAACTGTTCTTAACCTGAAGCACCACTTTAGCTAATGGGGCCTCCTGCTGCCGCCGTGACGGCGGAGCACAATTTCTGTTCTCATCCTGAAGCAAAGTTCTTAACCCGAGGTATTATTTCTGGGTTAGCGGAGTCTGTAACCTGAAGCGTATGTAACCTGAAGCGTATGTAACCCGAGGTACCACTGTATAGTTGCTTTATTTCTAAAAGAATCCCAGGTTGTGGGGTTCTGACTAGTCAGTGGTAGTCCAGACTTAAAAGTCGTGATTTTTGCCTTGATTGGACTAAAGAAACAATCTGGGTGGTTTGGGAGAGTAACTTTTGCCTTGGCAGAAAGGGCAGGGGGCTGTTTTTATGCTTGCGTGCAGTTCCTTTCTCAGGAGGCAGGCCGGGAAATAAAAAACAGAGAGAACCACCAGCAGCTTAATCCCCTACTCAAACCCCAGGGAAACATTTTCCATGCAGGTCCCAGCTTCAATCCCCGGCATCTTCAGGTAGGGCTGGGCAAGGGCCCTCCCTGAAATTCCCAAGAGCTGCTGCAAATCAGTGTAGATGGTCCTGTGTTTGATGGACCAATGGGCTGACTCCAAATAAGGCAGCATCCTGTGTTCCTATGGCGACTGGCACACAGGAGCAAACTGTTCCTCTTTCAATAGGCTTGTTCGGGAATACACCCGATATCTGGTTCTCTGTCCTCCCGTCCCTCTGAACTCACCCCCCCCCTTCTTCTGGAAGGTAGCTGCTGTTGTTTTGGTGTGTGGCAAAATGTGCTGAGCACTGCCCCTTTAAGCTGGACTGCCTCGCTGGTGCTGTGTGTGTGTGTGTGCAAGGTGCACAGATATTTCTGGTATCAGTCATGTGATCCTGCCCTGGGGTGCTTTCGCTTATTCAGAGCACTGGCTTTAAAGGCTCAGGCTTTGGACATGCAGAGCCTGCAGCCTCCCACTGCTGAGAGCAAGGGCAGTGAATGCTGGTGTCAGATCACCTCTGTCAGTGGAGAAGGGTTGTAAAGCGATCCCAGGGGCTGTCATGGTTACACTGGGCAGGGGGTGGCTCTTCTGCAGCAGAGATGCAGGAGTCACTAGTGATTCCTCCCAGCAAAGTATTGAGGTACAGTGGTACCTCTGGATGCGAACGGGATCCATTCTGGAGCTCCGTTCACATCCTGAAGTGAACACAACCCACGTCTGCACGGGTTGTGACTCGCCGCTTCTGCACATGCGCATGTCGTCATTTTGAGCGTCTGCACATGCACGAGCGGCGAAACCCAGAAGTAACATGTTCCGTTACTTCCGGGTCGCCGCGGAGCGCAACCCGAAAATGCTCAACCTGAAGCAACTTCAACCCGAGGTATGACTGTATCGCTTAAAATATCCCTCCAGTTTATCCTGTTTCTCCACTAGGCAAAGTGGCTCATCATTGGAACGTAAACATCCACAATAGATCAGTGAAATCATGCATGACAAGAGCAAGAGGCCAATGGCTGCAATCCTGGGTGCACATTTACTTGGGAGTAAGTCTCTCTGAACTCTGTTGGACTTGCTTCTGAGTAATGCACAGCAAAGCTCTGCAAAGCTGGTTTCTGCTTGACTGGTCACTGGCTGTTCTTGAACCCTTGACCCTCGCAAGAGTTCCATGCAATGGCTGGGACAAGGGGGGGCACAGTCATCACAGGTACCACTCCTGATGTTTTTGCAAAACTCCCCAGCCCCCGGCTTGTATGTGCTTGGTTAAAATACATGTCACTAATTATGCATAGCTCAGGCATTAAAATACAAAAGAGTTAGATGAACAGTGGCTAATATTGTCATGGTAGTGATGACAGTGGTCTCAACCATAATTGTAGAAGCTCTGACAGCTGATAGTAATTAGCTGTTTATAACTTTGGTGTTATGCCATAACTGTGGTGTTGTGACAGTGTAATCATTGTGACAATGATTATGTATTGATAAAAAGATTAGATGTCCACATTCCCATGTCTCTGGGTTAGCGGCACCATTCCTTGCCTTTGTGGGATCATGGCTATCCACTAGTTACTGCGGGGCAACTGAGTCTAAGACTTGCCCCTGCCTTATGGACAGGGTGCTCCACCAACAGTGATGAAGTGCATGGTGTGTGTGTGTGTGTGTGTGTGTGTGTGTGTGTGTGTGTGTGTGGTTGAGAAGCCATCTAAAATGGAATGCCTTTCTTCCTGGTGCTCAGGATTTGGCACTTACAGTGCCTGGTTTCTAGCCTGGGAAGGTTTCAGTTGGTGGAACCAGATCTCAGTGGTAGCACACCTGCCTTGCATGCAGAAGGTCCGAGAAGGTTTGACTTCCTGGCACTGCTGGCTAAGAGACTCAGCTCGCAGTTGATGGGCAAGACTCTGCCTGATGCCATGGAGAACCATTGCCACTTAGAACGAGCCATGCAGGACTACGTGGGCAAGTAGCCCAGCTTGATACACCTCCTTTTTGAATTGTGTTGTGGTGGCAGATCTTGGTGGAACAGAAATCCACCCATTGTTCTTGTTACATCAGGGATTCCAGGATTCTCCCCTTTCTCTTTCCAGGGGCTGCCAAAGCTGAAAACGAGAAGCGTCTGAGTGTCCAGTACAAGGCAAGGGACGAGCGGCCTGACAATGTTTTCTTCCCCAGCAACCGACCTCCACACCTTGAGGAGCTACATATCCAGGCCCAGGCTGGGCTCAAGTCGTTGCAGAACCAAGGTACTGGGTTGCGGGGTTGGCAGGAGGGAGTGAATGGGGACGGATGTGTTAGGATGGACACTTAGGCCATTTTGTCTCTGAGCTCTCATAGAATCATAGAGTTGGAAGGGACCACAACGGTTGTCTCATTCAACCTCTTCCAGTGCAGAAATCATTGGTCCAACAATAGGCTCGGACCCATGAGATTAAGAGTCTCATGCTCTACTGATTGAACCATTTGCTCTGTTTTCCTTTCATAATACTCTTGGCACAAAACCTCCCTGGCCCAGGGTCCTCTGGGTGAGGAGCAGTTGCTTCTTTGCTCTCTGTTGTCACTTGGGATGCTAAACTATAGCATCAGCCCTCCCTCACGTTAAATGGTACTCATGTTCAGAACAGCCTGGGACTGGGCTGTTGCGGAACCACAGCTTAGTTTGGTCAGAAACAAGTAGCTGTGTTGGCCTGATAGGAGAAAAAACTGCAGAGACAGTTAAAATTGTGCCTGGCTCAAAATGCAGCATGCAAACTGTAGAGCAGGGTCACCAATGTAGTGGCCGCCAGGTGTTGCTAGACTACAAATCCCATCATCCCTCAATATTGACCATGCACAGAACTCTACCACAGGCTGTGTGTGTGTGTGTGTGTGTGTGTTGTGGGGTGGAATACAAGGGGGAAAGATAAGAAACCTCTTAACACAGATACCTCCCCCTTCTTAAATTAAATACAGACTAGCAACCATTTGGCCTAATGTGTAACTTGAAAGTTTGAGTGGTGCAGAATATCTTTGTGTGGGGGCTTCTCAAAATGGATCCTCATCCTGTCCCAGCTGAATCTGAATCCAGCTTTGTGCCCTGAGCTCATTTATAGAAAGCAACCACCTCTGTGTACATGCAAAGTACATTTCCATAACTGCTGAAGAACTGCACCCTCCATGAGCACACCTGAGTCAATGGGAAGAGGTCCCTCTGCTCCAGGCATGGTACATCTTGTTTAGAACTGTGGCTGTGAGGAGTCCCATCTGCCTCCTTATACTACTGGGTGGGGTTCCTCCCTCTGCCCCTGATTGTGGTTCTGCCCATGCTGGAGATCAAACAGCACCTGCCAAGCATGGGAAGGCGGTTGCAGCTGCGCAGTGCCGGATGGGCAGGTTGCCGTCGCGGAGCAGAGTCCAGTGTCTGTGAGGCCAGTGGCCTGCCTGCCAGGGAGAGCGGCTGCCTGCTCTCTTCCTCTGAGGCTGGGCTGGGTCATGAGCAGGACCTCCAGGAGGGAGCTTGAGAAGCCCCTTCCCTCCCAGGGCAGCAGGAGAGGCAAGCAAGTGGGAGACTATTCCTTCCTGTGTTCTCTTCTCTGCTCTCCGCTCCCGGCACTCTGGATCAGCGCTTAGTGGCCTCCAGCCCTCCTCGGGCTGACAGACCATGTTTTTTCTGCTGTTGCCTTTCAGAGAAACACAAGCAGAGCAAGAGGGTCTGGGACCACAGTGACACCAGCAGCATCCAGGTAAGTCGGTTGCATGTCAGGCAGCAGTTTGCGTTGCCCCCTTTCCTCCACAATCCCCACATGCATGTCACACCCTTGTGTATTTTCCATTGGCTTGTGTTGTGCTAACTTGCAGCGTCTTCACCACCACCACACCTGCCGCCCTGAGGATAAGATACCTGGGAAGCCTTGGGGTTGTTTTCCCATACCCCTCTCCCCTCCGCTGCAAACAGAAAAGCATTTGTGCTGTGTCCCTCCAGCCGCTGTTTCCTCTTTATAAAATGATCCACAAGAGCTGATCTTGTGCCTTCTTGAAATTGCCCAGAGGTGGATGAGGGAGTCTGGCAGCTGATGGACCCTGGAGAAGGACCTGGGAGGGCTCAGGAAGGTCTTCTTGTGGAAGGAGCCAGCAAATGCGGAGCCTCCACCAGCACTGAACTCGGGTGGGGTGAAAGCTGGCCTCTTCTCTTCTGTTTATCTTGGCTGCAGCCTAGTGGACTTTGCACCGCACTTCCCTGCAGCTGCACTTCCCTCTTCCTGGCTGCTGATTCCCACAAATCCTGCCTTTGCCCTGCAGCCACTTCAGCTCTCCTTTCCTCGCAGATGACCCTTCCTGAAGGAGTGTTTGCTTCTAGCTCATGTAGCCTTTTTGGAGTTCAGGGAATAAAACCAGACAGGCCAGAAAGAGGAAGCCAGGCTTCAGCAGAGAAGACTCTTCTGACCTCTTTGTTCCTCATGTTTAAGGTTATGCAGAATGGGTGAGAAACACCTCTCTCTGTGTTGCACACAGCAGTACCAAATCTGTGATTATTAATCAGCAAAAGCTTTAAATCTTTTTCTTTCTTTCTTTTTTTTTTTAAAGAAACAGTGTTCTGGCTGATTGGCAAACCATATTGGAATATCCCTTTTTCTTCTCAAAAATATATTTGGTTGTGCAAAGGAATTTGAAGCAGCAAACAATCTCCTGCATGTTCTTGCCACTTCAGTGTTCAAGCGAACAGCTGGTGCTAAATTGAAATTCTGTAACCTGACAGTAAAACAAACAAACAAACAAACCAAATTCTGCAATCTGCATGAAGTATGTAAGGGAAGCAAATGTGCATCCGACTGTATCTCCTCCTCTTGGGTTCTGCAGGGCTCTGAAGTCCCCCATTGTGCTCAGCACCCATTCCTTTGGCTTTTGAGATTTCAGCAGGCTTTCCAGAGCACTGTCAAACATTTCCACACAGCCACAAGGCCTAGAAACTTTAAAAAGGGCACTTGAGACTCTTAGTTTCATGCTGCGCCCCGTGCCACATCATTTGTTTACATGGAATGGCAGGGCTTACGATAGCTGAGGAATACTGGCTAAGTGGGAAACAAGCACCCAGGCCTTGTCATTGTCGGAGAGCATGCCTGCGGTTGGAGCTTCACCGACTGTTTTTACAAATGTGCAAAACCAAGGCAACTTCTGATGTGCCCTTTTACACTGATTTCATGGTCCTTTAATCAGAAAGGAGTTTGTGCCCTTGAAAGCAATGCCAAGGCCGGCCCAATGGCTTGGCTTTTGTCAAGCAGCGCCACCTGGTGGACAGGAAGGATGGTCCTGTCTGCAACTTGCTCCCTCGCTCATTTCATAGAATCAGAGAACTGTAGAGTTGTAAGAGACCATCAAGGGTCATCTGGTCTAACTCCCTGCAATGCAGGAATCTTTTGGGGCTTGAACCCACAGCACTGAGATTATAAGAGTCTCATGCTTTACTGACTGAGCAATTAATGCTTCTGTTTTTTTATGGAGGCAAGAGTGGGGCACAGCAGGCAGACTCTTGGGGGCTGCCGCCTCCTTGCCCTTGGAAGGATCCTGGGTAGGTTGGATGTCCATGCCTGTGAGACCCATCTCTGGGCTCCAAGGGGGGGACTTTCTATGGGTGAATAGGACTTGGTGGGAAATTCACCCTCTTGCCTTCATTTCCTCCCCTCTCGGCATGCAGTCTTCCCGCTCATCCACAGAGGGTGACGACCTCTCGATCCGGAGTCAGACCCCATCATGTGCCACGGAAAGCACCTCCGAGGATGCCCTCTCGGTCCGCTCAGAGATGATCCAGAGGAAAGGTACTACCACCAGAAGCCTTGGGGCTGGAGGCAGGGGGGCTGCTTGCTGACCCAGAGGGTTCAGGAGCTGGGCTTGGTGCAGGGAGGGGAACTGCAGCTGTTTTTTCCAGAGACCACCACTACCCCTGCAAACTTTCAGAGGGTCTGCTTGAAGGAAGGGTCAAATGCAAAGTTGAGCTGTGAAAGATGCCTGTGTTGGGAACAAGCAGAGATGAGAAACTTAGCACATTAAGGCCCTCTACATTGGCAGACGTGAGTCATTTGACAGAGCATGCAGGGTTGGATATAAGGTCTCTCTTGCTTCCTTTAATTCATTCTCCCCCTCCATTTTAGGCTCCACCTTTCGGCCACATGATTCGTTCCCCAAATCCTCAGCAAAGGGCGAGAAGAGGAAGAAAGAGCGGAGGACTACTGTTCTGGGTCTCCCTCAACATGTGCAGAAAGAACTGGGTAAGCCCAGTCAGCTTGGCAACTTAAAATGTAAAAACAGTTTGGCTGCAATGGCGGGGGAGAGGGGGAATCTGCCTTTGCTCTGCAAAATCTGAATTTGAAAAGTGGAAAAACTGCAATCAGGGTGACTGATGGAAACTGGATAAGTATGCATGGACTTAAGTGCACACTTGAGTCTGGCGGTGTAAGCTGGGAAACGGCTTTGGCCAAACTTGTGGATTGTTAGGCTTGGCTGGGTGTGGAAAAGTGATTTGTGCACACTTGAGGTGGGATGAGATGTGGGAGCAGGGAGAGACTCAGGAAGCTGGATGCTGTTTGGGGGCAGAAGTCTAACGAGAAACACAGATGTCTGGTTAAGTATATGCAAAGCATATGCTTTGTACTCTGAACATGCAAAATGAGTTAAAATATTAAACCTCCGCAGCACAACTATGTGAGTTAGTGACTGCGGGGGGTTTGCTTCCAAGGGTTCTGAAAATGTGTATGCTCAAAACACTTGGAACTGCTCCTGTTTCAGCCTCCCTTCCAGAGCCTGTGCGCTGAGCAGGCCTTGACTTCCAAGCAAGGCTGGGAGCTTAAAAGCCCTTCCTGCGCTGTGAAAATGAGGCACAATTGAGCTCTCTGCATTGCATGCATTTAACATGTGCATTTTGAACCGGCCTGCCTTCAACTGTGCAAGGTTTAAATGACACACGTTAACTGCGCATAAGATGCCACTATGCTATGTTTTGGAAGGTGGAGACTGGAAGTTGAGAGGGAGTTGTCATGTTCCTGGTCATCCACTGAGCTGATGGCTCACTTGGTGCTGGGACCCTTCCAGCACCAGGACAGACCCTTCCTTTTCCTCCCACTCTCTTCTCCTGGCTGGTGGGACCCAGGAGCTTCAGCATGCAGTTTTGGTGTGCAACCGCTGGGACTTCCTTCTCCATCTGATCAGTTGCCCAATAAGGTGACTGAGAAGCATTTATGGGACTTGAGAGCACTGAAGTTCATTTCTTCTGCTTGCGCTATATAGTTTTTTTTTGCCATTGGCCCCTCATTCCTTATCTCCTTTGTGTTATCTGCTTCAGGCCTGAGCAACGGATATGAGGCGAAGAAACGCCCGGGCAGCATTGCTGTCCGACCTGATGCGACCCCTCCGGCCCTCTCGAATGGTGGCGAGGTCCACAGCAATGCCATCCACATCCCCACCGTTGATGGGAAACTACGGCCCACCGCCATCCCCAAGAGCGGTGCCCGCGTCTCCCTGCAGGCCCTGGAGGCCCTGGAGGCCGACACCTCCCTCCAGCGCCACATCAACTGCGTCTACTACGACGACTCACTCCTGGGGCGCAAGACGGCGGCGAAGCTGTCCCCCTTGGCCAGGCCCAAGTCTCTGGCTGTGCCCTGGATGACCACTCAGCCAGGCTCCCCCGAGCTGCTGGGCCCCGTCATGTCCATCTCTCCGCAAGGCACCTACCTGTCGAAGATCATCCCCAACGCTGTCATGCCTCCCATGGTGGACGTCATCGCCCTCTCGCGTAACAAGGTGCGCACGCTGAGCCGCTGCAGCCTCTCGACTGCCAGCCCAGCTTCTGTGCGCTCGGTGGGGCGCTTCCCTTCTGGCCCCCGCAGCCGCAAGCACTCCTCCTCCAGTGACAACTGGAGCCATTCCCAGTCCACGGAAACCATCGTTTCGAACACCTCCACCATCTCCTCACACGGGGGCACTGATAGCAGGAAAGGCGAGGCCAGGCCCGACGGACAGGTCCGGGTGGCGGCTAGGCCTGACTTGGACCAGCTCAGTACCTTCAGCTCCATGAGCGGCACCAGCTCAAACTGCCACGGCGGCAAGGCCGCCCCTGCCTCCCCCCACCTCCTTGGGGTGCGGCCCCCCGGAAGCAGCGGGCGGGCCTCCCCCGCCTACAGCACCGGCAGTGCAGCGGAGGGCTCAGACAGCACGAGTGTGCGGAGCGACCGTTCCTCCACCCGCAGCGTCTCCCTCAGGAAGATGAAGAGAGCCCCCGCACCCCCGCGCAGGACGTACTCCCTGCACAAGAAGGCTCAGCAGCTGGAGGCCGAGGGGGCACCCAGAGCGATGGGCCTGCCCCCCATGCCAGAGCGCAGGCCCCCACGGGAAGGCAGCGAGGCGTGGGCTGCGGGCCGGCTAGGGAGCCCCAGCCTAACCGGGGACGACGAAGTGTTCTCCCCCTCCTCGCAGAGCGAGACCAGCAGCCTCCGTTCTGACAGCCTGGCCTGCTCTCCTAACATCTCTCACCGGAGCCCGACCATCCGAGAGGAGGGGCAAGTGGATGAGACGTCGGAAGTCCCCTCGAAGCACAGCTCCCCCGACCACTTTGGCCGCACAATGTCGCCCTCCAGCGGGTACTCAAGTCAGAGCGGCACGCCCACCCTCCACACAAAGGGCCTCGTGGCCCACGCCTCGCCCTCCGGGAAGAAGAGGCCCCAACCAAAGAAGCCGGAGCGGGTCTGCTCCCTGCAATCCCCGGGGCCCTCCGTCTCCTCCTCCCTGACATCCTTGTCCTCCTCTGCCTCGGATCCAGCCGCTGTGGAGGGGACCGCCCCGCCTTCAGCAGGACCCTCTGCCAACGCTGCCCCCGCTCTGAATAAAATGGACAGGTTCCTTATCCCTCCTCACCCCAAGGTGCCAGCTCCTTTCTCCCCTCCACCGACCCAGGGCCAACTGGCGGAACCCAAACCTGCCAGTGCCCTGGCCCCCGCGGGCCAACCTCACCAACAGCCCGCTGTCCTTATGAAAGCTAGTCGCGGGTCGCCTCCTCCGTCTCCCCCTCCAGCCTACCACCCGCCGCCACCCCCAGCGAAGAAGGCCAGTGCCATTCCGGAGGCCCCAGCTGCCCCTACACCTTCTGAGACCGTGCCGGACGCTCCTGCGGATCCACTGTGGCCCCCTCCGCCCCCACCTGTGCCCGACGCTCATGACCTCTCCATGGCCGACTTTCCTCCCCCGGACGAGGCCTACTTTGTGCCGCCCCTGCCAGAGCCCCAGCTGCAGGCTGTGGGGACACCCTCCCTTCAAGTCACTGTGGCAGCTCCTGCGGAGAAAGAGCAGCCGGCCAACCAAAGAGCAGCCCTTGCAGAGGAGGGCCAAGCGTCTGCCTCTTCGCCCTCCTTCTCCACAAGAGTGTCCTCCAAGATCCAGCAGCAGGGGGCGCTGGACGCCGCACCACTGCCAGCTCCTCAAGCAGAGCCGCCACCACCTCCCAAGTTCCCAGCGGCAGGAGAAACTTCCCTCCACTGGAAGCCCACTGGCCCGGCGGCAACAACCTCCAGCCTCCAAGCCCAGCCCAGCCTTAAGAAGCCTGCCGCCAGCGCCCACCCCGACCTCAAGAAAGAGCCGGCGTCTCGCAGCAAGAGCAACTCCACGCCAAAGGAGGACGCCAGCCTCCCAATTGTGACCCCTTCCCTGCTGCAGATGGTCCGCCTGCGCTCGGTCCACATGGACACCCACGCCCCTGCTGCGAGCCCAGTGGCAGCCAACCCCGTGGCAGAGCAGAACGGGCCGAGCACTGGGGTCAGCGGGAAGCTGGGGCAGCCTGCCCCACAGAAGCCTGTCCGCAAGTCGCTCTCCTTGAGGGCTCCGAAGGACAGCAGTCCATCTTCAAACCCCCTGCACGATGCCGTGCGCCTGAAGGCCTCTACACTGTCTTCCAGAGACGCGCCAGGCCTCAGAGGGGCTGAGAGGAAGGCTGGCCACCGGCTGACACTGCCGGCTTTCCCCACCGCAGCTGCTGCCCCCACCGGCGAGGCGAAAGAGGACCAAGTGTCCCCCCACCACAAGTCCCCGGCTTCGACGGCCAGCTTCATCTTCGCCAAGAGCCCCAAGAAGCTGGTCATCGACACCTCGGCTTCCCCAGAGGCCCAGGCCAACCTGAAGAAGAACCTGGTTGCGGAACTGATGAACGTCTCTGGTCAGCGGTCCACGGCAGCCCTGGGGCTCCCCCAGCAGGGCTCAGGAAAGCCCCAGGCCCGGAAGATCCCTCCGCCCATAGCCAGGAAGCCCTCGCTAGGGCCAGGCCAGCTGCCGTCTCCCCGGAGCCCCAAGCCAGCAGGAGCTGAGGAGTTGAGCTCCACCCTGCCAGTGGCTGGGGACAGGACTAAGAGTGAGGGGTCTGGTCACCAGGCCGCTCTCCTTGGGGATAGCAGTGACAGCCCCCCGGCAGGGCCTGCGACACCACTGCAGAGCCCCCCAGCACAAGGTAAGGGGCTGAACAGGGTGAGGATTGAGTGGTCCCAATTCAGCTGTGGTAACACACTTGATATTGGAAGGTCTGTCCTGGGGGCTGTTGGGCAATCATGACTGACCATGGTGCTTTACACTCACACCATTTGAGCAATGCAGGCCCTGATTTCTTGCCCTTTTTCTGCCAGTCATGTTGACTATGTCTCCAGCTTCTTCCTGGGCAAGAACAGGAGGGGGTGGGTTGCCATCATGCCCTGCTTGGGGGCTCCTAGTAGGAAAGGGAATGCTATGCTAGAGAATTTTTTAAAAATCTAATTATGTATTTTGTTTTACAGTTGCCCAGTGATGTAAGTGCAGCATTACTGCTGTATGTTACAGTGTTATCCTTCTTAAAATATAGTACAATTTCATCTTGCACAGGGGTTATGTTCTGGGGGTGGTGCATACACGTAAAACGACACACCTGGTAGCATTTACCCCCATCCCCAAACAAGGCTGAGAGCTTTTAAGTTTTTGTCTCTGGTGTGGATTCTACATAGCTCTCTTGCTTCCTTTCTCCACAGCTGAGGAACTGAGGTTGAGGGAGGGTTGTAGGCTTTTGGGGGGTGGGCAGTCCCGTCGCAAGGCGCTGGATTCCAGCTCTGAAACCCATTGCCTCTGCTTTTCTCCTTGCAGATTTACAGGAGGAGATGGCGTGAAGGGAGACCCTGCAGCGTGGTTGCCCCTGAAATACAGGAATTGAAAATAATTAACATACACAGAAAGAAAGAAAAAAATCTCAGGGACCTGAGCAGGCCAGAGGAGGTCCTGGATGCGACGAAAAGGAAGACAAAACAGCCTTAGCCTCTGATGGCCTTGATATTTATGCAAAAATTGTGTTGGTTTCACTTTTTATTCAGTAATACGGCTTTATTTTACATACAGAGACAAAAGTAGCACAACACCCTTCCTTGCTGCTGCCGCCTCCTCCCTCAATGGGGCAGCTTTTCTCAGCTGGGGTTTTATTTTTTCCCATTGTGGGGTGGTTGTTTTGGTGCATAAGGAAAATGGCTTTTAAGAACAATGGACAATGAGGACGGTTTGCGCTTCCTGCTCCCCCTGCCCCATCCCAAGGAGAAGCTGGCAGAGTCGAACCAACCTGGGCTGTGTGTGTGTGTGTGTGTGTGTGTGTGTGTGTGTCTCCCCGTCCCCGTAGAGCCCCCTCCCTTCTTTTCTCTTTGTTGGGAGCATCGCCTGCTTTTGCACCCCTGGAATTGTACAAAACAAGCACTTTCTCAAATCGAGGCTGGAGGCTGCAAGGACGGCTGCTTATGGAGAGCTGCGTAGGCTTCCCAAATGCTGCTGGGGCCCAGATCCTTTCTGCTTCTCTCCTTTGTGCTCCTGCGAAGAGATTGCACTGAAGGGACCCTGCAAGTTAGCCTTGCTGTTCTAGTGGCGGGCCATGTGGTGATGTACCTGGCTAGCCCAGGTAGGGTTCCTTGGTGCAAACTGGTCCCTATCAGGCAACAGCCGATTCTGGGTGGAGGGTGAGCTTCACCATTCCCATGGGAGACAACTAGGAGGGGACCTAGTATAATTCCACCATAGCACAAATAGGGCCACATAATTCTTCTACTCTTTCTCCTTTTTCAGATGCCACTTGTTACCTTCTTTGTGCCTAGAACTGTCCCCCAAGGGTGGCTCGTCTCCTTGAGGGTCCAGGTACGAGAAACCTTTTGAGAGGCTCACAAGACCTGAACTGCCTAGCAGGGCATGTGCAAGAGGTGTGTGCTGGGCTAGCTGGTTGGTGCCTTTAGCAAACAGCTGGGGGAGGGGAGAGAGACTTGGCGGGAGGGGCAGCCAGAGCCCCTTGGAGCTTAGCTCTTCACTGCCAAAACGCTAAAGGTCCAGGGCATTTTGCAGCAAAACATTCCAGGCCTAGAGCATCCTACCTTGGAGCAAGGGGATTGAATGGGTGATTCGGGGTGGGGTAGGGTGGGCAAAGGCTCTTTCATTCGGCAAGCAAAGCTCTCCTCCTCCTTCCCATTCAGCATGGTGGATGTGGTGTGATTCTGGCTTTGGCAGTATCATTTTCCTTGGTGAATTTGAAACTTCCTGGAGGGGAAGGGATGGCAGGAGGTCATCAGGTAAGTATTAAGGCAGCTTTGAGAGCCAGCCTGGGTCAGGGGTGTGTGTGCATCCCTTGCTAGAAGTCCACTGGCTTGCAGAGTCCAGCTTCACCCAGGGCACACCTCCTGCTGCAGGCAAATAGTGTGTTGAAGTGGAAATGGTTGCCCCCCTCTCGTCGTCGGTGGCGTGTTGCCCTGATGTTTGCCACTGAAAGGTGCAAACTCTGCAAGCGGTGCAAGGGGCAGGGCAGAACCCCTCTACTCCCAGTTGCTACATGAAGCTACCAAGAAGGGCTTGGCATCCCAGGGTCACTACTAAATCTCTGAGGAACACAAGAATTCATTCAAAGGGTTTGTAGGCTGACGAAGCACTCTGTGTTAACATAATCTTTGATGACAAAAAGGCATTGGATGGTTGCTGCCGGCCAGGATAGACCGAGCCATCTTTGCCAAGTTGCTGCCTTCAGGAATGGCAACTCCCACCAGCCCCTGCCAGAGCAGCTTCTGCTGCTGCTGGGAATTGTCATCCAAAACACCCAGAATGTAAGTTAGGAAAGGGCTGGAATGGAGCACTGAGCTGGCCAGGCAACATGGTCTGAAATAGTTGCCTGTGTTTGAAAAGCCCTGCTCTGAAATGTAATGGCAGGTGATGTTTTTTAGGCACCCCAAACTTGTGGCTGTTCATTCATTTTGCCCCCCCGCCCGCAGCCTAGGGCCATTATTAGGTGACAAGGTGGCACCCTGACTGGGAGACTCAGCTGTGTGTTGCCACCATACCGAAACCCACACCCCCTGCTCCTGCCCCCACCAACCTGCCTCCTTTTCCTGGTGCTGTACTTACGACCGTGTGTGCCTGATGTTATAAACCCCAGCAGTGAGCCTCTCCCAGGAGGCACTCTTTTCCTCTGCTGGAGACCCCCCCTCCCCTGAACACCTTCTCCAGGCTACATCAGCTGTCAGGAGCTCACAGCTAAGAGGCTTTCCTTCTCGCCCCTCAAGAGGGATGTGGGGGTGGGAATATCGTAATTTCCCTCTGAACCTCAAGTTACTCTTACCCCAAGGCTGCAGTCTCCTCCTTGATTGTTCTGCCAAGAGCCAACACAGCACTTTGAAGGCAGGAGAACAGACAAATCAGAAGAGGAGTTTGGTGGGGGTGGGGGTGCCCCAGTGGGGCTGGGCACAGCATTTAGAAATGACACCAAGCACCTGAATTTGTCCCCCACCCTCAATGCCTTTGTTTTCTATTCTTTAGGAACATTAGACAACTGATTTATATAGACTTTTGAAGAAGAAGAAAATCTTGGGTCATTTGCTTTTGATTTTTTCCCTCATGATTGTAAAACAGGAGTGGGGGAGGGAGCTACCTTTGAGAAAGGGATGAGAGGGGGGGAAAGATGGTGAAATACATTTTTAAAGACTGTCTTTGTAAAGATAAATTAAAGCTTGCTTGCTTGCTTGCTTGCTGTCTCTCTTACCTTTTCGCTGTGGTGTGAATATATTTGCCGTGGGAGAATGAGATTTTATTATCAACAAGAAAAAGGGAAGAGTCTGGAGTGTGTGGGTGCGGAAGGTGCTGGGGTGCAATGGAGGAATCCCAAGAGCAGCCAGATCCCCCCCCACATGAATCCAGGGACACTTTTCAACTTGCTACTAAATAGATGGATTTTGTCAGGGGACTGATGTGTAAATCCAGGGACTGTCCCCAGGAAAGGGGAATGCCTGGCAACCTTAGTCTAACCATCACACCCTCCAGAGGCCTGCGGCAGAGGGGATGCAGTAAGTGTGTGCAACCATCCGCAAGTGATCAACCCGCTTGCTGGCCATCCTGCCTGATCAAGCAGAAGTTTCTCTGTCTTCCATCTGGTGGGGATGGGAAGGCGGCCTTGCAGCCCATTCCAGTCCAAGCAATGTTACCCCACCCAAGGGAACAGACTTTGCAGCTGAGTGCATGAGTGCAGATCATGCCGGCTGGAGCTAATGGTGGTTGTAGTCCAGAACAAACCTCCGTAAGCATAAAAAATGCAAGTGTGCTGGTTACAGCAAACCCTCAAATCCCTCTCGTTAAGCATGTACAGGCTCACTCACAATAAAAGCAAAGTCTCCGAGTGCTACCACAGTAAATATTTCTTATAGAATAAGCTTCTATAACCTACATGCACAAAATGTTCCCCTTGTGCATAGATTAAAGGTAAAAGGTAGAGACAGGTGGTCTTGAGTTTGGACACTTCTACCAGGAAAAAAGTGTTCCTGGTTTGCTTTTTATGGCAGCTGCTCCAGCTCCTCACGTCCTTCTCTCACACACGCTATCAGCCTTCGTCAACCTGGTAACCTGCAGATATTCTAACCTACAACACCCATCAGCCCAATCAAAATTGTCTAAAACATCTAGAGGCACCAGGATGGGGGAGTCCGATTTAAAGTACTACAAGACTCTTAGCCAGAAAACATGCACATTCCTCTGCTAGTTAAATAACCAGTAACTGGAACTACATGGGGTTTTTACTACGTTGTGCCATTTCTCTGTGAAAAAGAAAGAACTATTTGATCTGTTACCAAGCATGTTAGAAAGCAGTCATCTTGGGATGAACGCAGCTACCACAGAAGAGCACCAGGAACCAGATGGTGTGATCATTTTATTTGGGGAAATGACAGATGATTTGGAATTCAGTGTTTATGCCTGATGGACCTAACCGTTGCCAATCTGGTAAGAGATCCTCTCCAAATTTTGCCAGTCTGAGTCCGAGCTCAACATCATAGACCTTCTGTTTTAAGCAGAGTATGACAAACATCCTGGAAGGCATGTAGACCAAACCATCATAAGAGGGCAGATCTGTGCCAGCAGCATTTCCTCTTCTACAACATCTGGAGAGGTTTCCGTCACCACCAGAAGTCAGAAGGACGAGGTCATTGGCTCTTTTCTCTTCAGTATAAATAAGACGTGCCTGGAGAGAGGGGCCTCATTGCACTGGCCTCCTGCTTCTAGGTGCCCTTCCCCATTCTGTCCATGTCAAAAGATGGAAGCCATGTCGATTTTTTCATGGGTCAGGTCCAGCTGGGTTGGAATCTCATGGCTGGGAGTGCAATGCAAGTATGGAGGATGTTTGTCGGGCAATAACTGGCACGCATAAGCTGAAAGTGCGAGGCAGAGGCAGCTAGCGGATGCTGCCGCTTTTCAGAGTTTTGCAGGTGAGGTTCCCCAGTTTGGTCATTAAGTTCTTCCCCTTCCACTGGGCCACAGAAGCCTCAGAAATCTGGAAGTCTGCCTGAGAAGAGAAAGAACAGGCAGGGTGATTTCTCCAGTCCTGTCATGCTGAGAGGCCACAGCTCTGTGGCAGAATACTTGACAGTGCAAAAGGTCTCAGGTTCAATCCCTGGCAGGTCCAGAAAAAAACTTCTGATCAGAAATCCCGCAGAATTGCTGTCAGCCAGCATAGGCAATACTGAGTAGGATGGACCAAATGTTTGATACAATAGGAGCAGCAGCAGGAACAGCCTCCTATGTTGACATCAGCTTTGGCTGGCCTGGTGCTCTTCAGATGTTCCAGACTACAAGATTTCCAGGCAGCTGAGGGAAGTTGTAGTTTAAAACAACTGGAGGGCACCAAGTTTGCACAGGTTTGTCTACCTTAGTTAAACATGGTGGAAAAGGGAAGCCAGACCTTACTAGCCTAGAGGAGGAGGAGGTGACAACCCCCTTGATCCTTTTGAGCAAATGTTATTTTCATTCTAAAATATTCACATACTACAGCCATATATTATCAAGCTAACCAAAACACCGCCTACTCCCTCATTAACTGCTTGGGACTGCTTTTATTCTTACATTTTAAAAAATGTATTAGATTCTCTCTCCAGTTAAAAAATGCATAATGGGGCACCAGCGTTTTGTTTTCCGAAAATAAGTTGCCGGAACAGGTTTATTCAGAGCCCCCAAATTTTGGACCAGTTGGGAGGATCAGTTCTCCATATTTAAGAAGATCAGGGTCGACTTGCCCTTTTTGCAGACTCTGTGCTGCTCCCTACTAGTATGAGACAACCCTCTGCAGGCGCGGCACACAGCTCCGGAGCCCTTTCTACCTGTCCTGTGGCAGAAACTCTGCTCTCCTGCAAGGGCAGTCACTTAGGATTGCAGCGCAATTCCTGGACTAAGGAATGTCTGGCTTTGCTTTAAGCCAGTGTGCCTCATGCTGGTTGGAGCCAACAGGAGGAGTGGTCCCCAAAACACCTGGAGTGCACACAGTTGCTCAGCTGCCCAATATGGAGCCACCTGCCACTTGGAGGAGCCTCTTCCCTGCTCACCTGCAGCTTCTCAAAGACCTTCTTCTTGGGTTTCAGCTCCTCATCAGGCTGGCCTTCTTCGTAGCCCTCCACAAACACCCGCTCACCGGGGCAGGAGCCGGCCGGGGGGTCTAGGGGCTCTATTTGGCAGGGCTCCCCAGCACTGGAAGAAGAGGATAAACATGTTAGCGGTAAGCAGGCTTCAGTCGGCCTCTCGCTTCGCCTAACAGGAAAACATAGCCAAGGGATAACAAATGCCTGCTTATGCCCCCAATAAGTGGATCCATTTGCAGCCCCTCTGCATGACCCAAAGTCTGCCTGTCCCACCTTCCACTGCACACACCTGCAAGCGCAGAGCAGCATGGCCTGGGACTCCAGTCCCCGCATCTTCTGAGGCTTCAGGTTGCACACCAAGACCACCAGCCTGTCCTGCAGCTCCTCTTTGGGCACGTGCTCCACCAGCCCACTGACCACCGTCCGCGGCTCAGGCTCCCCCACATCAATCTTCTCCACGTACAGCGTGTTAGCATCAGGATGCTGCGAAGGGAGAAGGGCGGCGTCACAGCCCAGTTGTGAAAAGTTGAATGGCCCCCTCCAGGGTTGCAGGCACCCCGCAATCTCCCACGCACCCCAAGCCCAGTACAGAGGCCCAGGGAGTGTGATGGAGACCTCTGCATGCGCTCTCAAGAGTCCTGATGCCAGCACCCTTCTGTCAACCAACTGCCTCTAGGAAGCCCCCTGGCAGGCTTACCTTCTCCACGCTGAGCACTCTGCCAACACGAAGGTCCACCCGAGATGGCACTACTTCCTCCGGGTCAGAGTTCTTCGTGGGGCCTTTCGCTGAAGGTTCTGCAGACAGGGAAGGGAAGGGAGGTTTTTAGGAGAGCTGCAGTTGCAAAGACTGGCAGCAGCCTGGAGAGACTAGGCCTCAAAAACGGTGCTAGACAGGAGACTGATAGATGGGAAATGAAGGGCCCTGTGACAGAAGCAGGGTAGAGAGGATCTCCTGGCGTGTGAGGCTGGGAGAAGAGGGGGGAAGCTCCCAGGTCAGACCTAGGAGGGTTCACTCTTTTGTGGGTAGAATATGGGGTAGGATCCAGTTGTGACAGGGCTTTTTAATTTACTTTTTCCTCTTTATTTTCTTCCTTAGTCTTGTTTTTTTAAAAATCTTTTCTCTTTAGATTAGCTTGGCTTTTATTGTATTTTATGTGGGAAACTTGCAATAAAAATTGATTTTTTAAAAAAGATGCTGGTATTCTCTTGCATGAGCAAGAGGAGATGAGGGTGGGATGGAGAGGAGAATTAAAGCAACCCAGGAAGGAGCCACGCCACAGGGAAGGCGCTTAGCAGGCCCAATTGCTTTGCAGACAGTGAAGGAGGCAAGTCAGATCTTCCAGACCCGGGCAGGGCCTTGTGGGGGCAGACCGGCATCTGCATCAGCCTGCCAGAAAGAACTTGCAGGGCTCTTGGTCTCAGAGAGTGCAGGAGCATCTGTGGGAAGCTCTGGAGCCTCAGGGGTGGAGCCTCTGCTTTGCATGGAGAGGTCCCAGGTTCAATCCCAAGCAGCATCTCCTCCAGGAAGGGCTGGGAATGCCCCCTGCTTAAAACCCTGGAGAGCCTCTGCCAGCCAGGATCAACAGTACTGAACTAGATGGACCAACAGCAGGTGCCTTTCAGCCCTTACTTGCTTTGGAAGGATCAGGATATGCAGAGCTGGCCAGTTTCTTCATTTGTGAGCTGTTGAACTTCTCTCTGATGGGCTCAAGGAGCTTGTTCAAGGCCACCTCCACAGAGTTCTTCAAGTCCCCAGGGTGGACAACCTGCACCCATGGAAGAAGATGGAGACCCAGTTAGTCCTGCTCTCCCTAGAGGGTTCCCATCAGTCCCCAGCGCCGTTCCTAACAGTGGGCGCAAATCACAAAGCACAATCTGGTGGGCAGGAGGCAGTGGAATGGATGAGTGGTGTAAAATGAAAGCCAATGGGGCTTCACGGGGAAAACATTCCACATATTGCTCAGCTGGTAAGACAGAAATTAAAAGGGGCAGAGAGTCTGATTTATGCAGAACAGCAGTGTTTCTGTACATCTGACCTATGCAAATTCTGTGAGAATGTCTGGTTTGCATTCATTACGACTGCAGAGTTGTTGCTTTAGGGGATGTGCAACACAATTCTTTGTCAGTCTAGAGCCCCTCCCTGTGACTCAGCTTCCCCTTGCGGGCCTCTGATGCAACCCCCCCAGGTGGGCATGCAGAGCAAAAGGTCAGGGTCTCCCACCACCAACACACAACTGCTGCTGGGTCTCAGAGTCTGCCTGGCAGGATAGCCCAAGCTCTTCATGCAAGTACAGCAAAGCTGTTCCACGAGGAGGTTCTTCCCACATACAAAGCAACAACAAGGACCCCAGGAGCCCCCCACCCCACCCCACCCCTGGCAGCTGGCCACCTCCCTACCCCACCCGCATCCCAGTGTGTCACCTGGTCAGCAAAGTCTTTCTCGAGGTCTCCGTAGTGGGTGTAAGTTTTATTCCCTCCCCACTTCTCATCTCGAAGAATCACAAACTCTGCAGTAGGGGAAAAGAAAGATTTGAAGATCCGCATTAACAGAGTGGTGTGCGTTTGAGGAGTCACAAGAACACTGCAGGTGTGGGGGGTTCGTATCCAAGGTCCTCAAAATGTCAGTTTTTTAAAAAGCTTCAAAGCCCTTCAGGTTGCAGGGGATACACTGATGATGGCAAAGGAGGACCAAGACCAAGGGCGTCATGTTCCCTTCCCTGCCCTCCCCTGTAGCAGCAGCAAGGCAAATCCCTGTTCTTCCGTGGGCACGTGCCCACAAAAAGTATTTCAAAGGAGCTGATGGTGAAGTTAATGGATCCTCTGTCTGGCTGACTTACTCCCAAGTATAAGTGGGTCTAGAAAGGGTTTGAGGCCCCAAGCGTCAGGCTGGACTGGTTACCCTCATGTACGTTCCAGTTCTGGATGATTCATGTTCAGGGTAGGGAAGATGGTCATGGGCAGGGAAGACAAGCCCTACAAGGAAAGGGCAAAGAAACCCTGGGTATGTTTAGCCTGGAGGAGACTGAGTGGGGATGCGACAGCCCTTTCAAATACCTACGGTGTATTTCTCTCACACATACAGAGCAGAGGCAAAGGCCTGTTCTTTGCTGCTGCCCAGAAGCCAGAGCTCATGTTGCAGGAGGAGAGGGTTTGGGTAACATGCTAGGATAAAGAGCATTTTGACAATGGAGCCAATGAGTGAGAGGGATGGGTGGGATTTCCCTGGCCAAGAGGTCTTCATGCAGAGGTGGGCCAGCCATCCGTCTAGCTTGGACATTCTGGTATGGAGCGGGGAGTGGACTAGCTAGCATCCACGGTCCCCTCCAGCTCTGTGATGCTACGGCTTCCCTTCACAGAAAAGGAACTGGCCTGCATGCAAGCACCACACAGACCCTCTGTGGTGCCACTAAAATGCCCTTTTAGTGATTAAAAGGGAGCCTTTCCATCCCAGCCAGGAGAGAAGGGAAACTGCCAGACATAAACAGCAGGGCATGCTGAATTTTTCAACTTTCAAATTCCAAAAAGGAATTTGCTAAAAGGAAGGGTGCTAAAATATTGTAACACGACTTGGGAATTCAAAAGATATTTTGGTTAAATGAATAGAATTTAGTTTTGCTTGGTACATAAAATGTATGTAAAATTGCATAGAAATCATTAAAAATGATGGCCAATCTACTTGCAGTTATTATTATTAAGCATTACCTGACGTTTTCAGGAGGTAAAATTAAAATTCTTTGGTTTTCCAAAAACAGTTTATGTGCTTCTTTGTCAAACGTACTTACCAAGCTAAAAAGAATAGATTTGAATTCCTCATACCAAGAACAGTGTTTTAAATCCCTCATTGAAGAAATTTGAAAAAGAATTAAGTTTCATCCCCTAAAATAACGCCCTAATATTCAGGCTCTGCTACATACTTGGGGCTTCAGGTAAGCAGGGAGGGGACACAGGTGGAAGATGAAAGGATGTGACCCAGCCCTTCACCTCTAGATTGACCTTTCAGCCAATCAGGTTGCCTGCTACTCCCCATAATAAAATCCTCTAGCTCCTCCCCTTTCTTGCTGCTTGGAGACACTTACCTGATCTGAGTGGGAAGAGCACATGCTTGATGAAGGACAAGACCCCATTGTTCTCCACATTCCCTGGCTCGCAAAATGCCTTCTTGAGCTTCTTCTTCACATCCTCCTTTCGATCCAAGAGATCAATCTTGGACTCCTGGATGAGGGAAGGGAGGGGATGCTCCATGAATTAGCTCCCAGGCACAGCAGGCCACAGAAGTGTACTGGGACTAGTCAGTTTTTCACAGATGGAGGAATAATCCTGAGATGGAAAGAGCATGGGACCACAGCTACAAGTTTTAGCCCACCTATCTGCTAGAGCAAATCCTTTTGAGTTAAAGGATTTAACTGGATTAACTGAACAGCAGATTTTCCATTTTTACATAAACACAACAGACTTCACCAATCTGGTGCCCTCCAGATGCTTCAGACAATAACTCTCATCTATGTGCTGGCTGGGGCTGATGGAAATTGTAGTCCCAAGCATCTAAGAGCAGAAGGCACCAAACTTGGCAAAGACGGATTTGCGAAAAACATGAAGCGCGAACATCACCTTGGAATATTGTGTTCTAGTTTTTTCTCAATTGACACTAGATAATTCAGTGCAATTCTGTTACAATTGATTTTGACAGTTCGATGACTACGCTCTTTAGCGACAAAATGTTGGATTACAGGAATGACGTCTGAGCACTGAACCACTGTATATCACAAGTGGACTCTTTATTACTGCTTTTGTAATTGTTCATGATAAAAACTATTTTGGAAAGAGAGGAAATGAGCACTGAACCACTGATATATTACAAGTGAACACTTTATTTACTGTGTCTGCTATTGTTTAAGATAAGAAATTTTATGTCATTTTAATGGACATTCATTGCTTGTTTACAGATAGCTGCCTTGGTGATATTATCTTGCATGGATTGCAGCAGCCATTGTATCACACCCTGTTCCTAGTTTTTTCTCAAGCAGGGCATCCTCAACACAGATGCCTGCTGCTCCCTCCCCACCCCTCTTAACCCCTGGGCTCCCAACCAGTGTGTGATGCTCAAAACTGCCAAGTAGGAAATAACTTAGGTGGTGCTTTAGGATCTCTTTATGACGAACGGGTCACCAGTTACTTAATTTTCAAATTGAATCTTTTACTACCAAAGGTAGAATATTGCTTTTGGATGTTTTATCCGATTTCCTATTTCCTTTCCGTAATGCTGAAGTATTTCAAAGACTAGAAAAAAGAACCCTGCCAACGAGGACTGTCGGCAAGGCATCCCTGCACATTTTAAGAACTCCTCCTTGCAGGGTTTGGCTGCCAGGGGCAAGAGTCAAGCTGAAGAACCCACCTCTTCTGAAGAACTCATCTTGCTGCCTGTCAGTCCTGGCACCATGGGGTTCATCAGGTGGATGCGCTTGGCATAGCCCAAGGAGGGGAGGTACTAGAGAGAAACAAACATACAGGGATTTAAAACAAAGGCTGAAGATGGAAGGAAAGTGGGACGTTCAAGTGTATTATCTGCCTCCCTGGAACCCAATACCTTCTCTGTGGACTGTAGTTTACACTGTGTTCTTACACAGCACATTTTCTATATCCTAGTAGGTTCTGCCCCCATGTTAACCAGCCAGGGGGAAACAGGGAGAGAAAGGAGGTGCCTTTTGCATTTTCCACCTCAAGACCCAAAATATCCACACCTAGCTTACCCTGGGGGCGCAGCATGTGATCAAAGGGAACACAGGTTTAGCTAGCTGAACCATCCAGGGGCCTTCAGCACCAATTGCACAGTGCTCCAAAGAGGCAGCCAGGCAAGTGTCTCATTCTTCTCACCTTCTCTGCAAAAGTGAAGATTTTCCTCTGATCCACTCCTCCAAACTGCGCATCGACTTTGAGGTACTCTTCATCCAGTGCCTGCGGGGACACACAAGCATAGATAACTCCCTGCAGACCCCACTGGTTTGGGCAGACTGGTTGCTTCTTTCCTGCCCCAGGGATACCCCTGGGCACTAGCATCTCTTGTCCAGAGACAAACTGTGAAGAAAACAAGAATTCCACCTCTGGTCCAAGCACAACCCATTTCCCAGATTAGGATTTTATTCCACAGGCTTCAGGGTGAGTGAAGCAAGCACCAGGCATCCTCTTAGGTCCTCTACTAGTCTGGTCCTGAAGCATATTGATCTTGGTAAATTGATACTTCACATAGCAAGAGACTTCAGAACTATGTTCATAAAAATACCTGCCACCAAACAGGTGTACCCCAACCCTCACGAGGAATGGCGTCTCCACAAATAGAACCATCCATACTTACTGGATCTTTTACTTTCTTCCTCCCCACCCCTTTTCATAACTGGAAGAATAGTACAACTTATGGAAACACACATACAATGGTATCTTGGTTTAAGAACAACTTGGATTATGAATGCTGCAAACCCGGAAGTAGGTGTTTTGGTTTGTGAACTTTACCATGGAAGCAGAACATGTTTCGCTTCCTGTTGAGTGTGTTCCATTTGTAAATTGAGTCCCGCACTGCTACGGGAAAGCACGCCTTGGTTTAAGAACAGACTTCTGGAATGGATTAAGTTCGTAAACCAAGGTACCACTGTATGGCCTTGGGCATCTGAGGATATTCATTCTGAGCTATGGTAGGTAAAGAGACCCCTTAGGTCCAGTCGTGGACTAAAGCAAGAAAAGGGGGGCTACCCTTATGCTATTCATTCATATAATCAGTTATTAGTAATCAATATATTCACATATGCTCACACATAACAGGGCTTACAGTAATTTTATAAATCCATTTGAATCAAGAAAAGCTTTTGCCTAAGCTAATTGCAAACTGCTTGGAACCGCAAGTCCAGAACCGACCTTTTACCTAGTAACATCCTTGCGCCCTAGAGGAAAGGGGAAGCCATGAATCAGAAGGTGCTGGTACAAATCTCCCCCTCAAATCCAGGCTAAAATGGTCCACGAAACAGGAAGGGCCAAACCACAAAAACTCCCTACATGAAGCAGAATGCATAGGGGGAGGTAGCGCCAGGAGATTCCCTCCCTGAGTGTCATTTTCCTGTTCTGTCAGAACTAGGGAAAAGGTCAGACTGTAAATCATTGTACAAGACAATGGAAAGCAGAGGTTGGGGAGTGAACTCAGCATACGGCCAGGAGCATGGCAGATGCACGCTATTGGTTATTTTTTGCTGGCGTTCATGACTGTCTCATGATTGTCTCATGATCTGTGATTTGCTCAAGTATATAACCTCAGGACTTGTATGCTTCGGGGTCCCAGTCTTTTGGAAAGGATTCCAACTGGGTCCATTATTGCTCAGCAATAAAACCTCACCTTCTTTTTCTCCAAATTGCTGTGTCTGTCTGATCCTTGTTTCACCCTAAGTGGGTACCACTATATTTCTCGTGCTTCAGGACGACTCTGGGGTTGTGGCGCTCATCTCACTTTATTGACCGAGGGAGCCGGCGTACAGCTTCTGGGCCATGTGGCCAGCATGACTAAGCCGCTTCTGGCGAACCAGAGCAGCACATGGAAATGCCATTTACCTTCCCGCCGGAGTGGTATCTATTTATCTACTTGCACTTCGACGTGCTTTCAAACTCATAGGTTTGCAGGAGCAGGGACTGAGCAACGGGAGCTCACCCCATCACAGGGATTCAAACCGCTGACCTTCTGATTGGCAAGCCCTAGGCTCTGTGGTTTAACCCACAGCGCCACCCATGTCCCTTGAGCTATGGTAGCCAAGAGCAAAAGAAGCCCACATCTCTTCCCCCCGCCTCCTCCATGATGACGTTAAACAGGTACCTGCAGTCCTGGATAGAGGAGACCACTGAGCAACGGATGCTCCACCTGCTTGACTACTTCTGCCCCGGCTTTCTTGGCATCATGTTGGGTGACGACAGAGGACAGGCGGTAAACATCCAGCGTGTATTCTCTAAATAGAAAAGGCAGGGAGATAGTGTGGTGGAATGTCCTTCCCTTTCCAGAACTACAAGCAGCTTAGGAGCCTAACCACTTGCAGGTGGATCAGATGTAATGTTAAGGACATAATATGAGGTTGGCTGCTGGATCAGGATGAAGGGGGCCCATCTAGTCCAGCTTCCTGTTCTCACAGTGGCCAGACGGATGCCCCAGTGGGGAGCCCAGAAGAGGGACCTAGCACAGCAACACTGTGTATGTTTCCCAGCAACTGGCATTCAGGGGGCATGCTGCCTCCGACAGTGGGGGCAGAAGACAGCCATCAGGGTTAGTAGTCACTGACAGTCTTCTCCTCCATGAATGTGTCCAGTCCTTTCCTAAAACTAATCAAGTTGGTAGCTCTGACTGCCTCTTGTGGGAGAGAATCTGGTCTCTGTCTCTCCTCTACCCACCCTGTGCAGATGAGGCTACAATGGAGATGGGGGGGGGGAAATCTCTATGCATCTCTCTCGTTTATGCATAATTTTATATGTCTCTATGCCGTCTCCTTTTACTGGCACAACTTTTCTTCACAGGGGAGTCACCCTGATTATTTTCTGAAAGTTTTCTAACCCTACAATGAGGTGAGACAATGAGAACGGTACACATTATTCCAAATGTGGCCACACCGTAGATCTGTATAATTGCATTATGCTATTGGCAGTTTTGTTTTCAGTTCCCTTCATAATGATCCCTAGCATGGAATTTCACAGCTTTTTCACAGCTGGGTTGGCATCATGAGTCATACATGAAATGAATATTTCTTTGCCCCAATGTGTATCACTTTACTCCAGTTTGCACTGAACTGCATTGGACGTTCTGCTGCCCATTCACTCAGTATGCAGAGGCCCTTTGGGAGCTCCCACAATCTCATTTTGTTTTAACTAACCTGAACAGTTTATGCCTGAACCCAGTCAGACTGTGGTTAGCCTTAACTATGGCAGTTAGTTGAATACTGAAGCAAAAGCTCTCCATCTTCACCTTGCGGCTGTGCCAGAGGAGTGGGGACCACACAAGCCCAATGCTGATGAACGTAATACTAAGCTTAGCTTTACATCCAAATCCCAACATTAAATTGGCCAAAGGACTGCCAGACAAATAAAATATTCAGTCTAGAGCTAAATATCAAGATGGAGTATTTCTTGGGGAAGGCATTCCTAATCCTAGACAGCACAACAGAGAAGGCACCAAATAAGCCCCACATAGTGGTGGGATATGCAGCGGGGCCTCTCTTGATGAGTTCAGAGAATCGGCAGACGTGTGGCATTTTAAAAGAGAATGTGCGGCACCCTCAGTTTCTCCTATGCCACCTATGGGACTCTGGCAAATCTCCCCTTCCAAATCATCCAATTAAACCTTAGCAGGTTTAGGAACTTTTCTAAGTGAAAACTTTAAAACCACCTGCGGAGTTCTTACGGATGCTAATCCCTCTGACCAAGGAAGTTCCCATTTGCTGTTCTGCAGCTCCACACTGCCTCAAGACAAACTTACTTGCTGAGCTGATAGTCAGTCCCCCGGATGAACTTGAGCTTTTCCAGAGGCACACCTATGCTCTCCAGCATTGCCTTGATCACGTTCTCATAATATTGGGTGCGCAGTTCCAGAAGCTCCCATGGTGCCTTCATATTGTCAAGGTATCCATGGAGGTCAGCAAACAGAATTGTCACCTGAGAGAGAAGGGGCATATCAAGCAGGAGTGCCTTGGCCTTAACCCTAACCCTTCCTCTATATGCACTTTGAGAACCAACAGGAGCTCAGACCCAATGGCTGCACATCTAGATCAATCATCCCCAATCCCGAGCTGTCCAGATACTTTGGACTACAACTCCCATCAACCCCAACATAATTCAGCCATGCTGGCTGGGTGCCAGGTTGGAGAAGGCATGAATGGTGTTCAGGGGGAAATTGCCTTCCAGAGGTCTTTGAAAGGCAGCAGATCCTCCCCACTAGGATGACTGCCCCATTACTACTTGAAAGCAGCCAACAGACCAAATCTAAAGCAGAGCCCAGTCTCACCTCACATCCAGCCTTGAGGAAGTCTGCTATTTTGGTCATGGGTACAAAATAGGCTATATGAGGCTTGCCCGTCGTTGCTGTCCCCCAGTATATCTTCACCTCCCGTTCTTTCAAGATGGCCTTCAGCTTATCCTCTCCGAGAACTTCCTGCAAGCAAAAGAGAGATGTGTTCAGCATCTCAGCTGGAAAAGCAAGAAGCAAGCGAGAAGGGAGAGCTAGGGAAGCCAAAACCCTGCGATGCAAGGGGATATATTTTTATTTAAAACATTTATATTCCACCTTTTATTATCAGATTCTAGGGTGGTTTACAAAATATAATAAATGATATATATTAAAACAAGAATAGCTCAAAACATCAATATACAGTGGTACCTCTGGTTACGTACTTAATTCGTTCTGGAGGTCTGCTCTTAACCTGAAACTGTTCTTAACCTGAAGCACCACTTTAGCTAATGGGGCCTCCCACTGCTGCTGTGCTGCCGCTGCCCGATTTCTGTTCTCACCCTGAAGCAAAGTTCTTAACCGAGGTATTATTTCTGGGTTAGCGGAGTCTGTAACCTGAAGCGTATGTAACCAGAGGTACCACTGTAACACCCACAGTAGAAAAATATAAAATCACATTGAACAATAGGGGGCAGGTAAAGCACTAGATCAGCAATTCTCAAAGTGCAGAGCATGAAACGTAAATAATTAAAGTCTCTTGAGAGCCCAAAAGATCCACTAATAGAGTAGGCATGGCTTATTCTCTGACATTGCCTTTTCCAATAAGCCTCTACTGGGGACAGACAATCCTGCCCCCAACACTAGATTGGGCGTATCACAGTCATTCAATCACTTGCTCTCAGGAGAGGCAGGTGCATTGCTCTGGGCAATGAGTGATTTAAATATGGGAGTCATCCATTATAGTAGAGGAAAGTTTGCAGGTATGGTTGGGTAATGTTTGTCCTTTCAATTAGTAGTCACAAAGTGAGTCTTGTGTGACTCAACAGCTTGCTTCTACAGATGATCCTAACAAAATGACAGGCTTTTCCCATTACCTGTTCTGCATTCCTCTCTTTCTTGTAATGCTCAATTTGAGCAGACACGTAGCAGTGCAAATTGTAGGGAAAGCCCTATTGCTAACACATTACAACCTCATGAGATACCATCACAAGTGGCAAACCCAAGTGAAAAAGCAATAAACCAAGGTCAAACAGCAACCCAGCTCCACAACCACAGGAAACAGTTAAGACATCTGGTTTCTAATCCTCATTACCATACATGTTCCAAAGACTGGAGTAAGATATTAATAACCCAGTTCTTCTAGTGCAGACAAGCACTTCTGTGATTTGCTGGAAAACCTTATTTGTACATGGGACCTATGAATCATCCAGAATTTTCAGGTTACCAGTAGGGCTGGGTGATATATCAATATATTGTCCCAAACTGGATTGAAGTCCATATTGTGGTATCGGTTTCATAATTTTTGATCTGACAATATATCATGAATCACGATATGTGCGCTATGCAAAAAATCACAATGTGGGAGAAGCCATGAAGCCAACCAATGCCTCTACGTAGCTCCATCCTGATTTCAGAAATCGTGATATATCAGTATATTGCGATGTTTAGCTAGTGATATATCATTATGTTGAAAACCAGATATTGCTCAGCCTTAGTTACCAGACATCTGAGTCAACAAGGTACAATGTAAAAAATCCGGATTAGGAATAAGGTACTGTGGCAGATCAAGATCTACTCAAAGATGGCTGGATGATATGCTATGGGATTCAGACTCCTTTATCAACAGCAAAAAGTCCTCCAGCCCACACAGCTGTCAGAATTCCTAATTTGTAGTAACTCAGATGTAGCTTTGTATTTGTGTATGCCTAGTGTGCCAATGGGGAGGCAACAAGCACCAGAAGACTGTCCCCTAGAAATCTTAGTGTTGTACCCAGCCCAAAGCTTTGTTTTCACACAAACTGCACTCAGGTTTTGAAATTTCTAATTCTCTGCTCAGAGAAATTCCATCCAGATACGAGGCTAGGGCATTTCATACGGGAGAGGCTCCCAGTGTGAATAATTTGGGGTGGAAGAAGGCTTATTTCAGGAAGGAAATGTTCCCAATCCTTAAGTTTATTTATAACAAAAGAAAATAATGGGGGGGGGTGTAATAAAAAACTTCTTTTGGAGAACAGAGTGGGGCAAACCTTTGATGCTTATTCAAACTACTTTTGCACCCATATGTGGAATATTTTTTTAAAAGCCTCATTTTCAACCATTCCTACAGAAGTACCTGCAAATTTCGGGTGATCAAGTGATACTTCTCCTGTGCTGTCAGTTCATGCCCCATTGTGCCAGCAGTTGCTCACCCACCCTTATGAGCTGAAATTGGAAAAAGAAATGCATGTTAGGCAATCAAAGAAAAACAGGAGTAAGCATCAAGGAGGTCTCCTGCTTCCTCGCCAGGCATTCCCAACACAAGCCAAATTTCTCCTCTCCCAATGGCAGAAGGTTAGGGGAAGAGAACAAGCCAGCAGAATCTGATACAATTTCATGTCCCCACAAGGCAAGAGAAGGGAATCAGAAAGCACCACATAACAGCTGAACCAGAAGCCTCTTTGTGCATGCCCCCCATTTAATGGGGTGGTCTTGGTAAAAGAGAATCCCTAGGAATTCATACATATTGCCTGTGTAAAGCAGAGGCTGCTGATCCCCACTTGAATCAAGTATGCTTAAAAAACAACAACCAAAAACAAACAAGGTGGGGGATCCTGGAAATGACAGGCCAGTTAGTTAAATTTCCGTTCTGGGCTCACTGGTAGAAATTACTGTTGAATATAAAATTACCCAGCAAAAACAGAATGGCTTCTGCAAGGGTAAGTCTATTTCGGGAATCTATTAAGAGTTCTTTGAAAGCGTCAATTAAGCCTATAGATAGATCCCGATCAGTCTCAAGGTGATTTACGATTAAAGCAACTGAAAATGCCACGATCATTTGCCACCCTCATCCATGAATTTGTCTGATTTATTAGTATCTCCTCTATTATGTAAAGCAGTGCTTTTATCCCGCTCTCCTCTAAAGAAAAAAAAAGTCTCTCAGGGCAGCTAGCAGGCCCTAACCCCTGGGTTGCAATCTGAAAGAAACGGCAAGAAAGGAAAAAGAAGCAGCAAAATCAGGCCCTGGGTCGCCGTCCCCCTTCAAATCCCCTTCAAAGTCATCAGCCCATATGGTGGCAGCGAGTCCCATATACTAACTCGGGGCCTTCCACGCCATCCCTCGTTATCTTCCCTCCCCCCACCTACCCCTCCTTGGGTACCGGGGGGCTCCCAATGCCCCCCCCCGCCTCCCTCTGCTTCCTCACCTTTCCTCTCTCTCTCTCTCTCTGTGACACACGCCGGCCGGGGTCTGCCTCCGCGTTGCATCAGCTTCCTCGCTCTCGGCGCTCTGCTTGCCAGCCTGGTGGCCTCTTCCCCGCCCCGAGACTGGAAGGGAGGGGGCGGGGCTTCCACTGCGGCTGCGCCTCTGGCTCACTCGACTCATTCCTCCTCCGAGTGGGCTGGAAAGAGCGGCCGATGGATGAATCGGCCGGCGACCCTGAAGCCTTGTGGAAAGTAGAGGAGGCGGAGAAGCGACGGCAGGGAGCTTAGGCGCCGCATCCGGCTCATTGCGGGAAGTCAAGATGGCGGCGGGTGAGTGTGGGAAGCAGCTCTTTCCCTCCAGCCGCCGCCGCCCCCCTCTCACCGGGAATAAAGGGGGCCCCGCTGGGGGGTGACGTTGTAGAACGCAGACCTCTTCTTTTGGGAAGGTTTGAGGGGGCGGACTAAGTGGGGAGGGGGCTGGGCTGGGCTTCCGCTCCCTCCTCGCTGCACGGAGTGTACTTGCGGTGCAGGGAGGCGCTCTGAGCCACTGCTCTGGGAAAGGAAGGAGGTTCGAGGCGGCCTGGCCAGGTGCAGGGGAGACCCGTAGTGGGGAGCAGGGGCGGGGAGGCACCGAGGAAGGGAGGCGGGGAGACTCCCTCGCTTTCCAGAAACTGCAAAAAACGAGGCAGGAGTTGGGTTTGTTTTTGTAGCCCAGGACGTGCTTCGCTTCTGGTGTGCCTAAGGCGGCCGCCCCAATTATCCCCTAGCCCGTCTTTCCAGGTGCTGCCCCCTCTCCACAAAGGGCCATAGATCTGTAGAGTTGGCAGGGGTCCCTGTTAGGATATTTCCGTTCCACCTTAAAAGGGAGCAGGCTTTGTGAGTCGCAGAGTCTGCGTATTTCCTGTTCACAAGATGTTTCTGTTGTGTCTATGCTTTCGTTTCTCTCTCTCTGTGCCTGAGCAGACGGAAGCAGGCAGTCATGTTTTTTCTTTGTTCTGACCAACGCTGAATAAACTTCTAAATAATACTCTCCTGTGTGCAACTTTCGCTGTGCGAATTCTGCTGATAGAGTGTGCATCAGCTCTGGAATGTCACAAGCTATTTTCTGGAGCTCGTGTCGCTAATTGCTGATACTGTATCTACGGGAGATCGATGGATCGTCCGGAGGCGACGTGGGGGCCATGATGGGCCATATCTCCCTGGCATTATCCCAACAGTCCCAAGGGTCATCTAGTCCAACCCTCAGCAAGGATGGCCACCCAACCTCTGCTTAAAAACCTCCATTGAAGGAAAACCCACCAGCTTCCCAGGCAGTCCATTCCAATGTCAAGCAGCTGTTACCATCCGCGAGTTCTTAGCGTTTAGTCAGAATCTCCTTTCTTGCAATTAGAATCAGTTGGTTCGGGTCCTGCCCTCTGGAGCAGCAGAAGACAAGCTTGCTCCATCTCCCCTTAAGGGGTCCCTGTGCCAGGCTGAGAAAAGGGGTGGTGCTCTATCACTGAATTATGGTCATTTCCCATCACCTAAATAGCAGAATTCAGCAGAGTTGTGTTGCCCCAACAGGCTTTAATGAATTCTAAAGCATATCTTCATTTTAGTGTAGAGTTGCTATCTTGTTTTGCCCACAGATACAAAGTAACATGAAAGATTAGTGTAACAGTAGCTCATTTGTTCATAAGCTGGTGAGGTGCAGATTTCCTGGTACATGCTGTGGAAACTTTAAATCTCAAAGTAGACTTCCCTAGAGAGTCTCTGCCAGCCAGAGTAAACAATACTGAGCTTGAGGGACAAACTGGCTGAATTGGTCATTTAAGGCAGGTTCCTCTGTTCCTTTGTAACACAGTTAAAAGTTACCGTATTTGTCACTCTATAAGATGCACCAGACCATAAGACGCACCTAGTTTTTGGAGAAGGAAAACAAGAAAAAAAATATTCTGAATCTCAGAAGCCAGAACAGCAAGAGGGATCGCTGCGCAGTGAAAGCAGCAATCCCTCTTGCTGTTCTGGCTTCTGGGATAGCTGCCCAGCCTGCATTCACTCCATAAGACACACACACACACATTTCCCCTTACTTTTTAGGAGGGAAAAAGTGAGTCTTATAGAGCAAAAAATACGGTATCCTGATGTGTTTGTAAACTGTAAAAGTATCAAATCTGAAAGTGACTGAATTTTCTTGTTCCAATTTAATGTTTTAAAAATACTTGATTGTTATTGGACAGTGGCCTTGTTTGCACTTTAATAATAATAAATTAATAATAATATTTTTATTTATTTATACCCCACTCTCCCCGGCCAAGACTGGGCTCAGGGCTGCTAACATCAGGTATAAAAACAAAAGTGAATATGCAGTCTGCAAGTGCGCAGGGAGACAAATGAGGCAACATTGCTCCTCCTTGCACCTGCAGTGCTACTGGGAGCTACTAGGGTTGTGTCTGAACATTGGTTTAGTAGTTCCAAACAAATCACAAGCCAGAATTCCGATATAATCGTGTTTGGATGTGAGCTGTAACTTAGATCTCAATAATGCAGGAGTGGGGAAGAGCAAGATTGCTTACAATGCTTTTTTGCCTCACTTGGAAGCAATCCTCATAGAGAGCAGTAACACTTGCTTTCAAATAAATGTACTTAAAGCTGAAACCTTAATTTTGCAAAGGGTTCAAAGAACCATGTAAAGGTAGATAACTAGTATTCCTATTTACAGGTGATTGTAAAATAGAGTTCTTTTTGAACTCATCTCTGATCTAGCATCTCCAACTCTTTAGCACTGGCCCATTTTGGCTCTTAAATTTACATTTATAAAATGTAAACTTTGGAGTATGTGTAAGAAAAAAACATACCATTTAACTATATGAAAAATTCTTTGTTTCATTTTTTAGTCAGCTTTTCTGATTTGTATGTGAGTTAAATAATGTTTTATTAGAACAGCTGTAATGAATCTGAGTGAGACATTTGTTAGGTAGTTTAGTCTTCAGAGGAGAAGAGCAATTGCAGTGGAGTAGATTTCTTCTAGCACAGATGCAGTTGCAGGGAAGGAGAGCATGAGATTTCTTCAACTAGCTTCTATTTTGTCCTTTTCTTTCTTGCAGGCAACTGAGAACCACTTTGGCTGAAGGGAAGCCTTGAGTATAGATTTCCTTTGCTTGGCTTCTTCTAGTCTGGAGTGAACATGGTAGCAAAGGGTTACTTTTAAAAAGGAAAGAAAGAATCAGTGCAAGCAGCATCATGGCAAGTAGCACTTTCCGCTCCCGTTTAAATCTAAAAGTCACTTTCTTAAATGATTTAGTTTCCAGGAGCAAGCAGTCCTTCGAAGAGTTTCAAGAGGAGGAGCAACCAGACACAAAGAGACACAAACTCTCCTGCTTGCCTTTTGGTGCACTTGCAGATCCTTCCTCATCAAGCAATGGAATAGCAGTTTCTGCAGTGTGTTCTGTGACCACCAATGGACAGCCTGATAATAGCAACACAGATGACATACTAGATGACAGCTTACTGGATCCTTCAGATGGGGAGCTCTCAGACTTTTCCACTGGACTCACTTCTGAAGCTGAAGATGAACTTTTGTCAGATAGTCAACCACGCTGCTCGGAGACCTCGAATTCCATAGCATTTGAACCAGATGCAGAACATGTTAGAATTCTTTGTTCATTAGGATCTTCTAAGCCTTCTGGTACTCTAGATCTAGAGTCTAGAAAAACAGAGCCACTGTCTCCAGCTGACCCTTTAGTCTGTTCAAGTTCTTGCAGAAATGACTCTGAAAGTCCAGAAAGTGGAAGTGACTTGAGCACAGGGTCTCAAAACCAAGCTGGATTTGGTTTGGATTCAAACAGTTCTGTTCTTCCAGAAGCTGTGCCAGTTGCAACAGCTGCCTTGAGTCTGCAAAAAGATGACAATGTGTCTGGGGTAGTAGATAAAGAAGCTGCTCAGGCAGTGGTAGATGATAACTTGGAAAGAGTGAGACAGCTCATGGCAAAACCTGAGAGAGCTGAAGGGCCCTGCAAGGAACAGGCTTCCCTAAATCAAAATGACCTAGGAGAAGAGAGTGCAAACAGCCCACCTCAAGAGGCTGAAGGAGATTTGGATTCTGCTGGCTTGCATGAAGAAGCTGCACCATCCTGTTCCACATCCATCGGTGATCAAAGAAAGGGGTATATGGAAGGTCCCAGCATCAAAGAGCCACATTGGTCAGCACCGCTTTTCCTGGTGCCTATAGCTAGGCTTGCTTTCTTGAGTCTTTGTGTGCTATGCTCTGCTTTCTCCTCTGCATCTGTTGTGCAGCTCTGCACCCTAGGTGGGAGGGGGTTGTATTTGATGTTTGTATGTGCACAAGAATACTAAAGCCTGACAGGGCTTTTCATGTATCTAATAATAATAATAATAATAATAATAATAATAATAATAATAATTAATGTATCCCTTTGCCTTGCACTAGATCAGGCACTCCCAAACTCGGCCCTCCAGATGTTTTGGGACTACAGTTCCCATCATCCCTGACCACTGGTCCTGTTAGCTAGGGATGATGGGAGGTGTAGTCCCAAAACATCTGGAGGGCCGAGTTTGGGGATGCCTGCAGTAGATACTAGCAAGCACACAATTAACTGCTGAAAGGGGTTCTTGTGTTGTTTATATGTCCCAAGTTTTCAGGAGAACCAGTGTGGGTCTGAAACCGCTTGACAAACTTCTTTCTTGTTCACCACATAAATTGCTCTGTTTATATTCTTCTATTTCCATCCTTCTCCCTTCTTCCTTCTGCTGCAATGCTCTGTTTCCAGTTTTCCTGCCAAAACATGGAATTCTCAGCCGTGGAAGGTGTTGCCCACTTGCTGAGATCTTTGACAGTAATGAGGGCTATAAACCTTTCCGCAAAACCAGGAATTTAATATTCTCAAGAGATCTTGCATATATGTGGTGGTGGTACATGATGCCTACAGTCTTATGATGCCTTACATCTTGTAAATGGAGAGAGTTGTGGAAATGTGTCTTATTTAGATTATGGCATCCATGTAATGCTGCCTTGTGTATAAACTGATCCTGCCTTATTTAATAGTTTATTTATGATATAATTTTTTTATTCTTGAAGATGAGCTAAGCATTGCCTCTTCTTCCCCACATAATTTTGTTGTTTAACAGATTTTCACCAAACTTTACATGGGATGTTTTAATTTTTGTGAATACCATTGTGGGAGATTTAATTTTTCAAAAAGTATACCCTCCCAAGCTTGGAACAATTTTTCATTTGTTCAATTTTATAAGTATGTGCTGCTGAACTGTAAATTAAACCTGTAAATGGACTCCAAAAGATACGCATTAAAATAGTAAACAAAATTTAATGTTAAAACCAAGTTTATGAAAAGCCAGATGAATAAAATCAATAGCTAAAAGTATATTTATGCTAAATTATGGATTGAAAGTACCCTTCAGTTATTGCAAGGTGTAAGGAACAACTTCTAAAATCATGCCCTCTAGTGTTAGTGTGCTTAAATTCTCTCAGTAACACATCATATTTGTCTAGCAGATGGCTTTGCAATTCTTAGCAGTTTTGTCATTTTCTCCCCCATCCTCCAGTCCTGTAAGGCCCCGATGTCGGATATACATTGAAGAGGCAAAACTTGAGTCCAGCAAGAAAAAATACATCAATGCTGTCCTTGCCCATGCTCAAAATGCTGAACTCATAGGTAAGCTGGAGGTGGAATCAAAAATTTTCTGGGGTTCCTTTTTTCTGCTGGCGTAAAATGTTGCCATTGGGTAAGGGTTGATTCAGAAAGTGTTTCCCCCCCTTCTCTCTCTGCTGGAGCTGAAGACCTGGTGGCATGGAATTTTGTGCAATTACTGTATTTTTTGCCCTATAGGGTGCACTTATTTTGGGGGGGAGAAATAAAAAAAAAAAATTCCCCCCCGAGCCCCAAAGAGCAAAGAAGCCATGGCAACGAGCGGGATGGATCGCGCTCGCTGTCTTGGCTTCGTTTTTAGCCTTGGGGCTGGGGGTCCGGGAGCGATGGCAAGGTTGCACTCAACCTCGCCATCGCTCCCGGAGCTTGCTGCTATCCGAAGCCCGGGGAGCGTGGCGCTGTAGCCCCCTGCGCACCCCGGGCTTAGGACAGCTCTCCGCAAGTCTGCGGCGCCTGGCGGGAACTCCGCGCTCCCCGGGCTTCGGGCTGCAGGCAGCTTTCCACAAGCCTTCGGAGCCCGTGGGAGTTCCTGCCGGGCTCCGCAGGCTTGCCGATAGCTTCCTGAAGCCTGGAGAGTGAGAGGGGTCGTGTGCACCGACCCCTCTCGCTCTCCAGGCTCCAGTGAAAGCCTGCATTCGCCCCATAGGACGCACACACATTTCCCCTTCATTTTTGGAGGGGAAAAAGTGTATCCTATTGGGCGAAAAATACAGTAATTTTTGCTTTTGTACCTGCCTCTCAACCTAATTGGGATGAGACAGGAGTTTTTCACCTGACCTTCCCTCATATTTATTTATTGCATTTATATCTGTCCTTCCCTTATCCTGGCTTTCAGGGGATTAACTCATCTTATTACTGCAAAAAACCTCTGTGACGTAGTTTTACTTAAGAACGAGCTGAAAGTCTGAGAAGTCTTTGTGGCTGGTCAAGGGTTTGAACCCACATCCCACAAGTCCGTCCCCCCAATTCTAGCTACAGTGTCCTGACTCTCCTGGGGCAGGCAACTTGCCTTTCTTGCCAAAATATCATATGGCCATTTTGCTCAGCAGCACTTTTGTGATACTGGATGCCATTTCTTTCTGCCACAGTGTGCACTGCATTGTAAATTAGTGGTGGGCAGGATGGAGGTCAAGGGAAGGACACAGGTTGTTCTAGATGGCCTTTAGATTCTTCGAGACACTCTCCCTGGAGTTGTAAAGAGGAAGGCAGCCGCCTCTGCCCCCTATCTTCCAATGGTGGTTTATTTA
Source organism: Podarcis melisellensis (assembly GCF_964234715.1). Classification (NCBI taxonomy): domain Eukaryota; kingdom Metazoa; phylum Chordata; class Lepidosauria; order Squamata; family Lacertidae; genus Podarcis; species Podarcis melisellensis. The sequence continues at coordinate 58,200,988 of NC_138540.1, forward strand.
TTGGTTTCTTTGGGGGCAAATGAAGAGACCTTTTCAAGAAGACCAGTTATGCTGCTTCTTGCCCAGACTCATTCAGTCTGTCTGTCTGTCTGTCTGTCTGTCTCTCTGCACATGCAATACTAACAAGGTGCTGGGCTGCTTCCAGTGTATGGATTGAGGACAAATCATGTGGGCAGAAGGAAAACTCTAATTAGGATCCTATTTTTCTTTTTTCACTGTGCCTTTCAAATTAATATGCAATGTGTACATTCAGAGTTCTGGCACGTCACACCAAAATTGCTCATGAATGCTTTGTGTAATGTGCACAAGCTGTTTGTTTATTAGCACAAACATGTATTATCTTGGGTAGCTTTAGGCATAGAATTGGTGGTCTGGCATGGGAAGGAGAGGCAATCCTAGGCCAGAGCAGGAATCAAGGCTCTTGGCTGCTGCTCAAAAAGGGGACTCTTTAAGTAGCTCTGAGTTTTGCTATAACAGTCCCACATTCTTCTGATTTTTCCTGTAGGCTTTATGTTGGTGTGTGATTTTTGCCTTGATCACTCTGCAGAACAAACACCTGAGGCACCCTTACCATCTTCTGGCTGCATCTGTCATGGAGGTCCAGGGGCACTCCAGGCACTTGAGAGCAGTTTCCCTGTGGCACAGTGTACCAGTAAATGCTAACTGGGGGGGGACCCTTTCCTGTGCCACTGCCTGGTAAGGACAGGCAGAAAACAGCTGAGTGATGGATTTAACTCCTAAAAGAGGCCCCTCATACAAGTCAGAACTTAGGCTGCTGTGTGGCTCTCCTGGCAGAGAGCCTGGGAAAATGAGCAAGGACAAAGGATTACCTCTTGTATGTGCGGGTTGGGTTATGACCATGGATGTTGCACTTCTCCCATGGTATGTGTCTACATGTGTGAGAACACAATGCAAGGCAAAAGTCATTCCTGCTTCTTGCCAGCAGGTGGTGTCAGAACACAGTGGAGGAAGTAGAGCACAGCCGGAATGCAGCCAGAGAATGACTTGACTGTGGCTGACTGGGCCTGTTAACCTGTTGTTGTTACCCTGGGCATGCAGCTTCCACTGGCTCCTGGGGACAGTAGGGGGTGGCAGTGACCTCACCAGTCTTCCAGTTGAGCCTTAACTTGGTTTTTAAAACATGGGTACATTAAAGGTTAGGGCTTACTTCATGCATGGGTGCATTGAATCGGTTATGGGGCTTTTTAAATGCTGGTGAATGTAAACATTGGAAGCTATTTCAATATCCCAGCTTGTGATGGGGAGGCAAACTCCCGTTGCTAGCAACTCTTTGCAAGTAACACTAGACACCCTCCGCTTCTGCACAGCCTTCAGGCAACTAAATAATCACTGGTGTTGAAGATATTGTTTGCTCCAGTGAGCCAGGGAAGAGCAGGGTATAGGTTTGTGGGAAGATTTCTTACTTCCTGCCTTTCCTTGACTGAAATTCTCCGCTCAGGAAATTAGCTTTTACAGGTCATTAGCAGCATAATGGGGCATTTCAAACAGTGCATCTACAACCTGCTGTCCAGAACACTTCTGAGGCCTCCCTTATCCTGAGTTGGCATGACTCATCCTTCTTTGGAAGATCCATTCTAAATAACAGTTTGTTTCAGTATTTCATAGGAAACTTAATTTGTGCTTCCACAGTAGCCATTTCTTCCCCAAAACTCAACATGCATGTTTAGACCATCACCATAGGATCTTTACATATTTGATTTTCTCTGTGTAATACTGCCTAGCATAGCGTTCCCCAGTCTGGTGTCCTCCAGGTGTTTTGGACTACCAGCACCCAGTAGCCTCAGTCATACATGGTTCAGCTGTCTGGAGTTGAGAGCCAGAGGGCACCCAGTTGGGGAAAGCTGACCTAGAATGTGGCTAATGCCAAAGATGCATCTTTTAACTTTATTGAAGCTCAGGGGTGGCCTATGTGGTACCCTCTACAGCAGCTTCCATCATCCCTAGCCATTGGCCATAGTGGCTGGAGCTAATAGGAACGGAATTCCAACAACATCTAGAGGGCATTGCATTACCTACCCCTGTGGTACCTGATGCAAACACACTGGGTTGCATTGCCTTGCTCTGCCAAATTTCAGATGAAGTCAATGAGTTGCAGCAGCTGATGATGGCCGTGACTGCTGAAAACCGCTACGGGGAACCCGGATTTGCGCACCCAACAGACCTGACTGTAAGGTACTGTGTCACTCTTCATGAAGGCAAGGGCAGCAGAACCCCAGAGGCAGGTTTGCCTCCTTAAGAAACAGAATAACTTGCTTAAAACTGTTTTCAATAAGGTAAAAAAGCTGCTGAACGAAGAGTCTTGTGGCACTTTAAAGACTGATGCAATTGTTATAAGCTTTTATGCACTAGAGTCCTCTTCAGATGCATTAAGTCAAAGTTACCTGTTTGGGGGGTGGGAATAGCAAACATTGGGGTCAAACAGCATTGAAATAGGAGAGAAATGCAGAATGGTAATTTGCAACCACAGTAGTTGGTGTATGAAACAGGGGAGGACTATTGCTTTTGTGTCCTGGTTGGGGCTTCCCAGATGCCCCTGGCTTACCTCTGTCGGAAACAGTGCTGGTCTACATACTGACTGATTCAGCAAGGTGTAGTAGAAGAAAATCTTCCAAAGGACAGATGGGATTCAGGGTGGGTGGGATGGGGTGCCTCCTTTGTATTTGCACTTGCTTTACATTAATTTATACTTACTGTTGTTCTACCCCTAACCTGCAGGAACTATGCACAGCGAGCTAAGAGTACAGCCCACAGATGTTCCCTTGACCAGTGGGTCGATAGGAACAATCGCAACCTCCGTCGTTTTGAGAGTGTCCCTGATCGCTTCAGGCGCAGCCCTATCCCAAGCTAGAAGTGTCTCACCATTGAAATTAAGTTGTCTTTTATCTGCGCTTCAAAGTTGATTGTCAGCTTCATTATTATTATTGTTGTTATTATTATTATTAATTTCAGTTTTTAAGTTAAGGCCAGTTTATAATTTGTTTTTGTTAGAATTTTTTGTTCATCTTGAACTTGTCCTCTGCCAAATGTTTTATATATTTTTGGCATTTTGATGTTTCACCAAGCAGTTTGATACTGTATGCTGTGGCAATTTTTATAAATGCTTGTGCCTTTGAAATATCTTGCAGTGTGTTCTCTTTCTTCCTCCCTGCCTCTCAGTGGGTGATTTGCATGTGCAGCTCAGTTATATGTTTCTGTACCGTTTTTAGAATTCTGGAGGTGAATTAAGACATGAAGGGTTACAGGCAAAGCATTCATTTCACATTACATACAAGAGTTTTGTAATCGTGGCAGCTTACACATTCAATTGCCAAGACCTCAAGTAGTGAGAGATGGAGAGGACCTTTAGGGGTGAATGAGAGGTATTATTCTTCCTGTCTGTGAAATGGGTCTTACAGATGGGCTCAGAACAAATCGACGTCCTTCAGTGCTGCATCATTCCCTTAAAAAGGGAACTTGTGTGGTTTATCACATATCAATTTGGAAGCAAAACAGAGCCTCCCAAAAATAAGGTAGTGATTTCTGTACATTTGGAGGCAAGCATCAGTTATCTGCTCACTACCACACCAGTGTGACTGCCCGCTGCCCCCAGTAAGAGAATGCTACCACACTCTCAGGCAGACTCTCACTTGTGCAATAATTTTAGCTAAAAAAAGAAACCGCATGTGTTCCTGCTACTCCGGTCTTCGAGGCAAGACCCCACCTCTCCCTCTACCCCTCTCTGCTTGCTAAGGAGCAAGAGGAAGAGATGGGATCTTTTCTGTCATACAGGAAGCTTTGGAGTAGGAGAAATGCATGTTTTCATCCGTTTCAGAGCTTCAGGGAGCTTTGGATGAGACTCGCCTCTCTCCAGCAAGTACAGGTTTCGAGTGAAGGGTAAATCTTCACCAGGGAATGGGAGGTATAAGGAAAAAAATGTCCCCTTTGCCTTCCCTGCTTCTAAAGTTGTCAATCCCCAAGACTTATGCCCTCCCACGCACCTTCGGCCTGAATGAGATCGCTGTTCCAGACTGGCTTGAATGCTGAAGACAAGCACCTCCTGCAAGATTTTGTTTCAGGTTCAACTCGTGGGACACTTTGTAGGTGTGTGCAGTGTGCTGGCCTTTGGTATCATTGAACAACTCTGAAGCTTGTTTTTAAAAAGTGTTGGACAAACCCAAAGAAAAGGGTTGGTCTGTTGGTAGCTAACAGCCACCATAGCTTTGCAAGGAATGCCCCTTCATAATGAGGAAGGGGGGAGACAGAGAAGGTGTTTTGACTTTTCTACCTCCAGTATCAAAAGGTAATGTGAATTTTTAAAGTACAGGGTGAAGGAGCGGGAAAAAATAATTGCAATAAGGAAGTAGTTAGTTGCTCTGCCCAAAACTGCCACTGCTGTGACAGTTTTGCAAGTAGTGCCCTGTGCAGGAGGAGACCTGGAAGTCAATTGTCCTTTTAAGGAACAAAGGCAGAGGTGCTGAACTTCAGTCATCTTCTGACAAAAAGCTTCTAAGGAGGACTGTGTGCGTTTTCAAACATCTTGGAATATTTCTAGGGCAACTGTCACAGTCTAATTGTTTGCTAGAAATTAGTCTCCCCCCCCCCCTGCCCCCTCGCTCCCTGCAAACAGTCTGTGAAGCTATTACTGTGCTGTATGGCAAAGCATCTTCTTGAGTCCTTTTGGAATCAATTGCATAAAGCCTGAATCAATGGAGAGTGCATCAGGGCCTGGTCTTAGTGTGTGGGTACTCTTAAGTATATTTTGTTGGGAGTTGCCCAGAGTGGTTGGGGCAACCTAGTCAAATGGGCGTCATATAAATAATAAAATAATAACAATAATGAAGCATTTGGGTCCCCACAGATGAGCGCCAGAGTAGAACCACAGAACACCTGCAATACTGAATGCCCCTGTGTACATCCTAAGTGCACTTTGGCCACCACTGGGCCCTAGACAGGTTGACAAGGGGTGTCTATCTTTCATGTCAGCACAGCTCTCTAGGCAGGAAATTGAGCTTTGCATCTTTGAGTTATTGCAAACCGATGGTTAAAAGCAGTAAATGAGGCACCAGCTTGCAAATGAAGTCCCCGTATTGTGCGAGTTCACTCCTTCATTGCATTCACATGCGCCCCTAAAGCTGGAAGTAGGCGGCGAATTCTAATGATGTAATTTGTACTACAGCTGGAACTGGGACAGAAAATCACTCACAGCTGAAATCTGGATTTCCCACCTGCCAAGACATTTAATTGGATGTCCATTCTGAACTGGAGCTTGGCAATTGTTGGAAACAAATGCGGGGCAGGGGAGACAGATTACCATTTTCCATGGAGTGTTATGTTGTAGTCAATCTGGTACATAGAGCCTTATTCGAACAACAATCGACAGCGGATCCCAAGGGTTTCAGGCAGGGGTCTTTAGACTCTACTTGGAGACTGAACCTGGGACATTCCACGTATGGTGCAAGTCCTCTGCCATGATCCCTTACAAACCATTCCTGTGGTTCAGTCCATACTCTTCTCAAATAATGCAGTACCACCTTGGATCTCATTTTAATGCATATTATCTCCGTCCTCCTGAAATCTCCCCACATACAGCCAGCTCTGTTGTATCCTACAGCATGTTCTGATTGCATCTCTGCTTTAAAGATCTCTCTGCAGAGAGTCTGAGGGTGCTTTTTGATTGCTTGACAGTCATCTCTCTGAAGCGTGGAATTGCTTTCAGCCTGTGTTTGTTTCTTCTCTCGCTAATGGCATTTATCGCCGCACATTTTAAAAGGCTGCAATTACAGGGGATAATGATATCACGCACATACTCATATGCACACCCCAACACTTTACCACTCGCAGGATGCCAATTTGGATGCTGAACGTGGAAAGGGTAGGTGAGACTCGACATCCGTTTTCCCACTTTAGGTTCTAGTTGTGGGAGGGGAAGCTGTACTGCTTTAAGGTGTGTCAGACCTGTGCAGAAGTCCTGACAAGAAGTCCAAAAGGCATGTGGTGGATGATGTGCCAGATTGGGACTTCCCAAGTCATACTATGCTGTCCAGGGGGACGGAAACACTGTAATATGGAGGGCATACTCTAGGAGGTCTGGAAGTAAGTCCCATCAGTGGACCCACTAGCTCAGTGATGGCCAAACTTGGCCCTCCAGCTGTTTTGGGACTACAGTTCCCATCATCCCTGACCACTGGTCCTGTTAGCTAGGGATGTTGGGAGTTGTAGTCCCAAAACAGCTGGAGGGCCAAGTTTGACCATCACTGCCCTAGCTGCTGTGGCTAACCTTTGACCACCAGATGTTGCAGGACCAGATGCCATCGTTCTTAACCATTGGCCATGCTGTCTGGGGTTGATGGGTGATGTAGCCCAATGACACCTGGGGGACCACAGGTTTGCCTCAGCATCCCCCTTGCCGCTCTTTATTTTCTCCCCCTCCTGCCTTCACCTGTTCCCAATGAGCCATGGGAGATCCTGCCCTCCCCCTTCCGCAGTATGTCCTAAAAGAGGTGGGGGGAAGCCATGGTACTGGGAAGATCAGAGACAGCGTCTTGTCTCTTTTGTGCTGCTCCTAGCTTCTGGGGCCTTTGAGTGAAGTCACAACCCCGTGCCCCTTTCTCCAGCTCCCCTTTGGGGTGTAGAGGAAGTGAGAGGTGAGCTCTTGCTTTGTAGCCCTGCTCGCAGCCTTTTTGGCAGACAAGCAGGAAATTAAGATGGCTGTTGGCGGGCCCTCCACTGGCCTCTGCCTGACCCAACCAACACCTGGCACTGGCAATGAAAGGATGTGATCGGGGAAGTCGCTGTGGGCACACACACCAGTGGAAACTCGGGACCACAAATAGAGCACAGAGAAGTAGCCAAATTTGGTTGAATGTCCACTGCTTGCTCAGGAGTCCAGCTGGAAGGAGGCTCTCCTTTAGCAGCCAAAGATGGAGTGCTAAATCAAACCACAGTCCCAAACTACTTTCACTCCCTCTGCGGGTGGGGCCTGAGAAACAGCTGAGTATCATGGGAGCAAACTGTAGTATCCTAATAACTAGAGCAATATCAAACCTGTGGGGAATGTCTTACATGGGGAGATAACTCACTCGGGATGGAGTTCAGATTATGGGTATGTTTGAAATGCTTCCCCATCTCAAAAATTATGCCTCTGTGGGAAGTGAACATATCAGAGAGCGAAGTTCTAGGCTAGCCCTGAAAAGCTACATTTCTATGTGCAGGGAGTTGTTTTTGTTTTAGTGCAGGAAGCCTCCCTTGCTACTTGCTAACTCAAACTGTACAATCCGAAGAACTCCTGTACAAGGTGTTACTGTGTGCTTATTTTGGGAAAGTCTCATCCCACGAATCTGCCATTTCAGAAAATGAACCCTTTGAAATCTGGCTAAGGAAGCTCCCATCTCCCCATGCAAAAAACCCCAAACTCCAATATATCATGTTTTTCACAAGGCCAGACTGAGGATCGGCGACCTTTCGAAATGTCGATCTCTTTACACTCAAAGGAGATGTTCCTGTCACTGTACATTTAAAAACATGGTTTATTGCTCAAAACTGTTATCACAGGTAACAACCTTTCTGTGTCTAACAAGGCAGACAATCTGCTCTCGGCCATCGTTTTGGCAAGAACTGAGGGGAGTGAGGCCTTTCCTCTGTTTTGCAACACATTGTGAGTAGCTGTTAATTAGGTAGTTCTGGACAACAACTCCCATTAGCCCCTGTCAGCCCAGCTGCGCCCCCAGCATCCTCAGCACTCTACAGCCAGCATGATGGAAATTGTAGTCCAAAACCTCTGGAAAGCACCAGGGTGGTGCGGGATGCCATCTGCCGGCACCTTGTGTGGAAGTCGATGGGAGGGGCTGGTTGCAAGTGGCTTTGCGTGGATGTTGGAAGCTTTAGAGCAGGCGCTGACTTAGTCACCGATGAGAAGAGACACAATTTTGAAGAGGCACATTAACACCATGACAGAAACGGAAGCAACTAGACTTCTCCACCTGCGGATGAGCAGGCCCTTCCTGAGCTCAGTGAAGGCAGAGATGAGTGGGACGGAGGAGGGCCTGGAAGCAGGAAAAACACAGCAATGCAAAAAAGGAGGCGGTCATGATGTCATCATGGATACATCATCTCTAGGAACACTACCCAGCATTGATACCATGCTTTGGAGAGACCAAAGCACTTGTCAGACTTGTTATCTCCACAGTCCTTACAGCAACCCTGCAAGGTGGGCTTGAAGAGCGTTGCTGGATGGTTCCAGGGTGTGTCCATCCAGGCCAGCAGCCTATCTCTCACTGTGAGCCAGCAAAAAGCCCCTAAGAAGCCCCAAAGCAGGGTATGAGCAGAACAGCCTCTCTCTCTTTCCCCTGACAAACGGGCATTAAGTGATGCACACAGTCTCAACATGGGGATTCCCGATTTATCCTCCACTAAAAGGCCAGTACTGTATTATCCCTATGCAACCAATTAGAGGTTGAGGGGAAGGGTAGTGAGCTAGCTGCTAGTGTCTTGTTCAAGCCAGACACAGAGTTTGTGACTGAAGAAAAATCTGAAGCAGAGATCTGAGTCTGACTGACTCCTTTTTCTTCCTTTCTTCTTCCTTGTCTCCTGTGCCTTGAGCCTGACATGCAGACATTTAGCAAGTGGAACGGATTCCATGGCTTTATCAATGTGCCAAGAAATAATACATCCCTTATTAATTTGGGAACACGGAGTGTGGGCAGGGTTATTGTTACATGCACAGGAGCAGGGCCAGGAAAGACAGTGGCATCCCAACCTGTGGTCACAGCTCTGTCTGGTAATCACTATGCATACAAGCCCTTCTCCCTCCCTCCCAGCTAATTTGCACATAAAACACTAATCCTTTGTTTGTTTAAGAAACAGTTAACTGGGAGTTAACCCACAGATGATCCTTCAAACCAGGATTTGTTTCTTCAAAGTTTAGTATGTTTTCCACCCGCTCTTGCCCCACACCTTTGTAACTTGCCACATGTCTGAGTGATGGGGCAAAGCAAACCATGATTAAGGACGGGTCCTGAGTATGCACATAACACCAATGCCATGGTTAGGATGGTCAAGCAAAAACCATGGTTAATAATGTATAGTTTAATAAATTGTGGCTTAGTGTTATGTGTGAACCAGGCCAATCGTGGAACCGAACTCCCCTGATAGGCCAGTTATTGAGCTCAGCAGAGGAGGAATTAAACCTCAGACCAAGCCAACTTGGCATTTTGAATGAGCAATCAGAAGCCCATCTCTTCTCCCAGCGTGGATGCAAGACTTCCTGGAGCAACATGCAGAGGGCTTAATACTGAAGCACAACAGGGGCATCTTCCTCCTGCTCCTCCCTTATCACCTTCCACAGCATTGCCACATGCACAGATCTGTCCACTTTCAGCCATGAAAAACTTATTAATTGCCGAAAATTGTCCACCACTTCTCTCACCTTTCTGTCTGGAAAGACCAAGGCAGGAATCTGGCAATTTGATTAACCCTAGGGGCAAGAAAGAAATAATGGAAAAGAGAATCTAGGATATGCCTTGCCCTTATTATACTGTGGGTGAGATGACTACCCTACAGCACACCAGATGGGTTTGGGGTCAGAACTCCAACTCAGAATGAGGCAAGTTTTTTGAAATTCCAGTTGGTGAACACGTATGGCTTCCTACACAAGAACTGTGCCTGGTTTTTTTAGTCTAGCTCCCCTTGCTACATGCATTGATCACACACATATTCCTGGTGCATATCACATTCAAATCCTTGCTCAGCAATGAAGGATACTTGGAGGCCTTGGGTGTGTCACAGCTTAACCTACCTCACAGGGTTGTTGTGAGGCCAAAATACTGCTCTGAGAAAGGAAAGGTCAGGTTCAAGTAACTGAACCAAATTGATGATTCTCACATTTTGATTTTGTAGAAGACATTTTTAAGGGATTAAAAAAAGTAAGTCTCGTTGATAAGACACAATAAGGCAGTGATGCTAAGTAATGGCAAAATTCATAATTTACAGCCCCCTTAAAAACAACCACAGCCCACCCCCTAAATCCAATAGCATCCATAAAGGAGGATGAACCACCTTGAGCTTTTGCTGGCCAGTTGGAGTGAGTTTCTACATGGAGTTTTCCCCTCTCCAACCAATTTCAGCTCCTGTCTGAGAGGCTTTGGCCTCTGTGGCCTCTCATGCACTGAAAAGCAGTGCAGTCGCCCTGGACACTGCACTTCAAGGGATGCCACAACAGTACCGTAGAAATGAGTGCAAGAGGCGGGGGGTGCCAAATTTTAGCATTGCACAGGGTGCCACTGAAATTTGAGAGCCCCAAATCCACCCCTGCACTGACAAAGTTGCTGGGATGACTTGCAGAGCAGCCATCCCATGTTGGTGCGAGGCTCCCCTATACAAAGGTGCTTGACTTTGCATCAAGCAGTCTTGGCACAATGCAAATTAAATTGGTGTGTTTGTTTGTTTTCAAGGATCGAAGTGTAGCTGCTTTGGCACACTGTGGGCAGATTACATCAGACCCGGCTAAGAAGAAATGGTTTGATAAGCACAGATCCGAAGAGCAGATTACAACAGGTTTCACAGCCATTTCCTGCTTTCCAGGGAACCCCTGGGAATCGTAGTTGGCATCTATCAATTTTGGTGATGATGGGCCTTGGCATCGGCAACAGATAATTCCCTGCACTAAAACTAGAGGGTCATCCAATAAAAGTGACAGTGATTTTAGCAGAGGGGAAAGAAAGCAGGGCTTCTTCACACAGAGGATAATTCCCTCCAGGCATCTGCTAATGGTGGTCACCAGCTTTCATCCCCTTAGCTAAGGACTGGGGGAATCCATGGAGGGGCCAAGCTGTCACTGGTGATTAGCTTTACAGGCATAAAATCAATCCCCCATGTCCACAGGCAGGACTAGCTACAAGGGGCCACCACCACAGTTGTGCCCTGCTTGTGGGCTTCTTAATCGGCTCCGGACTGCCCACAACTGGAAAGTGAATTCCCAACTAGGTAGCCCAGGGACTTGGGACCTGTTGGCTGATGGCAGATCCCATCAGCCCCTGCAGCCAGCCTGGCCATCCATCAGGGATGGTGGGAGTTGTAGTCAGTAGCATCTAGAGGGCCACAGGTTCCCCACTCCCAAGACCACACCTCAGGCCTGGTTCAGCAAGTTTCTTCTGAATTTGTATAATCTCCAGCTCCTCACCAAACTAGTATTCCCAGGATTCTTTGGAAAAGCCATGACAATAAAGTGGAAGAAAACCAAAACACGTTTGCAGCCCAGATGGGGCTCACCCTGGAAGAAAAACCCCAGATGTTTCCACCATTCTTGTCTATAGTCGTCGTCAGATTTCTTTGCTGTTCTACAGAACTGGAAGATTTGGGGTTAGGGGTTTTTTTTGTGTGTGTGTGTGTGGTTGTTGGGTTTTTTGCATTCTCTGTTGGTTATCCAGTTGGAGAAACAACATTAAATATACACCAAAACTTGGGGGGAAATAAGAAACTCACAACTGCTCAAAGTAACTTATAATAAGCAGCTAGCGGAGTCCTGAGAGTCCAGGTGGAAAAATGTGTGCTTCTGGTTTCTTTGTCTCTTTGTTTAAAGCAGCCTTCGCTAACCTAATGCCCACCAGCTGTTTGGGACAACAGCTCACTTTGTTGGCTAGCTGGGACTGATGGGACTTGTAGTCCAAAATAGCTGGTAGGCACCAGATTGCCGGAGACTGTATTAAAGACACAAAATTGAATGCCTGCAAACAGTTGTTTCTACTTAAAGCACAAATGGCAAGACGTCTGCGTGGGATTTCTAGCCAAAGTCATTGGTTTGGTCTGTGGTCAGAGGGGACAGAGCGTTCTCCAGCGTTGTCACGAAGAGATGGAGGCAGTCGTGTCTAGAATCCAGGATAGCATTTCCTACTGAAAAACTGAGCTGTGGTAAGAAGAAAGCAAACCAGGAATGAGCTGGAGCATTTCCCAAGAGACGAATGTTTCAGGACAAGACAGAGACAGACGGTCAAGGTGAAAGATGACGCTCCTCCTAGCCCCACCAGCAAATGCCCATTTGTTGGTGTGTGGGACACAGCCTAGTTCAAAGTATGCTGTAGCTCAGTACATTACCGAGTTTCTTTTCTATCCCACATGGAGATGGGCTTATTGGGTTTTTCCCTCCAGGGTATGGAAGGAAAGGCTTGTGCTACAGTCTGCAGCAGCTGAGCAGAACTCTTTCCAAACAGCTCTGAAAACCTTTCACTTCCCCAGTTGCCAAATCTTGGAGGGAGGGAGGGAAAGAGACAGAGAAGGAGAAACGGAGTCCATCCATCAGGCTGTCATGCTTCAATGATATTCACTGAGGGCTTGTTTTTTGGAAACTAGAGGAGAGAGAAAGAGAGAAAAAGAGAGAATTATAAGGTACCCAGAAATGTGAAGTCAATACACCCTGGGGAAAATGGAGAATCTGTAGTCTGAGGGCTGGAGGTGAAGCTAGGATTAAACAGATGGTGTGTATTTCACTTCCATCTGAAATACAAGGAATAAGCAATCAATCCACCTTTCACACTAAATCTGTATAAATCAGTGTTTGCCAGCCTGGTGCCCTCCAGCAATTCTGATGGAAGTTGTGGTCCGAAATTAACTGGAGAATGCCACTATAGTTAATAACTATAATTCTGAAGAAAATGTGTTTCTTTTGTTTTGGGATGTTGCATGCACCTCAGCAGGCACCATCTTTGAAGGAGCATTTCCCCTATTTCTCTCTGGGGGGGGGGGGCGAGAGAGAGAGAGAGAGAGAGAGAGAGAGAGAGAGAGAGAGAGACTCTTCCAAAGACTTATAAGTGTTATTTGTTAATAGATTTATACCCTTCTGTTCTAAAGATTTTTCTTTCCCAGGGCAGCTTTACAGCATACAGTCAAGCCAAAGCAAAATGCCATCAATAAAAAACTCTTGATTCAGCATTTTAGCACCAGACCAGAAAGACTGGGTGAAGCTCACCAGTTGTGTCAATGGGGCATTCATGTGAACCCCTTGGAGCTGCCGTGAGAAAGTATCTCCCTTCCTGACTTCCTTTGGAAACACCTGGAGTTGTGCAATTGTCATTGTCCCTTTGATGAACACACTGAGGTTTTCATGGTGGGGGGCCCTTATGTGTCCTTAAGTGACTTTTTCTGCTACTGAAGAGACTGTCGCTGTGGCATGAATAATTCCTTCAACAGCAGAGTTAGCAGAACATGAAGGAGGTTTGTCAAAAGTTGATGCAGGGTCATGGCTGGCAAGGGCAAATGGCTACGGCACAGGGAAGCTGGAAGCATCATCACAATTAGTAGAGGTGAAGAAGATTTTATGAAGTTTGGTCCATTAGAGGCAAACCCTAACCCTTAGTTGGCATTGGCCTTTGACAGCATCCCCCCCACCCTACCTGGTGGATATTCCAAGCTCCTTCCTTGAGTCTCGCTTTCTGTTTTTGAAAACCTGAGTTTCTCTCCAGCTCTGTTCTTTCCAGAAATAAAATGGAAACGGTGCCAGAAGCCTTTGAACTGATTGCTCAGGGAAATGTTAACCCCTCCAGGGTTCTGGCCAGTGCCTACAGATGCACTGAACTGAGATAACTGACTTGGCACATATTGGCCAGTCCACCTAGGAGCTGGATGTGAGGATTTGTATATTGTGTTGGGCTGCAGAGACAGGACAGTGGTCTTGCTGGTGTCTGCCCAGCTGCCTACCTGACTGAGCTGCCAGAGGTGGTCTCTGGTATGGTGTGGAGAATCCCAGGACACTAGCTTTGGAAGTCTTCAGTATCTATGTCAATACTGCCTTGTCTGGGCTAGCTCAGGACTTGATGGCTGCTGTGACAACCAGGGGGCTGTCTCAACACCTCATGCACTTGACATATTGCAAGTCATACTCTAAATCTGGTTTTTACTTTAGCAAGATGGAGAAGGATCCAACGGGGGGGGGGGTGTTGGGGGGGCTGTTGATTATCACCTGGTTGTTATGGGTGGATCACTCCCTGGTAAAGTTTTGCTGTGACTTAGGTCCAGCTCACCCATGAGGCAGGGTGAAGGAGCTACCTCGGGTGGCAGAAACCCCTGAAGCAGCTCCCCTGTGGGCACACTGCTTGCTCCACCACCTCTGCCATCATTGGTGTCAATTTCCAGAAAGATTTTGAGAGATCTCACTGAAATCTCGCAAGATATTGAGATCTCACATGGTGCCACTATCGCCCCAAGCAAATTAAACAGAGACAAAAAAGCAGGAAGCAGACACACACACCCCAAGGGGCATACATCTCAATTTAAAAGTAAAACTTTAAACTCAATTTAAAATAAAAAAAACCAGGAGGCGCATGGCACCTTGGCAGCCACCAGGGTATTTTTTGAGGCTGCCATGGTGCCCGTGACCATCACTGGTCTGGCTTTGTGTTCAGAGGCAGAACATGGACTTTCAGCTCCAGTCAAAGCAAAGGCTACTTTTTAGAGAGGTTGGTTGCCTTGCCTCTCCCTCCCCAATTCCTGGCCCTTCTCACCTTGCTACGCAGGAGGCCCCCGCTCTGGTGTTCGGGGGTGCTGTTTTCTGAGGTGCTCTTGGTTTTCTCCTTGTTGTTATTTGGTTCGTTGTCTTTGATGATGTCGTACTGCCTGCAGAACAGGGCGATCACCCCTGAGGGGGAGAAAAAGCATCATAGGTCCCTCTGCCTTCCAGAAGGGCAACCAGGAGTATCGCCTGAACACCATTTGTTCCTGCGGCAAACCGTGAACCGCCTGGGGCCCTGCCCAAGGAGCTGTGGCTGACTCAGCTCCCTTAACCAGGCCAAGGTCTGCAAGGAAGTGGCGCAGCTGGAAATAAAAGGTAGCGCCGGCCAGCTCCCATCTCACCCCAATCTGACATGAAGTTTAACTACATGGAACTGTATTTGTGCAGAATGTTCCATGTCATTCCTTAGTTGTCTCCTCATTAAAAATGTAGACCTATCTCCCCCAACCTGGTGCCCACCAGATGTTTTGAACTACCACTCCCAACAGCCACAGCAGCACAGCCATATGATGCTGGGGCTGAAGGGGACTGTAGTCCAGAACACTGGGAGGGCACAAGGTTGGCAAAGGCTGCTTCAGACCTTCTCAGGCTGTCTCTTTGGTGTTATTCTGTCAAGGTCTATTATTGGCATTTGTACATATTTTTATATCACAACTGAAGAAACAAACATTATTCCTCCACGTCAACTGAAAACAAAATAACTGGGACAGGCATGATGGTGACGGAAGTGTTATAAAGTATCAACCGCATTAGAGGGAGTGAATAGGAGGGGAATTATTCACTCCCTCTATCTCAGGCTGTTTTGTGGAGTCTTTAGGGTTCTGTCAACATTTCTGATAAAGTTAATTATTGGCAGATTAAAAGCAACCAAAACACAGCAAATATGAACGTTCCATGGCGTCACAGCAGCTCAAACAGTAGCACCAGAGGCTTCATGGCCACAAGGGATAATACAGCAAAGGCTCTCCAGATAGCTAATATCTATAGTTGCTCAGCTTGCACCAGTGAGTTGCCCATTGGGATAGACTAGCAGTAGCCAATATGGTGGCCCTCCCAGCCACCCCTGATTATAGGCCATGCTGTCTGGGGATGATGGGAGTTGTAGTCCACTGCCTACCTGTTATACATATATGCTCTGGAGGAATAATTTCAGGTGGCAAGTCAAAGGGTGGGCTGGCTGACCTCAAAGGTTACACAATGCTGTTTTAAGCAAAGTAGTTTTGGAGCGTCACTTGTGCGAAGGGGCTGGAAGGCAGCCCTGTCTGCTAGCAAGCAAAAAGCAGGTGTCTGTTTGGCAGGGCACACACGCAAGGGTGGTGAGGACAGTGGAAAATTCCTTCGTCTCAGAATCCAGGCTGGGCACCGGTGACAAATGGAGGGGATGGCAGCATTTCCCACAACAGCCTCCGTGCTTTAGTGTGCTTGAATTGGCAGGCTTTCTGCTTGCGCGTTGCAAACACGATGTGACGGCTGTAGCAGGAAAGGGCAGCAGTGCAAATGACCCATCTCTGCCCCCGTAACACTCTCCGAACAGAGGACACGTTTCTACGCTCTTGGTAAAGACCGGATTCAAGAGGAAATGCTGGCTTGTGCTTGTAACCGAGGCCTTGGTGTTGGTTCTCCTCTTTGAGGAAGGCTGTTTTGGAGAGATTAACATGGCCAAATCATCAGCCCTGCAACTCAGTTCAGGGGCTAGAGCAGCCTTCCTCACCCTGCTGCATCAGGTCAGAGGTTTTGGCCTACAATTCCCATCAGACCCAACAGGCGTCACATGATGCTAGGACTGATAGGAGCTGTAGTCCAAGACCAGGTTGCACCAAGATTGCGTAGGATCAGCTCCAAACATCCCTGCAAAAGTGGAGTATTGTGTTCAGAGAATCAGAGAATCCTAACGTTGGAAGGGACCACGAGGGTCATCTGGTCCAACCCCCTGCAATGCAGGAGTCTTTTTGCCCAACATGGGGCTCAAACCCACAACCCTGAGATTAAGAGTCTCGTGTTCTACCAGCTGAGCTATCCAAGGAAGTATTCCACTCCAATAAGCATGTTCCCTCCCATGAAATTCATGCAGACGCCTATCAGCTCTGGATTGAAGTGATGGCAAGCCGGCCTGGAAGCCAGACCATCTCATTTGGAAACCCCTATAATACCAAATAAATGGAAGGCTGATAGGAATGGAAGGGGGAGCCTTAGATTTGTTCCTTCTGCCTAAGCTCTCAACATAAAGCAATTAATAAGTTAATATGTCAGCTTGCAAAGCTACTTCTGTAGGGCTGGCTGTTCAACAGCTTTGTTTTGTACCAGTGGCGTAGCGTGGGGGGTGCAGGGGGTGCCCGCCGCACCGGGCGCAACATCTGGGGGTTAGGGTTAGGGTGCGCAAATCCATGGGTTAGGGTGCGCAAATCCACGGGTTAGGGTGTGCAAATTACTTGCCTTGCCCCGGGTGCTGACAACCCACGCTACGCCACTGTTTTGTACCCCTCTGTGCACATCTTGTCTAAAAGAAACCAGAAAGTCCTTTGGCCAGGAAGCTGGAGAGTAGGGAGAGGCAAAATTTGTCCCCAGAGAAGGACGTAAATTATCCCGTTTGCTGTCTCATTGATTTGCTGGCCTGCTTGCTTCACCTGAAACGGCCCTCCTTCCCCCGTGCTTCCAGCGAAAGCAATTGCAAACCTCCCTGGCAGAGTGTTTCTGCTTTTCATAAATGTTTCATACTGCAGAAGGGGCAAAAGCAGCTGTCGATGGAGCTAGGGGGCTGAGCACAGAAAGCAAACAAGCCTGAGCTGCCTTTTGCATTAGCTCGTGCTTGGCAAGTCCCAGCTGGCAGGAGAAGGCAATGCAGAAGCGGCATGAAGAGGAGCCACTTCAGAGCTTGCTTTCATGTTCTGCTTGTTACATGCAACCCTACCCCTCTCATCCTAGGGTGATGTGACATCCAGCCCAGTGAGGGAGGGGAAAGCCCCCCCACTTGTCTCCATGGCAACAGAGCTCATTGTTGAGATACAGATGATGGGCACTTGGCTGAGCAGCCCAGGCCATCATCTTGACAAACAAACTGGTCTGACAGGTTTCCTCTTCTAGATTTTAGCTTCTAATACACATGATCACAGATCTGAAGGGACCTACTGTATGTCTACCACTCAGACTGACTCCTTCCTGAAACCTTCAACATTATTTAGCCTCCTGACATGTAGGCAAGTAGGTTTTGCAATATCCATTTTTAAGTGAGCCATTTGTGGGAGGGGTATACAAGAGCACAATAAGCAATTGTTATTCCACACTTTCCAGCACATTTTCTCATCACTTTCCTTACTGCAAAAGTCCTTTTACAGTATTTGGGGGATGGGATGGAAGCTATAGGAGGAAGCTTCCTGAACTGGTCAGGCCAGTGTCAGTGTAATGGCCTTAGCTGCTCAGCTAAGTATCCTGCATTTGCAGCTGAAAAGAGCAAGCTCCCTTGTCATAGAAACAAATGGGTGGGCCTTTCTCCACCTCTCCTGGCTGGATGCCAGGGTCATCCTAGAATGGAGAACAATAGGCCAAGCGGGGCTGTGTGGGGGTGAGTTTGGCTGGGCTGGAAGCTGGACAGAGAGGCTTGTCTTGCTCTGTGCTAAACCCAAAGCTGTGGCTTGGGGCTTCCCTGGAGACCTAAAGGAGAGGCAAGATCTATGGAAGTGTTAATTAATTAATTAATTAATTAATTATACCCCACCCATCTGGCTGGGCTTCCCCAGACACTCTGGATGGCTTCCAACAAAATATTAAAATACAGTTCTTTGGGCCCCTCCATCCTATACTCAGGTTGTATATATGTAAATAAAGTCATATATCCTAAAGACACTGCAATCTCCAATGACCCTCATTGCACCCTGGGTAAGTGCAGGCCCCCCTGGAGTCTCTTGCCGCTTGGAGATTGGCCAGGGTTCAAATCCCCACTCGGCCATGAAGCTCACTAGGGACCTTGGGCTGGTCACTGCTTCTTGGCCTAACCTACCTCACAAAGTTGTTGTGGGAATTAAATGAGGAGGAGGAGAACCATGGACACCACCACCTTGAGCTCCTTGGAAGGAAAGGTGGGGTAGAAATGTAAATAATAATAATAATAATAATAATAGGACTTTGATCTTTGTAAGCTGTTTTGCTCAGGGAACATTTATTTATTTTTGGCTAAAGAGGTAAAACAGCCTGATATTCAGTGCTTTTTTCCTAGAAAAATAGGTGCTGGTACTCACCATGAAGTTGTTACAGTATGTGTCATGTGTTTTAACAACAATGGGGGAAATTGCCGGTACCTTTGAGTATCCCCTGGAGAAAAGCACTGCTTATATTTATGCCCATTCTGCAGATGGAAGGTGGGCTGATGTTGAGAGAGAGAGATGCCTGAGGCTACCGAATTTGTTCATGGCCAAGGCAGTATTTAAACTGGGGGTTTATCGCTCACCCCCTTAAGTCGGTTCCATGCAGCCTGCTTAATGAGCATTCAGCCTGGCTTGTGTGCAGAGAGATTAGGCGGCGGCAGCTATTGAATGATAATCCACCTTGTTATCCTCCTCTTTCCAGTGCATTTCCTATCCTTATCCCGTCCAATCTTTCCAG
This sequence comes from Podarcis melisellensis, assembly GCF_964234715.1. Classification (NCBI taxonomy): domain Eukaryota; kingdom Metazoa; phylum Chordata; class Lepidosauria; order Squamata; family Lacertidae; genus Podarcis; species Podarcis melisellensis. The sequence goes on from NC_138540.1 coordinate 58,220,081, forward strand.
GTGGAGGGGAGGTTTCAGATCAGTTTTAATTGTGCAGCCTGATGTGACTGAATCCCACCCGTAAACAGTGACTGTATGGGAAACGGCCTTAGACAATACTCTGCATTGGCTCGGGGAATATTCGTCAATATGTGTACACCTAAATATACAGAGCAGTCGATACGGATGGAAGAAGAGAGACAATAAAGAACAGGAGTCTCTGGGCATGTGCAGGAAGTACAGGCTTCCTCACCTACACCACACATCTGGGTTTATAGGGGGTAAAAATGTGAGGATATGAGTTCAAGGCACGTCCAAGCCTTCTGTTTTTACAAATGACTCACACTGGCAACAACCTGCTGGCAAACTTGCAGAATTATAGCAGAAGGGGCTTGAATATTTATGGAGACTATAAACTAGCACACTTTTATTTATTTTGACAGAGCAGGAACCATTATGGGATGGTGGGGAGTTGCCCCTCTAACTTTTCCATAGGCAGTCTTTCCTTATGACATCTCTTAAGAAGTCTAAAAAGAAAAGCCCAGCATGCCCAGTATTGCAAGCTAATCTTAATTCCAAAAGCAGACCTTAGATTCAACACAAATTACCGTACATTCAACACACATTTAAAGCACGTTGCTTTCCCCAAACCAAGGAAGCATGGTTCCCCCTTGCAGACCTGCAATTCCCAGTACCCTTATCAAATTCCCAGGGATCTTTGTGGGATGTTTTGTGTTTTACATGTGTGTTGGATGTGCTTTGAATGTCCTCATAAACTGGTCATACATCAACACCTATAGTTCTATGCTTCTGTCACAGAGGGAGCAGTTTTGCTTACAGGAAAGTTTTCTTTTTGTCTCTCCACGCCTGCCCTCCCCCTCAATTCCTGGTAGTAGATTTTAAGAGGATTGGGGCTTACTGCCATTCTGCTGGTTTATGCTCTAATAATGCTTCAGGCCATTTATTGTTTTAACAATTCTGTCATTTTAACAGGGGGTAGTTAAATAGGCACTCTAGTAAAAAATACCAATAACACAGAGAAACAGGAGCGGATTGCAAGGCAGGCATAGGGTGACAATTTACACTTGATTTGTCTGTTTAGACTTCTTCAGAATTTCAGAGAAGGCACATAGTGAGAAATCTTGACTGGCTGGCAATTTACAGTGGTACCTCGGGTTAAGCACGATTTCTGTTCTCATCCTGAAGCAAAGTTCTTAACCCAAGGTATTATTTTTGGGTTAGCGGAGTCTGTAACCTGAAGCGCATGTAACCTGAGGTACCACTGTACAAGACTCTGATGGGACAAATAAAGGCAAAAGAGTCTTGTGGCACTGGGGAATATCCAGGGAGGTGAGTGGCTATTGTGAAGTTATTTCAGTTCCTAACAAGTCCCAACCCCAGGGACTCAGCTGTTTCTCAGCTAAAGAAATAGCTGTTTGAATGTGCACCAGATGGCGACAGAGCAGGAAATTTTAAAACACGGTTTTCCATAGAGATTTTTTTCTTTTGTTTTTACAATCTAACTTCTGACTTTTTAAAATAGCATTCTCCCCCCCCCCATGTTTAGATCCACCCCAGGAAACAAGCTGGTTAAGAGCACATTGTAAACCCAACAAAATCTAGAAAGATAACAACCATACTTGTGTGCAAGCTGGTAAAATTCTAATAATCTCTATACTTGATTATAGTCAAACCCAAGCACATGTAACCCAAATAACTGCTTATTCTTCCTCATTCATCCCTCCCTCTGCCCTCTTTCCTCTGCAGTCTGATCTGTGTTCAGTTTTAGACTGGAAACATAATTGGGGCAGCAGCCTCTCCTCTTGTACTTTTTAAAGCATCCAACTCACACAGGCGGGGATATTGTGAAAACAACTGCCCAGTTATGACCACCTGCGCATATGTCTTCATGGTCTTTTTGTCTTTTTGCACAAAATTCTCTGTCCAAAAACCCCAATACATGCATTTATTTTGCATGCATTTAAGGGACTCCTACTGACCTGCCCACATGAACAAGACCACGACAATGATGAGGATCTCCCCGGCTCGCAGCTGCTGGTTTTTCTCTCCCATCTCCTTCATCGTCACCTCATCTGCACAGGATGGGGGAAAAGAGAGAGAGAGAGATGGCAGGCGGACCTTAGCTCCATTCCAAACCTACCCTCACAGATTTTTGTTACCCTAAACAAAGAATTGGGCAAAGAGTTGACTTGTGAAGCACGGCTTTCAAGTATGCAAGGTATCCCTAGGTGAGAGGATCATGTGGCTTCCCCCAATGTACCTCAGAGCCTCTGATAGCAGCCTTTGCCAACCTGGTGGTGTCCAGGCATTTTGGACCACACCTTCCATCAGCCCCAGGCGGCAGCATCCTGTGGCATTGCAGAGGCTTTTTAGATAGACACCTCTCAGCTTGGAGAAACAAACCATGGCACCCTCAGCCCCTCCCTCACAAGGGACCTGGTCAAGGTCTCCCCAGCTATGAGAAGATATGCTGTGCTTCTATTTAATTCATAGTTATCATTTCTACATGTGTATAAACAAACGAAAGCAGATCTGTGGCCTCTTTTTGTGCAATGTATAAGTGGTCATCCTGTCCTAACTCAGAGTAGACCCCTTGCTGGCCCTACGTCAGTCATATCCTTTCATTTTACTGGGTCTGCACTGAGTAAACCTTATTTTGGTACAACCCAGAGGATTTCAGAATGTTCAAGGTTTTCTCACACTTGAGTGATGAGCAACTTCTATCCCCTTCTGCCTTGCTGGGTGCTAGGTCACTCATTGTTATCCCACCACCCCCTGCCCCCACGCACTATTCTGTTCCTCCTTGCTGTTTTCCCAGCCACCAAACAGATTTTTGCAAACCTGGAAAGGCTGCTGTGGTGCCTGATGTGGGTGTATACCACCCTAGCCCTTTTGCACAAATCCACACAATGCAGAACCCACCCCCCAATACACACGCAACAGCTTCGCCTTTTGTTCCAGCTGGGCAGGTGCTTGAAAAGGCCCAGTAACCCAAGGGCTGTATCATGGACCTGGCAGGTCGCAAGGCAGGGCTGATGCATTCCCTCTTGGGCAGGGGGGTTGGCAGCAGCAGCAAATGTTGCACAGCCCCACTTTAGGCCTTCCAGCTGCTTGATTCCACTTCCCAGCTGTGCTGAAAGAAGGATGTTCATCTGACCAGCTAGAGGGCCCTGGAGGAAGGGGCCACAGCAGTGGACACCTTCCCCCTGGAAGAGGCAGGGTGCGCAAAATGAGAATTATCTCCTGCTGGCTCTCACCTTCTTCTGGTACTCCATCCCAGCTGACAGCAGTGGCTCAGTGGGGTCCCTTTGCCACTTCTTGCAGCTCCACTTCGCTGCCCTCCTGCAAACAGTGTCCCTTGTCTCCCACCTCCCGGGGCCCACAGCCTCCTCCTGACTTGCCTTTGTTTTTGGAAGCCAGTTTCTCCGCTTCCCGGGGGGTCTTGAAGTGGACTGGTTCGCTGGCTGGACTCTGGCCTTGGATGCTGATGGACTGGACGTGCACAATGTACTCGGTGTCCTCCTCTAGGTCCCAGAGGGAGCACGAGCGGGTGGTGGTGTTCACCTCCTGGATGAAGCGCAGCATCCTGACATCCTTCTTCTGCAGGGGGAGAAAGCAAAACACCCACATATTCCAAAGGGCCAAATGAGAAATGGCAGCAGCAGGTCCCATGGTTTAAACCAGAGCCTGTCCCAATCAGAGGCGTAGCAAGGTCAGGTGGTAGCCAGTGCGGAAAATTCCTTATCAAACCCCCCCCCCCATACACACATTCAAATTATTAAAAGAAAGAAAATTAAGATACTTAGAGTCGCAAGTGTTATTTTCTGTTTCATTTACTAAACATTGTGAGCATAAACAGCTTTGGCTTAGCGGCCCAGGAGGTCGTCCGCAGTGCCCACGCGCCCCAGAGCCCAACCGCTGTTGGCAGGTGCTAAGGCCACTGGTTCAGGGACCTGCCTCCCAGCTGCTTTTGGTTCCTATGTTTTTGCAAGAGCTCATTCAGACACAGTTTATTGACTGCTTTTGACCACTCTCCTCTACTCTTATCAGGGTGGTTGAAACAGGAACCAGCAGCCTGCGGAGGCCGCTGCAGTGGCCCAAAAAACCCAACCACTGCTGGCAGGAGGCTATGCAAGCTGGCCTTGGCAGCACCAGCCCTTTCCTGTGCCTATCAGCCACAGCCAATTGGCCGGCTGGTTTGTGGGCTGGACGAAGGTCCCAAGGCAAGGAGGGCGGCATCTGGGACCTGGGGAGCCCTGCCAATCTCTCGGAGAGGTGCTACAATAAGTTTATTTTAAAAATACTTATTTTCTCCAGTTTGTCACCCCCCCTCATTTGTGGCACCCAGAGCGAACCGCTCCATCGCACACCCCTTCCTATGCCACTGGTCCCAATCATTTGCTTGCTACTTTGAAATAACTTGTTTTTGCTCACAGGACAAGGTGTCAGAAGACCTTTAAATTCTGATGACAGGGGAATGTCTGAATGGACGGAGGGAAGAGAGAGTCATTGCATCTTTCTGAAAGTTGATTGACAAGGAAATTCTTTAGGCAGTGAGTTGCATCAGCCTCTTAATTACTGTAACAGTTTGTTCAGGTTTCATATAAATTTATTCAGGTTTGTGTATATCTTTTATTTTTACATCTGTTAAAAATAGGAACTGAAAGGAAACGCTGTGATTTGCCAGGGATAGTCAAAATATTTTATTTTTTATTTTTTTGTCAACTAGTGCTACTTTCATAAGGATATGTAGATCCCATTGTTAAATTCTTATTTAAAGATCTGATGACTAGATGTAAAGAAACAATTCTGAATCTGAGGTTGCTTCCAGACAACCTCTTTACTGATTCAACCGCACAAAGTTGCTGATAGGTTAGACAACATTGGCTGTTTATTGAACCTCCATTCTGATCTTGCAAAAAGTCCAGTTTTAATGGAAGGGATTTTGCCACCTACCTGCTGGGAGATGGCAAATCCTATGACCACCTCTTCTTCCAGGACGTCCCAGGTCACAACAGCTGAGTTGGCTTTCAGGAGCTTGACTGTGACATTGACTGGAGCGGAGGGGCTGTCTGCAAGGAGAGGGAGATTCACATCACATGAATGGAGAAGATGCTTAGCAGGAGAGAAGGAAGCTGGAAGGACTTATTCACACCACACATGATTAGCTAATGGAATTGACTGACAGAAAAAAACATAATAAATAATAACAGCAATCTATGGCTTTTTAAACTGCAGGGGGTTTATTGCTTTTTTTTGTTACTATGTTGAGCATTTTTGTGTTTTTATGTTATAAACCACCCTGTGTTCCTTTGCTGAAGGGCAGTATTATTATTAGGCACTCCCTCCCACCTGAAGAAGAGCTGATGGTTGCTCATACTGGGGTGGTTTGGAGAAATGCAGAAGGGAAATTTGTGGAGGCAACATGTCTGGATAGCTAGTAGCCCTTACAGCTAAATGGAACCTTAGTATTCAGAGGCCATGCATTGCAATGCTTCTGGCCAGTAGCAGTGGATCTGTATCAAGAAGCAATCACTGAACAATTAACTCCCATGGAAACACATCACCTGTGGTCTCCCTAATAAATGATGCATCTGGCAATTTTGCCCAGGACTGTTAAGAGACACTCCAGCAAGACCTCTGGATCCATTAGCCTTCTCCTGCACAGACGCCTCCCAGTCTTACAACACCTTAAAAGATTGGGAGAATGTAGGCAGCATGCTTTGAATGAAGAAGAAGAATTATGCAGGAATAATGGTAATGAAGACTCTGCCATGTGTGTGCATGGATCTACATATGCAGCACAGATAAGCCCCTAACCGGATAGGCGCTAGGAAAAACACCAGTTTACACATTAGAATATGCCCTAGGGAAAGGAGGGAATGCAGGCAAAGGCTGTTTTGTGTACATTTAGCCTCACAATGGTCCTAAGAAATAGATAAGACTATGGGCTTTCCATACCTCATCTTACTGTGGATTTCGTCTATGTGGTGCTCCCCTCTAACTGTTACTGTCCCAAACTTTCCCCTCCATATATGCAGAGATTCCCTATATGCAATTGATGCAGCTCTCCTATATGAATTTTCAAAGCAAAGGGGGCCTCTGGATTTAGAGAAGAGAAAGTGTGGGACAGCAGTAGCTGGATAATGGGCAAGGAGGCACAAGGGATTCACAGTATGCATAAGGATGAGATATGGGTGGGTCCTGAGATGTAGAGAGACAAGTGAATTCACCCAGAGAACAGGAAAACTCACTTGAGAAATCTCACATGAAGGGGTGGGCAAAGGGAAGCAAGTAAGAAGGTATCTTCTTCCCCTCTCTCTCACTAACTGCATTGCTCTAATTCCAAAATTATACTGGAGCAAGATATTTAGTTGCCATTGGAAAGCCCAATCCCAAGTGAAAAGCAAGCCAGTAAATTTGGAGCCTGTTACTTAACAGGGTCTGCAAGATTCCCAGCAGGTGTCAGGAGGCCAGCAAGAAACTAGCCAGTGGCCCATTCGCTTACCTAGAGCCTGTCACTGTTTTTTTTTATCATAGCTACTCTTTGGGACGGGACACAGGTGGCGCTGTGGGTTAACGCCTCAGCGCCTAGGACTTGCTGATCGAAAGGTCGGCGGTTCGAATCCCTGCTGTGGGGTGCGCTCCCGCTGCTCGGTCCCAGCGCCTGCCAACCTAGCAGTTCGAAAGCACCTCCGGGTGCAAGTAGATAAATAGGGACCGCTTTCTAGCGGGAAGGTAAACGGCGTTTCCGTGTGCGGCTCTGGCTCGCCAGAGCAGCGATGTCACGCTGGCCACGTGACCCGGAAGTGTCTTCGGACAGCCCTGGCCTCTTAAGTGAGATGGCGCACAACCCCAGAGTCTGTCAAGACTGGCCCGTACGGGCAGGGGTACCTTTACACTTTCTCTTCTCTAAATCCAGAGGCCCCCTTTGCTTTGAAAATTCATATAGGAGAGCTGCATCAATTGCATATAGGGAATCTCTGCATATATGGAGGGGAAAGTTTGGGACAGTAACAGTTAGAGGGGAGCACCACATAGATGAAATCCACAGTAAGATGAGGTATGGAAAGCCCATAGTCTTATCTATTTCTTAGGACCATTGTGAGGCTAAATGTACACAAAACAGCCTTTGCCTGCATTCCCTCCTTTCCCTAGGGCATATTCTAATGTGTAAACTGGTGTTTTTCCTAGCGCCTATCCGGTTAGGGGCTTATCTGTGCTGCATATGTAGATCCATGCACACACATGGCAGAGTCTTCATTACCATTACCTTTACCTACCTACCTTTACCTTTACCTACTCTTTGGGATTTGGGAGGAATACAAGGTTCTTAGAAAAAGAAAAAAGAAAGCACATATCTAGTTATAGGATGTGCATGTCCATTTCTGCTACAGCTGTCTCATCACTGCCTTAAGCTTTACTTTTAAAGCATTACTTTTAAAAATAAATAATCGTGGATTAGAACTTAAGTCTTCTCTGAACAGCCAACTAGATGGATGGGTGCCAATTTAGCAGCTGCTCCTTTGGCATGCAAAAAGCAGACAAAAGGGATTCACAGCACAATCCTGCACATGCCTACTCTGAGTAAGTCCCAATGAGTTCAGCAGGGCTTACTCCTCCCAGGTCAAGCGGGCACAGTCTTGCAGTCTCGGCATGACTGCGGCTGCATCCTGCTGTTGCAGCTGAGCTCTCCCAAGGGCAACCAGCACTGGAGCTCAGCTCCCATCCCCGCTGGCCGCTCTGAAGGGCCAAAAAGCAGCAACTTTCCTGGCTGCAGTTGAGAGCCTTTGAGCTCTGGGGCTTCCTAAGCTGCACTTACGGTAAAAGCAGCAAGGGAGCACAGCGGAATTTGTCTCAAGGCCAGGCAGTGAGGAGTTTGTAGGTCACTTTGTTCCCGTTCTGCAGGGTGCATCCCCGACATTGTAAAAAGCTTAAAGACTGCAGAGCCTTTCCAGAAGGGTCAAGGGATGCCGAAAGCTTTTTAGCAGCAAGCGAGAGTCACGCATGGTGGTGCACTCATTGTGGAACTTGCGTTGTGCCCATTTGCACTTCACCTTCCCACACACTCTATTCATACAGACACACAACACTCATGCGAACACACACTAGCACCCACGCAGTCCAAGAGAGAAGTCAAAAGCCCTCCCACCCAAGAGATTTGGAGGTTTCAAAGCCTGCAGTCTCCAGATTCCTGCCTTTTGTTTTCCATTTTTTTCTGCAAATGAACAGGCATACTATGCATTCATTCATGGTTCTAGGCAGCCATAGGAAGCACCCTAAAAGCTTACTTTTATTTTGCACACACACACACACACACACACACACACACACACACACACACACCATTTGCTGTGGGTTCAAAGTGCTTCCCATATGTAGTCATCCTTGCAAGAGACCTGTGAGGGTGAAGAGTGTCCAGATCTGGGGGAACTTGAGGAAACAGGGCCTTAGATAAGGGCACTGAAGTTTAAGATGAGATTTGAACCCAGGGATCCTGCATCAGCTCACACACTTACCAACTCAGGAAATTCAGGGAGGACTTTTCTTTTTTAAAAAAAGATTTTTATTGAAGTTTCAGAGATTTATATAAGAAACAAAACAAAACAAAAATACAAACAGACAAAAATAACAAAAAACAAGTATAATTTCAGTCCCTTATTTTCTTATAACTTACTTCCCCGACTTCCTCATATCTCCCCTTTCTGTATTCCAATTTCTAATTTGTTAATTCAGCAAATCCTTTCCTTTGTTTTTCATTTAATTTTTAACCTTTCTTTTCATTTTACTTATCCATTACTGCTGAAGGACTTTTCAATGTCTTAATACAGATTAGCCAAAGGAACCTCAAATCAGAGGCGCCCTGCTGCCCTGCTAGTTACCACTTCCCAATCTGAACGGCGAGCCTGCTTACAGATGTCCCATAGACATGGTGAGATGCCCAATTCTGGAGCTATCAAAGAAACAGGTGGCAATTCCACACCGAGGTGGGGATGATTCTTCACCAGTTTGGCTGCAAAGACCAAGCTCCTGTGCCAAAGTGCCACCACCTCTAGGCTGGGCCCCTGGCCTGGATGCCCCTCCAGCCATTTGAAGCTATAGCTAAGTGGGCTGGGCTGGGCTGGGCTGCCTTTGTCTACTTCCAGGCATTGCTTAGTGGAACCTGCCAGGAAGCTCTAAATGTCAAGATGCCATCGTGGCAGCTTTCTGTTCCCTGTGCTGTGACCTTTTCTGCAGAAATGAGAGGCGTAAGAACATGACCTGCAGTTCTGTTGCTAAGTTTTCTGATCTCTATTCACTCACTCACTCGCTCAAGAGCTGGAACCTGACCACCCCTCTCTCGCTCTCATTCTCTTTCCTCCTCTCGGGGCTGTGGGGGTCCTTGTTTCTTTCTTGGAAGTGGAGGTGTGGATATAAAAGGGTTTCCCGCCTTCCTCGTGCACTTTGCTATTCAGAGAATTCTTTTTTGCACTCTTCTCTGTGGGGCCCCCACATGGAGAATAATAGCGTGCCAACTTTATGGGTTTTTTAGCAAGGACTGAAAGCATTCTCCAGAGTGCCTTAGTGACAAAGGTACACACAAAAATCCTGGGCCCACCTCTGCCATTTATTTGGACCTGGAGTCACACAGAGGCCGTGGGAAGGAATGATGGATAGGGATGGATGCTGAACCACCTTGTCCCCCTGCCACTTTGAGAGGACAAAGTCCCCCTGGCAGCCTGGCCTTTTGTTCTCGAAAGGACAGAGGAAACTGCTCTGAAAACCACTGAGCAGCAAATGGGGCCAGAGGCACCATAATCGTAGGCCTCCAGCAAGCCATGGGTGGGTGTAGCTGGAGCCAGCAGCCAAGGTGGTGGGGGGTTTAGAACGCACTCCACCCCTTTCCCAAGAAGTTGATTTCTAAAAGAGGAAAGCACCAAGCACAGAGATTTTAAAGGCTCCACAGTTCGTGGGGGGGGGGGAGAAGGGCATTGTAGAAGCAGCCTTGTCTTTTACTTCTGAGCCCTAGATTTGGTGGAGGAATTTGATGCAGTTCACATTTAAAGGCGAACCTACCCTAATCCACACTTTCCCAAACAATATGCAAACCGAAATGCAGCCACCCTTCGAAATTTGCACTTCTCCAAATGTTGTGGTGCCGTTCTCCAGCTGAGCAAAGTGGACCAAAATGCATATAGCAGCACAGAGTGTGCATTCAAGATGTAAGAGAAAATAAGATTCAAAAATGGATTCTCTCAGAGGAAATCACTTTGCAAAATTGTGCAAAATTGCATAGGAAAATGTGTATATCAGAGGAAATGGGCACTAAAAAATGCTGGTTGATTTTCATGAGGGTTATTTATTTTATTTTTTTAAAAAAATGCAAACTGATATGGAAATGCGGAGAGTTGAAGCGAAAGGGTGGAAAAATGAGAAACCACCTTTCTTGCATCCCTATTTCTGAGAGAGGGGGAGAGCGAGTGTGCATGCTGGAGACTGATAGCACCTTATGCTATATCAGTTTACACACACACACACACACACACACACACACACACACACACTGAGCAGGAAGAAATAGGTAGGCACCCTGATGAGAGTGTCTGCCTTCCCCACTGCCTGGCTTAGGGCAATTTGTGGCACCGTGTTGCCGCCTTCCCGCTCTCCCCCTCTAAGCCACCCACCCAGCCATGCCCTGCTCCCTTTGGTGATCCTGCCTGCTCTTCCCAGAGCAGACGCCGTTTAAATGCCTCCTTTTAAACTCTCCTCCCCAGTATGCACAAAGCTCCTTCCTCTGCATGTAACTCCGCTAGCTCCCTGTTGCTGCTGCTTCCCCCAGACTTTGCTTGCCTTCCTTCATTGCCTCCTCCACTGTCACATTTCCAGATTGCAAGGTCCTCGGGGCAGCAATCTGTCAGTTTACCCATGTCACTTTGCAAAGGGCCATTTTTCCAGCAGGGTGCCACTCTTGGACTCTGCACCCACCACTCACTGTTGACGTCCTTCTGTTTTGGTTGGGAGGCTGTTGCCTGCTGGCTCAGAGGCCCCCTTTCCACCCACATTAACAAGCTTTGCATCAGCTTGCATGTTCGGCTCTAATTAAAGGAATCAGTCCATCACCCTCAGGGGAGTAGCTTCTAACAAAGTATTTGGCAAAAAATTGCTAATTTGTCTGAAATGGCACTTATAAAATAGATTCTCTTACTAGAATGTCTACTTTCTGGCCCAGGAACTAAAAATCAATCATGCCTGTTCCTGAACAAGAGAAATCACTGCTAATGAATCTTGTCCTGTTTCTATTTGCTCTAGTCTTAAGCAGGTTTATCTCAGAGTGAGTAAGAAGAAGAAGAAGAAGAGTTTGGATTTGATATCCCGCCTTTCACTCCCTTTAAGGAGTCTCAAAGCGGCTAACATTCTCCTTTCCCTTCCTCCCCCACAACAAACACTCTGTGAGGTGAGTGGGGCTGAGAGACTTCAGAGAAGTGTGACTAGCCCAAGGTCACCCAGCAGCTGCATGTGGAGAAGCGGAGACACGAACCCGGTTCCCCAGATTACGAGGCTACCACTCTTAACCACTACACCACACTGGCTCTCTGAATAACTGAATATAACAGCTTGGGGCAATGTGGTGTCCTCCAGATGTTTTAGACCCCCCGACCTCCATAAGCCTCAGCTACCAGAGCTGACTGGAGCTGATGGGAGTTGTAGTCCAAAACATCTGGAGGGCACCAGGTTGGGAAAGGCAGAAATTGCCTTCTTTCTTTTTCTTCTTTCTCCACAAGCAAAACCACCCTCCAGATGTTTTCAGACTACAACTCCCATTATCCCTGGCCATTGGCCATGCTGGCTGGCACTGTTGGGAGCTATAGTCTTGCGACATCCAAGGGGCCATGGCTAAAGGCCAGATTGAATTGTGTATTGTCTTAAGAAACTCACATGAGTTTGCAACTAGTTTTCTGCTGTGTAAAGGGGAATGCATTCCGCTAAGTAAAGGAACTTGCTAGCTCAAGTTAGGAAGGATATTAATAAGCAATATATCCTCTCCTGCCACCCTGAACATTCCCACACTAATGTCCTCATTCAATTGTCTTTATTTTGCCTTTGAAGGTGGAGCAAGCCTGCTCAGTTCAGAGGGACTTACTGCAAAGGAAGTGTACATAAGTGTAGTTACCCTGGAATGATGCTGAGATAAGGCAACTAACTTCCCAGATAAATCCCTCAGTTGATTTGCCCCAAATCACTAAAAACCAGCTCTTCTTCATTTCATTTATCCCAGTTAAGGTCCCAACAGATCCCATTTCAAATCAATTCAATTCCCCTTCAATTTTCCATATCCGTTACCCTTCAAATCATCTCTAGATTAAAACATCTAAAATTCATTTATTTCCCCAAATTCAATCCGATTGGGTAACCCAAATGTTTCCTCAGTTCAATTCCCCTCCCCAATCAATAGTCCACCAGAAACATTTGGGGCGCATAGAAAAAGATCCAGGGCCCATCTTGTCAGGAATGTGAAATGAAGGGGCAGGAAGCGATAACGGGTGTGAGGATATTACAAGCCCTCAAAAACAATGTCCCTGTCTTCACCTCTGGGACACTGGAGGGAGGGAATGGCCTTAGTCCCAACTCTTATAATCTGTGATGAGGTATTGGGGGAAGGTATTGGGGAAATTAAAAGACGCCTGCTTCTTGGGAGAAAAGCAATGACAAACCTAGACAGCATCCTTAAAAGCAGAGACATCACCTTGCCAGCGAAGGTCCGTATAGTTAAAGCCATGGTTTTCCCAGAAGTGATGTATGGAAGTGAGAGCTGGACCATAAAGAAGGCTGATCGCCGAAGAATTGGTGCTTTTGAATTATGGTGCTGGAGGAGACTCTTGAGAGTCCCGTGGACTGCAAGAAAATCAAACCTATCCATTCTGAAGGAAATCAGCCCTGAGTGCTCACTGGAAGGACAGATCGTGAAGCTGAGGCTCCAATACTTTGGCCACCTCATGAGAAGAGAAGACTCCCTGGAAAAGACCCTGATGTTAGGAAAGATGGAGGGCACAAGGAGGAGGGGACGGCAGAGGACGAGATGGTTGGATAGTGTTCTCGAAGCTACCAGCATGAGTTTGACCAAGCTGCAGGAGGCAGTGGAAGACAGGAATGCCTGGCATGCTCTGGTCCATGGGGTCACGAAGAGTCGGACACAACTAAACGACTAAACAACAACAAATTGGGGGAAGGAGGCTAACTGAGAGTGGCTACCTAGTGAGGCCATGGCTGAGGTAAGATCTGAACTGAGTACCAACTACCTCCCGCAAATTCAGCGCCTCCATGGCTCCCCATCTCAGTGTCTCTAGCCAGCTGAACTTTCCTTGGGCAAGTCTTCAAACCTCAGCTATGACAGTCAAATAGATCTGGAGATTTAGACTGGAGATTTGGTAAAATGGGACCAAACATTTCCATTAAAACTCAGCTTTAATAAAGACTCACAGCCCAAATGCAGGACACCCCTCCCCTTGACTGCCCTTCAAATGTGACATCTCTGTGACCATAACAATTGTGGATAGCACCGCAAGCAAAAATGCCTCTGATGTGGGCACATGTGAAAATATAACGGCCTGAAAGCCTTGCTGCTGATCACCTCCGGTGGAAGCACATGTTTTGTGCTGTAAGGATAAGTCCATTTCACTTTACCTGCCCTAGGGCCCATTTGCTACACCACCACTCTAGAGCCTTTAAAGATTGTGCACAGTTCAGTTCCCTCTTTCATCGGCATCTGAGTAATGGGCAGCACTTCCGCAGAGGCTTAAGGGACCAAGCTAGGGCTCACCACAGAGGCCTCAGGCCTGGTGTTATTACAGAGCTAAATCACATTTCTTTTTTTTTATAAATATTTTATTAGGTTTTTAATAAACAAATTTCCACTTTCAAATACATACTTCCATGAATCCAATGGACTTCCCCCATCTCCCGAGCACTGCATTCCCTGTGTAACCAAAACCTCAGCAATTTGTTGACTTGTTTTGTACATAACAATATATCTTCCATTTTATCGTGTTATCTGATGTAAACATTTCGATACAATTGCATTAATTTTTAATTTCCACACAATAAAAATATTTCGTTACCTCACTTCTGTCTTATAGTGTCTTATTTATCAATTCAGAAATTTGCCGATACTGAAGCTATACCTTCCTAGAAAGGAGCATTTTTTAACATTCATACAACTTATAATGCTTTTTCAAATAGTCCTTAAAATTTTTCCAAACTTCCTCCGTTTCTTCTTCTCCCGAGTCTCGAATTCTGCCAGTCATTTCAGCCAACTCCATATAGTCCATCAGCTGCGTCTGCCATTCTTCCAATGTGGGTAAATTTTGTGTCTTCCAGTGCTTTGCCAACAGAATCCTCGCTGCTGTAGTAGCGTACATAAAGAAAATTCTATCTTTCTTGACCATCCTCTGGTCTACCATGCCCAGAAGGAAGGCCTCCGGTTTCTTAGGTAAGGTGAATCTCAGCACCTTTTTTAGTTCATTATGTATCATTTCCCAGAAGGCCTTCACTTTCGGGCAGGTCCACCAGAGGTGTAAAAATGTCCCTTCCTCTTCCTTACATTTCCAGCATTTATTGTCAGACAGGTGATATATCTTTGCAAGCTTGACTGGGGTCATGTACCACCGGTATATCATTTTCATAATGTTTTCCTTCAAGGCAGTACATGCCGTGAATTTCATTCCGGTGTTCCATAACCTTTCCCAGTCTTCAAACATAATGTTATGCCCCAAATCCTGTGCCCACTTTATCATAGAGGATTTGACAATCTCATCCTGTGTGTTCCATTTAAGCAGCAAGTTATACATTCTCGAAATTAGCTTGGATTTTGGCTCAAGCAACTCTGTTTCTAGTTTCGATTTTTCCTCCTGAAAACCCACTTTTTTGTCTGCTTTAAAAACTTCCTGAATTTGAGCATAATGCAACCAATCTCGCACCTTGTTTTTTAACTTTTCCATACTCTGTAACCTCCATTTATCTCCAATTTTTTCAATTATTTCCCAATATTTAGGCCAGTGGGCCTCCATATTGAGTCTTTTACGTGCTTTGGCCTCCATCGGTGAGAGCCACCTCGGAGTTTTACTCTCCAATAAGTCTTTATATTTTGACCAGACCATGAAAATTGCCCTTCTGACAATATGGTTTTTGAACAATTTATGAACTTTAACCTTGTCATACCACAAATATGCATGCCACCCAAAAGCATTATCAAATCCCTCCAGGTCAAGGACATCGGTGTTCTCCAATAAGATCCAATCCTTCAACCAGCAGAGGGCTGCAGCTTCGTAATATAACCTCAAGTCCGGCAGGGCAAACCCCCCTCTTTCTTTCGCATCTGTTAGTATTTTAAACTTTATTCGGGGCTTTTTGCCCTGCCAGACAAATTTGGACAAATCCCTCTGCCATTTTCCAAAACATTCCACCTTATCCACGACCTGGAGGGACTGAAACAAAAATAGCATTTTCGGCAATACATTCATCTTTATGGCAGCTATTCTGCCCAACAAGGAAAGTTTTAATCTTGACCATGTTTCCAGATCTCTTTTTATCTCTGCCCAACATTTCTCATAGTTGTCCTTAAATAAATTCAAATTTTTGGAGGTCAAATGGACCCCTAGGTACTTTACTTTTTTGACCACATTTAGTTCTGTTTCTTTTCTGAACTCCTCTATTTCAGTAGTTGTCAAGTTTTTTGCTAAAACTTTAGTTTTTTGTTTATTCAGCTTGAATCCCGCCACCCGACCAAAATCAGAAATTAATTCTAACGCTCTTTTAGTACTAGAGGCTGGCTCCTGTAATGTTAATACCAAGTCGTCTGCGAAAGCTTTCAGTTTATATTGTTTCTCTCCGACCACAATTCCCTGTGTCAACTGGTCGTTTCTGATCATGTTCAGTAGCACCTCCAGAACTGAAATAAACAGCAGAGGAGATAGAGGGCACCCCTGTCGTGTCCCTTTTTCAATTTTAAACTCCTCTGTCACCACGTTGTTTACTATCAATTTGGCCTTTTGTTCTGAATAAATTGCTTCTATTCCATTTTCAAACCCCCGCCCTACTCCCATCCTTTCCAAATTTTTCTTCATAAACAGCCAAGAAATGTTGTCAAAGGCCTTCTCCGCATCAATAAAAATCAACACCGCTCTTGTGTTTGAATTAATCTGTAAAAACTCCAAAATGTCAATGATGTTTCTTGTGTTGTCAAATAAATGCCTACCAGGGAGAAAGCCTGCTTGGTCCTTATGAATAACTTCATTTAAGACTTTCTTAAACCTACTTGCCAAAATGTCTGCAAAAATTTTATAATCCACATTTAGGAGTGAGATAGGACGGTAGTTTTTAAGTTGAGTTTTTTCAGATTCTAGTTTTGGGATCAACGTGATGAAGGCTTCTTTCCACGTTTCCGGTGCCTTCCTCCCCTCCATAATCTGATTGCAAACTTCCAACAATGGTTGTGTCAATGAGTCCTTCAGTACCTTATAATATTTGGAAGTAAGCCCATCAGGTCCCGGAGATTTGCCCAGTTGGAGGTTCTGAATGGCGCATTCAATTTCTTGGGTTGTAATATTACAGTTCAGGGTTGCTCTCATTTCCTGGGGTATTTTTTGTAATCCATTAGTTATGACAAATTGGTCCACCTCTGAGCTTTTTTGTGGCCTTTGAGAATAGAGTTCTTTAAAATATTTCTGGAAGGACCTTCTGATTTCTTCGGGTTTCTGAACCATTCTCCCTTCAATCTCTAGATTTGTAACTGTGTTAAGTTTTTGTCTCTTTTTCAACTGCCAGGCTAACAATTTTCCACATTTGTTTGCAGATTCAAAGGATCTTTGTTTCATTTGTTTAATTTTCCATTCCACCTCTTGATTTATCAGTTTCGAATATTGTGCCTGGAAAAACTTCACTTCTCTCAATACTTCCTTCGATTTGGGCCTGGATCTCAGTTTTCTCTCTCCTTCTCTTATTTTCTCCAAGATCTTCTCCTTCTTTTCATTCCAGAGTCTTTTTTTAATCGTGTTCTGTTGTATTAGAAACCCTCTTATCACTGCTTTGCTTGCGTCCCAGATTATTCTTTTTTCCACATTTGTCTTTAAGTTTATTTCAAAATAGTCCTTTAAAACTTTTTGGGCCTTCTTAACAATCTCCTGATCTCTTAACAAGGCGTCATTCATTCTCCATCTGAACGATCCGGTTGTATTTAGTCTCAATTCCATTCTCAAGGCGTTGTGGTCGGAGCAGGTTTTTGGGCAGATTTCCACTTTTCTGGTCTTAGGTGCCAGCCCTCTAGTTATCCATATTTGGTCGATTCGCGTCCATGTCATATGGGCCTCAGAAAAGAAAGTTCCTTCTTTCCCTAGAGGGTTCTTGATCCTCCATATGTCGATCAAATCCAAATTGTCAGTCATTTCAAAAAAGGTTTTTGGAAGTCTGCCATCTTTCGTTATATTAGCACTTTGTGACTTATCCATATTCACTGAGGCGACACCGTTCATATCTCCCAACATGATAATGTTGTTATAGTCCAAATAGTCCAGCATAATCTCATGCAGCTTCTTAAAAAATTCCGATTTTCCATCATTTGGGGCGTAGATTCCTAGAATTAAAAACTTTTCTCCTTGTGTCTGGATTTCAATTGCCAAAATTCTGCCCTGTTCGTCTTTAAATACAAATTTTGGGGACAAGTTCTCCTTTGCATAGATCACCACTCCTCTTTTCTTAACTTTATCCGATGAAATAAATTCTTGGCCTAACCTTTTATTAATTAGCACTTTTCTATGGAGTCTTGTCACATGTGTTTCTTGCAGGCAAATAATGTCCAATTGTTCTTTTTTCAAAATATGAAATACTTTTCTGCGTTTTTCTGGAGAATTCCCGCCATTTATATTCCAGCTAAGAAGCTGTAGAGACATCCCGGTCTACTTCTTGGATATCACAGTTGGGTATCTAATTTGTCTTCCTTTTCCGGAAGCTGTGGTGCCGGGCCGCCTCCAGATGGTGTGGATCCTGGTGGTAATCCCGGTGGTGGAGGCCAAGAATCTGCGGCTCTCTTTTGGAGGTCCTCCTCGTTGTCGTGTAGGAACTTCTGGTGGTCTTCTGGCGTTTTGATTCTTACCTTCTTTCCTTTATAGGTAAATGACAGACCTTGAGGAAATTCCCACCTGTATGGGATTGCGTTGTATCTTAACAATTTGGCCAAGTCTGTATATGTGGCTCTAAGGTCCAACAAATATTTAGGAATATCTCTATAAATTTCTGCCCTTTTACCTTCGACTTCCAGGGATTTTTTAAAGTGTTGGCCTAATATCTTGTCTCTTTCCTCTCTTGTTCTCAAACAAACCAAACAGTCTCTGGACTTATCTTTTTTAACCGATCTTCCCAGTCTGAAGGCCGTCACGATCTTGAAGTCTTTATCTTCTTCAACCCCCCAAAATTTAGAAAACAGCTCCGTCAAGAATTTCTCTAGGTTGCCCTGTTCCAACTCTGGGACAGCCCTCAGCCTAAGATTACATTCCTTACTTTTCAGTTCCACCATTGACAGGTAGGCTTGCTGTTCTCCTACCTGTCTTCTCAGAGGTCTTACTTCCCCTTTGATCTCTTCCACCTTCTTGCACGCTTGCTCAGCTTTTTGATTGGCTTCCGCAGCTAATTTGTAGTTCTCCGCCGTAGCTCCTTGCAGTTTCTCAATAGCCTGGGTATGCTGCGAAACCTGATCTGTTAACTTGCTGATAGTAGATGTAGCTCTATCAATTTTAGATGACTGATCGTCCACCTTCTTATTCAAAAGTGCCAATTGTTCCAAAATTTGTTTCAAGACTGGATCAGTTCCTCCAGCTGCCATTTCTTCTGTAGCAGGCGTTTCAACTTCCTCCTCCTGCGCCGTCAACACAGTAGGCACCGAGGATCTACGATGGTGAATCAAGGTTGTTTGGACCAGCTGCCCAGCTCTCTTGTCTTTTTTCTTTTCTTTAACTTCCTCAGCTAAAGCTTCCTTAGCTTTAGCTGCTCTTGTTTTCGCTGGGCCACTCATTCCCCAGCTGCTGTTCAAGGTCAAATAGTCTTTCAGTCCATGAGAAAGGCAAGTCCAGAGTATAAACAATTAAACCACAAAAAATCCCAATAAGATACAGTTCCCAGGCTACTATGTCTCCGCAAATCCACTAGGGGGGGTTTTCAAAGGAAAGAAAGTTTCTTTTCCACCATCAAAGCTCCTATTTCGACTGAAATCCCCAAGTTCAGAAAGGAGGATTTCAGAGAGTTCTGTTTCGAATTAGTGCCACAAGGTAACAGAGAGGTTTCAATAACAGTATTAAAGCGATAGTGTATCCATCAGTGCAACAGTTTATGTTAAAAGAAAAGTTTCTGCAGCCTGACAGTACTCATTTGCAACACTGGCAGTCCAATAACTCGGTTGTCCCCTTCAATTCCACGTCTCTTCACAATAGGAGGAAGATTCTCTAACACACTGGACTAAAACATTTATTTCTTCACCCTTTTTCGATTTCTAAAAACACACAGTCTATTAATGCCCCTTCTTATTTCTTTCAAAGTCTCTTTTTAACACTTCAGCCCGCATCGGGTTCTTTGCTTTGCTCCGATTAGCAGGACCGGAAGGCGGACTTCCTGTTACTCGCCTCCCGTTTTCAGCCAAAATAGACAAATTTAAGTTGATCCTTAGTCAGTTCTTTGGTACCCCTTACTCACGGGTAAATTGCAGCCAATCTCGATGTTTTTCAAGAAGAAAGGTCGGCGCTCATCAGCAACAGCAGCGCGGCTTCACTTCCGCGAAAAGAGCGATGAACTCACAGCGCCGCTCCCCCGTTCACGATCCGGAGCCTCTTACGAGGTCCCTTCCTCGCTTCTGGGGGGGCTTCTGGCACCCGCCGAGTCCCACGGCCACAGGCTCGCTCTGCCTGCGGTTTATCTGGATGGGTCTCCGCTTCGCCGTAGCGGAAAACCCTTTTTCGCGGAGCCCCTCTTCACTGGGTAAAGAGGACCGCCATTGCTGTTTTGCGCCGCCTCCGGAAGTCTAAATCACATTTCCAAGCTGTAAAAATGACTTAAATATTATCTTGGCCATTGCCTTGAGCAGACAATAGAAATTAGGGGAGGTGGGGAGAAGGACTTTTCCAATGAGGCTTCTGCTCCAGTCAAAACATGCAAGTTCTCTGACAGCATGAGTCTTTTCCCTACGAAACCAGCTGCCAAATTAACTTTTTCATTCCCTTCTGGCATCTGCACACCCCTCGTTAAATGAATCCTGCTCTTCTGTTCTTTGATCTTAGCTTATAGATAGGGCCAATAAAGTGGTGCAAATTAGCCGTGTGCCATTTGCCAAAAGATGGCTTATGAACACCTCGGGGAGTGGTGAGGAAGAAGGCGATCACGTTGTGCACCCAGATTGCTAAAGTCACCACAGGGAAACTAAATTGTAGACCATCCGTATGAAGACCATTTGCATCCTTCCGTGTTTGCACAAATCACTCAAGCCAACAACAGGTTTGCACTGTGTTGGCTGTAACTGTTGCAGTCAGCAACCAATGTCTGAAACCTGGGCAATGATCCCTGGGCTTGATTAACTGCTGGGAAGGAAGATTTGAAATAAAACACTTTAAGGTGGCCACTTACACATCACCAAGGAAGTGGAGATAAATTGTCAGAAGAAGGACACAGATTTGCATAAAATGGGCATATGTTAATATATGCACATTAAGAAAATAATAATCTGCAATTTAGATAGAAATGCAAGTGGGAAAGTCTGTGTCCAGTTCAGTTTGCTGTCAGTACTGTTGGCAGACAGCTTCACGGCCTCTCCTGCTCTCTCTCCTTCAAGACCCCTGCCCTTGTGCTTCTTTATATATAAAATGGACTTGGACCAAACTGCACACCCACACCCAAAATGCAGAGGGCACTTTCAAATTAGAGGACTGCCCTCTGTGAAGGAGGAAACATGGGCATCCTCAAAACATTGGGATTTCTGTCCCAAGCTAACACACATTTGTAAAGTAAAGCTGGGTTCTGTATAAATTATGGAAGTGAAAGAAAGGGACATGGATCTACACGTACAGCACCAAAGCCACACCCCTGACCATTGAATTCAGCTTCTTCCAACTCTTGGGATTTAAAAAGATTTTGCCCGTGTCACTTCTGGCTCATCTTCACAACAGTAAGGACTAAGAACCTGCTTGCTGGTTTCTGAACACAATATCATTTTTTTCACCTTGTTCTTTCCCTCTCCCCACAGACTCATAGAACACACTCTCAGTCCTGCCGTTGGGCTTTGCATGCCATTGTAGAGCTGCACAGTGTCACCCACCCAGCTAAATGCCCACTGGGAGCTCCATAAGCTTCCTGTTTTGCTGTCTGTCCTGGAACTGCAGAAAGAAGGGGATTGTCGAGTACCTGGCTGGCTGGCAGGCTGCAACAGATGGCTAACGGGTTGCCCTCAGCATAGTGGGGTGCAAGTGTTATCAGAGGTTGGGGGCAGTGCTTAATTTCGAGAAACAGAAAGGTTCTGGGGTTCAGTCCTTGGCATGTGCTTTGGAATGAAATCTTGCTCCTGAATTCTAAGAGAGCAGGGTTACCCTGTAGCTGCCCAGTGCTGAGGGAGAGGTACATGGGCAGAGGTAACTTTCATTATGAAAGGTTTGTTCCTATCTGCTTTATCAAAAATGGTGAATGAGGGTGACATGTTGGAAGAAGGGTGCCTGCACAGAGCCACATTCCTATCCCTCTTAGGTAGGAGGATTTTTGAATGGCACATGGAGGTGGCCCTATGGTTAGGCAGAAGGAGAGCAGCCACCCTGAAGGGATGGATTTTGCACACTATGAATGGTGCTGATATGGGATAAGTTCCTGCTGGCTTGTGCTACATGTTAATTGGGAAGCAGGGGGCAGGCGGGGGAGAGAATGCCATTTGGATGAGTTCATAATGTACACAGTAAAATGTTTGTGGAGGGTTTGTATGTGTGTCCAGGAGGGCACAGAGGAGAAGAGGAAATCAGCTAAAAACCGAGTCCTTTATTTCATCCCATTCCTTTATTCAATCTCAGCTGCTTGAATCTGAGGTGAACTAAGGATAAGGTGAGAGGAGGAGGAGGAGGAGGCCATAGCGTTGGTATGAAAAAGGAGAAATGTGTGGCTATTAGAATTACAAAGGACTTTTGGGAGAGGGTGTGTGTGCCACATCTTACCCACAGTCACCATTTTAAGGACACCTTCATAAATCTCCAGCAGTGCCTCCCAGACAAAGTGACTTCCGGAGTCCCTTGCTCCTTCACAACAGAAGCAGTCAAGGACAACCGTGTGTCTGTTACGTCTACTTCAGCATGGGCAGCAAGAAGCAAAGCAGATGGGCATTGCCGGGGGTGGGGGTGTGTGCTCTGCCTGGAGAGAGCATGTCACCCCATTAAACTAGGGGCAGCATACAGCAGCATGAGACATGCTTGCCATCTGCATTGCTTTGAGGTTGCCATTTCTTTGCAGTTAGAACATGAGCAAAATGCATTTTTGCATGAACAGGAAAAGTCCTTTGGGTTGGACTTTTGGGTAGGAAATTGCTGGTCACTTGGCAGCATTTATCAGAACCGGACTTATTCTGCTTGAGACCCTGTTTAGCTTCGGAACCTGGAATGTGTGAAGCAACATAAGAGAAGAAGAAGCATGTGCAGAGTGCTTTTCCTAATACTGATTAAAGAACCAGATGCCACCTGTCTAGAATTGGGGAGAAGGGTAGCACAGGAAAAAATGTGTAATGATCATGTGACCTGTCTGTTTAGGAACTAAACTTGAGTCAGAATATTTGGGGAATTGCATTCATAGGCCTCACTGTGGAACTGAAACAGTCACATGCAGAATGGAGACTGTATCTGAGGCAACTTCTTCAAGCAAGTTCTAGTTGCATGAAGCTCTCCATGTGTTACATCCTCACAGACAAAATCAGTTAGCAGAGACATCCAACCATCCCAGTTTGTGCCAACACCCCCTGATTCTAACTTGTGGTTATAGAAGTATGGTTCATTTGCACACTATATTATGCAAAATTATATGACACAACTTCACTATTCTGATTGCAAAATATATCCCAGTTATTTTCAGTGAATCTATGATGACTAGAAACTTGCTAGAGAACATGATTTGTTTAGATTCCAGGACCCAAAACTCTTCTGTTAAAATTTTGGATTCCATTGTGGTGTGATGGGCATGGGATGCAAACAGACCTGCACCTTATTTAATGCACTTCCAATCTCAGCAGTTTTGAAACTGACTTGAATGTCATGAATTCCTTCCCCACCCCCATCATCCAAATCAGGAGGGTGCTAAGAACTCTTTGCCAGTGATCCTTATGGAAATACTGTGTTGTAATGCTTGGGAGCCCCTAGTCACACTGCTCTCAAGTTTGCTGTGTGGGCATGCTGGGAGGTGGGGGAGAGGTCCACAGCTCACTGGCAGAGCACCTTCGTTGTGTGAAGAAGGTCCAAGGTTTAATCCCTGGCATCTTCAGGTAGGTCTAAGAATGTCCCCTGCCAGAAACTCTGGAGAGCCACTGCCAGTCAGTGTAGACTACACTGAGCTAGATGGACCAATGAGTTTAGCTCAGTAGGGCAGGCAGCTTTCTATGTAGAGCATGAGACTCTTAATCTGCAGGTTCAGGCCCCACCTTGGGCAAAAAGATTCTTGCATTGCAGGGAACTAGATGACCCTCACAGCCCCTTCCAACTTTACAGTTCTATGATTCTATTATTCCTGTGCCTGTTCATTGCTGTATCGGCTCACAGAATCCAATTGATCCAGATATCCATGATCCCCTGAGTTAGATGCTTTCATCCACCAAAGATCACCCAGCCATGACAATACCTTCCAAGCTTTAGGGTCGTTGCAGGATAAAAGGAAGAGCACACACCATGGGCCAGCTTGCAGCCCTGCCTAAAGTACCAGGTAACAAGGGTGCTCCTGGGCAGAGACACTGATGTACTCTATGCCAAGACAGGGAACTTCTGTATCCTGACAGCAGTTCAGTTTTAACGTCCCAGTGCAAGGGACTCTGACAGCAGATCTCTCTTATCTGCACCACCAGGACAGCTTGCAAGGAGAGGGAATGGCTGAGCACTACCTGTATAGTGGCAGGAAGGAAGACTGCAGCTGATCAGCCCCAAGCAATCAGGTGGCCCCAGACACCAGCAGGGGCTCTGTTGCAAGAACATTCATAGGCAGGGGCTGCTGCCAGGTAAAGTAAATGAAGCAGTGGGCCCTCTATGTTTCTTTGATTGCAGAAGGCTCACTGCTGGCCAAGGCTGCAGCCACTCACTGTCTTCTTTCCCCCAGAATGCATCTGGGCCCTGAGACAGAATGGCCCAGATGGCATCCTGGAGAAATGCAGCTGGTGGGTGTCTGAAGCCTCAGCCAGGGCTTTACTTTGCTTCTGTGTGCCCAATGCATAGAAAAAGGAGGAAAAATGAGAAAGTGATGTCAGTGACTGTCAGTAGCTTCAGGAGCTCTGACAGGCCTGGTAACTAAAGAAGCCGCAAAGGCTCTGGGGCCTTGCGGAAACCAAAGGCTATGTGCCTGTCTGGAGCTGCATCATCTGCCTCTGTGCCTCTGAGATTGGTCTGCCTACTCTGGAGCATAGGCAATATGGGGGTGGCGACGGGGGGCAGGCACTCCCCCAATAAGGAGCTTATACTGCATTTCTGAAATCCTGCCATTAACATATGGTATCTCACCCACCTAGAAATATGCTTTCCCCTTCCATACTGCCACCCCCTGAATTCTTTTTCAAGTGCCACAGCTGCTCTGGAAGTCAACCATCAGCTTTGCTCACCTTCCCCTGGTTCTTCAGAGTCTCAGGTGCCACTTTTGGACTTGACCTCTGCCTGCCATGGACAATGCAAGCTGCTTGCCTTGCTGGGCTCTGACACCAGAGATTGGGATGGTGTTTTACCCCACAAACAGATCCATTCATTGAGGTCAGATTCCATAACAACTCTGGCAGCAGAGAGCAGGAGAGGCTCTCTCTGCAATAATACAGCACCTGCCTTAGCAGAACGTACACAGCCAAAATGAAAGATGGAGCATTAACTTGTGGAATATCACTGTTGTTTACAACTTTTCCAATGTTTCATTTTCCTTATCAACAAAGCTGGGAGCAAACCTTGGCAAAAATTTAGTAGGGCCTCTGTGGCTCAGGGACCAGATCTGTATTGTGGGCTACCAAGTGACCATTCCTGCTCTACAGTGTCTTCTCAAACCTTCACACTACCTGACCATTCCTCTGGTCCCGGGGTCACATATAAAGGCACAGGAGGCTCCCACCTTGCTGAAGCTAAGCAGGTCTAGGGCTGGTCAGCGCTCGAATGCACGACTGCCTGGGAAACGTCTCTTCCTTGGATTCATTATGGAAGAAAGGTGGGATACAAATGTCAGTGTGTGTGTGTGTGCCTGCACACACAAAACTGCCTATAATAAGGCAAGCCATTTCTAGGCTCAGTACAAGGTGCTGATTTTAACCCATATGGTCCTATGGAACTTGGGGTCAGGTTACCTCAAAGGCCACCCTATCCCTTACAAACTTGCACTGAGATCTTCTTCAAGGATCTCCTTCAGGTTTCTGCACCTACAGGGGCAAGGTACATGGTCAGCCTGAGAGGGCCTTCTTGTCACCTTTGGGTCCCTGGCTCTGGGATGTACTCTCTCCAGGAGGACTCACCAAGCACTCAACTGGATGGCATTTGGAGAAAGACCATTTAAAAAATATAGCACTTTAAACCGTTTTAATCTGGTTCCTAGTTGCTGCTACTAAGTATTGTTGTTACAGTACTGTGTTTTTGTTTCATTTTTCAAAAATGTTAGCCACAGAGAGGTTTTTTACCTGGAGAAGAGTAACAGAAACACATCCACTAAACAAAGTAACAAGAGCCCCAAATTTTCAAAGCTGGAAATTTTCTTGGTCTGTTATTTGACAAGCTCCCTTTTCTGAGATGTCACAATTTGTAGTCCTCCAGAAATAATGGAGTTAGCAGAAAACTTGACCTTGTGGTCTACAACGCATCATCACATGAGCTATCAGCATCCACAGGACAGCTCAGGTCTTTCCAACAACATTTCTCAGTCTATGCATCTGTTAGTGAGGCTGCTGCTGAGCACCCTTCCAAGGCCCTGATGTTCTCCCATTGGAGAATTTCTTAAAGCCAGAGGCAAGCTATGAAATTACAAGTCAATACCAGTTCTTTTCACAAGACCTATTAAACTGTGCTTGTTTAATGGTCTGCTCCTCTCTCCTAGAAAGTAACTTAGCCTTAGGGAAGAGCAACTCTGAGATCGGTTCTCTCACAAGTTCAATCTTCACAGCCAATATTCCATACGCATAGCTCTTCTATCTGTGGGTTGAGGATCCAGCTGGTGGTTTTTGGTGGCCAGATTTGGCTGATCCCCATATTACCTTGTCTACTATGGTATCTGGACACTAACCTATCAAGGATGCTTTACAGGAGGGCAATTTTGAATAGAAGCAGCTATTATGTGGAATTCTCCATCTTGTCTCTCCACACATTTCAGGACCCTCCCTAGTCCTGCATAGGGCAGGACCCCCTGCCCCCACAAATAAGAAGACTCACAAACTAAGGCTCTGAAGAACCAAACATGGGACAGAACAAGGCCCATGTAGTTCAGGAATCAAATTCTAAGAGTAACAAGCCGCATGCCTGGTGCCGCATGAGCTGGTTCCATATGATCATCACAAATCATTTGAATTATAAGAAAGGGAAGTCACTTCGGCTACCTACTGGCTCCTTTTTCTCAAGCACAGTTGGACAAAAGGAGGTCAAGTCTATGATTCCATCTTACTGCAACAAGTAGGGGCTCCTTGAGACTCTGAGCATGACTAACAGCCAGTAAAAACTACACTGCCCTGCACTGATCCCTCTTTTTAAAGCAAATATCTTAACAGAACTCTCAGAGGTGCTTCCTTCACCTTTCCTTAATCATGTAACAATGAGTTACACATGTTAAGCACACATCCCCCCTTTCCTTTGTTGATCCTCCTCAACTCTTCTGTCATTGGATGGTGAAGCCAATTATAAAGGGATGTTCAAACGTTGCATGAGAATACAACAGGTCTGGGAAGTTGAGGAGAATTTCTTTTCCAAGAAGCGAATGACACCCTTAAGGAATGGAGCATACAAACCCAGAGAACGGCGGAGGGGTGTGTGGAGGGAAGAGTGCCTACTACCAGTACCCATTCTTAATACCCCACCAAGGAACTGCTTCCCCGCTTACCTGCATCCGCCAGACAGAAGCCGGCACAGCTGAAATAAACCAGGAGGGCTGCATTGATGTAGAGAAGCAGTTGATCCATCCTCCAGAGCGGGTCCATCCTGCATCCACATGGGAATGGCTGTTTCAGCCCCAGAGGTCCCGATCCAACATGGGGAGGGAGGGAGGCAGGCAGAGAGCGAGAGAGAGAGAGAAAGAGGGTGCCCCTTCGGCTCCCCTTGGCGGCCGCCTCCGATCAGAGGGACGCCGAGGAGCCCCGCCAGGCTCCCGGACCCGGCGCGGACATTTCAGCACCACGGACAGCTCCGCGCCGCCGCCGCTGCCGCCGTTTCCCGGTCCATGGCTGGCTTCTCCCGGCAGCAGCAGAAGGGCAGCGCCGACTTGGGGCTCCCGAGGCCGGGCTGATCTCTCTTCCTGGGCCCGGAGAAAGTTTCTGGGAGGCGGCGTGAGGCAGCTCGGCTCCGCGGAGGAGAAGCCAGAGAGACGCGGCCGAGCAGCTCCTGTTCCCGCTCCTGATGGTGCTGCTGGTGGCGGCGGCGGCTGGAGGAGCCGCTGGGTCCCTGCAAAGTGCAAACGTGCCGCCAGTGGGCCGCCTCCTCCACCATCAGCCAGGCAGCTCCATCCAGGGGAGGCAGCGAGAGAAAGGATGGAGGCGCCCCCGACGCTCCCCCTGCCCTAACGACAGGCACGGGCGAATCCGGACTCGCCTGCCAGTGTCCCCGGCCCAAAGCACGCCGCCCTCCCCGGGCTGGGCGATTTGTGCTCCGAGATCCTACCAGGCGGGAAGCGGGGGGGTCTTCAGTCCCTCCTCCTCCTCCTCTTCCTCCTCCTCCTTCTCCCCTCCCTCATTAACCTTAATGGGAGAGCGACACTGTTTGAAGGGGAAACGGATCTCGCAGGTCACCACGTCTACACACACCAATTTTTAAAAAAGAGGGAGGGAGAGAAAGATCATTTATTTAAACCTTCCCCGCTGGAAGAGGTTCCGCTGCGTGTGTCTCGCTTGACTGGAGGGAGTCAGAGGCAGGGAGGTGAGGAAGGAAGGAAGGAAGGAAGGAAGGAAGGAAGGAAGGAAGGAAGGAAGGAAGGAAGGAAGGAAGGAAGGAAGGAAGGAAGGAGATTGATGGCTGGGGGGAAAGTGTCAACTCCCAATTCCCTTTCCCAGTTGGAAGGATGTCCTCTAGCACCCTTGGGGAAGAACTGGACCTGCAAAGGGGTTGGGGGTGAATGTGGGGCATCCTAGCCAGAATCCATAAAACATCAGGGGAGAGTGTATTATATAACAACAGAACAGCAGAAAGTGGGCCACAGACTGGGGTGGCTTGGTGGGGGTCCCCTTTTCCTTGAGGCTTCTCCAAACTTGAAGCTTACTAGGAAGAAAGGAGGATGAGAGGGAAGCACCCAACAGGAAGACATGATGGGGTTTGTGGAGGGAGAAGGCATGAAAAGCTCCCTAAGGGAGACACCCATGGCCAAGGCTTAAATGGTCTAATAGCACAGGTTAATTGGGGCCATTCAAGGCCATCACATTGGCAGGAGACTTCTGAAAAAAAGACCCAGACCTGGAGAGTCTTACAGTCCTGCCAGGTTATCAGTCAAATTCCCCAGCATAATGTGAGTTCAGTGTAGAGGATGGTACAGACACCCTGGAACACAAAAATGCTTTTGCTTCCAAAACTGCAAAGGATAGTTCACACGACAATAGGTAGAGGGGAGGCTGTGTCACTGTGAAAAGAATGGCTGTGGGGGGATGGCTGCAAGATAAAAGCAATGAGATCAATCCAGGAAGGATGAGGCTCTCAATGGCTACTAGTCCTGACGGCCATGCGCAACCTCTACCTGTTGAGAGGGCTGCTATTGCACTCAGATCCTGTTTGCAGGCTTTCAGAAGCACCTAGCTGGCCACTGCTGGAACAGGGTGCTGGACAGGGTGAGTCTCCTCTGGACTGATCCAGCAGGGCTTGCCTTATGTTCTTATATGTTAATTATCCCACAGGTCCTTTATTCAGTCAGTCAACCACTTTTAAATTTATATCCCACCTTTTCTCCAAGAGCTCAGGGTAGGAGGGACATTTCTCCCTTACTGTGTCCATTTTATCTGGTCTTCATGTCAAGCAATAGCTTCAGGTGACTAGACAGGTGAGCTGAGCAATACCCAACAGGCAAAAGCACACTCTTTGGTCACATCATGATCTGATCTGGCGATATTCCTTCCCCAGCCTGGCAGGGCTACTGGCCTGGAGACAGAGCTGCGTCCAAGGCAGGCTGAGGTGATGGAAGGCGTAGTGTGGAGACGTTAGATAGGGAGAAGTCTCCTGCACCATAAGAGTAGTTTTCAGGGCCATTCAATGAAGCTGAATGCCCCAAGATTCTAGGCAGGCAAAGGAAAGGACTCCTTCTTACAGTGCAGAATCAGAAGAATCTTTATTTGCATCAGCCACTAGCCATAGCAAGAAAATAAAATGTACTGAAGGTAGAGGTAAAAGCTTTACTATAGAAAATACATTTTGGGGGTTTACGTTAATAATAAAGTAATAGATCTTATTCTCATTGCCCCCACTAAAAACCTTGCAGTTTTTGCTGTCATCTGATCATCTTGATCTGCTAGAAGAAAGGACACAGTAGCAATGGTTGAGCGACCGGCATGGACAATAATAGAGGGATGATAACCTCACTCCTCAAATCTTTATAAAGAGTGCAAGCCAGAAGCACATGAGCCACTGACTCGATTCTGCGATCTCCACAGGGACATAACCATGTTTCCAGTGAATTCTTTTGAAATTGACCCTCAAGTACAGCTGAAGGCAGTATATTCAATCTTGTGAAAGCATGTCTTTATTTTGGAATTGTTAAATTTGCAAATGCAGTTATACCTTGGGTTACATACGCCTCAGGAGGCCCCATTGGTTAAAGTGGTGCTTCAGGTTAAGAACAGTTTCAGGTTAAGTACGGACCTCCGGAACGAATTAAGTACTTAACCTGAGGTAGGGTGCCAAAGTGTCAAAATGACTAGGTGAAAAATAATCATACCATGGACAAAATTTGCTTCTTGTGGCCAGATTATTCTGTCACTTGATATCATATAGGCGCTGTCTAATTAAACTATTTGCTTTACTGCTTTACTGAAGCCCAGTGTTAATAACTGTTGACAAACCAGAAAAGTAAAGCTTTTGGTTGACAATTTTAGTCCAAGCACTCTCATGACAATCTTATGATACTAGTGGTAGTAGACCAGTGGGGTTTAATTTTAGGCAGAGCCAATAATTAAATGTCCTACGCCAAATCTGTAATTCAACAGAAGGGAGGTTAGCCTCTAAGTGCAATTAAGCATTTGGAACACAGGATGGAACAGGAAAAAATTGCCTTAGGAACTTAGATTGAACAGCTTCTGTAGATCCAAGGTGAGGGCCTGTCCAAATCTGAGCCCCATAAAATAACTGTGCTAGGGGTTTAGCTTTAAACACTTCAAGTGCTGACGGTATGTGATTGCCACCTTTTGTAGGGGAAAAGCGTGTCAGAATTTTGGCACTTTGGAACGCTTTTTGCTTTGCATATTTCTGGTGTGCTCCCCATAACCCTGATGACTGGAAAACAAGGCCGAGGTATTTAAAGACTTTAACTTGTTCTATCAACTGATTATCCCACAAGTGGTAGTGATAGACACCAACTTGGATGGCTTTTTAAAAGTATTAGACAAATTCATGGAGCATAAGGCAATGATGGCCATGTTCTGCCTCCAGTGTCAAAGATGGTATATGAGAACAGGATGCTATTCTCATATACCATCTGCATGGGCCTTTGATCGGACCCAGCAGCCAGGCTCTTATTATGTTCCTAAGGCAGGCAGAAGGAATGGGTAGAAGCTGGCTGATCACTTCCACTATAGAGACAAATTGCTCTGACTGAAGAATTAAGCCAGAGTCACATCTTTTGCCTATACAGTTAGATGAAATTCTATTGGCCCTTGAAGTCACCTGACAGCTGCTGAATGAATAAAGTGGTCAGCTCCAGCGGTGATGCCCAAGTGGAGGAGAAAGCAAGCTGCCTCTGGGTCAGGACCCCATGGTCAAATCTGCTGGGACCAATGGGGGGGGGGGTGTCAACATATGATGTAGAGACCATGAGAGTGGTTCTTAACCTGAGGTACCACTTTAGCT
This sequence comes from Podarcis melisellensis, assembly GCF_964234715.1. NCBI lineage: Eukaryota > Metazoa > Chordata > Lepidosauria > Squamata > Lacertidae > Podarcis > Podarcis melisellensis. The sequence goes on from NC_138540.1 coordinate 58,251,517, forward strand.
AGTGGGGCCTCCTGCTGCCGCTGCACCGCCAGAGCACGATTTCCATTCTCATCCTGAGGTAAAGTTCTCAAGCCGAGTTACTACTTCCGAGTCTGTAACCTGAAGTGTCTGTAACCCAAGGTGTCTGTAACCCGAGGTGCCACTGTATTGGTGAAAGGCAGTCCGCCCCCCCCCCCCTTGGCAGGGGGAGGAGGTGGCAGGTGTGTGAGCCCACAATGAAAGCAGACAAAACCCTCTCCCCAGTTGCAGGGCACAACAAAGGAGGTGCCAAAATGATCATAAAAAAACAACACATGAAAAAATGTTGCAGCTTTTGGGCCCTTATAGCTAAGAGAAAATGTGAGTAAGAGGCAACATGATAGACTTTATAAAATTATTCTGAAGGAAATCATCCCTGAATGCTCACTGGAAGGACAGATCCTGAAGCTGAGGCTCCAATATTTTGGCCACCTCATGAGAAGAGAAGACTCCCTGGAAAAGACCCTGATGTTGGGAAAGATTGAGGGCACATGGAGGGGAGGACGACAGAGGACGAGATGGTTGGACTGTGTTCTTGAAGCTACAAACATGAGTCTGACCAAACTGGGGGGGGGGGGGAGCAGTGGAAGACAGGAGTGCCTGGCGTGCTCTGGTCCATGGGGTCATGAAGAGTCCGACACGACTAAACGAGTAAACAACAACAACAACAACAACAACAACAACAACAACAACAACAACAACAAGAGAAAGTTTCCCTCCTTCTCTCACAACACTAGAATATGTGCACATTCAATGAAGCTGAATGTTGGAAGAATCAGGATTGATAAAAGAAAGGACTTCATGGTTAAACCCTGGAACTCACTCCTATAAGAGGCAGTGATGGCCACCATATTGGATGGTTTTAAAAGAGGATTAGACAAATTCAGGGAGGAGATGACTATCAACAGCTACTAGCCACAATGGCTCAGCTCTGCCTCAACTCTTGGAGGCAGCAATGCTTCTGAATACCAGTTGCTGGAAACTACAGGAGGAGAAAGTGTTCTTGTGCTTGAGTTCTGCTTGTGGGAAGATGAGCCATCGGCCTGATCCATCAGGCTTTTCTTATTTTCTTGTGTTCTTGTGTTCTCATCTTCTCATCTCTAACTCTTTCGTGAACCTCACCTGGAATTTTGCTTCTGCAATGTGTTTTAAAGGGATATTCTTTTACAAGTTTACACTTCCAGTCAGCACTTATCATTTTAAAAATGGTGACAATGTTGTTTACCATGTTCACTTTCCCAGCATCCATAATAATAATGATGATGATAATTTGGTTTCTCCAGCCACTCTGGGTGGCTCCCAACCAAATATTAAAAACACGATAAAACATCAAACATTAAAAACTTCAGATGTCTTCTAAAAGTCAGATAGTTGTTTATTTCCTTGACATCTGATGGGAGGGTGTTCCACAGGGTGGGCACCACTACTGAGAAGGCCCTATGCCTGGTTCCTTGTAGCTTCACTTCACACAGCGAGGGAACTGCCAGAAGGCCCTCGGCGCTGGACCTCAGTGTCCGGGCTGAACGATGGGAGTGGAGACCTTTTGAGACCCTTTGAGGAAGGGCCCTAGTTTCTCATTTCAGACTTGGAAGTCTGAAGTCCCTCAGTTTCTGAAGCAACAAAGAGCAGAGCTTTCTCAACGGTGGTGCCTCGTCACGGGAATGCTTTCTCCCTGGCTCCAACCCTGGTCAAGTTTATGAGGCTGAACACATTGCTGCTTTTCCCATTTTTTTGGATGAGAACATATGCTTCTGTCACCCCTGCCTTGTTTGTATTTCTATTTAAAATATTGGTTAACTGTCCTTCATCAAAAGGTTCAAGGGCAATGTATAATGCATGACTAAAAACTAATGCACACATGAGATACATGAATATTTGCTTGTTCTTACTATTAAGTTGTGTTCAATACAATTGTAGCTAGGCAGTCACTTCATAACTCAATCTGATTAAACAGGTAGGATGCAAGTGTTTTTCAACTGGGGTAAGCTTTAGGTGAAGACAGAAGGAGGACTTTGACTCAAGTCTAGAAGACTGATTTGGACCAAAACTCCCTGCCCCACATGAGATCTTCTGATTTCCAACCTGCTGTGAAAGTGTATGGAGGTTGCATTAACTGACCACAAGTCTCCTGAGGCACACCAATGCTTTATCAGGAAGGATTAATGCGCCTTGTGCAAGAAGGCTGCATTCTAAATGCAGAGCTATGTGCATATTAGATGGGGCATGGAAATTAATGTGCATTTAGGTTAATTAAACTGGCAGTGGCCTGATTTATGGTAACTAGTTGATGGGAACAGAAGCAATTTTCCACTCTCATACATGAGCTGTCAAGCAATATGTCACTGGGTGGGAAAGGCCAGTTCTTGGCACTGATAGGAGGTTCTGTGGAAGGCTTGGGGAGAAATAAAAGCAAAGCCTTTGACTCTGTTAATCCCACACGTGAGTCAGAGATTAAAAGAGGTTTGTGCCTGTCACAAGCGCAGCAGCCTGTTTCAAAGGCTCTCCAGGTGTCAGAGATCGGCTGCGAGCTGCTGAGCAATCAAGCTGAAGTGCAAGGCCAGGCAGGATTAGGCCAGAAAGGTAAAACCCACAGGAGAGTCCATCAGGAGACAGAACCACTTGCGGGCATGAGCGGAGGCTAGTAGGAAGAAGAGAGCCAACAGGGGTGTTTGGAGCAACACTTGAGGGGGGGCGCTCAGGCAAGGCTGGAGCAAAGGCAGCATTGCATAGTGGTCAGAATGTTGGACTGGAACTGGGAAGGCCCAAGTTCAAATCCCTACTCAGCCATGAAGCTGACCAGGTGGCCTTGGGGCAGCCATAGCTTCTCAACCTAATCTACTTCACAGGGCTGTTGTGAGGATAAATTGTAGGGATAATGTATTCCATCTCAAGCTCCTTGGAGCCAAGGCAGAAGATTTAGAAGTAACAAAACCAATAACCTGGAAACACTGCAGCGACTTGCCTTGGGGCTCATTGAAAGCAGCCTCAGCAGGATCAGGCTGGGATCAATCTGTGTTAGGATACCAAGCCATGTGAGACCTGGACTGCCACAGCCACTGCACACCCCTGCACATCAGTGAGGTGCTTCATTGGCACAGCTAAGGATATTGCTGTCCCTCAGTTGGACTGCTTCATGCCTTTCTGCAAGGGGACATTTATTTCTGCTGGAACATCTACTTCTTCTTTGGTGATCACTCGTAGCCGAGTAAGATTGTTTTCCATAAACACAGTTTTAACAATGAGTCCATAAGTGACTGTGGAGGCCAATTCTGGATCCACACGTCCTTCCACAGTGGGGAGATTGGTTTCCGGGTGGGAGTTGATCACGGTGTAGATTTGCCAAGCGTGCCTTCTTCTTAGCACATTTCTCCCTTGCATCCTGAGTTTGAGTGTCTTCAAAGCCCATGACACCTTTGGTAAAGGCTGTTCTCCAACCGGAGCACTCACAGGCCAGTGTTTCCCAGTTGTCAGTGTTTATTCTACATTTTTTTAGATTTGCCTTGAGGCAGTTTTTAAACCTCTTTTGTTGACCACCAGCATTAAGCTTTCCATTTTTAAGTTCAGAATAGAGTAGTTGCTTTGGAAGACGATCATCAGGCATCCGCACAACATGAGCAACGAAGTTGATGTGGAAGAATCATTGCTTCAACACTGGTGATCTTTGCTTCTGCTAGTACACTGGTATTAGTTTACCTATCTTCCCAGGTGATGTGTAAAAATTTTCGGAGACACCGTTGATTGAATCTTTTGAGGAGTTGGAGATGGCATTTATGACATTCATTTCTGCTGGAACATACCCAAGATCAGGGATGAGACACATTTGGCCTGGAGCCAAATGCAGTCCTTCAGGTCCTTGGAACTCCTCTCCCAAGCCACACCCCTTTCCACAAGCCACGCCTACCACTCTGCACCCTTCTTTGGTGTTTTTGCCTGGCTGGAATGTGGTCTTGAATTTGAATCATACTTGCTTGTCTGGAAGGAGGACAGAGCAAGCTAAGTGTGTATAGAAACCAGCCTACCGTACAAAGGTCAGAATCACATTTGTTGATCTGCCTACTTTTGCCTCTGGCCTCACCTGTGACTGATTTACAGCTTGAGAAACAAAAGCAACTCCTTCTAGTTAGCAGGAAAGGGCAACACTAGCACTTCCTTTTCCCCGCAGAGTAAACACATGAGAACTGAAATAGAACCCCCCAAAAAATAATCAAGGAGGCGCTTAAACTTGCAGCCCTGGTGATTAAAATTGGCGCTCCCTAATTAAAATTGGTCTCTCGTGATTAATCAGCTAAACTGTAGTTGGTTCATCTGCTGATTAAACTGATTAAAGCTTGTGGCTCTAATGAAGGGTGGGAAAAGCCACTCTTTAAGGGGTAGCTAATCTCAAGTCCCTGCAGCAGCAAACAACATCCTGGTCAGGATGCAAGCAGAAAGAGCAAAAACCAAAGTCACCCCCCACCCACCCCAAGCAGAACTGACAATTAAGCTTCAAAGCCAATTTACGTTGCTGAATGAAACACATTTCCAATACCTCTGACGGGGATGTTCCCCATGGCCTGCCCACTGCTTTTCTTCCTGATGAATTATAAATCCGATATTAATTGTGAGATGTGTCATTGGAGTTTCAGTGATTGTCAGTCAGTGCTTTTGTGTGCGGGGTGGAATTTATAGAACTTTTGTGTTCTGCTAACAATGAACAAAGGAAGCAGATGTAAAAAAGAAAAAAAAAGAAAAGAAAGAGGGCAGAAACTCAACAGGAATTAACAATGTACCACATGCATAATGTGCTTGTGCCACAAATAGCTGGCAGGTTACTCAAACAAGTGAGCCAAGGGGCATACACAAAGGAAAGTGGAGGGAAATGGTCAAGTGAATCCTCTAAGGCAACAGGGCTGGGCTGGAGCAGAAGAGAATTAGGGCCGCATCAAACATTCATGTGGAATCCACAGAAAATAAATCCATGCGCAGGGGCACATGAGGGGAACTTCTAGGATAGCAAACAGGTGTATTTTTCCAGGTCCTGACATGGAGCCATTTCTTTTTGAGAGTGGACATGCCCTGTCAACCTTTTCCCCTTCTGAATTTTGGAACTGAATGCTGTAAAGACTGGAGATCCACAGATGCTGGGCTGTTTGAAAACCAGCTGTCATAACCTTTTGCTGGTGCCTGGACCAGACAGAGAGTGTTTGGGCTATGGGCTCCCAACATGTAGCGATTCCTGACCATGTATCACACTGGCATGACCTAACTTTGATTTGGTATTCCTGAAGTGGAGAATGAGAAAATGCAGAGGCTGGAAATCAAAAGAAATGGCTTGGCTTGGCTTTTTAAATGGACTCTACAGCCCGTTGCATAAACAGACTATCATTTTGGGATTTGTACCAGGCAGAGAGAGGGGAGGTGCATCTTCCTTGCTCCACGTCTGATGCACTGAGAACATTGATGAGAATTCATGTCAAACTCACTCTTGGGCAACCTCCAAAAACAAAGGCTTCCTGGACGCAGGCCAAGCAGACCTCCTCCTCCTCCTCTGCCTCCCTCCTGCATCTGTCAAACACCTCCTGCAGCCTCACCACTGACAACTGCCGCAACTGAGGGCTTTTGTGGGCATAACTGAAATAAATGTAGAGTTCCTGCACGGTTTGCAGTTTAAAGGATAACTGCAAGTGGGAGAAGAAAGTAGCAGACAAACCAAATCTTTTCCAACTCTTCAATATCCTTTTTGAGGTGAGGCAGCCTGAACTGTACTGGAAACAGTACATTCAAAGTGTGCCCACTGTTCTTGCACTGCAGTTGTCCTGCTCTTCCTCCTGCGCTGGCTAGATGTGTCTCCATCGGGATGAATAGAGGTCTAGCCATTTCAGATGGAACCCTCAGATACTTGAATCCTGGGACCATCTAAATAGCAATGTCACCCACTTTCTTATGGTACTTTTAGCACTGTGGGATCCCAAAAATAATGGAAAAGTCTCCAATGAGTCCAAAACTGGTAATGTATCACAAGGCATCTTATTTTTAAAAGCCAAGATGTACTATTTGATTTCTTAATTGCTGAAAAGGCTACTTGCATTTCTAGAACCATTTATATTTTATGCATCTTTCCTCCTTGAATTTGCTACAATAATATACAAGAAAATACAGGTTACTTGCATCTTATGTTCCTGGCCATCACGTATATCAGCAAAATTACATAAAGCCAGAACAACCCCTAGAAAGACACTGAAAAACTATTTTTTAAAAATCACTGCACGTGCTGGTGAGGAACAAACGTTGCTCTTAGTCTTCCTCCTCCCCCTTGTTGGATGATGCTTCAGATGATATGAGGACCGGGACTGGGGTGGGGGGTTGACCAGCAGTCAGAAGAAGTGCTTGGCTGTGGTTCAGATCCAGAGATGGGTTGTGTGGCCACATCTGGTGGTGGTTTCTTTGTGAGGAACATGGTGATTGGCAGCTGATGCTGTTCTTTCTTTCTCTCTTGGCATAAAATATAGCTATTTATTGATACTTGTTCAAAGATATACAGAAATACATACCCATTATGAAGTATCTTTTTTATAATACACTGAAATAAAACAGCTACTTAATATAAAATAGAACAAGGGCGGAAAGGAGAAAAGAAAAAGAAAGACTTAAGGAGAGACAAAGACAGAGAGGAGAGAGACAGAGCTGCTGTTGTCTCTTGAGCTTGTCCAACATTTCCTTGTAGGGTCTCAGAGAGTCTGTAATCCATGGATGATCTTGAGGCTGCATTTCATGAAGGGGTCAAACTCTGCAAACAGATCATTTACGTGCTTTATGACTTGGAAGAGTTGAGAAAGTTTCTGAGGGTCCAGTTTGCTGGCTCCTGCTCTCCAAGCTCATCCTCACATTCCGAAATCAATCGTACCTGTTCCTCCAGATCTTCCACATTCAACACCTGTCAGGCCTCAATTAGTTCTTTCACTTCTTCCTGGATGAGGTCAACAAAGCCATCACCACCCACTTCCCTGACCACCTGCACAGTGTCCTCCTCCTCACTGTAAATGCTTGGAATACCCTTGAAATGGCACACACATTCCTTCCACGTGCATTTATTGTTTCAGGCATGATTGCATCCATTGATGTAAGTGATGCAACAGGCAATGTTGAAGAACTTGTAGCATGCAGTGAGGTCCCGATCCATCACATCAATCATCCAGAAGAAGGCGAGCTTCGTGTAAGCAGCCCTGAAGCAGTAAATCACACTTTGACCCAGAGGTTGGATGAGGGGAGGTGGGTGGGAAAGACAACCTCAGCCTCACTGTGTGCAAAGTGGAGTGTCTTGTGGTGCCCAGGAGCATCGTCCACAAGCAGCAAGACTTTAAACTCCAGGTGTTTCTCCTTGAATTAACACTTCATCTCTGGAATGAAGTATTTGTGGAACCGGTCCAGAAATGATGATGCAGTCACCCAGGTCTTTTCGTTAGATTGCCAAAACAGGAAGGAGATTCTTGTTCTTGCCTTTTAGGACGCAGGAGTTTTGAACAAGCCTGGCTTTATTAAGTGCCCAGCTGCAGTGCCATAGAGCAGCACAGTCCATGGGCATAGCCAAGGGGTTGGGCAGCTGCCCCCTAAATAAATAAAAATACTGGTACATAAAAATACATAGCTAAGTGAGGTTCTGCCGCCCTAACGAAAGGCCTGCCCGCCCCAACAAAAATCCTGGCTACACCCATGGCATAGTCACTGAGTCCTTGGCAGTTTAGAAGCCAGGAGCTTGCTTTTCAGCTTTGGCAAGGTAAGTTTGCTCAGGCATTTTCATACAGAAGAGCCCTGCATTGAATCCAAAATGCAGCCCTGTCTGCATTGAAGACGTGCTCTGGACAATATGCCTTGACATCCAGCAGCTGCTTTAGTTGTGCAGGGTATGTTTTTGTAGCCTCTTGTTTGCAGACGTAACTTCCCCAGTCATTCAGACATTCTTAAGTTTGAAACAGATCATAAAGCCATTAAGCCAACTGGGGCTGGCTTTGAATTCCTTGGCAGGCTGGCCACCATCTGTGGCGAAAGATGTGAAGTGGTCATAGAAGCTCAGAGCCTTTTGGCACAAGATGCTGCCATCCACTGGCTCATGTCTTCCAGTCACTGCCTTCACCAAAGCCTTGTCCTGCACTTGGCTGGCCACTCTTGCAGTCAATGGTGTACGTGCTGCCGCACCCTGATGCATCTCCTTCTCATGCACCTTGATAGCATGGATGCTGGGCACATTCCTGCCATATCTGCATGCCATAGCACATACAGACATGCATCCCTCAAGCAGTCCAGCACAGCCATATTTCTTCCAGCATGGCAAGCACCCTCTGCAAGCACCCTCTTTGGTTTCTCAGCAGCAGCTGGTGAGGATGGCTTGTGTTTTGGGGCCATTCTCCAGTCTGAAGCTCAGCCAACCACCACTTCCAACACTCCAAACCCCTTCATTGTCTCTCAAAAAAAAAAAACAACACCTCTCCAACTGCCTCTTCTACACCCAAACACTCTCATGAAAGCTGCAGGAATTCCTGCTCTCTCACCCACGTTTCACGTGTGTTTGCCATTTTCATATTTTCTTATTTCTCCCTAGAGTGTGGTTTCCCCCCCCTCCCCCCAGCAATGCACATAAAGCTGTGAACACGTGTCTTAAATAAGCGTAAGATGTATTGTGTAAGATTTCTGTATTGCAACAGAATTTAATTTGGGGATCAGACTGTATGTGAGGGTGTGGATAGCAGCAACCAGGTTGAATAGTAATAACCAGGTAGTTGTAAGGCTTAAATATGGCAGCCCTCTGCCAGCTGGTTTACCTGGCCGGAAGGTGAGTGAGGAAAGTCCAGCCCCTGCAACCATTATGCAAGGAAGGCATGAACCATGGGGATTTGCTGCCACCTGCTGCTGCCTCATGAGACTGCACCCTCGGGGGCAAGGTAACTTGGGGCACTCCCAGACAGCCTGATTACTCTATCCTCATTGTTTGCAGGTAGATTAGATGATGTGGGATCAAAGCAAGGGCTATTCCACACTTTCCAGTTCACTCCTCCATCACTTTATTACAAAAAGTCTGGTCTTTCAGGAAAGCGGGTTTGTTGTCCAGGACCTCCTGATCAGCAATAATTGTGCAGCCTGAATTTGCCAGTGGCAGGTGATGGAATCTCATCCAAAAATAATGACAACCTTGTCACCAAGGATTAATTCAGTATCAAGAAACAAAAGAATGAAGTCATGGTGCCACTAGAACCCTTCCTTCCTTCCTTCCTTCCTGCCTGCCTGCCTGCCTGCCTGCCTGCCTGCCAGCATGGTGTAGTGGTTAAGAGCGGTGGACTCTGGTGAACCGGGTTCATATCTCCACTCCTCCACATGCAGCTGCTGGGTGACCTTGGGCCAGTCACACTTCTTTGAAGTCTCTCAGCCCCACTCACCTCACGGAGTGTTTGTTGTGGGGGAGGAAGGGAAAGGAGATTGTTAGCCGCTTTGAGACTCCTTAGGGGGAGTGAAAGGCGGGATATCAAGTCCAAACTCTTCCTCTTCCTCTTCCTCTTCCTTCCTTCCTGCCATATTGCTGATCTTTTCATTTGTGCCACCTGAATGGTATAATACTACTTCTTTATGTCACTGGCTTTTTTGGCAGCCAACTACCCCCTCACCCCTTGCTTTATTTGCCATCAAGCTTGATGAAGAGTTATGGAGAATCTCAAAAGTTTGCACCCTATTTTCTGACATTTTGGTTGGCCGAAGAAAGCTTTTTCCCTGATATGGATGTTGGCATTTGCACCTTTCTCATATCTACTACCTGACTGGCACTGTTTTTCTCTTGGGTCAATGGCCTTATCTCTTCCTGATTTCTTTCAGATCAGCTGCTGATTTCAGAATCTTCATCTAGCCCAAAATGCAGCATCCAATTCCAAGCACCAGGAGCTGTGCGGAAGCTGCTACAACTGCAATTGTTCACCCTCCTCCTCCTCCACTGGCCTCCAGCTTCTCCCAAGTCCAATTAAAAGCACTGATCATTGCCATTAGAGCTTATTGCCATTAGGGTAAGAGACCAGGGTGCTTGAAGGACCATTCCCCATTCTTCATGGACTTTGGATGCCAGACCAGCCTTCCCCACCCCACATCTGGTGTCCTCCAGATAACCATGTTGGCTGGGGCTGGTGGGAGTTAGTCCAAAACATCTGCAAGGCATCAGGCCATGGCAGCTTTATGTTCCAGGAGGCTTAGGATTTGGCTCACTGCTGAACAATGTGCTGCTGGTTATCCACTGTGTGGTTTGGCTTGGTTTGGTGTGTGGTTTTTACCTCATTACATGATTGCTCTTCAATTACATTGTGCCTCACTGCTTTGAGCATCTTATTGTGAGCTGGGAAGGCAGGCCATAAATACTATAAATTAATAACTATCCAGCCTAAATGGAGTGAGGTGCCATCTAAACAAGGCCTTGTAAAAACATTCGTTACAAAACTTGACCTTAAGTACAGTTTTGTCAAAGCCGGGCTCAAGTTTCAGCTCTTTCTCACTCTTTTTCCTGTTAAGTGCTGGGTTTTTCCTAGCTCAATCCAGAATGCTTCTGTACAGTTTACTCAACAGCCCACCTAAGATCTTTCCTGGAACAAACAATTTGGTGTCCTTTTTTATTTCACAGGGGCCTGGCAGCAGCACTCATCAGGTCTGGCAATAGCAAAGGGCCCCAGAGGGTCAGAAGGGCCTTTCACTGACCTCATCTGGTTGCCTCATCCTCCCAGCCAGTGGCGTAGCATGGGGGGTGCAGGGGGGCCGGCCACACTGGGCGCAACATCTGGGGGTTAGGGTTAGGGGGTGCAAATCCACGGGTTAGGGGGCGCAAATCCACAGGTTAGGGGGCGCAAATTACTTGCCTTGCCCCGGGTGCTGACAACCCACGCTATGCCACTGCTCCCAGCCCTGCCTGCCAGGCCCCTAGATGGCTGTTCCAGCTATTGCCAGACAGTGGCAGAGCCACTTTTGAATGGGCAAAGCTTGGCTCCTGCCCACAATGGCTGCCCACCATCTTAATTGACTTAAAATGCAGTGCCCTAGCCTATAGATAATTATTATAATATGTATTATTTTAAAAATTATTTCTACTCCAGTCACTCTATGAAATAAAGCCAATGGATGTATGGAATATATAGATTAGAACTATAAAATCTATAGGTCTCACAGAGCTGCAGCTGGAGCCTGGCATTTTCGATCAATCAAGAGGGGAGCAGTAAACCCCACAGATGCAGGCAGGACCAGCCAAGCTTCATTCCCATTTAGACATTGCCCTCTGCTGAAATGTCATGCCCCGGGGGGTTGGGGTGAGGTCTGCAGGGAAGAGAGAGCTGGGTGGCATTGCTGCCCCGGTGGGAACAGCAGCAGAAAAAATACTGCACAGTTATCGGTCCAGTGTTTTATGAGTTTGGTTCATGAAATTCCATTTTGTTATTTGGGTTGCAAGAATCAAGTTCAATAAAAAATACTTCTTAAAAAGTTTTTTGGGGGCAGATATTGGGCTCATTAGAAACAACCATGTTGAGACGCCCTCCCTTGAAGCTGGCACTGGAGCAACATGGCTCTCTTCAAGGTATGAGATGATACCACGGGTCCAGAGGCAATGCTTAAAAACCTTTTGATGGATGCCCCAGTTGAGCAGGTTATTATTAACCCTAGTACTGTGCATAAACCCTAGTACTGTGCATAAGGACACGGGTGGCGCTGTGAGTTAAGCTACAGAGCCTAGGACTTGCTGATCAGAAGGTCGGCGGTTCGAAACCCCATGACGGGGTGAGCTCCCGTTGCTCAGTCCCTGCTCCTGCCAACCTAGCAGTTCAAAAGCATGTCAAAAGTCAAAAGTAGATAAATAGGTACTGCTCCGGCGGGAAGGTAAATGGCATTTCCATGCACTGCTCTGGTTTGCCAGAAGCGGCTTAGTCATGCTGGCCACATGACCCGGAAGCTGTATGCCGGCTCCCTCGGCCAATAAAGCGAGATGAGCGCCGCAACCCCAGAGTCGGCCACGACTGGACCTAATGGTCAGGGGTCCCTTTACTTTTTACTGTGCATAAAAAAAACTCCCCACCATTTTAGGTTAGGAGTTGTATCTCTGCTCTCTCCACAGAGAGGAAGAGGGAAGATCTTGCATAATTTGAAAGCAAATCACATGTCTTCTTCTTCTTCTTCTTCTTCTTCTTCTTCTTCTTCTTCTTCTTCTTCTTCTTCTTCTTCTTCTTCTTCTTCTTCTTCTTCTTCTTCTTCTTCTTCTTCTTCTTCTTAACTCTCTTCGTTTATGTGTAGATTTCATTAATTTATCCGGAGACGGTTCCCACATTCCCACCGCTCTGAAACTGAAGTGCCAGGCAACGCAAACTCCCGGGCTATTGCCCCAGGCAGCCAGAAGGGGGAGCTCCATGATCACAGCAAAGAAGGGCGTGGCAGCCTTCCAACCTTTCAAACGATGCTCGTCGGCCGGGGAGATCCAGAGATATCCCTGCTTTAAGGGATTGTGCCTTTAGGAGCTGCCTGAGTGCAGAAATTTAGGAGGTGAAGTTATTCTCTGGCGTGGTGATAGAGGGGCGTGCGTGCAGTGGGGAGCTTCACCGATTTGATTTCTGTGTGCCCAGGTACAGGGTCAGTAGAAATCGGTGGTCTTCCTGCAAGATTGGCCATCTGAAAGAGCTCTGTATAAAAGAAAGCTCATCCTTCCAAAGTGGATCCTGTTGCCATGGTTACCTTGTTCCTGTTCATCTTGCAAACCCAGGAAACCCCTTCGAGTTTTTGCATCTTACACAGAACAGCAGGCTGTGGTTCCCCCGGGGGTGGTGGGGGAGGGGGAGATAATATACGGAGCTTGACATCCTCTGAAATCTCCAGTTGAAGGGGACTGGTGTGAGCAAATCAGATAAGGTGAGGCCAAGAAAGGGAGCCAAATGTGCTTTTAAACCCATAAAGCACATTCAAAGCACATTTCTTCCCTCAGAGATTGCTGGGCACTGTAGTTTGCTAAGGGTTGCTGGGCAATGTAATTCTGTGGGAGGTGAACTACACTACCCAGAGTTCTTTGAGGGAAAGAGTTGGTTTTGACTGTTCTTTAAAGGCCTAGTGTGTTTTCTCACCACTCCCCATCCCACCCCACAGAACAAAAGTCTTTAAGTCATTTCCATACAGGGTCTTTCTTATTGGTTCTGTTATAGTGGAGCTGCACCCAGGGCCATTTGTCAGGTTAGCAACAGAGTCCTCTGTATGTCTACTCAGAATGTGGTCCATTGAGTTGAATGGGGCTTACTCTGAAGTGAGTGGCTATAGAATGGCAGTCTGCATGTGTTGAATATAGGAACCTGCTCACTGGACATATTCCTCTTTCTCCTTCCCAGTGTTACTGCTGCCTAGAGATGGTGGTGGAATTCATTTCAGTTCACATTTAAAGCCGCACCTATATAATTCACACTTTGTCATATGTGACCTTTGTTTTGCCATGCACTTCTCCAGCTAAGTCATCTGTACAGAAATGCATCTACTGGAGTGAGGCGCAAAGAAAAATTCCTATAATAGTGAAGATAACATACAAAAGTGTATCTTCAATGTGTGGCGTGATGGTTTGTGTTGGACTGGGACCTGGGAGACCAGGGTTTGAATCCCCAATCAGCCATGAAGTTCACTGGGTGATCTGGGGCCAGTCACCATCTCTTAGCCTAACCTACCTCACAGGGTTGTTGTGAGGGTGAAATGGGTTGGAGGAGAACCACCTTGAGATCCTTGGGTGGTGCTTTATAAATGTGGTAAATAAAAACAAGCAAGCAAATATCTTGTTAGGGGAAATGGCTTTGTAAAAATGTGTACATTGGGAGAAGCCCACATTAAAATGTTCATGAATTTTCATGAGAACTTAAAAAAAAATAAAAATCACAAGCTGGTGTTGAAATACAGAGAAAGTGAAAGGAACCAAAATTGACAGCGCTCCTGCTTGCTTCACTCTGCCTTTCTCCGAAAACCAAAGTAGGAAACAGAAATGAAACAGCCCAGGATAGCTGTCAACTTTTCCCTTTTCTTGCGAGGAATCCTATTTGGAATAAGGGAATTTCCCTTAAAAAAAGAAAAACGTTATGACCGGGACTAAGAGTCTGATTCATACTGAGTATATATATTAGAGGAGCTTTAAATGCATGTTTGGTAGGTAGAATATAAGAAAGGTAGAGGGTAAATAAATATCCATATGTGAGAGATTGGTATTGGTTCTTCCTTTACACAGAAAAGCCCCCTCTGGGTTTCAGGGTAAACTGTAGAGCTATCAGACTTACTTATGAATGTAAATCATCTACTTTAATCAACCCAGTTTTGACAGTGGGGTGGGGGGGGCGGGACTTGCAGAAGGAGAACAAAAGCGGGGAGCCCCAAATGACTCCATCATGGTTTGCCTAGAAGACAGGAGAGGAGGAGGAGAGTTTCTTGCTCAGTGTCAGAGAAGTTGGGATTCAGTGGCTGTGCTTATATGTCATCTTCCTTCCTGAGAGCTTCCAAGTTGAGGCATGACATGGAAGAGTAGGAGGCTGTGGATGTGCACAAACAGCCCCTTTCACAGGCTTGAAGGCAGCACAGTCGTGCCATCGCGGCTCACAGTACGCCTGCTTATTTGCTAATTATTGTTCTTCCTGGTCAAACAGATTTTGCAGGGGGCGGTCATACAGCTTCAGGGTCTGGGGCAAGGCAAGTTGGTGATAGCCATCCCTTGATTTCTCAGCATCTGGTGGTCACAGGTAGACTGGCTTGAAACATGGATGCTCCACTTAGTTGATAGCCACTAGCTGACCTCTCCTCTGCAATACATAGCTAATCCTTTTTGCTTAAAGTCGCAAATAATTGGACGTGCATTTACATCGCTACAGGGCAGAACTTTCATTTATCTTTGAGGACTTCTTCTTAAACCATGAAGACAGCTATTGTGGCCTCACAGGAATTGAACTGGAAACTGCAATCACCATTTTAATATGTGAATAACACCACACAGGGAACTAAAGGGCAGAGAGGGTTGCCAACTTTTCAGCGAGCCTCTGTTCCTATGCCTTTGACAGCAGCTTGATATGCAATTACGTATCAAGATACAATCCTGTGCCTGTGAAAAGCTCCCCCTGGAAAACCCTGCAGATCAGTGTGCCCTGGCAGTCTCAGGAGCAGGGTCTGGCTTAGAAATTGGGAAGGGGGCGGATCTCCTCTTTCTCTGCATCTAAAAGAAGCCTTGAGGATCTGCTCCATATAACCAAAAGCTCTCCTGCCTCTCCAGAACAGAGACCAGCAAGCAGCCAGATGCCTCCAAGCTCACCTCCCACGCCTGCCTTCTGCTTGGTGTAACCCACGGGTGCTGCATTCATTGTCAGCGCTCCATTTTTCATTGGGACTCAAATGTTTATTCATCCCCCCACCACCTCCTGGTGGAAATCCTGAGGACAGCCTGTCCTGAAGCCTGATACCAGAGTAGCAGCTCCACACACCTCCTCCGTTGCCAGTGAGAATGAATAAAACATGATTGTCTGAATCCGCTCTCAGAGGACAAGGTGCTGGAATGGTTGGAGGGTTCCTGTCATCTCCTCCGAGAATTAATTTTCTCTTGTCGTTTTTCTCTCTGGTTTCAGTTAGACTGGGCTCCCTCCCTCCACCCCCCACCCCCCCCCCCCCGCAGCTGACGCCTGTTCTCTGGGGTAGCGTAGAAGGAATGTGCTGTTCAGAAGAAAACAGTGGAACAGATTCCTCAAATGCAATGTTCAGATTCACATTTCCTTCCCATTCAGAGAGCTCATGTGCAAAGTCACACCTGGTGCTTCAGCCGGCTGGCCTTGCAAATGCATATTTAGGGTGGGGTGCCAGAATGCATCAGAAATGTTCATAGCAACGCACTGAAGGCATACCCGGTGCTAGTGAAAATGAAGACTGCCTACACTTATAGAATTAAACGGGTTTAACGGTAATGCCTTCTCCATAAGGAACTCTTGATATTGCGATTCTGTGACCTGCATTTGCACAGCACGAGAGGGTTTCTGGATGTTCAAGGCCACAAAGTGGGTTTTAGAGTCTTCATATCATGAAGACTTAGATTTCCACCTAGCTTCCCACCTCAAGTTTTGAACCCGGCTTCCATCAGCTCTCGCTTAAAGAAATATAACTTTTCTTCTGAAAGGCATGTCTTGTCTTGATTTCTCCTCAGTATTTTGCATACGCTGACCTGGTTCGAGTGATGCTAAGCCAAACCATAGCTGCTTAGTGCAAATGTGTGAGCCTGCATTGCTCCTCCCTGGTTGTTATGCGGCTGCACCATACGGAGCTATGTAGCCATGGTTTGTTCTTCATTTTCTGCTTATGGTTTGTCTAGGAGAGCCGTGGTCTGGCTTAGCATGACATGCCAACCAGGCACATATCTTAGTCATCCTCGCAACATCCCTGCAAGGCAGGCAGTATTATTAGCTGCCTTATGAGGGCCCATCTAGCTCAGTATTGTTGATGATGGCTAGCAGGAACCCTCTGAGGTTTTAGGTGATGCTGAGACCGTTTGCATATAAAACAGGTGTCCTGCCTCTGAGCAGGCCAGTGCTAAGATGCGGGGGGGGGGGGAGAGAGAGACTGGCTTGTACGTGGAGATATGGGTTAGGGGAGATCATAAAAAAGAAAGAAATCCTTCCCGGAACTATAAACTTTCCCCACTCTTCAGAGATGCACCCTTTTTATGTAGCGATGAAATGCTCAGGCTTGGGTGGGTGGGTGTATTATATAGGTCCTGGAGAGCAAAGCAGGGAAGATCGTGAGAGAGAAGGAAGGAAAACTGGTGGCCTCCAGGGACCTGAAGAACAGCATTGGCACAAGGCTTATGGACCAGTTCCAAGGCTTGCAAGCCTGAAGAGGCATGATCTTTCTGTGGTGGTCTTCCCCAGGTAAGGGGGGTCTCCAGAGGTTTTGGACTACAACTCTCAGCACTTGGGGAAGACAGTCTTCAGGAGTGGAGAAAAAACTGTGTTGTGGTTCTTACTTGCCTATAGTTTAGCCATGTTGTTTGATGGAGGTTGCTCTGGGTCCCCTGAGAGAAAAACCTTAAAACCATCTCTGTGGCACACAGTAAATGCCTTTCTTACCATCCTTCTTCTCCAGTGTGCATACAATAGAGGAGGGTCCCTTTTTCTTCAGCAGCTGCGCTGCTTTGACATTGCCCTCTCCTCTCCCCCCTCTCCCATCTCTGAGCCCATTCTGACCTTGACCATTGCTGAGCTTGGAGCACAGATAACATGCCCATAGAAGTAGAGAGGGGTGCATGCTCTCATGTGTGTGTGTGTGTGTGTGCATTGTCCATTATTAAATGAATCCCCCGCCTCCCACAACCGAAACCGCCTTAAGTCTAGATTTAGCCGGAGTACAGCTTCCATTTCAGATGAGAGCAGAGACATCACAAAAGGCTTTGTATTCCAGGAAACCTCGTTAGAGGTTTAAATTATACGAATGGGCTTTTGAGCAGAGATCCTCATTATCTGGGCATTTGCAATTAATCCCCTGCTTTCCCATCTCTCTCTCTCTCTCTCCCCTCCCCCCCTCCTCCCCCACAAATGCTCCGGATTCCTGGCTCCACAGCCCGATTTACCTTGACTGTCCCTTTCGATTTTGTAGGGTCGTGTGCAGCACCAGGACAGGAGTTAGAGATGTATGTTGTGGGTGATAGGGAAATATTGGAGACGATTACAAGCAGGCCCTGGGGATAAAGCCAGCAGCCCAGCCAGACAGTCCCTCGGGATATTTGGCATAAATTTTCCCCTGGCAGAAAAAATGGATATGCTTTGCACTCCCTGTTTTTGTGATGCTGAAGGGTTTTCCCCCCTTCCTTTTGGAGAGAGTCCCACTAAGGTGATTGCTAGAGGACAGCAAGGCTTGGAAATAAGTCCATCTAAGTCACTAGCCTGCTTCCTGATACAGATCTAGCCTAGGGGACGAGGGACACAGGTGGCACTGTGGGTTAAACCACAGAGCCTAGGACTTGCCAATCAGAAGGTTGGCGGTTCAAATCCCCACGACGGGGTGAGCTCCCGTTACTCGGTCCCTGCTCCTGCCAACCTAGCAGTTTGAAAGCACATCAAAGTGCAAGTAGATAAATAGGTACCGCTCCGGCGGGAAGGTAAACGGCATTTCCGTGCGCTGCTCTGGTTCGCCAGAAGCGGCTTAGTCATGCTGGCCACATGACCCAGAAGCTGTACGCCGGCTCCCTCAGCCAATAAAGCGAGATGAGCACCGCAACCCCAGAGTCGGCCACGACTGGACCTAATGGTCAGGGGTCCCTTTACCTTTACCTGAAACCAGAGTGAGGTCAGCCATGGTCTGGGACTAAGCTCTGTTTCTTCTCCTTTGCATCTCATTCAGGTGAGCCAGCAGATGTGCTGAATTGGCGCTTGGGACCAGTAATGGCCTGCATGTGGGCCACTCAACGGAATCTCATTGCTGACAAAGCTAAGGTACTGTTGGTCATGCTTCTATCCAGGGTCACCATCTTTTCTGGAGAGGTTGCACAACTTTGAAGGGACAAGTTCGCTCTCTTTTGGAGGGTGCATTGATCCAGATTTGTCTCTTGAGATCTCAGTGGTACTTTGTGTGCCTCACCCGCTTGGATAGCCTTTGTAGGCTGCAAACTTCCCCTCTGCCAGGTCTTTATGCTGCAAGCTTGCCAGTTCTGTGCTACTTTTGTAATCATTTATCAGATCTGAATACATCTGCACACTGGCAAAATCTCGGTTGAGCCGGTACAGTGAATAGACTAGTTACTCTCCCCCACTTAACCCTTGCAGGGTTGTTGTGAAGATAAAATGACGGGGAGAGCTGTGTACACAGCCTGGAACTCCTTGGAGAAAAGGCAGGGTAAGAATGAAATAAATAAATGTCAAAATATGGAAGCAAGCGTGAGATAACAATTTCATAAACGGCCGTGACAGTTAGGGCATTGCCGTATGAACACTCAGTCACCAAAATAGCCTCTGAATAAGCCGCCATGGTCCCTGAATTCTCCATGCCACCAATTAAAATTGGCTGCACTGATTAATCAATTAAGGCTGCTTCCAGATGGACTGCTGCTGGTGCTAATCAATCATTGCTCTTCCTCTGGAAGCTACAAGCAAAATTGCAGTTGGCTTCAGACACTGTTGGGGTTGTTTCACCCCTTCTCTCTATACTTATCCCTCTGTGCTTTGCCCACACCACTGGAGGTGACGCTGCTGCTATGGGGAGGGCGTGGCAGCTAATTTCACCTGAGCAATGATTGTGGGTGTGCACAATACGAGCAATCCTTTGAAATAACAGTGTGTATTGAGGGCTGTGTGTGCTTCTTCACTTAACAGTGATTGCTGGTCAATACCCATTAAATCACTATGAACTGTAAAGGGACCCCAAAGTTCATCTATTCCAACCCATGGCTTAGGGCAGGGGGCTCATTGTTACATCCCAGTCTTTGCTTAAAATCCTTTAACAACTACTGCCTTCTCATGCAAATCTGTTCCAAGGTCAAACAGCACATACTGTTGGGACATTCTTCCTAATGTTTAATCTAAACGTGTTTTCTTGTCCAGGTCCTACCCTCTGGAGCAATGGCTGATGGGAGTTGTAGTCCGACAACATCCAGAGGGCACCCACCAGGGTGGTGGAGGCTGCTCTAGAGCAATACAGATGGAGCATTTGCTCCACCATCTACCCTTCAAGATCTCTGAAGGTGGCTTCCATACAACCTGTTAAATGTCACTTTTATCACCTCCTTCAACCTTTTCCCCAGACCCCCATCATCATTGCAAGGGAGGCACTTCTTGCATTCTCAGTTGTGCAGGATATTGTACACCAGTAGTAATGCCTTGGATTGGGCCCATTGGTTAACTAGCAGCCAGCGCAGTGTTCTCAAGATCTTTGCAATCTGATCTCTCTTCCCTGCCCAGGCAACATCCTGCTACAGCCTTCAGGCAGCCCCATACCCAGTGCATTGCAGCAGTCCAGATTGGAGAAGGGTCATTAGAGTTTGGAATAGCAGTTCTCCAGCTTGCTGGGGCTACGAAAGCTGCTTACTTTCACTCAGGTTCTTCCTGTATTTATTTCTGCTAAAGCAAATGTTTCCCAATTGCCCTGTGCTCTTTCTTCCAAAAAATAAGGCAAATGGAGAACTTGCTAGGCTCTTCTGTCTAGGAAGGGGTTTTCCAGCAGCAAATACCGCTCAAGGTTGGCACTCTTGGAAATTCTCCTTGCCATGCAAAATCTGTGACTCGCGTGCAAAATCTGTGGCAAGGTCGGCACTCTTGAGTCGAAGAAATTCTTCTCCAGCTGCCATGGCAACTTGAGGGAATACCTGCAGATTTCCCTCCAGAAAGGGGGAGAGGGAGGGAGGGAGGGAGGGAGGGGAAAGGCTGCCACAGCATCTGCTAGCAGGGTCCTGGGAGGGTTCTTGTCTGCCCCTGGGAATCTTTGAGCACAAGAAACCAGGAGGAGACTCTTGTTCCCTTGAGAGGCAGACAGGAAGAAAACTGCAGAGCAGGCAGAATTCTGGCAGCAACTGCACAGAAGGACAAATGGGAACTGGGGAGGGTGGGGAGTCTGTTGGGGGCTGGTGGCCTTGTGGAGTTTGGGAATATGTCTTGGTCAACTCAGAGGGAGGACAGATGAGGCGACACACTTATTCCATTCTGAATAATGGAAGCCTCAACTGAGAAAACAAAATCAAAAGACAGATCTAGGGTTGCAAACTGACGAGCACAAAAAAGGACCCACGAACCCCACAGATCAAAGCACAGCTAGAAAGGCCCATTAATAAGTTGGCAACCATACCGAGTCAGGCCCTTGGTCCATCTAGTTCAGTATTGACTACAATGAGTGGCAGGGGGTCTCCAGGGTTTCAGGCTGGGGTCTTGCCCAGCTCCACTTGGAGATGCAGTCAGGGATTGGACATGGGATTTTCTGTTGTGTGGAAAGGAGATGCTCTGCCACTGAGACTGTGGCTTAGTGTGGGGAGCTGGGAGGGGAAGGGGCATCTGTCTGAGGGCATCTGCCTTGCAAGCAGAAGGTTCCTGGTATGGTCCCCAGCATCTCCATGTCGGGTTGTGAGGGACTTTGACCTGAATCCCTGGAGATCCGCTGCCAGTCAGTATTGGCAATGCTGATCTAGATGAACTAATGATCTGACTCCATATGTTATGAGTTTGGGGAGGGGGAAGTAGGCTGTATGTGAGATCCTTCTAACCCCTGGATCCATCAAGTGCTAAAATATAAGGCAGGCTAGCTTCCTGTGTTGAGGCGATCACCTGGGTGATGGGTCATTCAGGGAAACAAAAGAAAGGGGCTCTGTGTGAGATGGCAGATGGGTGGGAGCTTCCAGTTAGTTAGAAGGACAAAGCCAGAGTTTAGAGCTGATTTGCAGTCAGGTGGGCCAGAATCAAAGCAGCAAGCAGGGAAGCAATAGAAACAAGGCAATGGTTGATTTCTGTTTGAATCAAAGGCTGTGCTTATGGGAAAAACAAGACTTGTCTGAGCTGTTAATGCTGTGAGCTCCTCCATCGTAGGCTCAGGCTATATGTGTGTGTAAAAACAAACCATATATCATAAAGACACCAGAGTCTCTGCTGTGCCTCATTTCCAAAAGGAACCACAAAGTGTTTGGAACCTCTGGAATCTCATACCATTTGGAGATTGGGGTGGCATGCAACAAATCCAAGGCAACTTCCCGTGTTCCTGGGTTCTTTCCAGTTGCAAAGAGTGGGTGCTCCTGTACTTTTTATCACTGTATAGGAGTTTTTGTCCGGTGCAGCTAATTGGACATGATTGAGAAAAGTGAATGTGGTTCTAACCTCTTTTAATTAAACTAACCCCTTTTTAAAAATGACAGGTTAGTGGTCATTGCAACATCCTGTAACAAGGAGTCTTATATATTAATTGGTGTGCTGCCTGAAGAGGCCCTTCCTTTTGAGCATCCTAAACTTGCTGGCCACCCAGATGTCTGAATGAGTTCTGGAGCTGAGAGAGAATGAAAGCGTGCATTTTTGCTTTTGTT
Organism: Podarcis melisellensis; assembly: GCF_964234715.1. Lineage (NCBI taxonomy): Eukaryota > Metazoa > Chordata > Lepidosauria > Squamata > Lacertidae > Podarcis > Podarcis melisellensis. Next base: position 58,273,553 of record NC_138540.1, read on the forward strand.
TGAATGACTAAAATAGACTAGACATCAGAATTCTGATCACCGATCTGCATTCACGGTCTCCAGCATCTCATCTTAGTCTGCTCCTAAAATCCACTGCCTTCATGAATGTAATTGGCCACTATGGTGCACCCATCCACATTCACCATCCTTTTCCTAAATGAAAAGGTTTTTCTTCATAAGGAAGATGCTACAAATGTGCTTTCTGGATCAGTAATCTAACAATGTTTGTTAGACAAGATTAACAGCAAGTCGAGGTTGTCCAAGCCTTCTACTTATGACAGACAGTTGTCCATGGGAAGCTCATGAGCAAAGCAAGAAGCTGATGGCTGGTGCCCATTGGGACTGGAAGGATGGGAGGCAGGGATCCCAACAGTAGGTGGTGCCAGAGCCAATGAAAGGCAGAGCCAACTCATTTTGGCTTGGTCCCCATCCTCCTCCCTGCTGAGTTCTGCAAGGAGCAGCCCTGAGACAAAGAGAGAGGAAGGTATTTGCTTCCACCCCATGGACTGGTTGTAAGTAACAAGGTGGCGGGGGGGGGAGAGGCTGGCGAAGGGCAACCCATGCTTGGTACATTCACCCTAATGGGCAAGCCTCCACTGAAGCTGATGGCCTTCCATTCAACATCTTGAAGGTATTTTGGTACCTTCTCTAAGGCTGCAATCCTGGGCACACTTACTAGGGCAGGTATGGTGAACTTGTCCTCCCCACCACAACATTCTGAGACTATAGCTCCCATCATTGCTGGCTACTGACCATGCTGGCTATGGCTGATGGGAGTTGGAGTCCAACCACACCTGAAGTGCCACAGGTTTCTTATCACTGTGCAATTGAAGTCTATGGGATTTGTTTCTGATTAAGCACACAGAGGATCTGGCCACACCTTCTCCTTTTCTGCTATATTGCCCTCCTTGGACAAGGTTCTGTCTCCATGGGTTTTAGGGCCTAGACTGCCTTCCAAAACCAAATGGGTTCATGTAATTGCTTTCCAGGGATAATGAAGTGTAATGCCTTTCTCTTCTTCTCCAGGGCTATGTGGTCTGCACCATGTGCCCTGTTTTCTAAACTGCTGGCAGCAGGCCCCATCTCCCTCCTGAAATCCATGCCAACCCAAGGGATTAGCATGGTTTTAGGGAACGGTTTTTCGAATCGGAAATGGGATGCTTTCAAATTGCTCTGCGTCAATCATTTTGCTGTCACTCATGCAGCCGAGGATTAAAATAGCTATGAAGATGATTATCAGGGGGGAGGGTGATCACCTGCTTGGGAAGTAGGGGAGCCACACAGATCCCCACAAACCAGGGAATCTTTGTCTTTGATCTGCATAGAAGCAGTCTATCAAAACAATAAGGTACCTTCAATATCATAAATGTTGCTCCATTTTGTTCATGTTCAGTTGATTCACCATGAAGATAATGTTAATCTTTTTTCTGTCCCTAACAGTCCCTTAATAGAACTGTTTTGAACCTTTTTGCAAAAAAATGTGTCCTTCTTAGAATGCACATTATTTTGTGTGTGGTTTTTTCCCTGTTTGTCACCATTGTGTCTATTTGTATTTGCAAGTCCTTAATGCAGTGGATCAGAGGTTGCACTGAGGATCTGCTGGTTGGTCAGGCCTGTTGGAAAAGACAACCACTGTGGTTAGAAAACAGTATCCACCAGCAGGATCAGCAGCAGTTTATTAGGGCACAGACTAGGATGAACAAGACACCCCATCTCTTGGAAGCAATTGTGTATCTATGCATCTGCAGTATATGTATTATCGTGGGTTAATTCCCGAAGCAGGTGACACCTATTGATGAGAGCAATTTAGGTTGATTAAGCAGGTTGATGTCATCAAACCTTTCTGAACCTCTTGTGTTCACAAGCTAGGAATTTAAATAGAAGCCAGGGTTTCAAAACACAACAGTCCTTGATCATGGTCTGGTTGCCTTAGATGCTTGACAGAAGCAAGGTGGTTCTCTGCTCTGGTGCCTGTTGCATCCTGGGTCCCTGATATTCACATGGATTTACTCTGCCCTTGCTGCTTGAGCTCAAGGCTGGCCTGAGACATTTTATTTCTGCCCCGCATCCCAAATACAAATACCAACTTCAGGGGAGATATTTTTCTCATGATCACAGCAGGGGAAGGAAGGAGTCAAATGTTCTGCTTCTGCCAGCTGCAATTCCAGTAATGAATAACATCACCCCCATCCAGGTGATGCAATTTCCTTTTTTTTTAATCTGCATATTAGTTTGGCCCTGACTTGCTTCAAGTCCTTCCTCCAGCATTAATTCACCAAGCTACTAACTCTCAGACTCTGCTTCTCCATTAGGAATATGGGGGTAATAACCTACCTTGGCTCACCTTAAGGGTGGTTGTTCGAAGGATTGTTGAAAAAACACAGGAAATGTGCTTTGAGCTCTTTAAGGCTATGTACACACTATATCTTTAAAGCACATTAGAAACACATTTCCCCCCTCAAATAGTTCTGGTTCCTGTGATCCCTAAGGGTTGCTGGGAATCATAACTCTGCAAGGGGTAAAGGATGCACCCAACCTAAAGCTTTCTCTGTTTTGATAATAATAATAATAATAATAATAATAATAATAATAATAATAATAATAATAATTTATTTATACCCCGCCCATCTGGCTGGGCCTCCCCAGCCACTCTGGGCCGCTTCCATAAAAACCAAAAATACAGTAAGCAGCAGCATTGCTGTCACGCAAATTCCAGAGGGGCTGCCCTTTGAGTCCGTAGCACCTTAAAGACTAACATTTATTGTGGATTAAGCTTTCATGGATTAGAGTCCACTTAATCAGATGCAAATGCAGCCTAGTCCCCCACTGCTCCTGGCCAGGATGCCCGTGTGGCAAAACACACCACGAGAGATCAGTGGAGCAAACAGTGTGTTGTTGTTTTTTCTTTGTTGCTTAGCGTTCTCTGGGAATCTTGTTAGAGAGATGACTCCCCAGCCCTGCCCAGCAACATCTTCCTAAAGGTTTTATGGTTCCACCCAGAACTGGAAATGGGGCTGTAATTTTAATCACTCTATCAATGTTTATTTGTGTAATTTAGAGCAAGGATGCCTCTTCCTCCCATCTGTCCAGGCCATCTGCTCCTTTCGTCACTCCCAAACAGCCCTGCCTGGCCTTTGATTGAGATGGTGCAGGAGTTTAGGGAAACGGGGGGGGGGGGGAATTTACCTGATTCAGAAAGTGCCTGGCACACACAGTGGCTCAAAGTGAGCAGACCCCTGCTGGGACCCCCAAATGCTACATGATGAGAGAGTGGGCAGAATAGGTGGGTGCAATCTGGCCAAAAGTCTGCAAATGCCCCTGGTCCACACCATGTTTTGCTTGCCTGCCACTATGAAGCATTTGTGGCACGTTGGTAGCCTGAAAGTTGGAGGTGGGGGAAAGAAAGCTCAGGGAACTCGCCATAGGCACCCATTAGCTCGTATCATCAAAAGTGCAATACTCTTCAGCTTCTTTTTTGTGTCCCCCCATTAGATGCTCCCCATTTGGGGGGGTGTTCAAAGGCTGCTAGATGCAAGTAGTTTTGGTGAGCCTTGGAACTAACAAATCCGTAGATTATCAAAACCACTTCTTCAGGAATTAATGCATTAAAGTTTCTCAGTTTTTTAAAAAAATGCACATAGAAATGAAAGTGGTCACCTCACATGAGTGGCCCTTTGCTGGTCTCAGGGTCCCAACCAATGCTCAGCCCTGCTACTCTGTGTCCAGTTCTGGGCACCACAGTTCAAGAAGGACACTGACAAACTGGAACGTGTCCAGAGGAGGGCAACCAAAATGGTCAAAGGCCTGGAAACAATGCCTTATGAGGAACGGCTAAGGGAGCTGGGCATGTTTAGCCTGGAGAAGAGGAGGTTAAGGGGTGATATGATAGCCATGTTCAAATATATTAAAGGATGTCACATAGAGGAGGGAGAAAGGTTGTTTTCTGCTGCTCCAGAGAAGCGGACACGGAGCAATGGATCCAAACTACAAGAAAGAAGATTCCACCTAAACATTAGGAAGAACTTCCTGACAGTAAGAGCTGTTCGACAGTGGAATTTGCTGCCAAGGAGTGTGGTGGAGTCTCCTTCTTTGGAGGTCTTTAAGCAGAGGCTAGACAACCATATGCCAGGAGTGCTCTGATGATGTTTCCTGCTTGGCAGGGGGTTGGACTCGATGGCCCTTGTGGTCTCTTCCAACTCTATGATTCTATGATTCTACTCTCTGGAGGTGGTCCTGGAAAAGGGGTAATGCAGAGGGTTGTACAAGCGTCATGGGAGCTTTAGGAACACAGGAAGCTGCCTTATTCAGGATGAGACCACTGGTCCCGTATTGTCAACACTGACTGGCAGCAGTTTCCCAGGGTTTCAGACAAGGTCTCTCCCAGACCTACATGGAGACACTGGGGGTTGAACCTGGGAATTTTTGCATACAAAACAGAAGCTCGGTGTGTCTAATGAGTGTCCCCTTTTTGCTCAGTAGCAGCTGTGGCTGGCAGGGCCCAAAAGTCTAGGATCCAACACAAGTCCACTCAGTGCCCTTCAACCTCCCACTGCCCCCCCACTTCCTTTGATGGATATTTTTGGTGCCTTTGTTTGGTTTTCTATCCACATGTGCAGAGCAAGGAGTTACATCAGGTAAAGTGAAGCAACAGCCAACACAGGAAATTTGAAGCAGAGAAGTGACAGCCAGTGCAGGCACTTTGAAGCCCCCCAACAGGTCTAGTGCAGACCCCTGATTTCAACAAGCTGCAGAGCACAGGAGACTGCTTCTCGCTCACGTTTTTAAGCTCCTGCTCTCCAACACACAGAGGGCTATTTTCTCTAGGGCTGCCCTAACACTACCCTTGCCTCGTGGTCTGCAAGAAGGCAGGGAAGCTGCGTCTTCCAAGCCTCCCCTGTTGCCCTCTGGCCAGGTCGCTGCTCTTCAAGGAAGTCACAGAGGCTCCCAAAGGCACTTGCCCCATCATGGCGTGACATTTGGACTTTCTGTCCAGACTTCAGCATATCTCTTCGGTGGGGCCAGCTACTTCCAAGGAAGGGTCCCTGGGATGACGATCTGAAACCGATCTAAAAGAGATGTGCGTTTGCTGCCAGGGATGTTGCAATGGATGCTCCCCCCCCCCATCTCTCCCTCTTCGTTCCCCCATTTTCTCTCCTTTGCAAATGAGGAAATCGAAACATGCAAATCGCTCCCCCCGTCAATCAACCCCCCATGTGAATCAAAGCTCCCTTCTCCGCTGCGGGGGGTGGGGGTGGTAATTCTCTGCAGAGTCCTGTAGGCTGGGCGCCTCTTGCGCCCAGTCGGACTGTACCATCCTGGCCCCGAGAAAGGGGAGGGAGGAGGTTTGCTCCGGGGTGGGCGCCTGCATTTGAAGCCTGGCGGGGGGTGGGCGAGAGGAGGGGGCCAAGCAGCGCGTGGCTCGGCAGGTAGAGCTCTGCGGGTGTGGGGCCCGGGGGGGAGCCCGACGGGTGGAGCCTGAGGGGCCTCCCCTTTCTCTTTTCCCGCGTTTGCATTTGCTAGAGCCCCGAGGACCCCCCCCCCCGCCCCGCTAAGCCCCGGCAGCGGGCGGGCAGCGCCTCCTCGTCGCCAGCGCCGCGGCTGCTCTGGATGGAGCAGCTGGGAGGAGGAGGAGGAGGAGGAGGAGGAGGAAGTCTGGCGCTGCTGCTGCTGCTGTTACCGCCGCTCGCTTAGGAGCTGCCTCAGCCGGAGCCAGCCAGCCAGGGAGCCGCCAGTGCCCGCTTCGTCCCCCAGGTAGGTCGCTCGGGGAGGCGGGCGAAGTTGCAGCCAAACGAGCCCGGGAAGGAAGTTGCCATTCCGCCCCCGCCGGGGGCAGAGAGCGGCCGTCTAGGAGAGATTGCACCGGGCGGCGGATTGCATTGCGTTGCGTTGCACGTGGGGGTGAAAGGAGCCGGGCGCGCCGGGTCCCCTCCCTCCGATGCAGGCTCCTTGCAGCGAACGAGGGAAGCCCTTTGGCGGGGGGATTCTAGCCGTCTAGGATCGTAACGCTCTTCGTGGGGAAAGGGAGAAGGAGCTCTGTTCTGACACGCCTTTCTTCCCAACACGGATCAGCGGTCTTCGTAACAGTTGCTTGCAACTGCGGCCGGGGATGGGGAGGGGCTGCCTCCTGCACAGGATGGGAGAAGGGCGTCCCCCATCCCGTAGGAAGCGCAAGAGGGGCCCCCCACTCCCCGAGTGGAGAAGGGCCAGGCTCTCCCACGGTTGCACTCATATGTTGCTCCTCAGTTGCAATTCATGGGAGGTGGGTTTTTCATTATTTAATTTTTTTGCGAGGGGGTGTTGAAGAGGAGAAGGGAATGCATATGGAAAATGGGGAGGAATTCATTGTTCCCTCCCCAGGTTGATTAGAGGCACGCGTTGAGTATTTGCCCATGCAAATATGGGGCGGGGGAGCAGGAATGGGGCAGAGTGAAGGCATCCCATTTGGAGTGCCCCACAGCCCCGTGGGAAGGGAGAGGGCAGGGATTTCTCCATCCAGATTTGTTACGCAGCAGGCATCCACCAGGCACTCAGCACCAGACGGTGCTCCTCCAGCCTCTCCATCCAGTGGGCTATACATACCTTTCTCTCTTATCGCCTTTTATTTCTTCATAGAATAGTAGAGTTGGAAGGGACCCTGAGGGTCATCTAGTCCAGCCCCCAGGAGCACCACGTCTCCTTTCCTGAATCCGAGTGCAACCTTGATATATTGCAGTGTAGCATTGTCTTGAGCATCCCCCCAAAGTGGAAGGAGTTAGTTCAGTTTCTAACCTAAGGCCCCTTGCTTGCAGTGTTCAGTTTCTAACCTAAGCCTTACCAATTGCTTACAGCGTATGATTAACTGATAGCTTTCACTGGCACAAGATGTGTTGACGGCTTTAACTCAGATGGCCTTTTAAAAAGGGGATTTAATCAATATTTCTTTTAAAACAAACTCCCCCAAACCTTTCTACCTCACCTTTCTTCCACAGTGGACCTCAAAATGGCACATAAGATTCCCAAGGGGGGTCCCTCTAGACGCTAAACAGACCCACACCTGTTTGGCTTCAGTAGCTTCCTGTATCACATGCCTCCAGACCCATGTTGCTGACTCTTAGCCACAGTTTGAAACCCCCTGCCGCCGCCGCCCATGTCCAGAGGCAGTCTACCTGTGAAGATCTGGTGCCAGGAACAAAAAGTAGGGAAACAAACAATCACTTTTATGTGATTGAAGCTGGTGTTGGCTGTGAAAATGGCAGATTCCATGCTAGGGGTGATTAGGGAAGAGGTCGAAAAATAAAAGTACAATATCATAATGAGCTTTTGCAAATCTATGGTGCAGCCATAGTTACAATACTGTGAGCAGTTTTGGTTGCCAAATCTCAAAGGGGATATTGGAGAGCTGGAAAGGGACCGCGATCAAGGCAAGAGCTACTTCCCAGCAAGGAAAGGTTACAATGTTTGGAGATTTTCAGTTAGGAAAAAAGTGAATGAGGGTGTGTGTGATAGAGCCGCCTTCCTGAATTTGCTGCCCAGGACTGGTAGCAGTTGTAGTCCAGAGCATCTGGAGGGTATCAGGCTGGAGAGAGCTGTTGTAGAGGAATATAAGATGGTGCATAATGTGGAGAAAATGGGGGCATGGAGGAGGATTCCCCCCCCCCTTTGTCGCAATTCTAGAACTCAGGATCATTCGGTGAAACTGAGTGGAGAGGAAACAGGCAAAATAAGGTACTCCTTTGTGCAGGAAATAGTTGAACTATGGAACTCACTGCCACAAGATGTCAGGATGTCCACCAACTTGGATGGCTTTAAAAGGACATCAGATAAGGAGGAGGATAATGCTATTGGTGGCTACTAGTCCCAATGGCTGTTCCAGGGAATCGGAAGTGGAGAGAGTTCCTATTGTGCTCAGGCCCTGCTCGTGGGCTTCCCAGAAGAGGCATCTGGTAGAACAGAATGCTGTACTGGATGAGACATTGATCTGATGTAGCAAAGCAGTTGTTGATGTGCTCGTGTTTTATAAGCTGCTGGTGCAAATTCTCTGTAAAACTGAAGTAACATCAAAACTCCCCTCACAAGTGTTTAGGATTCTGTGCAGAATGGTGGTGGATGGGGAAATAGTTAAAGGCTCCCAAAAGTCTCTCTCTCACTCATATCCCAATATCTATGGTTATATGTTTTATGAGGGAGAAGTAGTCGTGTGTGTTCCAATTTTCTATATGTTTTGTTTTTCGCAATAGCTGGCTGCGGGTGGGGGACATTTTTCTGGATGGATGTAGAGATGGAGATGCTTAAGGGTTGAAAGGCCCCTGTCCACCTATGTATGCATACTGTTAACTGCTCTTCTTGGTAATCTGCAGACCTCTCTTGGGAAATGCTCTTTTTGGGAATTTTTTCATTGTAGATGGCAGTGATTGTTTGGTGCAGGGATCTAGCTGGGGTTTTTTGTACTTAAGCTTAAGGGTGCTTATGCTAGCAATGCACAATTGCAGTTTTTATTAAATCAAGGAGAAAGTAAGGTGACTGTAATGACTTTAAATGCCCTGGATGAAGCCTGAAAGAATCGCAGGTGCTCAATTAGCCTGGCACCTAAAAAACTGGCGCTAACACTTAGGCATCAGAAGAAGGAGATCCGCCCCCCGACCACCTGCTCTGGATGGTTTGAGCAAAGCAGAAACCACTGAAAATACCTGCCCATGTTGATAACTGCAACTTGATTTACACATCAAGCAGTGGTTCATTCCAGTGCTAGAATTCTGAAATGTGCTACCAGGCTGCTTGGGAGATGACTCTTTTTTTTAAAAAAAAAAGTCTGTTTTTAAATGCTCCATGCTAAAAAACTAAACTAAAGTACCTCCCTGCTTGGGGAAAAGCAGCACATCAAAGAGATGGGTATGCTAACCCTTTCTGCTTGATGAGCTTGCTTTCTACACCAATAGCTTACCAAAATTCTGTCATCTCATTCTGTCTAATGTGTTGAACAACTCTGGATTGTGGACCCAAAGGGCTGGTGTCAAAATAACATTTGGTAGCGAAGGGAAGAATTTGAAGAGTGGGTCTCCAGAAGTGAAGTCATCTGTGTGCGTGTGTGTGTGTGTACAGTATATGTGCAGTGCTTTTTTCTAAAAAAATGTTTAGGGGTACTCTCATTTTGAGTCAAGAAAAATCACCATTTTATAGTTCAAGTTGGGAAAAAGAAATACAGTAATGGACAAAAGTACAAAGATTCACAAAATGTTTAGGGGTATGTGTACCCCTACATCCCCCCAGAAAAAAAGCTTTTCCCCCCCCCTCTCTCTCTCTCTCTCTCTCTATATATATATATATACATATGCACATACACAAATGAGGTGATGAGATGGGTTATTTATGCAATTTCCCCCATAATTTCCCTGGAATCCTACTGGATCCTGCTTGTCGGTTTAACCATTGGAAAGTTAAGAGGATGTGAATAAGCAATTTGGATGACATTTTCCTTTGTGGATGTGCTCAAGGGATTGCGTCAGGAACTCCTCCTGCGAACGCCAAATGTTGCATTGAAACAGACCCAGGACAGTTTTGGGCTTTGGGGGGAGTGTTTCCCTAGATCCTGCAGGAGAAGGCTGTAGCCTCCATGCTCTGATCTGGGTGCATAGACATCTGTCTGATCTTGCAACAAAACACTAGATTAGCTAGACCGTGACTCCGCTCCAACCAGTCTTTCCTTATGTGTTGGGGTTTTTTGAAGTGTGTGTGTGTGTGTCCATTTTGAGCAAAGGGAATGGGAGTGGTGGTGAACCACATTGCACATTTCCTCTGCTTACCTCTCTCGCTCATTTCTTTTCTCCACTCCCCCTCGCAACCCTTCTACAGGGTCCTCAAATGGGTTGTGGGGATTGTGGGGCTATGAATGCTCGCAGTAAGGATGACCAAATGATCAAGGACTGCCAGTTCATTGACTCTCCTCTAGCGAGCAGCCAAGCACACACCCCGTACTGACCTGAACGAGTATCGCAAAAGGCAAGAGTATTGCTTGTCCGTAATATTTTATTTTTCCTGCCTGCTCCTCTCTGGGGCCAGTACTGGGCATATTCACATGACCAGTGGAAAGTGTTTAGTATCTGAGATGATGGGGAATGTATGGCTCACGATCTGGAGTCTTGGACTGAGTGGGCAGTTTGCTGCCAATTGCTGTTAAACTCTCTTGATTGAATTATTTCTTTTTCAGTGCCTCAACCTCCTTCCTGTATCTCATCTTCTTTGGGTGAGTATTGGATTGTCATTAAATGTGGTGTGTACTGTAGAGCTGAGGGAAGCAGATCCTTGACAGTTACCAAATGGAACATCACCCAAAATCCTTAATGGGGTGCTATCAAGGATAAAGGTGGAGAAATGTAATGTAATGTGTTTGGGTTCCCGGGGTCTCAGAAATATGACCAGTCATTCGACTTGTATTTATTAACGCTGCCTATTGCAACTTTCGCTGTGTGACCAAGAGATCTAGAAACTTTTAACAAAAATGAAAGTTGAGATTCTCAGGATTCGTTGTGCCTCATTCAAATATGGAAGTGCGAAGGAAGTTGTAGAAAGAAGACCTTGCGGAGAGGAAGGAAGGAAATTCTTCCTGTTCAATACCAAACCCGACTGACAGGCTTCCAGCACAGCTTACTGAGAGAAGATTACAAATCACAATTGTACAATAAAGCTTGGGGGTGGTTTGCCTATAGAACAAAACAGCTGTAGAGCAGATAAAATTGTAGCACAGAGAGATAAAAAACTGATCAACCTAAGCTGAATAAACTAAAGGTTTATGAAATAAAGGTGTCTTTCCCTGGGGAGAATATTCCAGAGTCAGGAGGCCACACCTGAAAAGGCCCTACTGGTAAGATATGTTTTCTTCATCTACCCCAATCAACTGGCTGGGGATGATGGGATTTGTAGTCCTAAACGTCTAGACGGTGTCAGATTGAGGAAGACTAATTTAAAATAATGGAAACTAAGTTTCATTATGATCCCCAGAAAGTCTTAGAATAGAGCGGTGGTGGCATCTGGAACCTGGTAGCATCCTGACGAGTGCAATTTACATAATGTCTGAGTTGTCAGCACATAGAAAATGGAACGTGTGTTGTCCATCATTAGGAGGCATTTCCCATGAAAGTGGAATCATTCTTTACGAAGCAGCAGAGGTGTTGTGTTCTGAGTTGTCTGCCCACTAGGTGGTGCCATCCATCCAGCACTGGGTTCTAGAGCAGAAAGGCCAAAATTCCTTAAGATTAGCCAGAAAGAGCTGAGAGTGGCATCCTTACAGACAGAAAACAACAGCAGCAGCAGCAGCAGCAGGAGTGGTGGTTGTAATAGTAGTAGTAGTTTGGATCCTTGCTACATTAGGAATTCATTGCTCCATCCATTCAGAATCACGAACGTCTTCCTTGATTATCCTTTTTAAAGTCCAGATTATTGAGACTATAATTCCAGGGATAGTCTGCTGGAAGGGGTTAGTAAAATATGAATGAACCATCTCTCTCTCCCCTTCTGTCTCTCCATGATATTCTCTTTTGCTTTGCTGAAAATAAATTTCTGCTCAAAAGGGAGCTGACCCACTTCTGCTAAAGCTTCCAACACAAACATTGCTCAAGCCGCGTTCTTCCAGGGTGGGGCTCCGGGTGTGGGGGAGCCTTGTCTAAAGGATGGCCCCCTCCACATGTGATGAAAGAAACCCTCCTCCCCCGGCAAAACCCTGAGGGAGGCCAGGTATAAAGGAGGAGCAGGCTTTGCTGCTCCTTCTAACGGTTACAAGGAGGAGGAGAGATCTTGCCAGAACCTGTCTTCCAAACCCTAATCTTGAAGGCTGCCCCTGCAAAAAAAGATCCCCTAGCCCCACCCTCCTGTGAAAGATCCAGGAGTCCTTCACTGATCATGGTCACCAGAAAGACTTTGGCTTCATAAATCAGACCCCTGTTTTGTGCAAGCAAAGCCCCACTCATCCCTGCTCCTGGATATGCTCAGCATTTCCAAGTCCGTATTTCTGCTTTGAATATATATTTTTAAGCTTGGGGTATGAATGGGAGAGAGGATGTGAGCTTTCTCCTGCAGGTAAAGCATGCACACGTCCAAAGACAAACTTCTGGATATTGTTTTGCATGTAAATGACCTCTCCAGGGCACAGAGTACCTCATTGTTTTGGAGCGCGAGCAACCAGGAATGACAAATGCAGGCCAACCCCTGTGCAAGGCCTGGGAAAAGAAAACCATTTCAGGTTGTTGAGTCCTGTAAGAACAACAGAAAAACCCTGCTGGATCAGACCAAGGCCCATCTAGCCCAAGCTCCTATCTCCATCAGTGGCCAGTTGAATGTCTCCAGGAGCACGCTAAGAGAGTGTGAAGGCGGCAGCCACCCACTCTTGCCTCTCCCAGCATCTCAAATTCAGAAATAGAGCACCTCTGAACACAGAAGTTCCATTTAGCTGTCAAGGCTCATAGTTGCTGCTCTGTGGACCCATTCCACGTATGCATTTGTCCAAGGAGAGCCACGCCTTTGGGAGGGGCTGCCTTTGCTCAGTGGCAGAATGCACATGGAAGGGTCTCGATTCAGGTCCTGGCAGGATCTCAGCCAGCAGGAAGACCCATCTGTGCCTGAGACCCTCAAGAATCCCTGTCAGGCAGGCAGGCTCAGTGGACTTGTACATTTGCAGCTATTCTTCTGTTGGTGTGTTTTAAGGAGGCATCTTGTGATAGCAAGCTAATAAGTCTCTTGTGTGAAGCACTCCCTTTTTACTTTCCTGCTGCTGTGTGCAGGAGACTGGAATCTGGCGTGGTGTCATCCCCCCACCCCCTGCCCCAGGTTTGGGCAGGAAGCATCTTCTCCTGAGGATCTGTTGTGCCACTTTTAAATCTGACAAGGTGGGCTGCCCTTGAACCCTATGCGTGGACTTCCTGTGTGTACACGCATGGGTCTTCTGTACACAGTGCTGAAATGGGTGGTCAGCTTTGGGTGTGACTTTAAGTTGATCAGTCACTATGGCAAGAGAAGCCACACCTCCGTCCTTCCTGAAGATGCTGTGACTGATTGCAGCTCTCTGGGTGAGCCGACCAATCACTGGTCAGCAGCTTAGAATGTCATTTCACGGCATCTCTGGTTACAAGGCTCTCAGGCCTGGGAAAGGTTGCCAGGTGAGATTTTAGAGCAGCCTTCATTCACCTGGTGCCCTTCAAATGTTTGGGACTACAATTCCCTCAATCTCAGCCAACACATCCAGGATCTTGGGGTCCTGGTGAAAAACTCAATGAACATGACAATCTGGTGTGTAGCTGCTACAAAAGGGCAAACTCTCAGGGGAAAGGTGCCCTTATCTATGCTGTGGCCATACGTGAAATACTGTTCTCAGTTTTGGTCCCTCCATTGTAGATCTAGGGAATGACAACCAAAATGATCAAGGCATCTGAGACAATTCTCCTTTGATGAAAGTTTTCAGCGTTGCTGGTTTGGGGGCTTTTGAGAGTAGGAAATGAGGGACATGGAAATGGGGGACTTTATAAAGTGATACATAGCGTGGAAAAAGTGGTTGGGAACATGTTAAGAACATAGGAACCTAAGAAAAGTCTTCTGGATCAGTCCAGCATCCTGGTCTCACAGTGGGCAGCCAGATGCTTTTGGGATACCCACAAGCAGAACATGAGCACAAGAGGCTCCCCATGGGGGAAATGCACACGGGGGAATGGTGAGGTTTGTTCTCACAATATTTGGTCAGCTTAGACCGTTTAAAAGGGATTATTCAAAATACAGTGGTACCTCTGGTTGCGAACGGGATCCGTTCGAGTCCCGTTCACAACATGAAAAGCCCGCAACCTGAAGTGCCGTATCTGCGCAGGTGCGTGGCACGATTTGGCGCTTGTGCGCATGCGTGAGCAGCGAAACCCAGAAGTAACCCTTTCTGGTACTTCCGGGTTGCCGCGGGACGCAACCTGAAAAAACGTAACATGAAGCAAACATAACATGAGGTATGACTGTAATGGAGCATCAGACTGCCTATGGTTACTAGTTGTGATGGTTGTGTACCACATTGAGGATCAGAGACAGTGTGCCTCTGAAGACTAGTTGCTGGGAGGATGTTGCAGTTGTGCTCATGCCTTGCTTATGGTAGGCTTCCCATAGGCATCTAGGTGACCACTAGGATGCTGGACTGAATGGGCCTTTAATCTGATCCAGCAGAGGCTCTCTTCAACAGAACAGAGGGGAAGAATATGCCTTTATATCCACTGCATGTACGGTTAGTTAGTTATCCTTCCCTTTCTCCCAAGTTTGCTCAGGGCAGGGTGCACAGATCTCTCCCACCCCAAAATGTTTGTTCATGCAGAAGAACCCTGGGAGCTTGGTCAGGCTAAGTCACATGGTGGGGATTTGAACATGGACCCTCCCCAGTCTGACACCAGCCAATTCACCACACTGGTTGCTCGGCAATGGAAGGAGGCGAAGGCAGCCTCTTCTTCCTCCGACTCCATTCACTTGTGATGACAGTTGGGGAGACCAACAAGGAAGGAACAGAGGCAGCAGGGTAGAGCCAGTGTGGCACAATGGTTAGAGTGTCGGACTAGGACCTGGAGACTAGGGTTCAAATCCCTGCTCAGCCAGGAAGCTCGCTGGGTGACCTTGGGCCAGTCACTGCCTCTTAGCCTAGCCTACCTCACAGAGTTGTTGTGGGGATTAAATGGGGAGGCGGGAAACCATATACACCACCTGGAGCTCCTTGGAGGAAAAGGTGAGATATAAATGCCGTAAAATAAATAAGGTATAAACAGGGTCCCTTCCAAGCAAAGCCAACTGTCTGCCTTGTTATGAGTGCCTCTTCTGTTCTGGCCCCTCTGCTTGAGAATCAAGTGGATTCCACTCCCGGTTAGATAAGGGATTCTGGTTTCTCACCCTGCCCACAAACAAACACAGTTTTCCACTTCAAGGTCCCCTTAAGTGAAACCTTTCCATCTGAAGGGAAGTATCACTGCCATTAAGAGCAGTTTAAAAATGCATCAAGTCAGCCACAGCCATATGACAAGAAAATTAAAAGAAAGAAAAAAAAAAACCACAAGGAAATGTCCACCCACACACAGAAGCCAGGGTGGGGCATGCTATAATTTTTTCCTGCCTATGGAAACCAGTGGAAGAAAAAAGGAGAAGCCCAAAGTGGTGGTTGGCTTAAAAATGAAGAGAGAAAAAATGTAACTCCTGCATCTAAGCTCAGTCATACATTCTATCTCATCCATTCCAATGGGATTTGAATGTTTCTAAGGTCTTTCAGAGCTCCTGGTGTATTCTTAGGAATGCTAGAAGGTTGAAACTGTCAGACTGAGAAGAAATAAAGGCTCTGTGCGAAATCCTCCCTTTTTCTCCCCTGCCCACCATGTGAATACAAAGGAGTGTCAAAGGCGTAGGGTCCTGTGTTTACAAAAGGGTCGCTCTTAGCATGGATGAGGAGGAGCAGCCCTTGGCCAGAAATTTCATGGTGGTGGTGCAGAATCGCTGGGAACTATAGACAGATAGCCTGATTCATTGACAGGAAATTTTATAAGGAATTTGGAAGGAGTGCCCTCTGCTTTGCGCTCGTTGACTAGAATACTGGAAAATGGATTTCTTAACCATAGAACTGTGCGGATTAGAACATGGCCTCCGCTGTTTCCTTACATTCTCGCAAGTAAATGGGCTAGAGACTTGACTTTTGTTTTTTAAATATTCAGGGAATTGATTTATTTATTAAAAAGAATTATATACCACCTTATCTCATATATATACATCACAGCGGTTTACAGCAATAAAAAAATATGGAACCATACAGTTCCAAGAACAAACGGAGTTAAAAGAAGTTAAAACCAAAAGAATTTAAAGCAAACATCAGTAGAAGAGGCCTAGAAATATTTCTGTGAGGCAGGCCAGTTCTAGGTTTAAGAGGGCACTGAGGTAAGTCCCTCTTGGGGTGTCCCCTCTGCTATAGAGGGGAGTTTGAAGTTGCTTCTGGTAGGTAGTAGCAGCACGAGGCAGCTGGGCCCAAGCGCCCTTTATATTTCCCATAATGGAAATATAAGGGCAACATTCTAGGGCCATCTTGGTACATCTAATGGGGCGTAGGTTGTTTGGAGTTCTGGGCTGGAAAAATTATCTGAAGGTGGGAGAGAACAAGGGCAGGCATACAGAGCAAGCCAAGGTGGCTGCTGGCTCTGGGTTTTCCAGTAACCATAGGCAGCCCAATGATGAAGGCAGCTCTAGCAGTTGCTCAAAGGCATCCTTCACCAACCTGGTGCCCTCCAGCTGTTTTGAACAATGGCAGCCTTGTTGAGTGGGGCTAACAGGAGTTGTAGTCCAACACAGATGGAGCGTGTGGGGTTGGCGAACACTCTTCTGGCATAACCTCCCTCATAGGATAGTTGTGAGGACAAATAGGGCAGGGGGAGTTCTTTGGAGAAAGTTAATTTAGCTGGGTTTTCAGCCTTGCCCTAACAAATAAATGAATCATCCCCATTCTCCACGGTGAGTTTGCAGGCTCCCTGCAGCTGTTGTAACATCCCATCCATTATCAAAATGGGGCTTTCTCCATTCTGGAGTGCTTCTTAGTTTGGAAACTGTTTTGTGTCCTGGAGGTGTCTCCTCCTCCCCTCCTCTCTGGTCTAAATATATTTTCGCTTTTAGAAGGAAGCTGCTGGGCAATGTGCTGGGCCCTGACCATCCAAATGGCGCCCTTTTCCTTCTGGGCCGGAACACGGACCCAGCCTAATTGCATCTGTGCTGTCATTCTCCTTGTGCAGCTGAGCTTGTATGAAAAATTGCGCAGCTGCGGCTGCTGTAAGAAATAGATGGAGGGGAAATGAATCCAGTCTTGAGAGCTTTCTTTTTCCCTTCCCCAAAAGGCAGGCTCATCTGATAGCTTCAAATCAGAGATCCGGTTTGAGCAGGGGTGGAAATAAAATGTGCTCTTATATAGCTTTTTATTTCTTTCTTATCACCCTCGGCTGATAAGCCAGTGGATGAGAGAACAGGCTATGTTTTTGCAGAGAGCCAGTTGCTGCTTTTTTGTACTGAGTTGCAGCCTCTTTTGTTCCAAGCAGCGTACAAATGTAATGAAAGAGCAAGGTTTAATTTCTGCAAAGAAAGACACCAGGGGATCAGTGCTGTGTGGAAGCTTCTTGCAAAGCTGACCTCTAAGCCAAGGGTGTGGGTGTGTTACATCTTTTGGATTAAGCTGTGGTATGCATTGTGCACTTTGCACATGCTCAGAGATGTTGTCTTCATTATTTCTTCTTCACGTTTATTCTAAGGTTGAGCTGTGGCTCAGATTAAGCTCAGTGACAGAGACTGCAAGCTTTTGGGGCGGAAAGACAAAATTAAAGGCAAGGTGAGGGGGGAGGCTGGGAGAAGCAACAGCACTGAAATGGGAGGTCTAGAGACATGGATCAGAAATGTGGAGGCCTTTAAATTCAGGACTGCTGCTTTGGTGATGGGAGAAACCTGTTCCCTGAGATTCATGGTGCCCTCTTTGAATAGCATCCAGATATGTAGCAAGCCAGAATCCATTAATTTGTAATTACTAGATCAGTCTTCGTCAACCTGGTACCTTCCAGATATCGCGGACTACAAGCTGGGGCTGATGGAAGTTGTAGTCCGGGATATCTGGAGGGCACCTGGTTGATGAAGACTGTTCTAGAGGCACAGTTGGGAAACCCTTTCCCCTTCACACACTTCCCTGCCCCCTCTTCCTGCTAGTAATATGTGGACCTTTCATGAGGTCTCTATGGGCCTTTCCACACAATGGCTGTATTCAAAAACCTTGGTGGACCACAGTTTGTGGAAACCAAGCCTTATGAGGAACGGTGGATGGAACTGGGTATTTAGCCTGGAAAAGAGGAGACTGAGAGGAGTAATAATAGCCATCATATAGCTACCAAATATCTAAAGGGCTGTCACATGGAAGATGGAGCCGGTCTGTTTTCTCCTGCTCCAGAGGGTAGGACACGAACCAATGGATTCAAGTTACAAGAAAGGAGATTCCGATTAAACATTAGGATGAACTTTCTGACAGTAAGAGCCATTTGACACCCACAGGAGGTTATGCACTCTCCTTCATTGGAGTTTTTAAATCAGAGGTTGTACGGCCATCTGTCATGGATGCTTTAGTTGAGATTCCTGCTTTGCAGGGGGTTGGACTAGATGACCCTCGGGGTCCCTTCCAACTCTACAATTCTATGGTTCCCATGAACACAGAGGTTGCTCCTGCATCACTCCTGGCATGAGCAGCAAACCACAGATCCCTCGCGTAATGTTGCATCTAAACTGCAAATTAGCCCAAACAAACCACCTCTGGGAACAAGCCTTGTGGGTTCGTGTCATGGCTTGTTAGGAGCAAAACAAACTGCAGTCCACTATTTCAGACAGAATGGTGGAAAGTGTGGGATGGTGACTTGTTGCTCCCACTGGCTGGTGGGAAAGGGCATAACCGGAGCAGTGTCTGTGTGCTCAGTAAACCATTAACTTTAGCAATAAACTGTGAAACACCACAGGGATACTGTATACAAGAATAAAAACAAGATGAGTAAAACCATATAAACTTCCATGGACCATGAGTTCCATCTGGCAGGTATGTACCTGGTCTGAGCCTCTGTGCAATAGACCTCTGGCACATGTGGCACCACAAAGGGGGTCTCCCTAGATGATTGCCGGGAATGGGCAAGTAGGGAGGAAGCAAGGTGGTCTTGCAGAGAGCCTGGTCCCAAGTTGTTTAGGGATTTATAACCTTAAATTTGGCCCAGGAGCGTTCCTGCAACACTGGTGTTAGATGTGGTATCCCTTGAAGTGGGAATGCAACCAACGAGGCAGGATGTGATCTAGCAACCATTTTGTGGCTGTTGTGAGTTCCTTGTTGATGACATCTATGGAGTACTTTGTGCACGCATTGGGGTCGGGAGGAGGTTTTAGTATTTGCAAGACGATGATGATTTATGTATGTATTGAATTTATACCCCACCTTTCCTCCAAGATGCTCAAGGTAGCATAATACATGGTCCCTCACCACCCTCATTTCATCCTCACTACAACCCCGTGAGGTAGGTGAGGCTGAGAAGATTGCAAATGAGCCACAAAGACTGGATTAGAAGGCATAAACTTTACTGAGCCACGTGTTGCTTCCCAACTGTACACAAAAATAGAAACTAGTCAGATCTTAACTTCTTTTCCCTGCTGGTGCCACCCAGAACTGATTCCCCCCCATACTGACATTTTTAAATCACTTCAGGCCCTGTTAACGTTACAGAGGTAGCCTTGCAGTGTGTGTCTGTGAATGGAGGAGGGAGCAGGCACAATGCTCTTTGTCGCAGAGCAGATTCCCGAAACGGTGAGCCACTCACCTTTGCTGCTGCTTATAACTTGGGGGGGGGGTGTATCTTGATAGGCAAGGCCTCCCTTGACAGTAGCACCTGGCATTGCTACATCCACAGCTTGGAACTTAGTTGACTGGTATCTAAGTGGCAGCAAAGCCCCTTTCCCCAAATTTGGTTGGTACGGCTGCTGCGTCCCTCTATGGAGAAGCATGACACACCAGTTATCCCTGCTTTGGACACCTCTGGGTTGTAGTTCTGTAATCTGTCATAGGTGGGGCTGCTTTTTAAAAATAAGAAGAAAAAGAAAGCTCTGCTGACCTAGAATATTTATTCATTTATTTTGTAGCATTGTAGCAATGAGGCTGCATTTTAATGTTTCAATATTTTAATGTTGTATTTTAACCTTGTTTTTAAGTTGTATTAACTCAACTTGTTTTTATTATTGCTTGTTAGCCTTGGCTGGGGAGGGCGGGATATAAATAAAAATTATTATTATTATTATTATTATTATTATTATTATTATTACTGTTGTTGTTGTTAGGTCACCCACCCACCAAGTCCTCTGGGCAGGTTACTCAATTCAACAAATGCAGAGAGAGAGAGAGAGAGAGAGAGAGAGAGAGAGAGAGAGAGAGAGAGAGAGAGAGAGAGAGAGAAACAATATCAATGTATTATTAATACCATGTTTAATAATACGCCTCTTGGCAATTAATTCTTTCAGCTTTCAGAGTTGCTTGTGTTCTGTGTAAGCTGGATTTATCAGAAAATCTGATAAATGAGCACAGAATGTGGATTCCTGAATATCTGAGCTTTCGTTAAAAAAATTAAAAAATAAAATAATCAGATTTTAGTTTGTGTATGGAAGTCCAAATAAAAATTAAAACTATTGTGTACTTTCCTGAGGAATTGACAAAAGGTAGAAATGGGAGAAAAAGTTGATTCAGTTCACAATTAAAATAGAATGCACCTAATTTGCTCTTTCTAAAACATGTGAACTGAGACAGCTTTCCTTCAAAATTCACAGGTCTGTCTCTGAATTTTGCAGTGCAGATCTCCAACCATGTAATATATATATATAAAAAGAGTAAAGTGTGCATAAGCTGCACATATAAAATGCATAGTGTTAAGGAGAATTGCTTAGCAAAAAATTTGTAGGTTCGGCAAAATGGCATACAAATATGTGTATATATTACGAGAAATTTGCACTAAAATGCTGGTTAATTTTCATGGGACTTTAAAGAATAAAAAAAGTCACAAGTTGATGTGGAAATGAAAAACTGAAACTAAAATTGATGCATTTGCCCAGCCCTAGGTGCAAATTGTCTGCTCATGCAGGGCTCTTTTTTGAGCAACCCCTAAAAGGTAAAGGGTCCCCTGACCATTAGGTCCAGTCGTGACCGACTCTGGGGTTGCAGCACTCATCTCGCTTTATTGGCTGAGGGAGCCGGCGTACAGCTTCCAGAGGTCATGTGGCCAGCATGACTAAGCTGCTTCTGGTGAACCAGAGCAGCGCACGGAAACGCCGTTTACCTTCCTGCCAGAGCGGTACCTATTTATCTACTTGCACTTTGATGTGCTTTCGAACTGCTAGGTTGACAGGAGCAGAGACCGAGTAACAGGAGCTCACCCCGTCACGGGGATTCTAACCGCCGACCTTCTGATCGGCAAGTCCCAGGCTCTGTGGTTTAACCCACAGCGCCACCCGCGTCCCTGGCAGGGTATAAATGAATGTTGGTATACCATGGGCAGTCGTTCCATTCCAAACTCCCTCTTGCTTCCTGCATTTCAGTTTTAAACCTCCAGTCCAACCATGGGGAAGCAGAACAGCAAGCTGCGCCCGGAGATGCTCCAAGACCTCCGGGAAAACACGGAGTTCTCTGACCTGGAGCTCCAGGAGTGGTACAAAGGCTTCCTCAAGGACTGTCCCACCGGCATCCTCAATGTGGAGGAGTTCAAGAAGATCTATGCTAACTTCTTCCCTTACGGTGATGCCTCCAAGTTTGCTGAGCACGTCTTCCGCACCTTCGACACCAACGGTGATGGCACCATTGACTTCCGAGAGTTCATCATCGCCCTGAGTGTCACTTCGCGGGGGAAACTGGAGCAGAAGCTGATGTGGGCTTTTAGCATGTACGACCTGGATGGGAACGGCTACATCAGCCGGGAGGAGATGCTGGAGATTGTGCAGGTAACCTTTGGCCCTCCCCTCCTTCTCCTTCTCTTCTCCTTCTCCACACAGGCTCTCCAGCTCCCCCAAAACTTTCCCAGCCATGTCCATGAAAAATGCCCTGAGCTCCCTCCATTGTTTCCTGCTTCCTTCAGTTCTGGGCAAGGTTTTTGTATTTCTGTCTTGAAGGTTATCGCTTAAGAAAAACCTATCCGATTTCAACATTGATCTCTTTGCCTCTGACAGCTTTTGAAGTTGTTATTTATGCGGCTTACTGCAGTATTTGTAGAACTTACGGTGCTTGGTAATGTTGTCCTAGGAGCATTGTCACGCTTTGCTGGTTTTTAATCTATAAAAAAGGACATGAAGGTCGAAAGATTGAGGAAATGTTGCCTAACAGAAAGTGGATTAGTTGGGTGTCATTCTAGAGTGAATATTTTGAATAATTTCTTTTATGTGACTGACAGGCGGAAAACCGGAAGTTGTTTTTATTTCTTTTCTATTCTATTCTATTCTATTCTTTTCTTTTCTTTTCTTTTCTTTTCCCCCCTCTGGTGTTTTCTTTTCTCTTTCTCTCTTTGTTTTTATTTAGATTAGATTAGATTAGATTATTCTGAAAAAGCTTTAAAAAAATCTCATTTTTAAAAAGGGATGTGAAACTGGAAGTTGAGAAAGAAATTGTAACACCAACAGATTCATGTTGTACTTAGACACCCCACAGAACTTTGGGGAAAAGTGAAAAATGCTTATGAGCTCATTGCAGACCAAGCTTAGCACTGAGGGCAAGTGCTCCAGCTCATCCACCTCTAAAGCCACCCCTGGATGTATCAGAGCATCTGCCAGCACTCTTCCCTCCAGCTGTTTTGGACCACAGTTCCCTGCTGTCTGGGGCTGCTGGGAATTCCTAGAATCATAGAATCTTAGAGTTGGAAGGGACCCTGAGGTCATCTAGGCAGAGCAGAAACCCAGTCAGAGCAGGCTGTCCATGGGTGAACCATGCAGAGCTGCAAAAGGCAATTCTTGTGTCTCAACACCAGGAATGAGTGAATGATCCAGATGCACCCATGCAGATCCTCAGTCTTCAATCAGGCTTCTGGGAAGGAGGTGAGACCAAAACAGCAAATCATGCAGAGAAATGACAGGGAGACTCCTCCATGGTGGGAACTATGGGCTCATGGGAGCTCTTTCAGTGATGAATTTTGTCTGGCAATTGTAGTCTCAGGGTGTCAGATAGGCAATGGAAGTCCTAATTGCTTATAGTATACTAGAGGCAGAAATAAGGGCTTGAAGATGCATGTCATGAGGTGGAGGAAAGAAAAAAAACTTTCCCCTGCCCTACATTGGGAGGTGTCAAGTGAGGAGAAGGGAAAACAGATGCATTCTCCCCACTTTCCAGAAAAATTATCTCCCCCAATATATAGCAACGAAATGCTCATTTTTAGGGTTGGCTGGAGGCTTGAACAGGAGCTGAGAATTCACTGCAGCATTTGATGTAGTTCTCATCTTGGTTGGGTTTATTTCAAGCAGCCTTTCTCTTCCCACCTACCACTCACTGTTTGAAGGGAAGTGTTGACATTGCCTTTTTCAACCCCTAAGATATGTAATGCAGGAGGACCAAAATAGTTCTGGATAACTAGACCCTAAAACTCAACAGTTTCAGAATTTCTCCCTAATTAAAACTGGCCCTCACTGCTTAATCAACCAAAGCCATAGTTGGTTAATATGCTGATTAAGTTGATCAAAGCTTGCAGTCCTAATTGAAGGAGTGGGCAAATCCAGTCTTAAGGGGTAATTAATCTTGAGTGTGTGCCGTTAGTAGTGATGATTTCATCTATGCTTCAGTTGATTAATGCACAAAGCTTTAAGATACTGTTTATCAACAGTATTTGCAGTGGCCCAGAGTAATTCCTTGGAGGTGTGGGTGGGTGGATGACCTGTCAGTGAAGCCCAGGGGTTTTCTCTGGTTTTGTAGACAGGCCTTTCCTTCCTGTCTGTCTTCCTCCCTTCTTCTTTTCCACACTCTCTCTGTGTGCCTCATTCTCTTTCTCTCCCCCTCTCTCTGTCACTCTCTAAGCGCTGCTGCAGATTTAAAGGAGGATACGCCCGACAGAGGAGAAGGGAGAGCTGCTTTTCATGGAAATTTAATCGGCAAAGGGAGCAGATTAGCTGGGGTGAAGGGTGTGACTGGCTTGCCCCTCATGGATCCCTCTGTGCCAGGGCACTCTGGCAATTCCTCACCCCACCCTTCACTGCCCACTAGATGGGGGGGGAGGGCTGGAACAGCTGTTCCATTTCTGTGCCACAACAAGATGAAATGAGACATGGAGGCTTTAATCCCAACCAGTGTCAGCAAGTCAAAGGAAGCCCCCCCCCCATCGGTGATTTGGATGGGAAATTAGGTCCATATTGCAAGATGCAAAGCTACAGACCTCTCAAAGGAGCCCCAGGGCACAGTTGTAGAAGAGTCCATCCCTAATAATTTTGGCAGCAATTTTTCAGAGGGTTTTGCGGGATTTGTCTTGCAGGTCTTCACATCTCCTCCCCAAGAGATGTCACAGCATCACCTTCATCATCACTATTCCTATTATTCCTCTTCCCATTTTTCAGGAGATGGAGCTGAGACTGAGGAAACTAGGGACTTGCCAGTGGGCACACAGTGAGTCTGTGGCAGGTGTGAGGCTTGGACCCTGTTCCGCTTTTGCCCCACTCCCCTCGGTGCCTTTTGGTTTCATCTTGGCTTTTACCTCATCATCATCTAGATAAGAACTAGGATGTGTTTGCAGAGAAGGAGCAGAGAGGGATCAGAAGTGCTGAAACATCACATTTCTCCATCCCTTGGTGGTTAAAATTTGGAGGCCTCTTGGGACCCTATGAAGGTATCTCTGACACCTCAGGAATACCCTAAATGGAACTCAGCTGGAAAGGTCTTCAGTAGGAAAGAGGCTGAATTGCACAACACCTTCACCAAGGCTGTTGCAATAGAGGCTTTTTGTGTGTTTAGGACAGCTACAGTCTGGGAGCAGAGACACACCGAACCCCTGACAGACGAGGCAGGTTGGAGCAGGGAAATAGTGGAACAGAAAAGTGCCATGCACCCCCCACATTTCTCCACTTTGTCTCATCCCATAACTACTTTTCTTTTCTTCTTATTCATTTTTAATGTAAACTGCATCAGGGACATTAGTATACACATGTGACACATTAGTGCAAACCAAGGGCTATGTACACACAATCGTTTACTCTGGCTCCAGTGCGCTCCCACCACAGGGGTTGGAAGCTGAGCATGTGTGACGTTAGCCACAATCCTGTAGTCTTTTGAGAAATATCCCTGTTCGATATGTTTTTCCTCAAGCCAGCTTTCATCTGATTTGAAAACACAAACCATGGTTTATGGTGAGGTGTGCATTGTTCAGACAGCTGTTGTGCATGCACAGATGGCAGCTTTGTTGGAAAGGAGTTCAGGTGGGATTGCAGGTTTAGGGAAACAAATTGGGTCAAGCGCATCAAGCAGAGATGCTCATGTCCCCTTCTCTGGTGTGTACAGCAATGTCCAAATGCAGCTTGAAATGCATTGGCGGGAAGCAACATTACTCCATTTTAAGCCATGAATGTGTTCATAGCCTAGATCTCTCTCCAAAGAGCAGCCCTGGTCCTCAGCAGCTTCCTGGGCTGTGCCCTGGTAAAAACAGGCAGTGGAGCCTATAGGTTCGGTGGGTCCAACTCTTGTGTCTTTCACACACTGATGCCTCCCGGATGTTTTGGGCTGCAACTCACTGGCTGTGGTTCAAAACATCTGGGCACCAGGTTGAGAAACGCTGTCTTACACCCAGAAGAGAACCAGGTTTGACTTCAGCCTGCTGCAGCTGTTGTTCTGGTTCTGTGTCTTTTCAAACCACAATTTACTTTGAACATTCCTCTGCGCAGCCAGAGTGGGGGGGGGAGCGGAAACCCTTTGTAAATGAACTTGCCTTTGGGGATCCCTTTTTATTCCACGCTGACATGTGTTACGGTTGTTTTTGATCCCATCCAGGTTACAGCACCTGCTTTTTGGGAGAGAACAGGTGGGTTCCCCACAGAAAGCAAGAACTAGTCCAGATTGCTTGGAGGCAGCCGTGAATCTTTTAACTGGGTCTTGGATATTTATAAATTGGAGCTCTAAAGTGTCCTTGGCAGAGAGAAATTGGAGCACCTGGGAGGGTGGCTTCTTTTTTGTGCAGGTGAATTAAATCTGGGTGTGTTCCAAGATCAGTCGAGGGTCCCATCTACCCATTCCTCTTGAGAGGTAGAAAGAATAACATCCCCTTTCAGGTTGAAAACCCAGATCTGTGAAGGATCCAACCGTCCGGGGCTGGTAGGAGTTGCTGTCCAGAGCGGTTCAAGAGCACCAGGTTGGGGGAGGCTGACCTCATAGCAAATGGCAGCCATGAACTCAGAGGCATCAGTGAAGGGAGTTGGTTCAGCCAGGTGTTGGAATCCTGGATTTCAAACCTTTATCCAAGATGTGAGAATTCACTGGAAGGGTCAGCCTATGTTCCCTATCTGTAAAATGGGAATGCCAAGGGCTTGCAATGATGATGATAAGTGCCACAAAATAATCAGTGATCAGAAATCCACACTTATTTTGGTTTGGTTTGAAGTATCATGGCCGTTTCATGGTTGGCCCTGGACCCTGATCTGTCTATCCGGAGGGGCTTTTGTGGAATTTGCTAGGTACTCACACAGGGCAATGGAACATGGTGAGGAGGAGGGCTTGTGCCCTACTTTTCCTGAGGTTGCTTCCTTAGACAAAAGAACTCAGCAGGGGCTTCCCAGGAAGCACCTTACGAGGTTATGGAAATGCAACACAGACCAGTCACCTTGATCTCAGTGGCAGCTGGCCTGGGGAGTCTGCCTCCCTCCAGATGTTGCTGCACTCCAGCTCCCAACATCCCTGGACGTTGACCACGCTGTCTGGGGCTGATGGGAATTGGAAATCCCACACAACATCCAGAGGGTGCCAGGATGGGAACATTTCCTCCCCACCTCCTCATACTAGAATTCAGGGTCACTGAGCTCCAAAAGCAAATCACTTAACTTCACACAACATGCAGCTAGCTTATGGAACTCACAGCCACAAGGTAGTGGTGTTTGGTCAGTCGCTTAGACTGACTAAGGGTTTGGCAAATTCACAGAGGATAGCCTTTCTGTTAACAGCTGTCTGCAGAGGTAGTATAGGAGACAGCAGGGAGAAGTGGACATCACCTCCAGGTTCTCCTTGGAAGCTCCAGGACACTTCTGTCTCCAGCTGCTGCAGGATGCTGGTGCAATGCCTGTGTTCTTACTGAATTTCCTGCCTAGCTTTATATTGCCCTCTCCTGGTGGCAGGAGAGTATTGCATGTCTGCATTAAGGGTTGCTGCTGCTGTTGTTAGCCTGGGTTTGCCCTTCTGGACTCTGATCTTGCCCCATGCAGGGCAGCCATGCAGAAGGGGTGGGGTTGTAGTGGTGGTGGTGGAAAGACAGAGAGACAGAGACACTACCCCATCTGTCCTTACAGTTTGTTTTCCTCCCCATTGAATCCTGTCCTCAATGTTTAGAATATTAATTACCAATTTCTCCAACCACGCAATGCACACAGCCTCCTGGGAAACAGCAGGCCTGGGTAAAAAAGAAAAGGAGAGAACGTTATTTTGTAAATGCTGCTGTTTTATTTAATCAAGTCTGCTCTCCTTTCTTCCTTGTGGCCTCCGAGCGCTTGGAGATTGCCCAAACGTAGTGGCATTTCTCGTTGACTCTTACCCAAGGGGCCTCCACCACTCCTTAGAGAAGCCTGCCCTACCCTTGGTCTGGCTGGGGCTGATGGGAGTTCTTAAGCATCTGGAGGGCACAAGGTTGGGGAAAGCTGGCTTAGGGCAAGAGATACTAGGGTGGGGAGAGGATTAGACATGCATTAGATGTGGGAAGCTCCGGAGCAAAACCAGGAAACCCAGAGCTGAGCAGATGGTGCTGGCAGCTCTTGAG
Organism: Podarcis melisellensis; assembly: GCF_964234715.1. Lineage (NCBI taxonomy): Eukaryota > Metazoa > Chordata > Lepidosauria > Squamata > Lacertidae > Podarcis > Podarcis melisellensis. Next base: position 58,301,026 of record NC_138540.1, read on the forward strand.
TTACCAGCATTGCCCAGCTTGCCCAGACAATGCTGGGGAGGTCACGGGCTGCTCTGGAGGGCCCCTCCCCATCAATCCCTGCCATCTGCACTGTGCTGCTGGCCTGGCACGCAAGGAGGCTGCTGCATTTCACACACTTTCTTCTGACCCATGGCAGGAATCTTCGCACAACCTGAAGATCTGAGGTGGGCCTGCCTGTGTGTGTTAGTGTTGCATTGGGAAGGTTGGGAATGTTTTTGTAGAGTTTCTGGCAGACCTTATCATAGGGGCAGCCAATGTGACGCCCTGCAGAAATTTTGGACTACAGCTCTTGTCATCCCCAGCTAGCAAGTCCAATGGTCGGAGATGATGGGCGTTGGAGGGAACCATGTTGGCCTGCCCTGTCTTAAAATATGAATTCAGAGGTGTTGGGAGTGCTCAGCTGCCTGGAAAGGGCAGCCTTTTCCCCTGGAAATCTCTCCCAGCCCCCGGCAACAATTTCAGAGGCTTGGGGCTGGTTGTGACTATGCACTTTTAAGAGGAGCTGCTTTCTCCATTCTGCATGGCATTCTCTTTATCGATCTGCTGGAAAGGCAAAATAGAGCTCAAGAGGGAGAACTCCTTGCTTAAGCTGACCGTCCCCACAGGGCTGCAGCTCAGAATTTGTGTCTCAACTGGTTCCCTGCTCCTTCTCCACAGGCCATCTACAAAATGGTCTCGTCTGTGATGAAGATGCCTGAAGATGAGTCAACTCCTGAGAAGCGGACGGAGAAAATCTTCCGACAGATGGATACCAATAATGATGGTAAATGAAAGGAGAGAAAGATTAAGAGGCAACCATCATCCTTAAATCCAGAGCTCTTAGATGGAAAGGCAGGCATGCTGATTAAATATATCAGTTGGGGCGGGGAGAGTGACAGGAGGATGACCCACACAGTGATTTGGCAAAGCTGGAGGTCAAAGGTGGTGGGAGGCAGGGAAGGAAAGCCAAGACGCCTTCCTGCTGCAAGGACAGGTTTTAGCATCTGCTTTGCGTGCAGAAGGTCCTAGGTTCAATCCGCAAACACATCTCTGTGTAGGATTGGGGAATGCCCCCTGGTCTGAAGCCCTGGAGAAGGAAGATCTCTTCCTGCTAACTCACCTGCAAAGTGGTTGCCACTTTGGGAACAACCAGTCTAGATGGTTTGGACAACAACTCCCATCAACCACTGTGAGTGCAGCTGTGAGATAGATGGATGGATAGCTCTTGACCCTACATATAAATAGAATGCAGCAGCCTAAGGGAAGCTAAGCAGGTGCTCAGGTGTGGTCACTGGCTGACCTTGGAGTCTTGCCATGGGGAAGAGGTAGGGTAATAAACAGTAAAGCAAGGGGAGAGGTGACAGGAAACCTCCACGTGCTCCTTGTGATGCTGAAAGATGAAAGGGCAGCCTGAAGAGAAAGGTTGTTAACTATGCACTGGGTTGGACAAATTGGACATGGCAACTTTGATCTCAGGGAATCCCATAAAAGGTGGGGCTTCTGGGAGTTCTGTGCCACGCACAGGTGTGTGTCAGGTATGGGCCCTGATCCCTGGTCTGCTGCAACCAGTCCTGAGCCCATGATGTTCTAGGCTCCCTTCTGGACAGCGTGTTCATTTTGTTCTCCCCTGTCTTTCCTCCCCAGGCAAACTGTCCCTGGAAGAGTTCATCAAGGGTGCTAAGAGTGATCCTTCCATTGTGAGGCTGCTGCAGTGTGACCCCAGCAGCGCCTCCCAGTTCTGAGCACCCCCTGCCCTGTCTTCCCTGTGCAGCAGCAGCAGCAGCGGCGGGACAAGGTGGCTTTCGGAAGCGGAGACAGCACCACCACCACCTCACTTGGCTCACGGTCTCTCCCCTCCCCCAAGGAGGTGACCAGCTTCCCAGTTCTCCCCTTGGGGTAACGGACATGTCCCCAAGGAGGCAAATGGCACTGCCAACGTATTTCTGTCTTCTGACTCACAGGTTTCCTCTCTCCCCCTCCCCTGAACACTGTAGTTGTGTGTGAATGTGACACTGATGTGGGGGTGGGGGCTCCTGCATGGTCAGGACAGTGGCAGCAAGAAGGTGGAGCACACAGGCCAGCTCATTTGCTGAGGTGTTGGCATTTGGGTTTTGCAAACTGTTTTCCACACCTGACTGCTGCTTGTGATGCACTATAACTGTGACTGCATGTGTGTGTGTGTGTGTTTGTACGTCTTTAATTACAGGAGCAGAATATGCTGCCTGGGGTCCAGTTCAGCCTCCTGAGAACCTTGCACTGTCTCTTTCTGTAAAGCAAGCCCTCTAGGATTTGGGGCTGCCAAGGGAGACTCTTGGGAAACTGAATGAAATCTCAGAAGGAAGGAGGAGATGGCGGGGGGGGGGGAGAGATGTTAAAAGATACGATGGGACAATGAGCAGGACTAGCAGTGGTCATTTGCTCAGTACTCTGTGTAGCTGTTGGCTTCTTGACCCTGGCTAGGAGAATATATTACGTATAGAACAGCCGTTGCCAACCTGGTTCCCACCAGATGTATCGGACTACAATTCCCATCAGCCCCAGCCAGCACCTATTGGCTGGAGCTGTTGTGCGTTGTCACTCAATACATCTGGCAGGCACCAGGTTGGCACAGGCCAATGTAATATAAGCACAAATATACACGTTCACATCATTTAGGAGCATCTCTTTCCAGTATAGCGCTAGTATTTTTCGCCTACACTACATGCAAACCCTGGTTGTTGTCTGATTCACATGGAGCAGTCTCACACTTTTCAAGGGTGCTTGAACGCAAACAATCCTGTCTCACTGAAAGGTGCTGGGCCTCAATGGCCTTCAGGTGCCCGCAGATCAACATAGGAAGAACCTGAGAAGGAATCACACATTGACAGCATGTAGGGCAATTTATTTAGGTGGTTCATTTGTAACTCACACCTTCCTTGCGTGTTTGTTTCAGGAAGGACAGAGCGTCATCCTTGACCTCTGTTTCAAGCGCCACTGAAAGGAATAGCCCAAGCCCCCTTCCTTAAGCCTTTCCACATTGTTGTCTCAGAGGGCACACCTTAGAGCACCTGGTGCAGTCGGGGAGAGCCCCTCCATCGGACCCTGAAAATCTGCAAGGGACTCCTCGGGTCTCAAGGCTGTCCATAGAGGAACAGCTACAGAAGCCAACCCCTCAACAGCCAAGGTTAAGCATTCACATCCCTTCAGCACTTTCACATGTTTGTAGTTTATTTATCAGTTTTATTTATATCCCATCTCCCTCTCTGAAAGATGTCCAAGGCAGTCAGTTATCAACATAAAAACACAACAATATCCAGTGTACAAAAATAATAATAATAAACCCCAGTCATACAACTCCAGTGCCTACCCCCATCCAATGGCCTGGGCAGATAAAAACATCTTCAATTTCCTCTTGAGCACAACCAGTTAATCCTTCACCACCATCCTTGTAAGGTAGGCCAATGTTCTCATTCCCTGTATTACAGATTGAAGGCTGTGAGAGAGCAATGACTCAGTTAAGACCAACAAATGGGTGTGAGATTTGACCCAGGGTATCCATATGCTCAGTTGGTTAAGAGCCTGGTGCTGATAATGCCAAGGTTGCAGGTTCAATCCCTGTTTGGGACAGCTGCATATTCCTGCATTGCAGGGGGTTGGACTAGATGGACCTCAAGATTCCCTTCCAACTATACTATTTGATACACATGGATGGCTCAGATTCAGCTAGCACTAATAAGAGAGTACTGAGGCTTCAATAAACAGACACATTGTCCATGTTGCATGTTTCACCATGTGGGGGCGCCAGGCCCCACACTGAGCTTCAGCGAGGCAGTTCCTGTTGCTGCATTGTGGGTGAGAGATCAGAAGCAGGCAGCTGGGCTACTATCTGTGCAGGCTGGCCAGATCTGGCTGCCTCCCTTCCCAGCCAAGAACCATGTAGGGCTTGGCCACACAACCCATGGGTGTGTGCTTTGCAAATAAATAAATGGGAAACCTGGAACCAGGCAATCAAAATCTGTTCCTTTGCATACATGTGCCTAGTGAACACCCACCCACATTTCTGCTTCTATGGAGTTGGGCTTTTATTTCTGCTCTTGGGGAGGGCAAGCAGGGAGCAACAATTACCAAGAGCTGAAAGTCCACTTTAAATGAAGGCTGGGGTTCTCAGGGTGTGGCTGCAGGAGACACCATGGGGAGAGGCAGCAGGTATGGTTTGCCCAGATGAATCCCAGCCCACCCAGGAGAACTGTTGCACTAATGAATCAGTCTGCTCCCCCCAGACCACTCAACCCAATGGTCTTCCGGCTCTGGAATGCCTCTTTGTTAACCCACCCATCTCTAGAAGCATAGAGCATGCCCAGACAACAGCTTTAGACTCCACCCGCCACATGTGCACTGAGGTCCATTCTTCCCTGCCCTGCTATTTCAGTGAGTATTTGCAATTGGTGGGGAGGGGGCTCAGTGGACATGGGCTTAGAACTTTAGCAGTAGGTTGGAGAGTCTGTGCTCCTGCATGCGTGGCAAGCAGGATTAACTGGGTGAGGAAATGTGAAGTCACCCCAGTCAAATACAGTGAATGGTACAGCCCACACAACTGTTTCTGAAATGGAGGGCATCATCACAAGCTTGCTGTCCAGCTCTACTATCCAAGATGTGATGGAATGTTTTGTGCTGTTCTGCATGGATGAATAGTAGGAAGCTAAAATTTGGGGTTGGCATTCAGAGGGGCCCTGAGAGATGGTGCCCTTTGCAATTGACCCCCAAGGCTGGAGAAGAAGCAGAAGGAGCTGTGAGGCAAGAGGAAATGGCCAGTGGGGCAGAAGGTTTGGCACTGTTTGCCATGGCCTCTGCCAACCTGGTGCACTCCAGATGTTTTGGACTACAACTCCCATCAGCCCCAGCCTCATGCAACCATATGATGCTGAGGCTGATGGAAGTTACAATCCAAAACATAGAGGGCACAAGGTTGGCAGAGACCGATGTACAACTTGTTTAGCCGATTAATTAGCTGCCTCTTAACCCGTCAATGGTTAAATTAATGCATTAAATTTAAATTTCCCAAATCTTCAATGCAGATGGCCCTTCTAACATACTGAAGGCAGTGTCAGTTTAATTTACAATTTCACAAACAAATGCTACCACGCCTTCTTAGAAGGAAAAGGCCGTCTTCCATAGATCCGTTTTCATTGCCTTCTAAATTAATGCAAAATAGCTTCCAAGAATCGCAGCCCCTCCAGTCAAAATTTGCCCCCCCCCCATTAGTCCAAGGGAGCATTCGTTGATCAATGCCATCCCACCCACCACCCTCCTTCTCCAAAGAGGGCTGTTTGCTCACGACAGAGCTCCAGTCCCCTTTTCTACCTCAGAAATGGCTGAGAGTATTGCCACCCCTCCGCTCTGGAGAAGAACCCAGCTCCACCCCATTGCAGAAGTGGAAGCATCAGTCCTTCATCCATCCATCACAGGAGTGCATGCAGGAAGCGGGAGGGGAACCACAGGCTTTGTTTGTTTTTAATAGCTTCAAAAATAAAAGGGTTTTTTTTGTCTCAGTGCAATGGCCCGCAGAGTCATTTCAGATGCTCACGGGAGCCACGTGGGCCCAGCAGCTCCCTTCGTTCTGGAGGAGAGGAGCGCTTGGGGTCGATTTCTCAGCACAAAGCACCAGAGTGCTAATCAGAGCAGTAAAAGGTTTGGGCCTCGAGGGAGGCCACTGTTCTCCCGCTTCTGGAGCCCAGTTGCTAAGCTTTGGGCCTCGCCTACTGCGGAGAGGAAGCACGAGGGGCCACGTCCATGCAGGCTGGAGCAAGGCTGGACTGCGAAGCAGAGGAAACCACCAGATGACACGGCAAGAGCAGCCGCAATCTAGTCGGCGGCGGCGGCAACAACTGGCCTCTAGAGCCGCGCTGTCTCCATGCGGTCCAACCTCAGGAGATTGTGGCCCTCACAGCTTTCTCTGGTCTCAGGCATGACAATCTGCAGGGACACCTATAAATCAAAAAGGCCGGAATTAACAATAGTCCAGGTGCGGCAAAGCTACTTCAAGGTCATTTCTGTTTCTCAGAATTAATGTGTTGCTGCTTTTTAACCACACAAGGGAAATCTCACAGAAAACAATTGCTCAACGAGGGGCTAAATACTCAAGCTTGTCACATGAGGGAACAGTCATCACATGGCAAACTGGGCAAGGGGGCAGGAGGAGTTCAGATCAGGAAGCTCACTTGTCTTGACAGTTAACCAGTTGTTCATGGGTCGGGGGGGGGGCAGTTTGTAGATAACAGACATCTAGATCATTGGACCACATTCCTTTGATTAAAACTTTAATGAGCGTTTGGAACAGATCCCATTGGCATTCATCAGAGTAAATATGGCAGCTAGGTCACCACAGATGTCTGTGATGTGCCGCTGTCTCGTATTCAAACAGCTCTTCTGGGGTCAGTTGAAGGTGCTTCTTTTTCTGCCACAGTTTCCCCGTGCAAAAAGAGCTTTTAAGCCCTTTGCCTTGATTGCAGGGCAAGACTTGCTCAGGACACAAGCTCCAGAATGATAGGGATACTTCTGCAAGATCTTGCAGGAACTTGGGACAGCACTGCAAGAGCATCCCCAAAAAGGCCCACCAAGAGGGTCTTGTGCTGCCCCCGCCCCCCCCTCCTGGCAGCAAGATGGAAAGCTTAAAAACACTGCCATTCTTGCATTTCACTTGTGGGACTTCAGCCAGCCGACCTTCAACCACGTGTGGTTGAAATAATGCAATTTAAATGTGCATAGGATGCAGTTGTGCTATATCAGTTGCTGGGAATCACAGCAGTCAGACGCTGCTTTGTGGGCTCCCCAGAAGACCCCAGGATGGCCCCCTCTTGGCCAGATCCAGCAGCCAGGCTCTTCTTATGTGCCAAATCAGGTCACAGTGTCATTGTTGGGGTGGTGTACATGGAGCTGGCACACAGACACACTGATGCACACATGATAGAAAGGTTCTGTTATTGGCAGGTATACTGCAAATTAGGTACGGCCAGAATTAACAAGATGCAAATTTACCAATGAGTTGCAAATTGCTAATTATGTGACACTGGCCAAATTATTCAGAGGTGGTTCAAAGGCCCCAGAGGGCTTGAATTTGAATATTTGACAAGATTCTGACAGGCGTAATTGGATCCAGGAGTTTCAGGGTCCCAGCTGCATCAGAGGAGAAGGCCAGCGTTAAGAGCCTCGGCTGCCCTGCGGAATTGCTTTCAGTTTGCAGAGTAAAGGCTCTGCAGACCATTTGCCTACCATCTGAAGCTGCCGCTGCCACCGCTAACTCGGCACCCTCTAGATGTTCTGGATAGCAGCTTATCATCAGCTTTAGCCAGCACAGCCACCATCACTGGGGCTGAGGGGGAGCTGTAGTCCAAAACATCTGGAAGGCTTCTAAGCTGGCAAAGGCCAATGTGAAGAATGGAAGCAGGCAGCTGACATAACCAGAGGGGCTGGGAGACTCCCAGCAGCCAACAAGGCCAGTGGGTTAGGGTTAGAATTGGTGGGGCCCAGCAAACCCTGGAGGGCCACAGATGTTCCCTGCATTGTGGCATTTATTCGCTTATTCATTGCATTTATTATACTGCCTTTCTGCCAAGGCACCCTGTGAGGTTAAAAGGGCTAAAACAAATGATATTACATGTAAAGTTGGGTGGGGAAGGGGACAGTCCGGCTAGAGCAGTCCCCAGTATGATCTTCAGCTGCCTCCCTCGGTCTCAGATCTTAGATCCTGCCTCTAATTTATTTGTTTTATTACACAGGTGGGGCACCTCTGGCCCTCCAGATGCTACTGGACTGTCATCAGCCCATCTTAGCCAACAACTGGGGGTTGTAATCCAGCAACATCTGGAGGTGCAAGGAGCTATCAGAATTTGGGAGTGGTGGTAGAGTGGGGGAATCACACCACAAACCCTTCTGCAAAGTACATGATCAAAGGAGACAAGAACCTGAATCAGGAGGGTGGTGCAAGGAGATTTGTACCTTCTTCTTGCGTGTCCGCCTGTGACACAGCCTCAGATTCAGGAGCACAAGGGTGATCAGGAAGCATCGAATGCTGAAGATGATCTCTATGGCATCCAGGAGGAAGGAGATGCTCCAGAGGACCAAAGCAGAGCTCTGTGGGGAGGGAGGAAAGAGGGCATGAGGGGAGCCTTCAAATTTTTGGAGTCAAAACCCAATGCCTCATAGAACCATGAAGACAGGACCTCCGGATCACCTAATGCAGCATTTGCAATCAACCCATGCAATCCAGGGCCAGAGTATATCACAGTCCCAGATGGGGCAACAAGGAAACGCAAGAGATGATCCAGCTAAGGTCTTGCATTAGCTGAATGAGTGTGCATGGACTCTTAGAGACTTCTGCAAACTGCAGAGGATCCTCAGCAGGAAAAAGGAACAGCATTAAAGGGTCCCCAGAGGTTAGGAACTAAACCATGCGAGAACCTTAACGTTACACTAGAAGCCTTTTATAATCCCGCCCCCTCCATCTTAGCACCTCTCCCATTGCTTCTTCCAAGAGCTCCCTCGTGGCAGGAGCCCACTTGGCAGACTTACGTAGACCCGGGTGGGGTCAAAAGGGCACTCGTGTGCAATCTGGATGATATCCACGTTGGCAAAGGTGCAACGAGCCAGCAGGGATCGCCCGTTGTTGATGAATGTGTAAACAATGGCGACGGCCAGCCCCACGGAGCAGAACAGCGAGAGGAGGGCACTGCTGATGCTGAGGGAGAAAACAGCCCATCTCTGCAATGGAGAGAACACAGTGGTGGGTCTGCTAGTCAAATAGGCCAGGCACACATGGCTTGCTGCAGCAGGGAGCAAGGGGTCCAAATCCCACCCAAAGTGACCATGGGAAAGGACGCTCTAAGGTCTGGGTGCATCATCTGGGAGCTGAGCAGAGAGCTGAGGTTTCTTGGACAACCACAAAGTGTTTCTTTCACTGTTGTGTTTGGGCTCTGGTATCCATTGATTCATTTATATATTTCTAAAGATTTGTGGATAGCTTAATCACCACTCTCTCAAAGCCAAATTGAGGTGCCAGGCATTAAACGTGGCACACCTCAAAACCTGCAGCCTGGCTTCTATGCCCATCCCCTCCCCTAGCCAAGCATCCCCACATTGAAGTTGGCACAGCCACCATCCCAGAAGGCGGGTCCCCCTCCCCCGCTCCTGGAAGGAGTCAAATAGATTGCAAGGTAGCAATGTGGAAACCAATCGTTCTTGGGTGGGACTCTTTACTCCCCCAATTCTTGAGCTGCAGCCAGTGAGGATATTTTACAACTTCTGAAGCTATCAAACTTTCCATGCCATCATCTCATATCCTGGGTGGGGCAGGCAGCTGAGCTGACAGTAACTTAAGATAGGAGAGTACTTAGCTGGGGGTGGGTCTCATGAAAAAGAGGGTCCCCTGCCTGAAGGTCAAGGCTTCGATAAACAGCTGGGTGTAACTAAGAGCCCTGAAGGGCTCCTCCACTCGGAAACATGACCAGCCTCTTAAGGGAGATGCCTCTGCTCCAAGAGAGGGGTTTCTTACCAGCGATTTCCGGGATACATATCTGGAGAGCACAATTGCTGCTATTCCGCAGGAGATTGTCTGTAAAGGGGTGACAGATGACAGGAAATAACACACCGCAAAGAGTTTTACAAGGTTACAAGCTGGGCTGTACGTGTGGGAAGCCAAATCCCCAAAATCCAAATGGTGCATTCAAGGGGCCATATGTGCAAATAAAGCACATTTGAGAACTTTGCACCATCTATTTGCACGTGGGGGACTAAAGAAGAGCGCATAAAAGAGTGCCCCCCCCAATTTTGGCTCTGGCCATTCCCACAGTAGACCAGAAGCCCCCAACCTCAAACAGAACACAGGTTCCCTACCCTAAAAGCACATCATTTTCCCCACCATAAGAGTGAATAGCAACTATTTACTTGTATGGAAGCCAGAAAAGCTACACTATTGGGAGCGGACTACACTGCAAAATACTACTACAATTTTCATTGCTCTCTGGCAACCATATCCCAAACTGGAGCACATTTGGTTTGTTTCCTAGAACTTCAAGGGCACCCTCTCTGCCTTTGCAGAGCTGGCCCTGAGTAGGCACGTCAGTCTTCCCTCCTCCAGTCAAGACCCTGCAAGGAAAGGCGTACCAAGATGGCAGAGATCACGGTCACAATGTTGGAGATGGCATACTGCAGGGAAATGGTGTCATGTGGGTTGGCAATGTGCCGCAGCACCGTCCCATGGACCAGAGCGCTGGTTATGAAGTTTAGGTGGCCAATGACTATCAGGATGAGTCCTGTTTTCATCAAGAGCTTCTGGGCGCTGCTGGAGTCAAGGTGACCTGAAAGAGAGGGAGGTGAGGTCTTTCTTCCAGGACTGAGTCTGGCTCACAAGCCACTGTCTCACCTGGACCCAGAGCATGGAATGTTGCAAAGTAAAACAAAGCCAGAGGGAAATTATTATTTATTTCATCCCTATTGCCCTGCCCTTCCTGCCATTGGGAGCACAATAAAAACAAGCTACTTAGAAATTTTAAAAACCTCCCCCTTTCCAAGCCAGACATCATGTCTCCCCCCGCCACGCCAGTACTTACCCTTTCACTAAACCAGGGGCCAACAAACTTTTTATGCAGGTGGCTGGTCCACTGTCCCTCAGAGCTTGTGGAGGGCTGGTCTATATCTATCTATATCTATCTATCTATCTATCTATCTATCTATCTATCTATCTATCTATCTATCTATCATCTATCTATCTATATCTAATCTATCATCTATCTATCTATCATCTATCATCATCTATCTATCAAAAAACCAAATTGCTATGCACACTGCGAGGGGGGCAAGTAGTCCTCCTCCTTCACACACACACACACACACAACCCAGCCACCTTCTTGGTTTGCCGCCTGCCTCATTCGCTGAAGGGCTGGCAGCGGTGGTGCGAAATGGGCTTCCTCCCTGCCTAGAGAAAGCATCCGGCCCCCAGGCCTTAGTTTGTCTACCCCTGCTCTAAACCTTAGTTTAGAAAGTTCAGGTCCCAAACATCATAATCTTCCCACATAGGGAGGGAAATTTCTTTCAGTTGCTTGATGGCTGCCTTTGTTGTCCTTTTCTGCCCCTTCCCCAATTCTACAGTATCCCTTTTGAAAGGTCACAGAGCTATATACATGGAGGACGCCAAGTGTGGCTGTGCCACAGATTTGTATAAAAGCATCACGTGAGTTGATATAACGTGGCAGTTTTATGTTGATCCTTTCCTAAGAATCCCTAGAATGGAATTTCCCTTCCACACACCCCACCCCCAGGCTTCCTTGTGCTACAACATTTTCACCAAGTTTTCCCGAAGTGATCCCAAGAGCTTGTTCCTGCTCCGTCACTGCCAGCTTAGACCTCCAAATAAGGTATATATATGTGAAACTGGATGTCTCTAAAGCCCACTGCTTTCTTCCTCTACTTTCTGTGCTCTGTTGTCATCTGCAGGAGGGCCAGAGCAATTGACAGTTTTTCCTTGCTCTGGCAAGCAGATAACGAGGCTTTCAAGTTTTATTATCAACTTATTTTATTAAGCCCTGTCCTTCCATAGGATCTTAGGGTGGCAATCCTTCAGTAATAAAAAAAAACTTTTAAAAATAAATAAAAACATTTAAATGAAGCTGAATGTTGGAAGATTCAGGACAGATAAAAGACTGCCGTTCTTCATGTAGCTCATAATTAAACCATGGAACTTGCTCCCACAGGAGGCAGGGATGGTCACAAACTTGGATGGCTTTAAAAGAAGATTAGATAAATTCATGGAGGAGAGGGGTCTCCATGGCTGTGCTCTGCCTCCACAGTCAGCAGTGTTATGCCTCTGAAGATCAGCTGCTGGAAACCACAGGAGAGGAGTGTTGCTGTTGCTCTCAGGTTCTGCTTGTGGACTTCCTATTGAGGATCTGGTCGGCTACTGTGAGAACAGGATGCTGGACTGACTAGAAGGGCCATTGGCCGGATCCAGCAGGCTCTTCTTATGTTCTTGTCTTTTAAGCACAAACTGCTTAAAACATCTAAAACTATACTAAAAAAATCTACAAATTTAAGAACAGATGTGACAAAATCGTGTGGTCTGGATATGTCCTCTGAAACTGGAGTTTTCAGCAGGCATCTAGAGGAGCACAGGAACAGCACTTCCCTAATGTCAATATTTGATTTGTTAGTCACGTAAAACAGGGTAGTTCTCTAGGCAACCTACAATCAAGTTTTAAAATTACAAAATTGTTTTAAATTGGCCATGAAAATTTTTTAACAAATCAATATATTAAACATGGAAACATCACCAACCTTCACAAGAAAACAAAGAGGTTTGTGAGAGCTTAGCACAGTGGAAGTCAAGAAAATGAGGAAACTAACCAAGTAGAGGCTGGGTACTGCTTCCCTCTTCTTTGACAGGGTTACAACTTCATGCCCAGCATGAATTGTTTGCATTTCCAGTTAAATTCTAAATGCTCCATTTAAGCCACTGAAGGTCTTTTGCTAAAGTTCAAGGTGTTTTACAAGTTGAGCCTACCAGTCAGAAGCAAGCACCCCTGAGCTTAAGGGAGTTTAGTCCCAGGAAACCATACACAGCATTGCGGACTTGCTATAGAGCATAAAATACAGTAGCTAAATTCATGGATCAACACAGCTGCCGCCTGCACTCCTTGGTGTGTGTGTGTGTGTGTGTGTGTGTGTGTGTGTGTGTGTGTGACTGCAGGAGGCTGTCATGATGAGCTCCTGCTCTTGTACATGAGTGGTACAGCCCAGGAACCCAGTGCCATGGATTGGTGGGCAATAGTGAGTCACCCTAATCCAGATTCTGATCTGCCTTTGGTGGGAACTAGATGTGCAGGCAAGCAGATTTTTCTTAACGGTGACGAGGCAAGCCACACACCACAAGTTCAGTGCACAGGGCTCAGGATTCCTCAAACTGTGGTCCTTGGGCCACTTTCAGGTGGGCCTCAGCACCACAGCCTGAGTAGGACCTCCTCACTTGCCCTGCCAGAGCCTTTGAGCTGGACCAAAGCCAGCCTCTCCTGCTGTGTAAAGGCAGTCCCTGGGAGACAGTGAAGTTCAAAGGGGAAGAAGAAAGGAAGGTCTCCTTCCTTTGAAAGGGTCAGAGGTGCTGAAGGAAACTAGAAAGCGAGAGAAAAGCCTAAGATTGAAAATGCTATTCTCATACAAATTTTCAGAGCACTTCACAGCTTAAAGCCAAACAAAGTGGGGTCCAGGACAAAAGCAGAATAAAACACAAGCTTTGGAAACAATAAAATCAATTCAGCAACTTCCAAAACCAGCAAAAAAAAAATTATCCAATATAAAAATGATAATCCATAAATGGTTGGGGGAAAGCCTTCCTAAATAACAAGATATTCAGTAGGTGCCTAAACATCAACACTCCAGGTGCCTGCCAGGTTTCAGCTGGTCATTTATTCCAGAGAGCTGGAACTCAGACACTAAAAGGCCTGTTTCTAGTACAGGCTAAATGCAACTCTGGGGCAAATGGCACTCTCAGTGGTGCCTCATCTGAGAAACACAGTTGCTGGGCAGCAATATAGTGGCGAGGAGGAAATAGATAGAAATAGAGAGACTGGAAATAGAAAGAAAAGAGGTAAGAGGGGAAAGCTGTTATCGGAGGAAGAAACACATGTAAAAGATCAAGGGAAGAAAGGCACTGGCAGAGAGGGGTTTTTTTGGGGGGGTAAAGATAAGGCACATGCTGAATGTGATAGGAAAATGAGTAAAAAATGCTTTTACTAGTTTGGAAGACACAAGGGCTATAGGGCTTTCCTGGTGGTGGCCCCATGCTTGTGGCCCCACCTTCCTACAGAAACTACAAAAGGCCCTTTCAACACTCACATTCAAAACAAGCCATGAGGGCCATTTTGTTCCCTTCTGCCTTTGTTTGACAACATTTTAATGCCAGTGATTCTGATTCTTATGTTTCTAACCCCTCTGCAAAGTATTTTAATTGTATCTCCTTTGGTTGCACATCACCTTGGGAGGTCAAAGGCCTAAGTGATGGAATATAAATAAATACTTTAAATAAAGAGCTAAAACATTGCAGATTTGGTAGGTTTCTGATTTACAATGCCTATGGAGTTACCACAGACACATGCAATATCTCCTGAAAATCAAGATGAAAACAGGACAGTTGGAGGGTAAACCATCTCCTTTTAAAGTATTCCAGGGAAGGAGGATCTTTCTTGTTCTGACCGACAGTCCCAACAGCTGCTGCCAGTCAATGTTGACAGTACTGAGCAAGATGGACCACGAGCCTGAGTCAGTACTAGACAGGTTCCTGTGTTATGTTCTTATAGCTCAGTCAGTAAAGCCTTAAACTCTTAATCTCAGGGTTGTGGGTTCAAGCCCCATATTGGGCAAAACATTCCAGCATTGCATGGGGTAGGACTAAATGAGTCTCAAAATCCCTTCCAATTCTATAAATCTATTATTCCTGTTGGAGAGCCTGGGGTCCTGCAGATAATATTAGACTCCAACTCCTATCAGCATGGCCAGGGATGATGGGAGTTGTAGTCCAACAACTTATGTAGGGCTGCAGATTCCCTAGCCCTGGGCTACATGGACCAAAGGTCTGATACAGGAGGCTATTGAATGGCTACACCGACTATGGTGACACCATGCTAACTCCCAGAAGCCTCAGCCAGGCAGATGGAAGCTTCTGGCAATACAGTTTTTTAAAAATTCCTGTAAGACCATATAACATGTTTTAGGGGACCCACTTTTTGCTGATTTATCACACTATTTTCTTTCTTATGGTGACTTTGTACTTTCATTATATGTTTGGAGAAGGACAGGACAGATATGAGACTATAAATCAAGATACACAATGTACTACCATATGCAAAGATATACAAATTGTACCGAAAAATTACACCTATTTCCAGCCCCACTGCATCTTTGCCCATTAACATTAATCTTGCCAGATTGCTGGTGTAGTGCCCAATATACAGAATGATATACATTTCATTTAGTGAAAAATGCTGGATATGGGGAGGGAAGGAGCAACACAATAGGTTAACAGTTACAAGAGTCAATAGTTAGGAAGGCAAGTTAACCTAACTCAGATGCAGGAACAAGTTTGGAACCATTCTCAATATTCCCCCGTGGTGCTTATCTGCACCTATACAGTATTTGCACTGTGTGCATACTTTATTGCTCTTTGGACTAGGGCACAGGGAAGGTCTCTCAGAGGCGTAACTGTAAGCTAGGCCGATGTTGTTCAATCTTGGGTGCCCAGACACTGTTGGACTCTCATCAGCCCCAGCCCCCAAAGCCAATGGGATTATATGAGTTGGCGTTGAACTATATCTGGGAATCTAAGGTTGAAAAACCACTGGGTCGGGCTGTCAGGTGGCAGCTGGGAGTCACCAGACACAGCCTGACAAAAGGCACAGCTCCCAGACCTCCAGATTTGTCAGGCGTTCCAGGCCTGAGGATCAACACTTCCCTTCCAGAAAGGAAGTGAAGGAACCTCAGTGGCTGTTCGTGGGGCAAGCTCCTCTTTACCACAACTGTGTTGCAGAACAGAAAGATGCAGAGCCACCTCCCACAGATCAAGGCAGAGAGACAGAGACAGAGAGAGGAAGTGGGGAGACAGACACCTTTTCAGAGGGAAAATTTCACACCATTGGATCAAGGGTTTATGGAGAACATTCAGGCATGTTGACTCAGGCTCCATAAGGAAGTCCCAGCAAGGTGGCATTTCCTTTGGAAAACAAGTCTGTGTCTTTAAAGATTAACCACTCGTTAAACAGCAAACAGCAATCAAGGTCATCTTCCTGCTAGAACATCCCAAAGTCTACAGGCTGCAAGTAGGGTTTTTGGGTGGGGGGAGGAAGGAGAAGGTAAAATTTTAAAGGACATTCAGCATGCTAGTGGTTTAGACTCCCGTTTTTGCTCTTGCAGGTCAATGTGGTAACCGGTGTGGGCAGGTACTTCTCAAGAATCTGTTCTGGAAATCATCTTTGTAGACAGGTGATTTCCCAGGGCACACAGTCTTCCTCCCTGTTTTCTTCACTTGTCAACATTTCACTTAAGCACCTCAGGCACAGGTGCCTGCCTTTTGGGCAGGGGGGGAATTATGAAAATTTGTAAAGTCCCATGTGTGTTGATGGTTCTAACTAAAGCTGTTTTTCAAGAACAAAAACCACCAAGAGCTGAAGAAGAAAATAGGAGTTCCATTTTTATTCTACTAGCCAGCCTTAGGCAAATCACTTTCTCAAAGTGTGCCTTGACCTCATATACTACTAAAACCCAGGATCCCTTTGGATGCCACAGAACAGCCTTTGCCAACTTTGTGCCCTCCAGATGTTTTGAGCTGCAACTCCCATCAGTCCCAGGACCAGCACAGCCTTGCTGGCTGACACTAATAGGAGCTGTAATCCACTAGCCACAGGGTGGCTAGGTTGGCTGCCATTGAAGATGCTGAGCCAAACCTCTTAAGCTGTGTTTGGTTGCATCATGGGACACTTGGCACTGTTGCAAGGAAGCCTGAAGGTACTGACACCTTTCTAGGGAAGGGAAGTGCCAAGGGTCTGCCCTGCCCCGCTTGCCTTTGACTTTGGAGAGGAGCCAACTCACCCAGCCGACACATCTTTGCAGTTTGGGATCAGGCCATCAAAATACATGAGTTAAAGTCCTCTGTTCTCGTTGTCTCTGCAGAGCACCTGGGAGCTGGCCTTACTGCAGCTGCAGCTGCCTTGGCACTTCTTGACCATCCACCTATTTCGCGCTTCTTCTGGTGCCGCCTGGCTCTCAGCATCAACCCTCCTCCTCCAGCCCTACAACTGCAATTTGAAATCAGCTCTTCCTGTTTGACCAGCTCTCCAGGCTCTAGAACAAAGGGCCAAACTCCACCTTCTCCTTCCCGCAGGAAATGTGATTCACCTCCCAAACCCCACCCACTCTGGAGTTCCTTGCTCCAGCCTTCCTGACTTGCTCCCCAGGTATGTCAGCTTGACTTAACATGCTCAGACTCCAGTGGCTTGTCTGATCTAAACTTCCCACCCTGCCCCCTCTGCATGCTTTTCACTGCAAGAGTTTTGGTATTTATTTCTCTTCCTCTCACCTGCAAAACATTTGAGACAGAAAATGTGGCTTTGCAAAGCTCATGTGCATTCCAAAATAGAATCAGGAGTGTCATTCCAGAGCAGTAACTTGAATATCTTTTGATCAGCCCTGCATTTCAAGGTGCCCAAACTTGCAATTCCGGATGTCACAAATTCGAAGGCAGCAGAGTCAGGTGCACAACGATCTTTCTGCAGGTCTATTCTTAGGACCATTGGCTTCTTGGATTCACTTTGCTGTAGTGCCACCACCATTTGCCAGACAAAAATACACACACAGCAATTTGTAGTTCTTATAGTAGACTATGCAGCCAGCACTGCTCTCACAGAAGCCACTTGGTCCCATTCCTCACACACTCTGGAAAGCCAGACCATAGTGCCCACCTTCCAACCTCCAGAAGTGCTTTCGAGTCAGAATTTCTTTGTGAGGATTCATGCAATTGAGTTATTGCAGCACCTTGTGCATTTCGTTTTCTGCATGTTCTGATTGCAACACGATTTCACATATATATGCAACTGTGCTTAGAGGAAACTGCATATTTACTGCTCTTTCCCTTTGTTTGTTGTAAAACATTTGAAAATAATATCTTTTAAAAGTTAATATGTTTACCAAGAGATACAGGAAGGGCGAGGAGCAAGCAGGCACACAAACATCTGATGCTCTTCTAAGGCAACGTGAGCCATACCACCAACAGCAAGTGTGCTCTGGTAATTTCCTAAGGCTGGCTGACTGGCTAGCTATCT
Source organism: Podarcis melisellensis (assembly GCF_964234715.1). Classification (NCBI taxonomy): domain Eukaryota; kingdom Metazoa; phylum Chordata; class Lepidosauria; order Squamata; family Lacertidae; genus Podarcis; species Podarcis melisellensis. Next base: position 58,318,858 of record NC_138540.1, read on the forward strand.
AATTTTATATCACCCTCTGGAGATCTCAGGGCACTTCACAGCATAAAAATACAAGATAAAAACACAAAATACATAATAAAAACAAAAACAACCCAATACCTCCCCCCCCAAAAATCCCCAAATTTAAACAGATATAGAATGTTTATCAGCCAAAGGCTTGGTTGAAGACTTCTCTTTGTCAGCCAATTGGCTCCCAATGTGTTTCCGAGCAGAATTCAAAGTGTTGGTGCTGACCTTTAAAGCCCCAAACGGCCTCGGCCCAGTATACCCAGCAGAGGGCCTTCTCGGTAGTGATGCTTGCCCTCCCATCAGATGTCAAGGCAATAAACAACTATCTGACTTTTAGAAGACATCTGAAGGCAGACCTGTTTAGGGAAGTTTTTAATGTTTGATGTTTTGTTGTTTTTAATATTCTGTTTGGAGCCGCCCAGAGTGGCTGGGGAAACTCAGCCAGGTGGGCAGGGCATAAATAATTATTTGTTGTTGTTGTTGTTAGAACCTGAACTTGTCTGCCCTGTCTGTATGTCTCTTTTACCCAATTTCAAACTGAGGTGAGTGACGAGAGAGCAAACCACTTAGGAACATATTGGAAGCTGCCATATCTGGAATCGGAATACTGTATAGGCCCAGCTAATTCAGCACTGTCAGCAGGGACCGGCTCTCCAGGTTTCAAACAAGGGACGTTTCCCTACACCACCTGAAAATGCAATGGGTTGAACCTGGAATCTTCTGCATGCAAGCAGGTGCTCTGCTACTGAACTATGCCCCTTGCTTTCTTCCTTTGCTGCATGGCTTTTAGCTTTTCCATCTCATTCACCAATAGGAGTTTGGCTTGCACTGCAGATTCTGGGATAATCAGCTATACTATCAACACCCACCAGCTAAGTGCCTTCAGCTATTAAGCTGTAACAGAAACCTCAAGAGGTTGCCAATTTTTCACATCACACAACAGAAAGAGACAGAACAGACTCAAAGAGCAGGAAAGGACCAAAATGCCTAGTTCCAAGTGTCATCCATTCCCCAAGGCCTCCCTCAGATCTCCAGGCAATCCAAATCACAAGCAGAGAAATTTCAGGTACTCACGGAGGCCTAGTTTCAGAGGACTCAATAGAGCAAGTGAAGCTGCATTGCAAGGAAAATGAGAGCACACCATCACCACATGCACATCCCGGTATCATAACCAGTCTGGGCTAGAGGGAGTTGCTTCTTAAACACAAGGTAATCAGAGTGCTTCAATAGGATTTTTTGGTGAGAGCTGCTGAAGGTCAAGGGTATTTTGACATTACACTCAGGGAGTCTCCAAATTTCCCACATCCATAGTTATAATCTTAATACCATGTTCAGAGGCTACTCACTACCAGCACATACAATCATTCAGCAGCAGGGAAGCGGGGGGGGGGGGGGGGAGAGAGATGGGATTGCAGGGCCTCTCTGTCCACTCTGCTTGAAGATTAGCTCCGTCAGGCTCCTCCTTCAGCTGTTATCTACAGCAACCATTCCACCAGGTTGTAGAAGTGAGATGGGACTGTGGAGCCTCTCAACCAGCATTACTGGAACACAAGCAACTTTTGGCTCCTCTTCTCCTTGAAATATTTTCATTTTAGCTGATCACTTAAGGAATAAATAGCACCTGAGTTTACTTTTTTCCATCCTCCTTCCCAGTCTGTTTTCCTTTTGAGTCGTGTATTGAAATTGCAAGCCTGGGGGGCAGGGAATAACATTTGTTAAGTGCTCTGGGAGCCTTTTTGGGGTGAAGAGCAGGATAAAAATGCATTAACACAGAATCATTCTGTCATGCCCTGCTTGTGAACTTCCTAGAAAGATTTGGTCACCCCTGTGGGAGACAGGGACTGGTCTAGCAGTACAGATCCTGTGCCTTATTCTCTCACCACGCATAGGGCTGCTATCAGTATTCCAGCTGTGTGGGGTTGTTGTTGTTTTTTTGAGAACTTTCATTGTAACTTCTGTATTATCTTCTACATCCCACCATCACTGGTATGTCAGGGACACACACAGTCAATTAGTCACATCACCAGTATCCTGACAGTCATTCATTACTATGTTGAACTCAGATACCACCCCATCCATTTCTGCACAGCACTACCAAATTGGTGCTGCTCTGTACTTCTGCTCCTTCTCTTTCTAATTTTAGAATGGAGCAGTAATGACAGCTATTTCCTCTCCTTGATTGCACTTGTTTTAACTGCTCTGCTCCAGAGCTCATTAAGGAGAAAAATGCTGAAATATTTAGAAATTCAAACAGCAGTTTAACAGTTGGGCATCTTGCATAAGGCTACAAGAATAGAAGTGTAGGAAAATTTGGCTGTAAAGTGCTTCAGTCATGAATTTTGTATTGTGGAGGCAGCATTCACAACTAGCCCTTGAACTGGAGTGCAAGGAGGATGCAGGCTTCAGGCCGGATGCAGGTGTCTTGTCCTGTGCACACAACACTTTGTATACCAGATACCAGAAACTGCCCGGGCAAAGAGAATGGGAAACTCAGTTTTGGTTACTGAACAGTGAACTGCTGAACAGTTAAGTCAGAGCAAGTACATGGTACTGGATCCTCAGGATCTATACCACTTCAGAATAAAAGTAGTTGTCACATTTTTAATACATATAACCTCCCAAACATGAAAAGCTAGTGTTATCAGGAGAAAGTTTCCACTTTCTACATGCAGGAAATGTTTGATACTGGGGAGCTTTCAAATACGCAAAACAAACCCACAAAGGCTTGAGGGAATTGTACCACATATATATTTGGATCTCCACTTTGCCCTCTGAGAGGCTTTCACTCTAAACACCTCTGCATGAAGGGTTAAGGGTGTGTGGGTGGATGTGCATGCGTGCACAGAAAATCAAAGCTGCTTATACAAGGACTAACAGGATGTGAAAGAGTCAAATAAATAAATAAAATAATTTCCCGAAGAGCCTCCTTCACCTTTATGCTTCTGCTATCTTTCGCAGCCTTTTACACTCATTCCTGTTATACACTGTGGGGGTACCCAGTGGGACTATTGCTATATGACATACATCTGTTCCACTTCAGCCCTCCAGTCACTTGCCACACTCCAGTTGCAAGCTGCATCAAGCTTTCCTCTGGACTTTCCTTCAGGCTATGCCTCCTAAATGAAGTGTATTGTTGTCAAGTGTCCTTATCACTTCAATAAGTCTCAGAGCATTCAACACCACAGTATCACTGAGTGCTCTGTCATGATGCAAAGCAAACTTGCAACTGCAGAGACTCAAGCAGCCTCTGGAGGGCAGCAAATTCAAACTTTCACCTTACTCTTGTTGGAAGTATGTGTGCCACACCCAGGCTTCTACACAACAGCACTAATCAGACTGAGTTAGAGGTACATCACTTATATTTTAGGGCAAGGAACAAGCTTTACCAAGGCAGGAGCGCAACAAGGAAAATTAAGAAGAACTTACTAGTCCTATGAAAAGGGAGGACAGGATCCACTATGAATGGCAACAGGAATCTTTATTAAAGGCGTTCTTTAGGCGTATGTTTGGCAGACATACGATGTACACGCACACTTTTATGTACACTCTTACACAACTCACAGAGCATCACCAAGCGCTTGAATCAATAAATTAAAAAAAAGAGAGAGATCAAGGGTTTATTATCGTGTAAGAAATGCCATTTCCCCAGAGTCAGGTTAGGGCAGCAGTCTGGGGAATCAGAAACAAAAGCCAACAATGACATAATCACCCCCACTCCTGGGTGGCCCTCACCATAGTAGAGGCAGTAACAATCAGTGTGCTTCTTCTCAGGAGAGAGCGGCCTCATACTCGGGCCTCAATGCACTCCAGCGTAGAGACTCTCTCCTCTGGCCTGTGCCCTTCTGCTTGGGCACACTGGCCAATATGGGCACTTGGGCTCTCAGCACCTCTGGCGTTTGGGGGATGCAGGCAGGCAGCAGTCTGGGGATAGGGGGAATCACATTCATCAGAGGTAATGTCAGGCACATCGTCCGACTGACTGTCTGAGCTCTCCAAGTCACTTCGGATGCTTTCAGGCTGTGCTAGAGTGATGTCCCAGGTTTTGCTAGCAATGCAGTCTTTTTGCTCACAGCTTTGGTGGTTGCACATCTGCTCCTGTTCTTCTTCTGCTTCCTCCTCCTCATTCTCTGCCATCTGAGTGTGAACATGGAGAGAATCCTCTGTGCTGCTCCCACTAACAAGCTGGTAATGGCTCGGCTTGGTCTCTATGTCCACCTGGATCTCCATATTATTACACTCTCTGTGAAAGGAGGAGCCCATGTGAGTTCTAGGAGACAACTTTTATTTCAGAACTATTTATTGCAATTCTGAAGTTCTGGCAAGTTAACATTTCTAATATAGTTTTTTAAAACTTACTACAAAATAAACAGTATAATACATGAACAAGGCCCCACAACATATTGCTATATCCCTGACGTGTGTGTGCTACCTGAGCCTGTGGCTAGAAAAAACCCAAAATGTTAGTATCAACAACATTAAGTCACTGCTCCAATGCGGGTCCATATGTGTGCACAAAAGCATACACTTGGACACATAGACAAACAGATGTTTTTTAAACACTGACAAAGTGCAACCATAAAAGGCTCATCTAGTCCTGCTCTGAACCTCACTCTTGCAGCCTGCAACAGGGGTACAACCAATTCAAAATAATGAGATGGCTAACTCCTGCAAGTGATTTGAACTGTCACCCTGAGTTTCAGCAGCCTTCCCTGATTCTAGGTCACACACAGAACTAAAGAATCCTGAAAACATTTGACATAAGGTAACTTATGTAAAAGGTGTTGCTTCCCACTAGGTACTGCAAGCCTATAAGAGCAGGCAACAGTTGAAGTACACTGAGAGCACATAGAAATATGTTAGCTGAAACAAAGTGGCACGAGAGGTACAGTGGACCCTTGGGTTACATTACTTTCGGGTAATGTAACGTTCGGGCTGCGAACATGGCAACATTTTGCCATGTGGTCATGCACAGAAGCACTCTATTGTGCCGCGTGTGTGTGCAGAAGTGGCACCTCATGTTGCAGACTGTTCAGGGTATGTACGGACCCCCAGAACGAATTAAGTACATATCCTGAGGGTCCACTGTATCTGAAAATTTACTCTTTAAGTTGGTAGCAGAATAATGAAGTATCCAGTATGTGTATTCTTATGTCTTAGCTTCCGGTTAATTTTTCACATTAATCAGCCCCTGCAGCTAAATACTTCTGAATGATCTGCAGAGAATGATAGTCAACAAAATCCACACCAAGCCACATTCATCCAACTTTCCATCCAAATCTGCCATACAAGAAAAGGCTCTTCTCACTAAATGAGGTTTTCCATAGAAAACAAGTTATGCTGACCTCCTACCAACATCTTTTAACAAGATCAGAACAAAAATGATGGGCTTTCTTCAGAGACCACTGACCCCATTACAGACACGAACTAACTGCATTAACATACCTGTCTTGGGGGTTGTAAGAACTAATGATGGAGCCTGCCATAGCTCGTGTGCTGGCATTGTCACTGATGGCTCCAAGGCTGACCGAGTCCTTCGGGAAAATCTCTTTCTGGACATCAGCCTGCACTTCCAGCCTGGGCAAGGGACAGGAATTTATTAGGTTCTTTATACTAATGTAGCTCTCCCACCTCACTTGATGTTTGACTACACAAAGGAGTTATTTAATTCAGAAGAATTAAGCATAAAGTGACTCAGTTTTAAGTAACAACTTATTTTGCTGAATTTTGCTTTGCCTGTTTTTCTCTAGAACAGGATTAAGTCATGTCTGTGGTCATGACTAACAGTTCCTGTGTAGCACGTTCCCATACATTCTACAGTCAAATTCTGGGCTGTACATTTGGTGCTGGATAGAGATTTGATTACACAGCTGCCTATTTCAGACACTGGATCAGAGGAACAGACCTTATAACCTTATGATTCAGGAGGCAAGCTTTCTTGTCATTGTGCCAATGGGATGTTGAAGTATGCAAGACAATGCATGACAAAAGGACCGAAAAGACTTAACCCAATTCATTTTTATTTCCAATCTAATAGAACCATGAAGTAAGAACAGGGGACATTCTTGCATGGGAACACCTAGCTTCGGGTTGTGAAATACAAGCAAACTAGGTTTACTTATGACTGAGTCTCAAACCCATGATATCACACACAGGTGCTGTAGCCTAAATGAACTTTTAATTACCTGCTGTACTTTCCTTTCCCACCCAAGAGGACTCCACCGCTCAGGGTGCCCCCGGAGAGCGCAGCAAAGCTGGCTGTCTCACTGTAGTTGCCCTGCATGACACTGAGCCCATCAGTAGGGCTCCCACTGGTGCTCAGCACACTGGTAAGGCCTTCAATGCTGCTTTCCCCAATGCTGGGATTCTTCAGAGCCCTCCAAGCATCTGCCACTAGAGACCATGAAAAATATAAGAAGGAACATAACACAAAAGGTGACTTGACAGCAGCATTCCTACATTAGCCAGTTAAGTTCTATTTAAACTAGCATACCTGGAAGCAAAACAATGAAGCTGAATGAATTTAGTAGTTTTAAATCTTTTTGTCCATATCAGTTTGGAGCAGCAAGTAAAGAATATGTACAAGGTAATGTGTTTGTAATGTTAGCAAGAAAGAGAAAGAAAATCAAACTGATCTTACAAGTTCACCCCATCAATTATCTAACCCTTCCACCTGTCCATGGATAAAGCTGTTAAGCACAGTTGTTTTGCCCCCATCAAAATTAAAAACACAGAGTTACTTCTTTACCTGTAATTGGCCCATCATCTTCATCAAACTCGATTTTGACTCCTTTCCCATTGGCTGTGCTAACTCCACAACCACCACCACGACACAAAGAAATTGGCACAACTCCATAGACATATGCCAACATAATAGGGACTCCAATACCTGGAAAAAAGAATAAAATTTAGTAGGAAACCAGAATCCTGCAAATACAGGTACATGTCCTCTCTGCACATTCTTCAAGGACAGGATGAGTGACATCTCGCTCAGTTATCTTCTTACCACCATGAAAGTGCTTAGTCAGAGACTAAGAACACTATCAACTGGAAAGAAGAGTAGTTTGCATAGATTACACAGAAGGCTACTAGAAGAACAGCAGTAACATGTAAGTAGCTTGCCTTTCTTTCTTGCAGTTTGTGTGCTATTCCATAACTGAGTGATTGAAAACCTCAGGAGAATGTCTCTTGCAACTGCAGTACCAGCACAAACTTTCACATCAAGAATTAAGTGAGCATAGTGGGAGCTTTGTAGTATAATAGAGACACCCAGGATATCCTGAGAAAGTGGCCATTTCTCAATTGATATTTGTGATTATAGGCTGTTTGGCCAACTAGCAAAGCATGAAAGTTGAAACAATCAAGCAAGAGAGCTTTGAAACCAGTTTGCCTTTGCACTAAGTCACAACAAACATTTTATTCTAGCCAAAATCCTTGATTCTATGAAGATAGAAGACAATTATGAAACTGACACCCAGTGTGTGCAAAGCAAACTTTCTGTCATTGTGGGTGGGGGAGGCGGGGAGATGAATGACTTTATATCTTGACTAAGGTAAAAACAGGAAATAGATTTCAATTAAAGGTGAGGTCTGGTTGACAAATCACCTTGTCCTCGTAAAAGGCAAAGCTTAGCAAGAGAACAGGGATAAATAAAATTCTTTTAAAAACATAATTGTTAAAGAGTGAGAAAATGCTGATCTATGGCAGGACTGAGGTGGAGGAACATGGGTCCAGAGGGAAAATATGAAACATTAAATATGACACAGGGTCTAAACTTTAAGAAGTAGTAAATATACAAAAGTCTATCCATTTTGCATAAGAAGACCTCCAAGTGGAAGGGTTCTGTTCATTCAAAAATATCAAGTTTAGTTCCTTGGAGGTTATTTGGTTGGGGTGTATCTACTAAACTGTGAGATCAAGGGACTGTAAAGTATGGTGAAGAGTTCTGATATTCTTCTCACCCTATGTCAGATTAGAAATGGAAGCATCTGTACTTGTTGTTCTGGGCACAGTGAAAAGACTCTTAGTGCTGTAGAGATAGCACATAATACCAGTAGCAGGTATTGCAAATCACAACAAGAGATCTATAGAGTTGCAGTTGATATTAATGTAAAAGCAAACATCCTCTAGATCTATGAATGGAAACCATATCAAGGGTATCAGCAAAAGAAACCATATAAATCCACTGGGCATGGATAAAGGAAGCAGAGCTGCTTCTTTTTGAAAGCATGCTCTGTTGCTTGGACACAGTTGCCTATTTAAGTAATGTTAAGGAAGGTATTGACCAAGGCTCATTTTCAAGGAAAGACACACAACTTTTTATTGAGTCATTATTTCAAGCAAAGAAGAGAGTGACAACGTTCAACCTCATTCAGTGTGGCTTATTGTAAAAGATGCTGTGGTACTACAAAAGCTGGAGGGCATCATGTTGACTGCCCCTGCTATAGAAAACAGAGGTGGTGCATGGCAACATTAATATAAGTGATAGAAAATTCCATAACTATATAGGGACAGGGAGGAGAAATATAGTTTAGTTTTCCTGAGCTCTCTCAAAGGACGTCCTTGGCTGTACCACTTTCACAATGCCAGAAGATTACTGAGCAGAAAGGAATTCACCACCACTCCATAAAGCATGAACATTGACCACCACCACCCACCCCAAGTTCTGAGGATGCTCTGCAAAGGCACTGCATCGCATCCTGAACTGAAATATATGTGTTCCATGTAATTAAATTATAACCCATCTAAGGAGTGTTGGGGTTTGGAAATTCTTAATGCCACTGTCAGACTGTGCTTTCTAACACAGAACTCATCTACTTACCTACACTGACAGCAGCAATGACAGGCGATGCAATCACAGATAAGGTTACTCCACCAGTGATGGCCAGGTTCCTCTTGTGCTTAGAGGTTTTTTTCCCCTCATACCTGCTATGAATCTGATATAAGAAGAATCAAGGATAAAAACAGGCAATGCAACACAAAGAAGAATGGCATTCTAGGAAGATGTTACCTATTGCAGCTCTTAATAGTTTATAGCAGAGATGGATTCTCCAGAAAAAAAGAAGAGAGGCTGAAGGACTCTCTAGAGGTGGAAGTCTCACTCTGTCCATAACTGGACAGGCTGGCAGAAATCAGAGCAGGGACCACCAACAAGAATCAATGCCACAAAATCAGCAGCAACTTCAATGAAACTTACTAGGCATGCAAAGCCGCAGGCAATATGCAGTTGGGCTGACCACACACGTGTTCTACGGAATATTACCCACCCCAGGTCCCACTATGCAAACTTCAATTATCACTGAGATCTCTTCACCTCCAACCTAAGAGTAGCCTCCTGGATCTAACTATAGGCCCTTCTACTCTAGCATCTTGTTTCTCAGTAGCCAACCAGATGCCAATGGGAAGCCCACAAACAGCTATGTATACAAAAGCCCTCCTCCACTGTCATTACCAATGATTGATATTCAAAGGTATGGTGTAGTATGGTCCCTCTTAACTATCAGGGGAACCACCACCACTTCTGCACCTCCCCTCCCCCCTGCAAAAAACCCCATCAGCCTTGTAGTTGAATTTAATTCAGCGTATACAGTTATTATTCTTACCTTTCTTCCAACATAAACCGGGATTCCAATGACCATGGCTGGAATGGCAATGCCAGCAATGAGGGAAATACCCACTGGGGCACCAATCAATGTTCCGAGCTGCCAGAGAATCTTCTTTTTACGACTCCATGGCTTCTTGCCCCAGAATGTGCAACCAGAAGGGCTGCAAGAGATTTTATATTTGGTCTTCAGAGGAACAAGATTCAAAAATGGGGGGAAGGCAGACACCTGCCCACAAAGGTTCTACCAAACCTCTCCCCTCCTCTTCCTGTCCAAGTAGCTAAAGGTGTGTCTACAGCACAGACGGGGAACTGTTTCGACTCTGCGGCAGCGTTAGAAACTGAGATATGAAAGCTAGGAGCTAAATGGCACCTTAAATCTAGGTTATGCACACAACAGAATATCTGGGTGCGCTTTTTTAATAACAAGAATACAAAAATGAAAATGAATGAACTGCAGCTAAAAGTCTTATGTTCATTTTTCACATGGTCTAGTCCTCATCTGAAGACTGCAAAAAACAAAGCCATTCTTCCCCTGCCTACCCCTCTAATATTCTTAAGAGGGTTTCTTTTCCAGTCTTCAGAGAGTGGCTGGAAATGGGGAGGCAGAAAAAGTCCTCCTTTCCTTCCACTGTGCAATTTTAATCTGAAATCTTAGGCTCAGAAACTGCTCTCGCTAATGAAATTCCCTGTTGCAAAATGTGCCTAGAACAATGGGAGTTTCGAATGCTGCTCTGAGGCATGCATTCCCTCGCTGCCAACCCTCCAAGGGCCACATGCCAGCAGTGGGGGGGGGGAGGGCACACTTTCTCACAGACACATAATATGCGCACACATGTATGTACACAGTACAGAGCCCCCCACCCCTGCAGCTGATCCATGTATAGTCATGGGTAAAAGAAAGTGCACCTCCTTTGAATTCTGTGGCTTTACATATCAGGACATAATAGCAATCATTTGTTCCTTAACAGGTCTTAAAATTAGGTAAAAACAACCTCAGATAAACAACAATACATGACATATTACACCATGTCGTGATTTGTTTAACAGAAATAAAGCCATGATGGAGAAATCATGTGTGAAAAACTAAGTGCACCCTTACTGCTTCCACAGGAATTAAGAGGCTAAATAGCAGACAGGGGCTGCTAATCAAATGCCCTTGCTTAATTTATCATCAGCAAGTGTGCCCACCTCTTTAAAAGCCAAATATTTTAGCAGTTTGCTGGCCTGGAGCATTCAGGTGTGTTTTAACATAATGCCAAGGAGCAAAAATGACAGAACGCTCTTAGAGAAGCAAGTGCTGCTGCCCATGAAATTGGGAAGGGTTCTAAGGCCATCGCCAATCAATTTTAAGTCCATCAGTCTACATTTCTAAGTATGAGAACACAAATCAATATTTTATCTTTTTTGATATTCCCACAGCACAGTATCTTTTGAGTAGTAAAGGTTTTGGACCACAGCAACATATCTCTAGCAAGGTAGAGCAGCTTGAGGGCATTTTACCCTCCAACTTACCTGAGGTAATGCAAATCAGAGATTTCCTTCATACAAAGCCAGCAGAATTCACAGCCACATACAGCACAAGTCATGTGATTACAGCTGCCATCATTCATCTTGATGATGTAGGCACTGCAACGTGGACATGGCTTGATGTCATCTGCTATGGAATTGAAAAGGAGAACCCAGTCAAATTTTGTGCATCTAAATAAATCCCAAGAAGGAATTGAAAATCTTTGAGATCTTCCATTGTAAGAAAGGTGAAAGAACCACCACAGTCTTAATCTTCCAGCCCATCCTCCTTTGAATGAAAAAAGTGTTTAAATCACGTGGCAGGTCAAGATTCCAATACCTCATTGTTTCTAATTCAATTGACTGTGCTTAGGACCATGGCCTGACTCACTTATTTACCAAATTTAAATCTCACCTTTCCTTCAAGGAGTTCAAGAGAGAATATGCTCCTCCCTTCCACCCCCATTTTATCATTACCACAATCCTGTCATATAGGCAGGGGGCGGACTGAGAATGAATGTCTGAAAGTCACTTGGTAAGGTTATTGCCTGAGAAACTCATTCTTAGTTTAAAAGGGTAAGAGTATCCTGGGCCTGACAAGTAATTCATCCCTGATATTTTTAACAAGGCTGCATAGGATCATAGCTCATTATTACTGCAAGTCCTTTAAATTCAGGAGGTCCCAAATTCAGTCCCTGCCATCTCTAGTTATATCAAGCGATGGGGAAAGACCTTTGCCTGAGACCTTGGAGAGCCACTGCCAGTCAGATTAAATAACACTGGGCTAGATGGAGAAACAGTTTGACCTAGCAGAAACAGCTTTCTATGTTCCCAACTCCACCAAAACACACTGCTGTTGCCAGCATGCAATTTGAAGAATGACATTTGATTTGAACTAGTTATGTTCAATAGTTATGTTATGTCTGAGGTAAAAGTTTTATAACTCACTTGAAGCAAGTGGGTACTTTAAAACAGAGGTGTGGAATCTTAGACCTTGGTGCTAAAAGCATCCCTCAAGGCCTCTCTATCCAACCTTGAGATTCTTCTCAGGCCACATCCCTTATTCTCCTCAAGTAGCTTTGCCTATCCAGAATGTGTCCTTGAACTGTGATGATGCTTCCTGTTTGCCAAGATACATTTGCCAAGATTCCTGTTTGCCTTTTACATTGCTGAAATTTAGCTACCATACAAAGGTAAAAGTCACATTTAATCAAGTCAATCTCTTTCCGAGATCTTCACACACAACTGCAATAACTGGCAAGTAGCTCACTGGTACATACCTGGTCCAGATTCTTGTCCATAACTGAGGCCTGAGGTGTGCTTTGTCCGTACCCGCAGAGTTTGTGCTCTTTGTTGGCGGGCCATGTCACAAGTTTGGTTTGGGTGCCATATCTGCTTGCAGTGATAGCAAAATTCAGTCTGGCAGCCTTCTCTCTCACACGTCAGTTTGGGGCAGCTTGCACATCCATAGGCAATAACAGCATAACTAAGCAAAAAAGTAAATGGCAGGACAGTGTTTTGTTTGGGACTTGTATTGACAAAACTGGACTATGTGAAGTAAAGCCACAAAGACAACTGTCTCTGTAGAAGCCTACTCAGCCACAATTAACCTAGCTTTCTCAGATTTACTACCTATATCTCAGCAAAAATTAAGGCACATTATTCGATGTACAGTAATTAACATCTACAATCTAACATATTGTTCTCTCCCTTGGTGAGAACAAGACATTTACTGACTTGCTTGTGTAACATTCTAAGAGCTCTAACCATGAGAAGCCTGTCATAATAAAGTTAGTTTTCTCCCCATCTCCCTTAATGGGCTTATAGTTAGTACTTTGGAAACAGAAGCACCAATTGGCAAACAATTTCTACCTGAGCACAAAAAAGAAGTCAGAAGAGAGGTAAAAAACAATTCCTTGTCACAGAAGCTACCCACCATACACAAAAAAATGACACAAGGAGGTTGTCTAACACTGTAGTCTGCATATTTTGTAAGGGTCAGAAGTATCACCCTTGTTACTCTTCTATTAATTCCCAAATAATTCAGGTTGCATGACTATTGCTCAGATCTTGCAGCATGAGAAATCTGGAATAGTCCACATGATTCACAACCTCTGGGAGATGGAGAAACCATTTTACCCAAGTGTAGCACAATTAGAAAAGGTGACCATCACATACCTACGTGCCAATATGCAGATTCAAAAGACAGAAAAGGAGGTTCATGTACGTCTGTAGGACTGCTTTATATTTCTAGTATACAAGAATGCCCAGTACCAGCAGAGAGGCAGATTTAAATATATTAACTGGCACCACCTGTTATCAAATGGACTGCCCCCAATTCATGCAAGTCATCAACAAAAACAGTTATGTTTCATCAGGAGATACAGAAATATGCATGACTACAGAGCATGCTTCCCTTCATTCTGCACTGTCAAAATTCAGGTAATTTCAACTTCCCCAGCTCAATCAAATTCTGCAGAACATGCAACCAGAATAAAACATGTCTAGGGTTTTTTTGCAATGTACTTAACTTGCACAAGTTATTCTAAATGTAACATTCATTTTTTTTAGTGGATGTGATTCCAGAAAGCCATAGTTCTTACATGGAGGAGGGGAGGCCCTGCGCTGTACAATTTGTATGCAGCTGCTGGGGAATCTATACTTCCTTTTTGTCAGTTTGATAATCTCCTAGCAGGTGGGAAAAGAGGCTTTGACTATCCCAGCTCTTCTAAACTGAGTCCCCACTGGGGAATTAAGCCCCCTCTAGCCATTCCACCCCATCATTATCAGGCAGCCAACTGCTGTCCTACAAGAATCATCTTTCACAAGGAGAGCAAGAGGACAGCTGATATCATCAATTTCTATGACATAGTGTTAATGACAAACCTTTCAGGCTTGAAGGTACAGAAGCCAATAATTAATTCTCAAGACCCCTTCTCAAGAACCGCATTTCCACAGCCAAAACTATATTGAGAACAGAATCTACAAGTGGGACCTGCAACAAAACACTGAAGTGCTTTTATTTAAGGTTCCAGCCAGCAAGCCAGGCCCTTTTCCAATACACTGCATTCCAATACTCATGCCTACACCCACCCTGTTTTCTGGGTATCTCCCCTCACTCCATCAGTTTTCAGCACCTCCTGAGCAGTCTCAGTCTTCATATAACCATTTGGTTTTAGTGGGTCTAGGCAGGAGGAGAGTCACTGTGGTTCATAAGCTATCACTGCATTCACCAGAGAACTTCTCCCCATTGGAGCAGGCTTAGATGGCCTGCACCTGTTGTTGGGCCAGATAGATTGGGGTTGCTATCAGATGTTCTACCCACCCTGCTGCTAAACAAACAGCTTATCTGACCCAGCTGAAGGAGGTGTCCTTGACTGTGGTGTTAGTGAACCCCAGGACTGTTCTGGAGAATTCAAAGTTCATGCCTAATCTGCCTCTACTGGACCAGCCTCCACTGCATCCATGAAGCTGTCTCAGCATATTTTTGCACGGCCTGACATACAAGATGGGATATAACTTTGATTTCAGTCTTTGCCACAGGGTGTGAGAGAGATAGTCTGGAGATGTGACATTATATTCATTTATATTACTTAGAATATGTACAACGGATGAAGCCCAGGAGGGCGAGTTCCATGACTTTGATATACTACATATGAACATGTACCACTGATGAAGCCCATGAGAGTGAAACAAGGCATTCTTCCGGAAATCCTTGTCAACACTGTGGAACTGTAGTAGGCTCCAATTTGGACTTTATGAACATATGTGGAACAGAAACTAGAAGACATTTGGTCTTTATGAATGAACTGATTTATTGGGACTTCCATCTATATTATTGCACTTTGTGTGCTGTTTATGTGCAAGATAAACATTTGATATTGTGATAAGAATATATAGGAGTATTGTTTATGTGAATGCACAGCCGGTTACGTCTTGTGTGTTTGTCAAATGTATTTCATGTAACACAAGCCTTTGCGAGATTTGGTGTCATGACAAAAATCTCTCCCTCCAAGCATAAAGGGTCTATCAGAATGGTCTGCCATTGAAGACTTATGGAATCCAACTGATTCTTGAATGCTCTGGGGATGTTTCCTGTCTTGATGTGGAACGGTGAGATGAAGCAGGCTATCAACAAAATTGCCATCAAGCCCTCTGTCTGACACTGTGGAGCCTGAGTAACACTGTGGTTCTCTGCAGAATTTCTGACAATGACATAGAAAAGATGATAGGTAAAGCACATTTGGCCTAAGATGTGATGTGAGAGTGACTGAACATAATTGTGCCTATTGTGTGGTGGTGAAGGCACCAAAGGCTTAACTGGCTGCCACCATTGTGTCCTCAAGTAGCTGTCCAGCAGATCTTTTCAAAGTGGCATGTGCTTTACTTATACCGGCTGCAGCAAAAAGTAGGCTGGGACCCTCTGAGGCCTGCTGTAATAATTTTGCTAGGCACCAATAAAGGTAAAAACATTCATCTCCACAGTGATCTGAACACCAAAGTTAGAAAGGATATTGGTGAGGTTTCCAACTCATCATCTGGTTTAGTCCTGTAGGATCAGTTTCAGCTAAAGAGGACTGAGGATGTAGAAAAGATATTTGTAATAGTTTGTCCTACCATATCCTTGCCCATCAAGGCTAATTCAAGCTAGCAGGAATGGGCTGGCAAGGAAAGTCCAGGGATTGGTGAATGTGTCATTGTGCAATGGGGTAGTGCCAGACAACCTTAAAGATGTGGTTGTGTGACCACTCCTCAATAAGCCCTACCTGCAAACCAAGGTTTATGATTAACTACCTCCTGAACACAGGTTCTCCCTTTTTAGCCGAATCAAGAATGGTGGAAGTCCTAACACAGGCTTATTGGAGGATACTGATTATCTTGAGCCATTCCAGACTGGCTTCAGGTCATAGTATCCTCCTGATCAGCTTTGTAAGATACAAGTTGAGGGCACGATATTGCAGTGGTTCTGGTCCTATCTATGGGGTTGGTTCCACAGCTTTCTTGCAGTTATGCTATGGGTACTGCAGGGTACTCTTCTATTGCCAATGCTATTTAACATCTAAACATAGCCATAGGAGTGGTCATTTGAAGTTTGGAGGAAAGTTCTATTTCTCTACTACATTTGAGTCGTGAGTGTCATGCATGACCTTCAGAAACTGAATTTGAATCTATCCTGGCACTTGCTGCTAGCCTCTTGTTTCTGCCAAAGTTTTGAAAGTGTAAAGCAGATTTTTATATAAGCAAGGCACTGGTTACAGGGTATAGAACGTACAAGAAAGGTTTAGATGCATGGCTAGGCACAAGTGAACACATTGAACTAACAAACAGCATGCCCCATCAACCTGCTGAGGAGGGGGGTGTTTTTAGTGTGTGGTACGGAGCTAGAGTCTTTGGAGTGAGAAAGCAAATTAGCACTCCCCTGAGTGGGTTGGAACTGCGGTTTGTTCATGCAGGTGCCAGTACCTCCATGCCCTTGAAGACGGAAGTGGAGTTGGCTCTGCATCCAACCTAGTCTGTTGCCTCCCCAAAAGGCAGCAGCTCATCACTAACAGGAGGCAACATCAGAGGTGGTTCCACAATAGCAGAGGTCTGACTAGAGGCAGCTGTTATCACAGAAGAACAACATATCTCTCTCAACCCACTCAATCCCTCCCCTGAATCCAGCTGTGCAGTCACTGCCCCCCTCCTTTAGTTGAGATTCCTGCATTACAGGGGGTTGGACTAGATGACCCTCAGGGTCCCTTACAACTCTATAATTCTATGATTCAATTCCGTGGGATCCCAATTTCATCTTCCACAACCCACTGGGACCCTTCTCTATATTGCCAAACTTCAACTCCCCAAGTTCTTATTTTTCATCTGGATTGGACCAACCGCTCCACAAGACCTCCACAGGACTCATGGCAGAATCCTTAATGAAGTACATTGTGGGTGGGTGTTTTTGAGTCTGGAAATAGGGAAATCTGCCAGTTCTAGATGGGGTTGGACTCCTTTTGGAAGGACAAGTGCACAGTTTGGGGGTACTCTTTAATCCATCTTTGTCACTGGAGGCCCAAGTGACCTCAGTGGCAGGAAATGCCTGGCAGGTCTGCTAAGTATGATTACAGGGATACCCAGCTACTGTGATCAACATGCTGGTAACCTTACAATTGGGTTACTGTAACACATTCTATGTGGGCTAACCTTGAGGTTGGTCTAGAAGCTGCACCTAGGTTGCTGAAGCTTCCTACTGCACACATGTAACATCAATAAAGAGGGATCTGCAATGGCAGTTCATTAGCTGCTGAACAAAGTTTTAAGTGTTGTTTTTGACCTCTGAAGCCCTAAACAGCTTGGGAACAGATTACAGTATATTCAAGACTCCCTTTTCTTTATAGTCCATCAATGACACTGTGTTATTTGGGTGGGGCACTTCTGACTGCACTGCTTAGTTGGCTGGAGGGACAACTATTGTGGCACCCATTTTGTGGAAGAAGCTCCCCATGGAGATCAGGAGAGCAGTGGTGATAGGATAATTTCACAGATAGTTAAAAACCATTCTGTTTATCATGACATTTTCCTACAGCCAATTTTAAGATATTTTTGGGTTCTAGCTGCTGAAAAGATATGACTATCTAGTATTTTAAGTTAATTGTATTTATTTTATTTATTTGCATATTTTGAACTGCTTTGAGGTGCACAAATTTATAAATAAAAAGCTGTATGTATACTAATATAATATAATATAATATAATATAATATAATATAATATAATACAAGTCAATAAAAATAGATATAGAATCCTGCTTCTACCTTGACCTCAAGTACCAATCTGCCTACCACCTTTCACTTCCACTGACTGAATGAGAGCTAAATGTATGCCCCACCCTATTCATGCTCTGCTCTACTCATTTACTGGTAATTCTGCCAACACAATGAATTTATTTTAATGCCCTGAAATTTCCCCAACATCAGGGAAAAATACAAAGCAACGAATGTCAGACAGCAGCACGAGCTGACTACAATGAAAAAGGTAGTTCCAGATTTGTATGCAGATCTAACTGTGCACTAGAAGACCAACATTACCATGGAAACACACCCTTGTGTTATGTCTGCAGTTTACCTCCCTAGGCAGAATAGCTAAGCTTGCCAATTTATGAAGATGCTTGAAGCATGGGTGGGATGCAGAAACCATGAGGATTTTCCATGCTATTTTTCTCAGAACATGCTTTTACTGCAGTCTCACAGAGAAACTGAACTATGAAACCTATGTGACAAAGATTTTCTACAAAACATGTGAGAAGCAGGGAGAAAGAAATCATATGCATCGTTCTGAACCCACACAGATTACTGACAGCTCTTAGGTACTACTTCAGGCAGCACATATGCTATCTTGGCACCATGTACAATTGACTTTTGTGTAAATGTGACAGCTATTCATCAGAGCACATGCCCTATCCCACTGTCTCTTCCAAATGTTTTTTACACATAAAATCCACCTGATAGGTGAAAAATTGATAGCTGCTGTTCAAGCAAGTGATATGCAAAACTGCAGCTGGATTTTGTGCAACCATTTTTTTTGATACTGTATTCTAACAGTATTACTAGCACTAGCAGCTGCACTGCCTGCTTGTGCTGCTCACCAACCCACCTAACAGCCCCCCACATTAACCCCCTAGAGCAGGGGTCAGCAAACTTTTTCAGCAGGGGCGTGGTCCACTGTCCCTCAGAACCTTGTGGGGGGGCCGGACTATACTGGGGGGGGGGTTAACGAATTCCTATGCCCCACAAATAACCCAGAGATGCATTTTAAATAAAAATTACACATTCCACTCATGTAAAAACACGCTGATTCCCAGACTGTCCATGGGCTGAATTTAGAAGGCGATTGGGCTGGATCTGGCCCTTGGGCCTTAGTTTGCCTACCCATGGGTAGATCTGTGCTCTTTCTCCATCTCTCCCTGCCTCCCGAAAATTCTATGAAGATTCAAGAATTGCAAAGGGGGAAGGAAAAGCAATGGTTAGGGCATGGGTAGGCAAACTAAGGCCCGGAGGCTGGATCTGGCCCAATTGCCTTCTAAATCCAGCCTGCAGATGGTCAGGGAATCAGCGTGTTTTTACATGAGTAGAATGTGTCCTTATATTTAAAATGCATCTCTGGGTTATTTGTGGGGCACAGGAGTTTGTTCTCTCCTCCCCCAATATAGTCCAGCCCCCAAGGTCTGAGGGACAGTGGACCAGCCCACAGCTGAAAAGGTTTGCTGACCCGTGCCCTAGAGCTTCCCCTTCCCACCCCATGCAATTCCAAAGCTAGCTTTTCACCTCTCAAACCCCATTTCTGATGCCAGTTCTCTCTATTCTATAGACTCACTTTGCACTCATTTCATCTTCACCCCCTTGTCTGTGCCTCGTCCTCTTTTTTGTGAAACACCCTTACATACAAACCAACCGCATGGTAATCTCGGGTACCTTCCACTTCCAACACAGAGCAACTAAGCACCTTTTTCACCTTCCACTCAATTATGAAGCTATTCCCTCTTATTCTGCAGACCCTTTCATGACTCTGCTTTAGTCTTCAACCCCATTCCCATGCCTCTTACTACCTCTTTTTTGCAACCCCTTTTACACTCCTATTTTTACCATCACCCCCTTTTTTATTCCACCCTTGTCCTCACTTTTCTCAACTCTCCCTTGCACACAGATCACCATTTGCATGCTTTCTCAACTCCCCTATTCTGCAGCCCCCTTTGTGGACACACACCATGATGATATACATTACTGTAACTTTAAAAACGAGTAGAATCTTAAAACCAAGACTGTCAGTTGGGCTGTTCAGTTTTAAAGGATGTTGTACATATATAGATGTTTGATTGTTAACAAACTAACTCTTCTAAATTACTACACTGAATCTTCACTGAACTTCATGTTGAAGACAACACATGGTATCAGGAGTGACATACATTCTGTGAAGCTACTGTGGGATATTTGAGGGCTCAGCATCCTTTATTTCTCTGAGGAATGGAAGAGAGAGAAGTTTGAGTTCAGCAACAAGGAAAAAATACTGAAAGAGGTTGCTTTAAACTGGTAAAAGTTTGAATAAAGCTGTGGTGGAGTAACCCTGGGGGGGGGGGGTTGTGATTTTAAACAACAGCAGAGGTTTGAGTAAAGCAAGAATGGAAGACCACTGAGGATTTTTGCTTGTTTTAAACCAAATCGGTTTTAAGAAAGAGAACAAGCAGAGATGCATACAACACAGAAGCTAACAGCACAAAGCTAAAGCAAAGCATTTCAAAACTTCCTTCTCAGTGTACTCAAACCCTGTTTTAAACTGCCACTTTGCCCCACTCAGTGTTACCCCTGCTACTCTACTCAAACTTCTGCCATTGTTTAAAACCACTTTCCCCCTCATAATCCCTCTCTTCTTCTTTTTTGCTACCATGCCATGGCAACCTTCTGCACAACCTGCCTGTAACTTTGCCCCTTACCCCACCCTGATTTCATGCAAATCCAGGATTGTGATGAGGCACTACAAATGGGGGCTATATTCTTACATTGTTATTATATACAGAGAAATGTAAAATATAACACTTTAATATGGAAAAGGTCTGGTTCATTATCTCTTGCCTGTTTCCAGACTTTTGGCAGGGGTGATATTTCATTTTTAAACGAACTTCTGCAAATTTAAGAATAGTGTATTTTTTAACAAAACAAAATCTAGATTCCAGCAGTGAACATCATGAAACCCACCAGTGTCTCAAAGTTTGTTACAAAGGATACAGTGCTGAAGCTTCTTTCAGAATGTTTCTGGGTAGTCTTCAGGGTCTCTATGTACAAACTATTAGCTTAGAATACAAGGCAGCCAGATAGGATATATTTCATTTCAGTGTTAAATAGCACACTAACCTTCAGAACCCTGCCACAGAAGTAGCACTATCTCAAATAAAGCAAGTTGGCGGCATCTATCCAAGAGCAGGGTGTTCCATCAGCTTGTTTTATGTTTCCTATCAAATCTGATAAATTTTGCATCAGTTGAATAGAGGAAACAGTTAAGTGATAACCAGATTCTTGCTAATTAAGCAAAGCAGAAAAACTGCCCAACAGTATTTAGGGGAGCTACCATGTGGGTGGTATGCTTGCCCACCTTTTTATCTCTAATTCCCCTAATTATGCAGTACAGCATAATTTGGGACTGCCCAGCAACAACATATGCATGCCAGAAATCAACGAATCAGAAGCAATTACAAGAATTCCAAGAATTTTCTGCAGTGCCCAGTACATTACACCTTCCCTTACCCCATGTTTTAAGATGAATGTTCTAAAGGACAATTTAAAGAATCACTGCTTGTACTTTCCATGCTGTGTTAAGAGAAACTTTGGGAGGCTGATTTAAAAGAAAACAGAAGTGAAAGTAAAACAAGACTTACTCAAATCTCATTCTGACTAACTGCCAAAGGCTAGGCCATTTCCCAGTTACCCAACTGGATGTTGAATCACAATGATTCAACATTTCACCACCTGCATCCTCATACATAAAATGCTTTCTTACCAGAATGTGCAAGTTTCTGTTCTTACTGAAAGTCATTGTTTACAGTTTCCTCCACTATTGTGAAAGGATAGCTTAAGGCTGCTGAACTTCTCACCATACAGAGGTGCTGAGAAAGACCCACAATTCCCTGGCATTTTAGAAACAGGAACTTTTCAGTAAAAAAAAATCCACCACAAAGCTGAAATACATGCAACACTTGTGATCAGAAAATTTCAAATCAAACTCCCCTTGCCCCTACTTCCAAGGATCACCCACTCCTCCTTGTCTGTAACATCAACCCCACATCAATAAATATTCACTAATACTTAAACCAGATTCTCAGGAAAATAAATTTTACTGACAAAACGATTCTGAGCAAAGTCTACCTGCAACTAAGTAGACAGGAATGACACAAAGTACAATTCACACCTCACTGCAGGACCTAGTTAATTAACTACCATCAGCAGTGCCAGCCAGTCCTTGCCAAGGATTCAAGCCACAGAATGATTTGGGAGTATCTAGATCACCATAAACTGGGACTTTCCACAGCTGTCTGACACATTATCTTCCCTCTTGATGGGCCACCGCTCCTCTGTTACTGAGACCAACAAGTCATAGTCTATAAGGTAACAATAAACCACAGCTTAAGATTTGTTAAGGTCTTTTGAAGAAGGGCAGTTTATTACTAACTACCACCACTCATGGTTTCTTAGGTTTGTTTATGCTCCTTGTACTGGGGAGGAGAAATGTGGGATCAATCAAGCAGCAGGTACTACTCGTTCATGCTAAACCACAATAACCCAGAGATCCCAGCTTATCCTTACATGCCAACACAAAGTGTTTGAGATAGCATTTCCATTTCATATAAGTATTCCTCTTGAGGATTTGATAGCCACAGCATAGAGTGAACTGTTTCATTATAGTCTGCCCTTTAATAAATTTCTAGATGCACAAATCCTTGTAAATGCAGTTAGTTTTGTTTACACATACATGTGCTTCCCTCCATTACTTATGTGTTGCCCTCCATTTACAGAGGGAAAGACAGTCCTTAATAAACACCTCAAACTTTAAAGGATATACTGATCTTGTAAAGTTTGTGTCTTCCACGTGTTTTCAGTCTGCACCATGATAACTGATCTTATAAAGGTAAGGGTACCCCTGCCCGTACGGGCCAGTCTTGACAGACTCTGGGGTTGTGCGCCCATCTCACTTAAGAGGCCAGGGGCCAGCGCTGTTGATCTTATACATACATCCTATTTCCCTTCCTACACTATGACCGTGTTCGGTATTACCCAAGCCCTGTAAAGAAAGTGTTCACTCAAGAGATGCAGCTCCCTGGGTCCTCTAAAGGTTTAGACTACAATCCTATGAGGAATGTATATGCTGATTTGCTGATTTTTAAATACTTAACGCAGGTTCTAGCACATCTTTGGCACTTCCAAATTATCTGATAATGAAAGTTTTGTTTTCATTTTCACTTTCACTCACACCTATTCCTTGGCAAAATTATAACCATTAGGCAGCAAAAATAGGTGCCTTAATGAGATTGGAGAAACTCCTTTATTAAGGGCTGCGAATGATTGGAAGAAACTAAGTGCATTCAAATTGACACTTCATTGCTGGACATAGTCCTGCTGGTGCACTGCGTGCACTTGATCAGCAATGCTTTAGTCTTAAAAAATTTCTGCTGTTTGCCACCATTTCCCCTAGGATATTGAAAGAGACAGTGTGAGCAGTTTGGGAACAGGGCACTTACTTGTCTCCCTCTGGACAGAAAAAGTCAGATGAGGCACCATTGTTGAAGCAACATTCCCCGTACTACACTTAATTTCTATAGGAACATGGAGCAGTCTGGGCTCCTTTCAGAGGAAGGACAGGATAGAAACTTAATAAAATAAAATAAGTGAACAGTAGTTAAAAATACAATACTTATTACTGCATACAATGTTCTTAGTGTTCAAGTGTTTTTCAAACACTCCTACAAGTCGGAAAAAATATAAAATAATGATGTTAACTTTATTGCAGATAAGGGGCTAAAGCTAAATGGCTTGCTATGACTGTTCATGGCAGGTGAGATATGAACTATAGACACAATTATACACTATTTCCCAAATGAAGCAGCAGTGTGTGAACTAAACAAGAATATAAAATCTGCAAAAACCACCTCTCCCACAAAGCCTCTGGGCTTAATTCCCAAAGCCCTTATCCCCAGCAGAAAAAAGCCAGAGGTGCTCTTGACACCCCTTTTTCTTATATTTCCATCACTTTGCCATTTTCTTTCTAAACTATCCACTTTTAAACTGTAAACTGTTGATACCATTTTTGCTCATTTCACTCTAATGCACCATGTATTCAGCTGGTACAGAACATTGGCTTGGCTACAAAGACAATATTTAGTCAATGCAAAGGCACCTCCCCTGCACCTTTAAACTTTAAACTGCAGCTGGGGCTCAGTGACATGACCTTTAAAAAGAGTTATCTCCCTAGTACTACATGCCCGTCTGTGAACCTTGAAACCTGGTACACATCCTGCCAATCATGGCTGGCCCCAATCGCTCTGAATTGGTGCAGGACTAAGCCGCTTGGAATCATGCTGTTCTTAGGTTTAATGTCCCCCACTGGCAAGAGCCCGCTAGGTGGTGCTGTCTGGACCTCACCCATCCCTATCTGTAACATGGGGGGCAAGATCCAAACCGGCCAACCTTTCCAGGGTTGTTGTAAAGATCACAGCAGGCTAATGCAGATAAAGCAATTTACTTCCCATAACGGCCACCAAAGTAGCAGCTGCTGTTTTTAATTATTATTATTATTATTATTATTATTATTATTATTATTATTATTATTATTATTATTATTATTATTAAGCGTGTCCTTCCTCCTGCCCCTGACTTTGCTCTCTCTCACCCGCAGTCCGGGGCCGGGCACCACCTGCAGTCCGGGTCGGCGGCCAGGCAGCGGCGGAGCATGAACTCCTCATACTTGGCGACGAGGTGGGGCGAGTCGCGCAGGAGGAGGCGGATGTCGGCCGGGTTGAGGCGCTCGCTGCACTCGGGGCAGCTGATGTTGACGCGCGACTCGGTGATCTCGATGCGCAGGTACTGGCGGAGGCACGAGCGGCACGAGCGGTGCGGGCATGAGAGGAGGCGCGGCGCGTTGCCCGCCGGCTGCCGCACCAGGCACAGCGGGCACTCCAGCTCCGACGGGGAGGACTCCTCGCCGCCCTCCTCGCACTCCGCACCACAAGACGACGACGAAGACGAGGTGGCGGCAGCGGCGGCGGCGGCATCGCCCTCCCCGGTAACCGCCGCCGAAGGAGCAGGAGGAGGCTGTGGCGGTGGCGATGAGGGCGGCGGCGGAGTGGCCTGGGCTGATGCTGCGGTGGGGCTGGCGATCGCCGCCGCCGCCACCGCCTCCACCACCGGGGCGGGCTTGGCTTGAGGCGGCTCTGGCTTGGCCTTGGCCTTCCGGCGGCGGCGCACTCCGGCCCCGGAGGCTGAGGACGAGGCGGCCGAGGCGGCGGCCGAGAAGACGCTTTGGAAGCTGAGGAGGCGGCGTCGGCCCCGGCTGGTGCCGCTGTTACTGCCGCTGTTGCCGTCACCTCCTCCGCCGCCGGTGCCTCTGCCGCCTCCTGCTTGTCCTGAGCCGCTCTTGGGGCATTTGGCCGGCGGGGCAGCCGCGTGGATCGAGGTAGAGCGCGGCGACTCCGAGTCCTTCTCTGAGCCCATCGCGAAGGAGAGGCGGACGGCCGGAGAAAGCGGCGGCAGCGTCGCCCGCTCGGCTCTGCGCCTCCTCTGAGGTGAAACGAGAGAGAAAGGGGAGTGAGGCGGGGGGAGGAGAGAGCGCATGCGCGGCCGATGGCCCGACCAACCGACCCACTGACTGACTGCTGAGGTAACCCAACCGCCGCCAACGGCCTTCCAGCTCCGGCTGCGCAGGCGCACGCGCGTCAGCTCCACACAACTCGCTTTCCTTACCCAAGCTGTCTGCTCCTTTCGCAATGCGCATGCGTCCCAAGCGGGGGAAGGCGACTTAAGAACCAATGTATTTTATGTAATTACATGTAATGCAGGCGTTGTGCTTTGAGCCTACGAGCTGCTCATAGAGAGTGAAGGTCCAAAAGGAAGGCTCGTGAGGCGCTCTCAGTCTCAGAGGGTGGGCAGGCAAAGCCTTGTTTCTCTGTGTGTGCAGAGTTCATGTGAGCCTCTGCTATTTTTGCCTTTGATTTGCCTCCCCCCACAAAGAAGACAGTGTATAAGTCTTATAAAA
Organism: Podarcis melisellensis; assembly: GCF_964234715.1. Taxonomy (NCBI): domain Eukaryota; kingdom Metazoa; phylum Chordata; class Lepidosauria; order Squamata; family Lacertidae; genus Podarcis; species Podarcis melisellensis. The sequence continues at coordinate 58,344,744 of NC_138540.1, forward strand.
TAAATACTGGGCCGGAATATGTTCAGGTTGAGGAATAGCATCAAACAACTCTAACTGGCTCCAACGCCTTTTGGGGGGGGGGGCTAAAGTAGGTTTTCTAAATGCCACAGGTTCCAGCTGCCACCCCAAGCCCCTAATTTTGCCCCTCTAGTTGAAAAAGGGTGTAGGGCACAAGCCTCAACATATGGGCAATAGCAAAGCACATGCTTGGCATATAGAAGGCCCAGATTCTAGCCCTGGCATCTCCAAGCCCCCTGTTCCCCTCAAAGAGCTACAGTTTCCAGGGTGATTTAACAAACCCAGAGAACTCAGAGAATTGTAATTCTGGGAGCAAAATAGGGGACCTCGACAACTCTCAGAACCCTTTAAAAACTACAGCTCTGAGGATCACCATCCTTAGCTCTGGATAAGCCTGTAGTCGTGACAAGAGCCAAAAAGTCTCAAGCTGCTCCAGGTAAGGGAGCCTCATCTTGCACAATGAAATCCCAAACTACTGTACCAAGATTCTTCAGTTTCTTTAAGTTACTTTGTTTCAGCTTCCTCCATTTCTGGCTGCTTGATTTGTATTTATAGCCAGACACAACATATTATGTTCTCTGTGTGTGTAATTATACATGCATGACAAATGCCCTTTAGACACTTGTCCTCTAGTGTCAGTTTTTCTATGCACAGTGAAAACCAGAAGCCTAGATCATCTGCTCCCATAGGTTCCAAAGCTTGTAAATCCTATTGGAAGCACTTGCCCTGAACAGGAAACACCAGCAGGAACCAAGGAACTGGGGACCTATTGTTCTTGAGATGCCATGACAGAAGGTGCATTTCTCTCTGTCTCTGGGAACTACAAGGTGAACCCTAGAGTTTGCATCTCCTTTCCTGGGTGAGGGTCTGGACCAGCAGCTCCCTGTTCATCTGTTCAAACATCACTTGTTTTTTCACTAGAACTCGTAAGATCTGGACACCTAATAGACACATGGAATCAAATTTGCATAAAGGTCTTCAAGTGTGTTCCACCATTCAGCTTCAGTCTCCAGCCTCAGGTTATAGACTTGCAGCCCCCAGCCCAGTGGGGGACTTTCTGTAATAATGAATAAACCATGAGTTCCAGAGGAAACTGCATGGAAGCAACCTTGTGCCTGGGAGAGATTCATATACAAGGGAATATTTGGGCAAATATTGCTTCTTGCACTACCAAACCCAACCCTTTGGGTTCTGAGCAGGCAGCAAAAAGCCAGAAATAGGTTTTCGCCTATTTCAGTAAGAAAATTCCCACCCTTTTCCAGTGTAAGCTGAGCCCTGAAGGTCTACTCCAATATGGAGGTCTTGCAATACTTCTGGAAGGTGTTTAGTGCAGTTGTTCCCAAACCTTTTCCCCACAGACCACCTGAACATCGCTGAGGGTCTTGGCAGATAGTTTTAGCAAGTGTAATATGCTGTGCTAAATGCCATATTGTTCTTAATTGTATTTGTATTGCTTCCTTTATTTCTTATATATTGCATTTTATAAAAGAGATACAGGCAACAATACAAATAAAAACCAACATGGACATTTAATGCAATGCATACGCCACTTCTCTTCTTCAGCCACAAATCCAGACACTCCATGGGCCAACCTGAACGGAGCTTTTCCTTGTATGGGGATGGATATTTATTTAAATTAATGGGCAGTCGATTATTCAACCCAAAATCTTTGTTTGTAAATTTTTAGCACCCTACTCTAGTAGAATGAACATAGATGAGGTTGAGCTTAGGGAGACTTTATAAAAAGTATAAATAAAATCCCACTGATAAAGCTGTCAGGTGGGGAAGAGCCCAATTCCTGGCCTCAATGAGCTGAGGTTTTCCTTTCTGCAAGTGTGCTGCAAGTGTCCAGCATTCTTTTCTCACAGTGGCCAACCAGATGCCTTTGAGAAGCCCTACCTGTGTGCAACAGCGCTCTCCCCGGCTGGCATTCCACAGCCATCGCTATTCAGAACATCAGTACCTCCACCACTAAAGCGAAGCACAGACAAACATGTGGACACTTGACAAGTCCTGTCCTGTCCATAGCTAGGATCACAGACCTTGCTATCTGCAAGCCCCAAGTTAAATTTTCTCTTTGAAGTATCATTACTTCCTTTCCTGCCCCACCCCCCACTTAGAACACAGCTGGCTGTGGTTTATCCTTCTGGTTTCTCTCTTCAGGGTTCAGGTTGCTATCGGGGTTTAAATCTTCCCTGAAGCCTGTGCAGGACCTGAGACTTTGCAAGAGAAACAGGTCACAAAGAACTTGAGCCTATTGCTGCAACCAGCCTCCCACAGTTCCCCACACCCAAAATCAAGGGACAAAATTGTTCAGGTACAAAAGTGACAGCCATTTTTATTGAAGCAGCAGGTGGGCCCTAAAAGGATGGCAAGTAAAAGAACTGGAAACTGCAGTTGTTTGAGGGCAGGGGGAGTGTTCTTGGTTCTGATCTTTCAATATTTAAATGAATACTACGCTGAACAGTAAAGCAGGCAGCACTGCCCCGTCCAGAAGGTGACGACTTTAGATGCCAATTGCTGATGCAGGAATTCTGCAGCATCTCTGCAGCGGGAGTGATTGAAAGAGCTGTTATACCTGAGGCCAAAATTGTCCACCCCAAGTGGAGGCTACGTGGAGAAAAGGCACAGCAGAAACAAGGACTTGTGCACAGCTGGAACTCCTGGGCTTAGAGAAGCCTTTGAGCGGATTTCTTGCAGTGCATAGTCTGCTAATTTCTGTGCTGTGCCTCCAGTGAACTTCCTAAATCACTGGGGCCATCCAGGGAAAAACAACTGGGTCCAAGATAGCTTCCCCTCCCTGCCAAGTTAAATTTTTACAATGCAACTGTCTAGAGTCAGAGCTATGGTGATATCCAACCTTTACAAGCCCATTTTAACACAATACAGTACACATTTTCCTCCCTAAATTCTGGTTTGACTTTCTTAAAACAAAATTCCTGTCAAGTTACCCCTTGTGCTTCCTGCCCCTTTCCTTGCCCTCCCTTCCTTTGCCCCCTTGGCTTGAGGGCAAAAGGGTGAGGGTGATGAACATGCAGCATTCGATCGTGTTCTGTCCTGTCTCGTCCACCTCCTGGATTCATGCGGCTGAAATGAAGACAAAATATAAAAAAAGAGAAATGGTCCTTAAGAACTCAAAAGGAATACTTCTTTATGGCAGACAGAGGGGGATAAGAAATCAAGGAGGGGGGGCTTGGGGTATTTAACACACTTGTGTATTGCCCTTCATAATATTTATCCCAGGGTAGCTTGCAATGCAAATTAAAACAAAAGAGCAATAAGGATGATGGTGGGTGGCGAACGGACTGGCAGCTGCAATGGAGCTAAATGGACTGGCCTGTCCTTGTTGGGAAGTTCTTGTTCTTAGGCTCTCTTAATAAAACCTCCATCCCCTACAGGAAAACTAGCTCTCCCTTCACTATTAGATTATAACGGCCTTCCTTTAGAAGGCCTCAAAGGATTCCCAGTGAACAAACCAAAGCTGCTTACGCTCAAGGGATTGTTCATAATCTTAAACTAACAAGCCACCATCAGTGTCTCAGAGACCGCAACAAAAGCAAGCCTTGGACCAGGTGATTTGCAAGCTTGATTCAGTTGCATCCGTCTCCAAGCAAAGCCACGCAATCTGTGCCCCCAGAAACCTAAGCACCTGAGTAGAGTTCTCTGTTTGAATAAGAGATTAAGGCAAGAGCAGCCATAGGTTGGTTGCAAACGGGAAAGGGCTGCAACCCCATGGGATGAATGGGTCTTTTTAAAATCACTAAATTCTGTGAAATGGGCCTCCTCTTGGAAAGAGATTCTCTTTTCAATAAATCACCATTTTGAGAAGGTGTAATCAAGTCCCATTCTTTTGAATCCCATGAGAAAATACCATCAAACATCTGTTCTGAGAAAAACTTTACAAAAACAAACAAAACATTTTGAGGGGTGAGAATGGTATGTCTCCCCAGTGCCATCAAATAATATAGTGAGACAAGGCAATTTAGATTTCAGGACTGTTATCAGGCCATTAAACAAGCAAATATTTTCGACTAAACTACATAATTTCCATTGTGAATTTTCTTTTTTCAAAGCTGCAAAATGCCTCTCAATATACTCTGCAGTTCAATGGGTTAAAGTGTTCTTCTCACTGCTGCGTTTCTTGCGCAACGAAATACTATTTCAGACTATTTAATCAAAAGAGGAGCACAGGTCTTTCAGAAGAGTCATTTGGGAACAAAAATGCATTTAAGAACAATGTAAGAACAATTAAAGGAAGGATAAAAAGAGAGAAGTGGAAAAAGACAAGGACACAGGTCAGTGGACAGGCACAATGACTTCCCTCCCCCCACACCCACCCGCCAAGGGCACTCTATACTTTACAGTCCCTGATCTATCAAGTCAGCTACACATACACAAGGACAAGAGAGCTGGAAGGTTGTGAGGCTAACTGGCAGATATAAATGTGACTCCAGAGGTAGGCAGCAACATCCACGCATGCTAGAATTTGCACCTTTATTGTGTTGCAGCAAAACAGGAAAAGACCCCGGCAGCCACAAGAGCCAGGTGAAGGCGAGCAATGTAGCTGTAAGCTGGCATGATGAGCCCTGCAGATGGAAGCACATTATGAAATCAGAGTTCCCTCCCCCACCCTCTGCACGCCAGCAACATTGCCGCTCATCTCAAGAAAACTCAAGTGCATCTCAAGCATATCACGAAGGCAGGTCAAGTTTGAATGAGAACAACAAGGCTGCTTCAAAGCAAGATTGCAAAGTGGAGAGCAGGGGCTCCATTTCCATATCACCTCACTGAAAGGCAAGAACAGGCTCACTTCCAACCAGCCTTCCCCAGCCTGGTGCCCCCTGCCTCCATGTTATTTTGGAGTACAACTCGCGTCAGTTCCAGCCATGCTGAGAGTTGCAGTCCACACCATCTGGAGGGCACCAGGTTGAAAAAGGCTGCCTTAGCGGAATACAAAGTCAATTCTCATGAATAAATTAAGTGTGCCAGGAATACAGGGCAACAGCATCCAGCCTCTGCCAGACCATTGTTAAGTGGGTTTTCAGTTTCTTCACCACAAATACAATCTGGCCCACATTCTGGCGCCACTGCTAACCTGCCAGAGGAAGGTAAATGGGAGGGAGTGTTGATTGTCTTGCACCTTTGCCCCACGGTGGCACAATTCAGCACAAAGCCTAGGAACCCTCCGTCTGCATTCTCACCTTGTCAAACCAGTCCTCATTTTGCCATCTTATGCAAGTTATGGCTTGTACATTAATATACTAAGCCACAAGCACACACACAAAACTTATGAAGAAGTTATGCAGAGTAGATGCTTCCACATATGGGCTTCCTATTTCAGGCTTTCATCATGAAGTTGTAGAAGTATGGGATATGCACCGCACTTTCAGTGATGTGCTGGCTGTAGAGTTTCCGCTTGGCCCGTGGAAGAACAGGATGTGCCCATGTCTCTTCACACAGGTGCACACATCTGTGCTGCTTTTGCACACCCCCTCTTTAAGCTGACATGGCATTTAATTTCCTGCAGTTTTAGAGCCAAGGACTCAGGACAAGGCCAGCCAGCAACTTTGCTTCCCGCCCACAGCCGCTAGTTTGTGACCTTCAGAACTCCTACAACATCGCACCAGGCCACCCGACATGTAGGCGGAACAGGAGAAGCGGCAGCAATTTTCCAGTTTAACCCTGTCGCCAAGATGAGTAGCAGAGCGCTTTCACTTTTGACTGAACAGGCGCAGCAGCCTAGTTCCCAGGTTCCGGAAAGCGGAGCGTGAAGCCGCTGCGCCCCCTGCAGGCCACCTGCACACAGCCCACAAGCTCTTCAAAAAATATATGCATACAAATTGGAGAAAGCACGGCATTTCCGTTTAATGGACAGTATATAAACAGCCTTCCTCCCTTGCAGCTTGACACCTCTCCTACAGAGCTTGCTCTTGCAGACCCCAGAAGACAGGAAAGGAGAAGGAAGCATCAGACAGGAGAGCCTTAAACAAACATAACCAGGTCTTTACATGTTGCTTTTGAGAAAGCTGCCAGGATGCTGGCAAAAACCACATCAGGGGACTGGGAAGCATCCACAGCCGTATGGATCCCACGCCTGCTATAGTAGTTAACCAGCGGCGACGTCTGGGTGTGGTAAGCCTGCAGACGAGTCTTCAAAGCTCCTTCGTTGTCATCTGACCGGCGTATCAAGGGCTCCCCGGTAACCTAACCAAGAGCAAGACATAAAAGCAGGGGCAGCTGGTGATTTGGACAGCAACACCCGTGTCATCTCTGAACACTGACCATGCTCATCATAGCAGGCCAAAAGGACAAAAACTTCAGGATACTGCAAGACGCGAGAGCTGTAAAAAGCCTTAGCAAGCTTAAAACCTGATGCTACTAGCTTGATGACTCCCAGGAAATCTCAGGTGCTATTCCAGTTTCCATCAGAGCCGGCCAAAGATATCTGGTGTTCCAAGCACCTAAACTGTCCAACTTAGGAGGTGCCCCCCATTATTCCTTGTACTGTGGCAGAGAATGCTGGGATGCAAACTCTGCCTAGGGTACTTTGCATTAAAAGGGGGGGGCAGCAGAATTCTGTCCTCTCATTTTGCAGAATTTGTTTTGAAGTATTTTGTTTAATTTATTTTGGTGCTGCTAACCATTGGAAGGGACCAGAAGCTATTCCACTCCCTCAACCAGTGGAAATATTATTTCAGTCTTCCCTTTGGATACTGAGATGTTGCCTACACAGTTTCAAGCAGTCTTTCACAGCCAGGAAGGCAGGAGTCAAATACGTGCCCCCACCGCTGCAAGACACTGGCCAGGCTCTGGTGAGTGAAACTGTCCCACAGGTTCTGCTTTGGATAACCCCTCCCACTCAGCCCAACAATTCTGCAGAAGCTAGAGGTATGTTCAGATCTGCACTTCTGATTCGATTAAACTGCAAAATTATCAGAGGATTCTAAGTCTAAAAGCAATATCCACCAAGTCAATTGGGAATTCAGTTTTGGTTCTGAATGAATGACCCAGTCAAGACTTAACTGCAGACTGAAGCCACAGCAAGACCATTTTTAAAAATTACAGTATTAAATTAAAATAAATTAAGTAAGTCTATCCAGCCTACTGAAGGCATCACAGAGCAATCAAATGCATATTGAATGGAGCCCCAAAAGGGAAAATCAAAATGGGAAGGTTACATACATCATCCTTCATGTGGACCTTAGGAGGATTGAATTCCTCATGGTATGAGCGGCCACTTGCTGGGTGGATGAGCCTGAAAGACACCACAGCAGTCAGTCGAGTGCATTTCAGAGCAGGTCAAGGAGGGGAGGAGTTATGGAGGAGAATTTTCTTCAGAACTAGGACTACAAGCATTTGGATCAGGCATTAGTGCTGATGCTGCAGCATCAGTGAATCTAAACAGGTAGTCAGTCCTTGGATGGAGATCACTGGTTTTTTTTTAATTAAAAAACACCTGTATTTATATCCCACCTTTCTTCCATCAGAGAACACAAGATGACAACTCAGGATTCCTCCATCCAGACTAACCATATTTAAAACCCTCTTAGGTTCAATGTATAGCTATGAAATAAGTTTTAAACGGGGTGTGGAGGGGAGACACCATAGCAGAGGTAGGGAACCTGTGGCACTCCAGATGTTGGTGGGAATCCTGCTCCCATCAGCTTCAGAAAACAACATTGCAGAATGCATCATGTGCCCTCAGACAGTGCCCTGGGACCTGTTCTTCAGAACAGGAGTTGCCAGTGTGGTGCCCATGGGTGCAAAGGTGTCACTGCCTCTTCCGTTATGAGATGGTAAGCAGGGCTAGTGGAGGTTGTACATGGAGCGGAAGGAGGAAGCTGGAGGAGTGGCACTCTATCCCACTTCCTCCTTCAGCTTTATGTGTTTTTCAATGCTCAGGTTAATTCTACTGGATCCAACTTTTAACCAGCTCCCTTGGAAAAGCACGCTTTCTCTCTTTCTGTCTCTTATGGTGTGTGTGGTTTTTGTGTGTGTGTGTGTGTGTGTTAGATTTGCAGGAGGGGAGAGACAAGTGGCCAGAAGAGATTGTACCCATGGCACTCACTCAAAAACACCAAGGTTCCCACAGGCTTATAAAGGTTGATGACACCTGCTGTAGAATATGCAGAACAAAAACATAAACTTTAAAGGGGGGAGCGAACAGAAGACATGTACTTTTTCAACAAAGGGTTTCTTTGTAATTCTCATTAGCACTGCAATCAAGAGCTATCTGCTCCCCACACATTGCACAACACTGCATTCCTAGCTTTGTTTTATAAAGATTGTAACATGCAGCACCTAGCTTTTCTGAGTGGCTCAGCATATGGAAACACCCCTCCCCACCCCCCCACCCCAGTTTCCCCCAAAGGAAGTGGCAGTTACCGTCCAGTGATTCTCCGGATGAGTAAGGAGTCAGCAACACTGAATTCAATGACAGAATCTAGTTTCTCTTTTCTCTTTTCCATGAGCTCATCCAGCTGCAGCATTTTAAGAGAATGGAAAGAAGAACTACTTTTAAAATGCACAGAATGAGTGGATTCAGGCCTAATAAAATCTCTGAAAGAAGAAAAATGAAGGTAGCTGGACCCTCAGCAGGCCTGGAGCTCAGCAATGGAGCCCAAACTGAGCCATTCCAAAATAATGATCTCCATCTATGCGCCCACATTTTTCCAAAGAGAATATACACCTCCTCCCACTTTACTGTGGAGTGTTACAAAATAGCTCCCTTCTGTAGTTTGCAATCCACTTCATCAGATGCAGAAGTACTGGCCTTAGTTGTAACACATGGTTGCTGGGGAAGGGAGTGTGGTCTTTGCCAGCAGTGAGGTCAAAATGAAGTGAAAGGGATAAGTATGTCATTAACAGTGACCATTCAGAAAATTAAGTTGTTGCCGATAACACAGACATCCTGGGCATTGACAAGCCAATTAACACATGCCCTGTGATAAATATCCTTTGTACAATAAGTGTTGCCAGGGTCCAGACCTGGTGGCAAACCCAGATGCCAGCTCTGTCCTTGTTTCTACTCTAGCAACACAGTCACAGTAACTTCCAATGTCAAAGGTTCATTCACTTGTTCGTCTTCCAGTTTGCTACATGTCGTCCTCTGGCAGCAATGCTCTTCTGCATTCTACATAGCCAAGCTCAACAGAAAAGAAGAAACGGATGCAAACCTGACATCAGAAATGGAAATATACAAAAACCAGCAGGGGAACATTTCAACTTCTCAGTGCACTCTGTGTTCCGACCAATATTTGTCCTACTCAGGCTAGGCTCGTTGAAATTAATGGACATGACCAGCTTAAGTTCTATGAGTAGAAATTACTTAGCTACCATCTTATATAACTGACCTTAAGGCAGCTATGGTGGAGCAAATAAATTTCAAAAGGGGACTGCACTGTGAAACAATTCATCAAGAGGTTTGATGCCATTGGTCACGGGCTACACCAGGACAAAGGATTTTAAAATCACACTACATGTGTTAACCAAGAGCAGGATGTCTGCACCATCAGCAAGTGTTTTGTTTTGTTTTGTTGGTTGGTTAATGGCCAATATTAGTAACATACCGTATTTTTCGCCCCATAGGACGCACCGGCCCATAGGACGCACCAAGTTTTTTGGGGGGGAAATAAAGAAAAAAAATTTATTTCCCCCCCAGGCACTTGTGGGGCCGGCAGCGGGGAGAAGCGCTCTTCTCCCCGCAGCCCACCTGCAGATCAGGTCCGGGGACAGAGGGAGGACACACTGCGCCTCCCAACTGTCCCTGGAGCCTGTGGGGCAGGCAGCGGGGAGAAGCGCTCTTCTCCCCGCCGCCTGCCTGCAGATCAGGTCCGGGGACAGAGGGAGGACGCGCTGCGCCTCCCAGCTGTCCCCGGAGCTTGCGGGGCAGGCAGCGGGGAGAAGCGCTCTTCTCCCCGCCGCCCGCCTGCAGATCAGGTCCGGGGACAGAGGGAGGACGCGCTGCGCCTCCCAGCTGTCCCCGGAGCTTGCGGGGCAGGCAGCGGGGAGAAGCGCTCTTCTCCCCGCCGCCCGCCTGCGGATCAGGTCCGGGGACAGAGGGAGGACGCGCTGCGCCTCCCAGCTGTCCCCGGAGCTTGCGGGGCAGGCAGCGGGGAGAAGCGCTCTTCTCCCCGCCGCCCGCCTGCGGATCAGGTCCGGGGACAGAGGGAGGACGCGCTGCGCCTCCCAGCTGTCCCCGGAGCTTGTGGGGCAGGCAGCGGGGAGAAGCGCTCTTCTCCCCGTCGCCCGCCTGCAGATCAAGTCCGGGGACAGAGGGAGGACGCGCTGCGCCTCCCAGCTGTCCCCGGAGCTTGCGGGGCAGGCAGCGGGGAGAAGCGCTCTTCTCCCCGCCGCCCGCCTGCAGATCAGGTCCGGGGACAGAGGGAGGACGCGCTGCGCCTCCCAGCTGTCCCCGGAGCTTGCGGGGCAGGCAGCGGGGAGAAGCGCTCTTCTCCCCGTCGCCCGCCTGCAGATCAGGTCCGGGGACAGAGGGAGGACGCGCTGCGCCTCCCAGCTGTCCCCGGAGCTTGCGGGGCAGGCAGCGGGGAGAAGCGCTCTTCTCCCCGCCGCCCGCCTGCAGATCAGGTCCGGGGACAGAGGGAGGACGCGCTGCGCCTCCCAGCTGTCCCCGGAGCTTGCGGGGCAGGCAGCGGGGAGAAGCGCTCTTCTCCCCGCCGCCCGCCTGCAGATCAGGTCCGGGGACAGAGGGAGGACGCGCTGCGCCTCCCAGCTGTCCCCGGAGCTTGCGGGGCTGGCGGCGGGAGAAGCATGCGTCTCCCCGCCGTCAGCCTCCAAACCACATCGGGAGACAGCGGGATGGCGGCGTTCCGCCTCCCCGCTGTCCCCCGACCTTGTGGCACTGGCGCTGCGGCTCTCCTGAAGCCTGGAGAGCGAGAGGGGTCGGTGCGCACCGACCCCTCTCGCTCTCCAGGCTTCAGCGAAAGCCTGCATTCGCCCCATAGGACGCACACGCATTTCCCCTTCATTTTTGGAGGGGAAAAAGTGCGTCCTATAGGGCGAAAAATACGGTATGTACTTTTCTGCTTTTCATTTCCTTTTATCCTCAAGTGTTTACAGTTACGCACACACACCTGAACTCTGGATAACACTTCATCTGATGAAGTGGGCTGTAGACCATGCAACCTTCTGCCACGATAAATCTTTAAAGTGCCACAATGCTCTTGCTTGGTTCTGCTGCCACAGACTAATGCAGTGGCACTCCTGGAAACTCTTATCCCCAATCTTAGAAGATCCAAGGGCAGGTATCAGGAATCACGTACCATCTCTGCTTGTCGCACTGTGCGAGGAAACCCATCCAAAAGGAAACCATTCTTGCAGGAGGGCGTCTCCAGGTTTTTGTCAATCAGCTCCACCACCATTTCATCACTCACCTTACAATTTGGAGTGGGATGGGGGGGGGAGAGAGAGAGAGAGAGAGAGAGAGAGAGAGAGAGAGAGAGAGAGAGAGAGACGAAAATGCAGTCTTGATACAATGTCACCAGCATGTCAAACATGCTTACCCTACCCACAATACCTTTTTATTCCAAGAAGTCCTTGTGGCTATAAAGTAAGTTTGAAACTAGAAGTGCAAACACACTAAAGGATCAGAAAACAAGAAGGCAGAAAGGATAGCTTTAAGACCTTGTGTTGCACTCAGGATATCCCAGTTTATGCAACGGCTAGTGCAATATTGCACCTTTGATTTCAAAAGAGGAGCCACAGAACAAAAGCAACATCCCCACAATTGCAAACCCTCTCTATTCAAAGTGCACCACAGCACAGAAATTGTGCAGCCTGAATGTGGCTGGGGGTGGAAGAGGACTGTCAGTGTCAAGGGTCAGTGCTCTGGTGTTCCTACTCCTAGCTAAAAATTGAACTAAGTGATCTTACGATCCCTCCCACCTATAACTTTCATGAAAGCTTCAGATTTTAAATTTCCATTTATTCCTATGCACCAGAAATAAATATATAAGTTTCTGATGTAGTTCTCAGTACTGAAAAAGCTACTGTTATCGCCCATCTCAAGACCTGGGTGTGGTATGCAGTCAACGCAGCTTATTGGCTCCAGGTAAAATAACACATTATCTAGAATATCCAGCCATGCCCACAGTGCTCTTGGATGTCTTAGGCCAGTGATAATCACAGTGGTGGCTTGAACGGAACAGATAAGCATTATCCATCACAGCCATGCTCTAAAACTGTAACTCTGAACAAAGTCTTGTTTGGAAGGCCACCAGCTATGACACAACAAAATGCAGGCAAACAGAAGCCATCCACATGCAACCCTAACCATGTCAATGAAGAAGTAAATCCTATTCGATTCAATAGGGCTCACAGTCCTAAGTGAAGTTAGGACTATGGTCCTAGACACCAAGTCTTGGTCTAAAGATGTCTACAAAGCAAACAGAGAGGGCAAAAAGGCATCTGTTATCAGTTCAGCTGCTGGCATAAAACTGGAATATGTACACGTTGATCCAAAGTATTATTTTTAAAAGGTCAAACAGCAGCTAAATGACCTAAATTAAAATGACAGAGGTGCATTTGCAAACCTGGTACCATTCTGATGTTTTGACTGGGGCTGACAGATGTAGAGGTCCAAAACATCTGGAGGGCACCAGACTAGCAAAGGCTAGTCTAGACTATTGCTAGTTCAAATATTTTTTGTTGCTTCAAATAATGTCCTTTCATTAAGGTTTTAGACATGAAACATTTCACACACTGACCAGGAAACGATGGAGATGGACGGAAAGGAAGACCTAAAACATTTGCTTCCCACCAATTCTTCCTAGCTAGACTGCTTTTATCACAGCAATCAGGAAATCTAAACTGTACGATGAAAAATTTAAAAGGTACAAGAGGCACTCAAATTTCTTTAGCCAGGAACGCCAGGAAAACTACCTGAACAAAAAAGAAAAGAAGGCAATGCAATTGGAACACCAAGCCTCACTTCCTGCAACCAGTTCATAAATCAAAACCCATGCCCAGGGCGATGTGTGACACGACTCCACCGGGCGGTGTGCTGAACGTGTCCACAGAGCTTCTGTGCTCAACTCCAAAACTCCGTGGACACGTTCAGCACACCACCGTTTCCAAATGGTTTCCAATTCTCAGTCACATAAATCAGAGGCCAAAGAACAGCATTACAGCATCAGCTGGTGCCAATACTCAATTTACAGAGCAGTTTCCAAAACCACAGAAGCTATTTAAAGGATATGGCCAAAGGGAATGGCTCGGTGGCAACGACCCCTCTGTACCTACCAGCTTTCCAGCATCCATCGTCTGCTTCAGCTTTTTGCCCAGCGGCGAGCCAGAAGCCACCATAGCTCTCAACATGTCGCCTGTCGCCAAGTGACACACACAATAGGCCTCAGCTAGCCGAGGGGCCTGCACGGGAAAGAACAAAGGAAACTTTAGGGGGAAATTCACAGAGCAGGAGCTGTAGGAAATAATTTTGGTGCATATAATTAAATTACATAGAAAATATGTTCACATGACCACTACAATACGGTAGAAGCTTTACTGTGCCAGGTGTGTGAATGTACTTTTTGCACTAAAGCCTGCAGCGAAAGTTTGACCACTGAGTCCATCTAGCTTCGTTCTCTCCCAGCCCTACATGGAGACGCGGGAGATTGAACCTGGGACCTCCTGCATGCACAGATGCTCTACTATGGTCCTTCCCCTGTTGGAAGAAGGAAACCTGGATTATAAGAATTGCTTTGGGGAATAAACAACGACTCAGTGGTGTCAGAGATTGCTAGTGAGAAAGGGATGAAGGATGAGCGTGTGAGGGAAGAAATGGAAACCCCAGTAAGAACCAAGAAGCAAGTAAGGGAAGGCAAAGATGGCCCTAGAACAGCTCTGGATAATTTATACTGGATTTTAGGATTAATTGAGTCACCTATTCCAATGCTTTTCAGCTGTCTCCATATGTTGCTGGACTACAAACTCCCAGCACCTCCCAGCACCGACTACTAAACTATCTGGGGATGATGGGAGCTGTGGTCCAACAACCTCTGAAGGTCAATCTAGTCCAACCGCTTTTCAATGCAGGATGCAACTACTTCGACTGGCAGATATACAGTACTGTATCTGCTTAAATGCCTCCAATGAAGGAGATACCGCAACCTCCCAAAGCATTCCTCTTAGGAAGTCTCTCCAAAAGTGTAGTTAAAATATTTCCCCCTGAAATTTCCACCCCTTGGTTTTAGTCCTGCCCTCTGGAATAATGGAGAAGTTTGCTCCTCCAAACTTTGAACTTCCATCCCCCTCAAATGCATCAGAGTGAAAGTCCTTCTCCACTCTGATCAGATATGCTAACATGTTTCCTAAATTGTTGATAACTGAAGCACATTCCCTCCTGCATTAAAACTGGGAAGCCCACTTCACTCATACAGGGATTTTCCTTTTCCTTTTGGGAATGACTGGAAGGAGGCAAGTCCAGACCACTGACTCATGCTGAGACACAAGGATCAGTTGACTGACAGCAAAGAATTCTGCTATCAGGTGTGATCAAGTGGCATCCAACGCAGATATGAGGGAGCCTGACAGTGAGGAAGCAAAGTCAAAGCAGTGAGCGCATACACAGACACTGAGGACAACCTCCTCCGATGAGCACTTCTTGCAGCAGGGCAGCCATTCCTTCAGGGCATGCTACTTTGCCCAGGCCCACAGTTTTTATACACTAAAGAATGCTGATGGTTTTTAGACAGGCAAGCAGCTGAAAGCCAGTTTTGCAAGAAATTATTTCAGACATGTGATAGTGCCCCACCCAGCACTGTACAAAGGGCAAGCTGCTTGGCTTGCAACAGAGCAGAACGTAGATTAGTTGGGGCAAAGGAGAGAGATGGTTTTTTCACACAGCAAATAAAGTCCTACCCCAAACAACTTTCTGTTTTTGACACCCCAGCTTTAAATGCAGCGGCTTACATATGTTACAACATCTGAGGCTGCACATCTTCCACAGGAAGTTAACCTCCCTCCACAACATGGGATAGAAGAAAGTCCCCACAGCTTCACACACCCTTTTCTTTCTTTCAGAGTATGGGCATGTGTTGTGTAGTGGTTAGTTTCAGACTAGGCCTTGGGAGCCAGGCTTCAAATCCCTGCTCAACCATGAAGCTCACTGGATGACCTTGAGCCGGTCATTGCCTCCCAGTCTAGTCTACCCACCTCATAGGGTTGTTGTGGGGATTTAATGAGGAGGGGGAGAAGCAGTAAAATAAATCTCACCCTATGCAAGAGTTACTCCTGGCTATGGCAGTTTTACTCAAAACTAAACAAAAAACTCGGCAGTTACGTTTAAAGTAGTACTAAAGCCCTACAAAGCAGGAACTTGCGGCAAAGTCCTACTCATTCGGGGGCGGGAGGACTTGCTGGAATAAAAATGTTTCCGGGAAATGTCCTGCGCTGGAAAGGGGGTCCCTGCACAGCCTGGGAATCCCGGACTCCTGGGTTCCTTAGAGGAAGTGGGGAAGGGGCAAAGAGGGTCGACTGGGGAGCACGCAGTGCGGCTGCTGGACCCTCCACAGCCAAACGGGAGAAAGAAAAGGGCAGGAACGGGGGAACTGGGGAAGTTCCCTCGGGGAGGGGCTGGGAATCCCGGACGCCTGGGTCCCCTCACCTGGGTCCCCTTCCCCGCCCCAGGCGGCCCGAGCAGCACAGCCCGGATGCCTTTGCGGACCCCGCGGCCGAGGGTTCCTTCCGTCCCGCATTCCTTGCTCGGAGCCATCGCCGCAATCCTCCTTTGCCGCCTGACCCCGGAGAAGGCGTGCGGAGAAGGCCCGCCCCCTGCCGGGCCTCCCATTGTCCCGAGCTCCCGGTCCCGTCCCTGCATGGCGCCCCTGTCGCCCAATAGCCTCGGAACAGCGACGGGAGTACTTGCTGCCGATTGGGGGACCCGAGGGTTGAAAGGGGAACGCGAAGCGGCTTAGCTGCGCCTGCGCGCTCTCAGCTGAGCGGCCACGTGTGAGGCTGCCTTTGGAAGGGCGGTTTGTGCAGAGATAGGCAGTCAGTCGACCGGGCCGCCTCCTCTTCCCTGCTAATCTCGAGAATTAGCTCTTTAGAATCATGGAATTGTAGAATTGTAAAGATGAAAGGGATCCCAAGGGTCATTTAGTCCAACCCCCTGCAATGGAGGAATCTCAGCTAAAGCGTCCATGACAGATGGGCATCTTGTTGCTGAGGAGGGTGGCGCTGTGGGCTAAAACACAGAGCCTCTTGGGCTTGCCGATCAGAAGGTCGGCAGTTCGAATCCGCGCGCGACAGGGTGACCGTGTTGCTTTGTTCTAGCTTCTGCCAACGTAGCAGTTCAAAAGCATGCCAGTGCAATAGATAAATAGGTACCGCTGCGGGGGGCGGGGGGAGTAGACAATGTTTCTGTGCACTATGGTTTCCTTCACGGTGTGATGGAAGTGGTTTAATCATGCCCCGGAAACCTGTCTGGACAAACGCTGGCTCCTGGCTCCTTCGCCGCATCCCATAGAGTCTCTTTTGACTGGACTTTAACCATCCAGGGGTCCTCTATTATCACTATCACTGCTTTCATTGATGTTTTCTAATATGTAAGTAGTTTTTTAAAAAGTATATGAAATCTTGTTAGCAAAGTAAATGGTGCTACTATATAAATGCTACTATAGCACCATCAAAGCGCATGGAGCTTTAGAGAAGGGGCGGATACACTGGGATCGACTAGATGGTCGATTTGTAAGAGAGGGTGTTTCTCATATTTATTTATTTTTGCATAACATGTACAATATGCATGAAAAGGGCATCAGAACAAATATACACCTTGTTGAAAAAGCAGGAACATAAAATTATCAAAAAGCAAAACTATTATAAGGCTACCAACAACTAATACTGAAGAAAAGAAAAGTTTGAAGGGCAAAAGGACATAGGGCCAAATAAAGTCAATATTGTTGGAATCTTTCTGTCTCGGAAGACAATGGAGATGCGCGCCTTTGGAGGGAACTCAGACTGCTGGAAGCCAAACTTGGCAAGAATGAGGTGATGGATAGCCTCAATGGGAAAGAGTTTTAACAAAAATATTCAAATACTTATTCCACCTATATATAAGGCCGCTGAAATGAAGAAACCTGTGCAGCACTGGAGTTCTGTGTGAAACTGGTGAGGTCAGTTCAGTTCTGGTAGTGACACCAAATTTATTGGCTTAGAATATGCTCAGAAGCACCCTGCCCTTGAATTCTAACTGCATGTCTTTTGCATCTGGTTCTGGTTGGTAGATCTTGGGATTCTAGTGGGAAAAAGCAGATTCTGTAAGCCTGAAATCTGCTCAACCCCTTACTTTGCATAATGTAAAAAGACAGGTCTCTGTGTGAGATGTTTATAATTAATATTTTGCGGGCTTGAGAACATATGGAGAGGGGAGGAGAAGCAGAACATTGTTTCTTATGCAAAAGGACCCAGGTTGAACTCCTGGCATTTCTAGGTAGGACTAAGGAAGACTCCTTCCTAAAACCCTGTAGAGACATGGTCAGCTGTTTTGGCCCTCTAGCTGTTTTGGGACTACAATTCCCATCTTCCCTGACCACTGCTCCTGTTAGCTAGGGATGATGGGAGTTGTAGTCCAAAAACAGCTGGAGGGCCAAGTTTGGCCATGCCTGGTGTAGAACAAATTTCCATTGGCTCCAGCTGGATGCGCCTGATGGGAGAGGTAGTTCGTGGCAGAGGATCTCTGTCGCCAGCACTCAAACATTGGTGACCTTTGTGCCTTGAAGAACATGCAGTTAGCAACCAAGTGAGCATAGAGTCCATAGGTCTCCTCTTGTCCCATTTGTATTAGAATAAAATTTTAAACCAGCCTGCCCCTACTCTTATCAGCCTTACCTGAGCTGTCTATGCTGACAGTGGCTGTTAGGAGTTGTAGCCTAAAACAGCTGGAGGGCACTGGGTTGGGGAAGGCTAATTTATATTCTGTAGACAACACAGCAGCAATCATTTTAAACAGTGAAATGAGGCCATTAACATTGAATGTAGCCATATTATTGTGGTCATTGTGGTGTTCTTTAATTTTAAAATATGCTTCATTCCTATATGGGACTCTCTTGTGATTGTTTGTAGAAGCTTTGATGAATGCTTATAAATCAGGGATGCTCCCCCGGATAACCTTGGCAGGACGGTCAAGCACTCCTTTTGGATCTGTTGGGTTTTTGCCTTTGTTAATCTGAATGCAACCTTTCTTCAGTGGTATGTGGAGCGTTTATAAGAAGTCACTGTTTGTGGTAAGCTCACCCTCTAATCCAGCCCTTAAGAGATTCAAGCACTTGCCAATCAATTCTTAAAAAATATGACTATTTGAATTATTTTCCATCCAAAATGTGCAGACAAATTAGAAAGCATGGCATGTATAAAAACAAATGCAGGATCCTCCAGAACCACTGAGTCAAGGCTAGGATGGCTGCATTGTTGGTTATTTTTGCTTGTTTCTCCAGATGTATCTTAAGGTCAAGAACTTGCCTTGAGATGAGAAGCAGAATAACCCTGTTATTGCTGGAGGATGGATTCATTTCTCCTTTCTGGCAAAAATTCAAGGATGCTTTGTTAGTGCTGACAGTGGAATAGATAACCCCCTCAAAAGACATGGCTCAAAAGTTAAGCAATGAGTAGTACATCAGTTCTGACAGGCATAAATGGTTAGAGTGTTTGGCTATGACCTGGGAGACTAGGATTCAAATCCCTACTTCATCATGAAGTTCACTGGGTGACCTTGGACCAGTGACCATCTCTTAGCCTAACCAACCTAACAGGGTTGTTGTGAGGATGAAATGGGGAGGAGGAGAACCACCTTAAGCTCCTTGGAAGATAGAAGTGGTATATAAATGTAATAAATAAATATTGTTTGTACACTTCATTGGGCTCTCACCAGTCTTTAAAATGTCTTAGAATTACAGTACAGTGGTACCTCAGGTTAAGTACTTAATTCGTTCTGGAGGTCCGTTCTTAACCTGAAACTGTTCTTAACCTGAAGCACCACTTTAGCTAATGGGGCAGCTGCTGCTGCCGCGCCGCCGGAGCACGATTTCTGTTCTCATCCTGAAGCAAAGTTCTTAACCTGAGGTACTATTTCTGGGTTAGCGGAGTCTGTAACCTGAAGCGTATGTAACCTGAAGTGTATGTAACCCAAGGTACCACTGTATAGAGTTGGAATGCATCCCTAGGGTCATTCGTGCAGTGCAGAAATCCTGCCCACAACCATCCCTGGGGGGACTTGAACCACCAACTTTCTGGTTAACAGTCAGATGCATTGACCCCTTGCACCAAACGATCAATTGCAAGCATTTTCATTAATGCTTCATCAACTGCATCTGCATCTGCTTGCATTGAAGCAAAGCAGTAGGTCTGAAGAAGAAGAAAAATATATTTTGCTTTTAGATGATGCTCACTTGAGTGACCCTCACAGAAGATGAATTTCCTTATGCACGTGTGAGAGGAAAAGCACCCTCAATTTCTGTGAGTATAAGTATTGGCAACTGGTTTTTAAAAAAGAGAAAAACATTTACCGTAACTCTTAGAAAACACCATGACTTTCTCTTCTTCCCCCAACCTCCAGCTGTCACACCAGGAGGATTACAGTAATTAAGCCAGGCTGTCAGCAGCACAGCACACAAATCCAGGCCAGGAAAAGCTTCATCCTGGTTACAGCCTCAAAACGACAGAATAGTGAGGGATTCCCTCCAGAGGTAATTTCGCAGCCACAGAAGGATTTTCTAGACCGCGGAAGGGAAGCAATGAACTACACCCATCCAGTGCTGTGCACTGCAGTCCTGATTCAGATAGGGTGGGCAGAGAGACAGCAGCATTGCAGCAGTTGCTGTTGAAAACCATAGTAAAATACACTGGGTGTAAAGTGTGAGTTGGCCCAACTGACACAAGGGAGGGCCAGTCAGGGGAGGCTGGCCATGATCCAGCAGATGGCCACATGCCCTCTTGGAGAAAGGCAAAAGGCAATAATAATATTGCCCTTCAACTACTGTGTTAGGAAATGCACGTGATTCTGCCCACCACTAAAAGCTGGAGCCGGTAGGTTTTGGGGTGTGGGTGTGGCATATCAATCTCTTCCACACTAAACTGCTTTAAGGTTTTTGTTTTACAATCAGGTGGTACATAAATTTTATAAAATAAGTCACCCAAACATTGTACCCTGCATTTGTGACCTGGGGCAGAGCTTTATTCAGCCTGGTCAGGAAGCCCACATTAAAGCAAATGCCTTCTTTGCAAGAGGAGAGGTGCTGGGGACCCAAAAGCCACATCCCTTGAGTTTGGGGAGCAAGAGGAAGGAACTTGCTGCCTCTTTCACAAGCCTAAGCAACTCATGCAGGTCAGACACAAGTCGAGCTTGACCCAAGCCAAGCGGCTGCCCCAGTGGCAGCACCAGAACCTCAGGCTCCCCTGTCACGTTGCAGGGCTGAAATTATTGGGCGGCATCGTGCAGCCATTTGGAGGGACACACAAATGTTTTGGAGACCAGCTCTGATCTATTTCAGTTCTGCTGGTTGGGTAAGCCATTCCACCACCAGCAGCAATAACACACATCCCCACCACACCCACATTAGCTTGTGAAAGTGACAGCTTCCCCCCTTCCCCAAACTCTGAGATTGTCCTCCATGCCTTGCCTGTAGCTGCACCTGTGTGCAGCTGAAGCTGGAAGGAGAGAGAAAGAGAAAAAGGAGGATGGAGTGTCTGTGCTTTGTTTTCTCTCCTTCAGCCAATCGGATTGCTGTGCTTGGTTGCCAAGGCTACCCTTGTGAGCAGAGATGGAGGGGGCAGCTGCCTATATAAAGGACCAGCATTCCTCCTGTGTCTAAGATTAGCTGGTGCTGCTTTGCATGGTGTAGGCTTTGGAGTGGGGGGAGGAGGAGGAGCAGCCACTGCCGAAGCCTATATTTACTCTTGGGAGACCCATGGGCAAAATCCGTTTAAATGCTTTTTAAGGTGGGTGGAGAGGTCTTCTGGGTACCAAGGTGGGTGGGGAGGGGATGGAGGCTCAAGGGAGAGAAGAGGGATGGTAGTGTATCAGAGGGAGGGGGCAGGGAAGGGAACGATTTTCTTGCATGGTTGACTGAGCTGTTCTGGTAACCAGGTGGATTTCCCGCCCCACATCCTCCATATCCCCACCCCCACCCCTTACAGAGATCTCGGATCCCCAGCAGCAACTGCGCCTCGGGGTGTTGCAAAAGCTCAGAGTTCACCGGAGAACCCCCCTGGCATTACACCTAGCCACCCAGGAAGGAGGAAGGCTTCGGGACTTGGTGAGGCCTTGGGAGGAAAGGATGGAGGTGGGGTGGAGTGGAGTGGAGTGGAGGGTGGGGTGGGGTGGGGTGGGGAAGGGTGCTTCCCAGGGAGAAGAGGGAGGAAGGGAGAGGGACAAACATTGCAGTCACACCTTCATCTGAAATAGGCACCTTTCACCCTCCCCAAACCCCAGGTCTGCACTTCACTATTATTAATGTGGGTTAAAGACACCATTCCCCCCGTTTTGTTTTGTGTTTTGTGGCAGGGGGAGGAGAAAGAGGGAGAAAGACCTTGACGTATATATGCTGTTGTTGGCAGGTTCAGGACAAATAAAAATAAAGTCCTCCTTTATGCAGCTCATATTTAAAACCATGGCATTTGCATGTCCACCAACTTGGATGACTTTGAGAGAGAACTGGGCAAATTCACGGAGAAGGCCACAATTATTACTGTTGTTATTATATTATTTGTTATTGCTAATCACCTATCCACTGTAAGGTCCTCAGAGCAGGTTGCAGCATTAAAACACAATATGGGCAATTTAAAACAACTTGCAACCGTAAAAATAAGGCGGTTCCTAAAATCATACACTTCAAATGTCGAAAGCCAGGGTAAAGAGGTGTGTCTTCAGCATTCTCCAAAAGCTGTATAATGAAAGTGGCAGATGCATTTCTGTGGAGAAGGTGTTCCACACTTTAGGGGCTGCCACTGAGAAGGTCATTACCCCCTAAGCCTTTGAGGGTAGAGGAACAACCAGGAGGGCCTCCTCCACTGACCTCAGCACCCAAGAGGTTCAGAAGGGAAGGAGGTCAGATATTTAGGGGCCTGTGTTATTTGGGGCTTTAAACACCAACATGAGGACCTTGAATTGTGCGCAGAAATGACCTGGCAACCAGTGCAGCTGCTTTAAAACAGGATTATGTAAGATTTAAGTGGAACCCCAGCCAGTAATCTGGCTGGTATATTTTGGACCAATTGAAGTTTCCGAGTTGTCTTCAAGGGCAGACCCACAGAGTACATTGCAATAATCTAGTCTGGAAGTTACTAGAGCATAAGAGTACAGTGACCAAGTCATCTCTGTCCAAAAGGGGCAAAAAAGCTACAACTCCTTTTGTTAACAGCCACACATAGAAGCTTTTCCTATGCATCCCAGATGCCAGCTATATCCCTTAATTCCAAAAAGCTCAAATCAGTGGTTCTGACGTATCGATTGCAGGGCTGTTCCATTGGCTTAGCTGCGGCAACAGTAACTTTAGTCTCTCCATCAATGATTTCCATTCTAGTCAGTGCTAAGTGTCCGAGTTTTCTGTTTTCCTCCTCCCTCCCAATCACCTTTCCTTTTGTGTCACATCTTTAGATTACAGAGTTGAGGGCAGGGAGCGTCTTACTACTGTAAGCCGCTCTCAGAGCCTTTTTTGGCTGAAGAGCAGGGTAAAAATGGCTTGGGTCCAAAGTGCTACTCAGGATCATGCAAGGTATTCCTGTTATCTAGTGGAATTTGCTTTTTTAAAATATGAAGAAGTGTTTTTGAAACTTTCCTCATTGCTGTGTGACATAAAAAGACTGTGATTCAGCCTAAAGTTGGTTTAGAAATTATGAATTCAAGTTTAGTTGTTTATTCCCAGGTAAATGGGAACAGGATTGTGGCCTTAGCTGCTGCTTTGGTTAGGTTAATCATTTTTTAAAACTCTTTAATCAGCTAAAAAGTGGGCTCACAATCAGGCCACATATTTGAAAAACATAAATTATATTTAATAAAAGTGTTTGAACAAAAAACCCTATAACCAGCTAACAGTATATTAAGAGAAACATTTCTCCCTTGCATGGAAGGAATGCCTCTTCAAAGATGATGCCTGCTATGGCACATGTGTGCATCTGCAATGCTCTAATCTCTTGCCCCTGAACTCTGTGCAGTGCCCCAAAGAAGATAAAGGACAAACTCTGCAAGATCCACTTGTCCCAACATGAGAAGAGAATGGAACAGATGCAACAGAGGTCAACAGAGGCTTGGTGAACTCCTGAAATGCTGTGCCTTCAGCTAGGGAAAATCTCTTTCTAGACTTCATGTTTCTAGTCCTCATGGCTGGTCATTAGGAATAACTTGGGTCGTGCCCATGGAGGCAATGAAAGGCATGGCTGCTGAGCACCTTTCCTTGGCCTGAAAGGGAGAGGAGGAGGAGCCTGCCTTAACTGTTCTTCTCCTTCCTTTTCCTTCGCAGTGTGTTGCATACTTAAAAACTATACCCCCTACTGACGGAGGCTGTAGAAGCAATATCCTCCTTCGACAGTAACGATGACCAGGTACTTGGATGAATCGGACATCATGATGGTGGAGGAGGGCTTCACCACCAGGGACTTGCTAGAGAATCTCCTCCTGGAGGTTTCCCAGACGGTAAGAGGCAGGGGCAGTTGACTTACTGGGTGGGTGGATTGTAGCCCTTTTGGTGTCTCTACATCCCATTTTGCTCTGTCCATACTAGAGAGTATGACGCTATCATGTGCACAGGGGAGGGAACAGTTTACCTGAGCCTGTAATTTCCCCCTCTTTTTTTTTTTAAAAAAAAGGTTTTTAAAAAATTGCACTAACATGCTTCTTAAATATCAGCGCTATTTCATGATGATTAAAAAGGAGAAGGAAAATTGCAATAAAATGACCTGACAGGAAAGACAGAGCACAAGTGCAGGAGTCCAGGTTTTACAAGGGTTGGGAGCAAGTTTCTCGACCTTTCGGTTTGAAATATATGCTTGAAAGTCCATGTGCTGTTCCTGCCGAAACCTTGGGAGCCACAGGAATAGTAGCTGAGCAGGATTCCCTGGGATCTGGGCAAGGATCCTGCTTCAGGGCCCTTCCTAACACTTTGCATCTCCCCCTTTCGCTTGCAGAAGCAGAATAAATCACACAAAATAAGAGTAGCCAGCTTTGTGCAGGTGTAACTTATACAGGTCTCAAAATTCAGCTTTTCATATGGAATGGTTGGAGTGCAGAGATGTGAATTTATATCCCATTTGTAGCCCACCCTTCCTCCCAGAAACGTATGCTGGGTAATATGAGAGCTTCCAGTTTTATCCTCAGAAGAGAAGAACACTGTGAAGGGAGGCAAGACTGAGAAATGGTGATGGCCTCAGAAGGCTCTGTGGCCAAGTGTGGGTCCCCTGAACCAAGTGAGCCCTAGAAAAAGGCAGCCGCTTTAAGTGAAAGCTGTCCGAAAGGCGAATGGCATGTTAAGAACAATTGGGTGTGTTTCCCCAGGGACAGGCTCTCTTGACTGTCTTTCCTCTTTTCCAGGGAAGCCAAGAAGCCTTTTTTGTGGCAAATCTCGAGGATGTGGTGAAGAAACATTTGCACCTCCTCAAGGCCTTGCCCCGCATCAAGCCTTTCTATGCTCTGAAGTGCAACCGCAGCAAAGGAGTGGTTCAGATGCTGGCAGGGCTGGGAGCCGGATTTGGCTGTGCCAGCAAGGTAGGAACGTGGTGGGAACAGGGCAACTGGGCTCCCTTGGAGAAGCAGCTGGATGCATGCATTTTTGTTTGGCATGCATTGCAGCATATGCCTTCATTACTATCATTACTAGTAGTGGATGCTCGGGTTGCAAATGTGATCCGTGCAGGAGGCATGTTCGCAACCCGCAGCGCTGCGTTTGCGCATGCGTGGGTTGTGATTTGGTGCTTCTGCGCATGCACAAAGAGTGATTTACTGCTTCCGCGCATGCGCGAGGGCCGAAACCCAGAAGTAACCTGTTTCGGTACTTCCGGGTTCGGCGTGATGCGCAACCCGAAAACATGCAACCTGAAGCGTCTGTAACCCAAGGTATGACTGTACATTTATATCCCACCTTTGCTCCAAGAAGCTCAAGGTGGTGTATACATAGTTCTCCCCCCTCCAATTTATTCTCACAAGACTAGAGAATGGAGAGACTGAGGGCAGCACCAGCATCCATCTTGATAAAATGTTGCTCCCCTGCAAATGGCTGGGAAGAAGCCTGGCTCACAGTGCCTTCCCCAGCTTGGCGCCCTCCCAACGTGGCTGCTGGACTACAACTCCTATCAGCTTCATTCAGCATGCTGCACTTGGCTGGGCTGATGGGAGCTGTAGTTCATAACATCTGAAGGGGCACCAAGTTGGGGGAGTCTGATGTAGGCGAAGAGCCTATTGCATCTTCTTTTTTGACTATTCTACCTCTTTCTTCACCCTGCTTGCTGCAAGAGTTGAGTCCCAGCAGCTAACTGGGCAGGATGCAGTCTGGAGAGAAAGCCAGAGATAGGAATATTGTTGCTAAGGTTGCTGTGCCCAGCTGGATGCAACAGGGCTAGAAGGCTAGAGGAATGGCTGGGAGAAGGGTGCAAAGGAAACAACTGGCAGGCAACAGAGCCTGGATCAGAAAGGTTCAAATCCTTGACTTAAAATGCCTGCAGTTCCCTCTTTCCAACAGCCTTCCTGGTCCTGCAGGAAAGAGGGAGTCAGTATGTGTTCCTCTACAGTTCCCAGCCACCCACTGCCTACACTGCCCAGTCAGAAGAGTCCTTCCTTCCAACATCCTTTGTTTTGAACTTTCAGGCAGAAATGGCCCTGGTGAAGAGTATTGGAGTCCCGCCGGACAGAATCATCTGCACCAGCCCTTGCAAGCAGATCTCCCTAATCAGATATGCAGCTAGCCAAGGGGTGCAGCTGATGACTTTTGACAATGAAGTGGAGCTCAGCAAGGTAGCACGGAGCCACCCGTCTGCCAGGTAAGGCAGACAGCACCTGTGGGCATAAATATAAATATATATGCAGGAGGGAACAGTTGCAATGGGCAGAAGAGTCTAGCACAACAAGCAGAAGTAGTGAACCTTAAAGGTGTTGATTGCAAAGGATATGGGGGCCTTTGCTGGAACCCCCAAAGAGAAAAAGGGCCAGGTGTGTGAAGTTGCAGGTCAGACTGGAGCAAACTCCCTGTGGAGTAAGATTCAGGTTTCAACCAGACTATGGGGTTGCCTGCAGACTGTTTTTATTTTGCGAGAGGGATTCAAGCACATCCCGGAAACTTGGGTTCACACAAAGCCAATTAATGGACTCTATCACTCCACAGCAACAAATCCACTTAAAAAGAAAATTAAACTTTTGTGATTAGGAAAGTGACAGGGAAATACATTAAAAAATGTGGGATGAATAAATGAGTAATGGGAAGATGTATAAACACCACAAAAGCAAATCAGTTGTGGATCTTCCCCTTAGAGATGTTTCTAGCACCTTCATTTTACAGTTTTCGGTGAATGCTGAGGACAATTTTATTTGTCCTGACTTTTGAGGTGCAGATTTTTAGGACCCATCTTATTTCTCTAATTGTAAGATGTTATAAAATGTTTTTTAAAATGTTTTGTAAAGTTGAGTTTCAATGTTGTAACCTGTCCTGGGACCTGAGGGTGAAGTACAGGTAATATATATATATATTTAATGTGGGACTGAGGATAGAAACTTGCAGTCTGAACTCAGATTTGCTGTGTGACTCTGCAAGTCTTTGTTCCAAAATTCAAATACAATGAAAATCTGGATCTTGAAAAAAGGCGGAGAAGAGAGAGAAACAATCAGCAAAAGAGGAGATATAAAAAATGGGATATTTAAAAAATAATTTGCCCTTGGTGCAGAATTGGAGGGGAGGCAGGTGCTGGGTTATCACAAGCATCTCCTGGAAAGTGACTTTGCAAAAGATGCAAAAGATGAGTCTGTACTGTGCCTGGCATGCTGTTGGCTCAGAATAAGCAACATACCACTATTGTCACAGTCGTTGTCTGAGTTTGCTCTCCCCACCCACCCACCTTGTTCCACAGAATGATTCTGTGCTTGGCTACCGACGACTCCAGGTCCTCCACCTGCATGAGCATGAAATACGGTGCCACACTTAAAGTCTGCCGTCACCTGCTTGAGACTGCAAAGGAGATGAATGTCGAGGTGGTTGGTATCAGGTAGGCTGCGGGTTTCCTTGTGCTGAGGAGAGGGAAGAAAAGAGCACTCGATCAAGGCTCACTCCTAGGCAGCTGGCCCCAGGCCTCTTCAGCTGGCCCCCTACCTGGACCTCTGGGTCTTGCTCTGTAGCTGCCATTGGCATTGCCCCTGCATCTTCCCCACCCAGAGTTTTCAGCCCATGTCAACAGCTGAGTCTTGGACACACCCTGTTTGCTTAGGACGCAGGGCAGAGAGCAAACCACTTGGAGCAGAGCCACCTGCATTGTTGGGGGCTTCCATAAGCAGCTGGGGGGGACAAGTAAGAGCCCCCACCCACATTAGGGCAGTAGCTTGAGTGGCAGTTATAATAAATTAGTCAGTGAGAGATTTTGATCATATTTTGTGGCAATGTCCAAAAAAAAAAAAAAGGTTTGGAGATGATTCATAATAAACAGCCTCTTTAGACCCTCTTTTTTCATTTAAGTTATATGGGCATGTAAAGAGCGAGTGGCAGGCATGATCAAGGCTGCCAGAATTCATTATGCACATAGGAGAAAAAAGAAAAAAATTAGTATTGGCTGGACAAATTAGAGGAATGCATGCTCTTATGGGCAAAATGAATGCATTGTTTTAGTTAATCACTTCCCTTGAGGCACCCCAAAGTGATTTGGCAAACCGTGCTCTTATCAGAACAAGAGAATAAACACTGAGAAGGGATAGGTTTAATGAAATCTGGGCTTGCTCCACTAAGTATTGCAGAAGCAAAGCACTCTACCCAAACAAGCAGCATTGTTTTTTGCATCCATCTAGACGTTGGTCTGGAGATGAAGTATGTGACCTGTGTTCTGTTACTTTTAAGAGTTAATTTGTTTTTTCCTGTGCATCGGTTGTTTGTAAACTGTGGACATTTTGCACATGTATCTCCAACAGATCTTGGGGGATGTGCATATCTTGACTGGATTTTGTACATGCATATTATACGTGTGTGTGTGTGTGTGTGTGTGTCTATATATGTACACACACACGGAATGTTTAATTTTTTTTGAAAAGCTACTCACCAGCCCACTTGCCTTCCTTTCCAGCTTCCACATTGGAAGCAGCTGTGCCGACCCCCAGCTCTTCACTCAGTCCATAGCAGACGCTCGCCTGGTCTTTGGAATGGGTGCAGAACTAGGCTACAAGATGCACCTCCTGGACATTGGAGGGGGCTTTCCTGGTGCTGAAGAGTCCAGAGGGCGCTTCGAAGAGGTACGAGTCTTGGTTCTCTCTTCAGCAGATGGCAAATAGGCCAGTTTGGGGGAGTGCTGGCTCTGGGTGCGCAAGACCTGGGTTCAAATTCCTGTTGAACTGAGAAGCTTGTTGGGTGGCCTTGGGAAAGTCACAATTGTCTCAGCCTAGACTACCTAGTGTGAGGATAAATGCAAGATGCTGAAAAAGCCAGAGGGAAGGGGCAGTGGAGGACGGGTGTCTATGAAGGCAAGTGGGGCACTCCTCCCCCCCATCACAGTCTTCCCCCAGCTAGCTGCCACCTAGTTGCCTCCTTAGTAGTAGTCCAGGGGTGATGGTTTTGCCTGTCATTGGCCCTGACTATGCCAGACTTTGCTCTGAGCTTCAAGGCTGTGCATCTGCTGGAAAGGAAATACAGTGGTACCTCAGGTTACATACGCTTCAGGTTACATACGCTTCAGGTTACAGACTCCGCTAACCCAGAAATAGTACCTTGGGTTAAGAACTTTGCCTTCAGGTTGAGAACAGAAATTGTGCTCTGGTGGCGCAGCAGCGGGAGGCCCCATTAGCTAAAGTGGTGCTTCAGGTTACGAACAGTTTCAGGTTAAGAAAGGACCTCCGGAACGAATTAAGTACTTAACGTGAGGTCCCACTGTATGAACATGTCTCTGCTTGGAGCACCAAGAGGCACATTGGAGGCTTCCCTGCACCACCATTTCACCCATAATAATGAGACGTCTTTTGCTAGTGAAAGTAACAAACATCTTCTACAGCTAAGGAGACCCAGTTTCTGAATGGACACAAGACCTTGAACACTGTCGTATTTGGGTTGCCATTTACCCCAGTGAAACACATCATTACAGACGGTGTGAACATTTAAAAAGAGGTCATATATTTGACTAATTTTAAGGGAGGCCGAAGCAAGGTGTGTGAATGGCATCACATCTTGTTTGACACCATACACACACACACCCCGCACTGCATATATTCCCAGGTAGCCTGTAAAGTTCTGCCTAAGACTGATTCCTGCTCCCCCATTGCCATCAGCACTCAGAATGTATTGACGTGATTTCTGCATTGCAGGGGGTTGGACTAGAATAGATCACCCGTGGGGTCCCTTCCAATTCTACAATTCTATGACTTAAGTCCCACATGTTTGTAACAGCTGGATGTGGACTCTTCTCTTCCCCCCTTCAGACAGCAGCTGTGGTCAGCTCCGCCTTGGACCTATATTTCCCAGAAGG
This sequence comes from Podarcis melisellensis, assembly GCF_964234715.1. NCBI lineage: Eukaryota > Metazoa > Chordata > Lepidosauria > Squamata > Lacertidae > Podarcis > Podarcis melisellensis. Next base: position 58,374,405 of record NC_138540.1, read on the forward strand.
CTGTGGGGTGGAGGTCATTGCTGAACTGGGGCGCTACTATGTGGATTCAGCCTTTACCTTAGCGGTCAACATTGTTGCCAAGAAGGAGGTTCCCCTGGACCAGCCGGGCTCTGATGGTAGGTTTGGTCAGTTTCCGTCCGGATTCCACAATAAGCGTGAGAAATTTTTGCCAGACACCACCAACCCATCACATGAGACAGGGAACACCAAACCCAGGGGCCAAGTGTGGCCCTCAGACCTCTCTGTCAGGCCCTTGAGACTCTCCCTAGCACAGGCCTCCTTTCTAGGCCACACTCCTCAGTGAACGTGGATGGTGTCTTTCAGCTGTACAGTTTTCTATATCCCAAGATCCTTGAGGAGGCCCTTCTTCCTGTCTCAGCAACACAGGGCTGGCCTGTCCATGAGGCTCAGTGAGGCAGTTGCCTCCTGTGCTTGTTGCCCCTGCCTCCTCCTCAGCTGCTGCCATCTCCTTTACAGACTCCTTTTTTCCTCCCTGCCACATTCAGCAAGCCAGAGCTTCTCCAGGCTGCCTCCAGTTGCTTCAGGCAGTGCAGGTGGGGATTATCTGTTTTGCCCCAAGCAGCAAAATGTCCTGGGCCACCCCTGCACCAACATCTGAAGCACATCTGACAGGAACAGGGCCTTCTCAGTGGCTGCTCCCAGAGACTCTGGGGCTTCTTGCCAAGGGAAACTCACCAGCCCAGTCACTGGTTACCTTCCACTTCTATTTGGCTGGGCCTTTGATGCATATGCTGACATATAAATACGTTGCAATTAGGGGTTTTTTAAACTGTTTTTTTTATTGATTCAATGGATGTTTCACTTGCTTTGTGTTTATGTTTATTATTTTTTTACTTTGTATTTTCTTGCTATTTCATTGTATTTGTATTATTGCTGTTAGCCGCCTTGAGCACTGCTTGGTGGAAATGCGGGATAGAAATTTAACAAACAAACAAATAAGGCACCCCTGACTTGGCCTCTGCTGCATTTCCTCTGGCTGTCCCAGATGAAGACCCCGGTGGCAGGAAGAGCTTCGTCTACCATCTCAACGATGGCGTTTATGGCTCCTTCAGCTCAGTCATCTTCAACAACGTCTGCCCAATCCCCATCCTGCACAAGGTACAGAGGGTTTTGTAACTGGCTCCCTTAAGCAGAGCCACAGAGGGAGAATGTGGCTCTCACCTGGCACCAAAATCCGTTTGCAGGTTTGCACCAGGGATGGTCAAACTGGAAAGCCCAGGGAAGCAGCACCCTCGGGTGCCAGAGTCGCACAAGCCCCTCCCTCAGCAGTGCCACCATCTTGGGGCACTTCTCAATGGTTGCTGCTTTAGGGTGGGATTCAATAGTAAATAGCTGGTGTTTGTGGGTGGGCAAGCTTCCCTTTGCACAGATTGGGCACAGTCTCGTAAAAGTGAATTGTGACAAATTTGGGAAGAAAGCAAATGAATAGGCCTTTTTCGTGGCAGTAACTTAAGTCCAGTTGGTTTCAGTGCAACTTGGTTGCAAATACCCTTTTTTTGATTGTGCCCATAAACTGCTTGTTGATTTCCAGTGATGATGTTTTTTAAACATTGTGGGAAGTGCCTGTATTAATTTCAGACTTTACTCCCTTCCTCCTGACCCAGAATTCTGGTTCATTTTGGGGACAGAGATTCAGTAACCTGGAGAATTTCCGCTTTCTTTTTTTAAAATACATGTTTCTTGTCCTCATAGAAATTCATGCAAGGTCTGGCTAGCCAGTCATAGCTGTTTCCTCCACTTCTCTCGATGCAGAAACCCTCTCCAGATCTTCCCCTGCACAGCAGCAGTTTCTGGGGACCTACTGGGGATGGGCTGGACTGCATTGCGGATGGCATGGAGCTCCCGGAACTGCACCCCGGGGACTGGCTGATCTTTGAGAAAATGGGGGCTCACACCATGCCAGCTCCCTCAGCTCTCAGTGGGGCCCAGCAAGCACAGATCTACTACACCATGTCGAGAATGGCCTGGTGAGATAATTTCCCAGAACCCCTTGCGAGGGGGAAGCAGGAGATTGTATCAAATCTAAAAGCGGAGAAAGCTGTGGCTCTCCAAATGTCACTGGGCCGCAGCCATTGCCCCTAATGGCCAGGGCTGATGGGCAGTGTTGAAGGAACCCTCTCCAGCACCTGAGGCGGGACGCCCCACCTTCGTGACACGCGTGGCAGCCTGCCACACATGTGCGGTCCGTACAGAATGCTGCTCGCCTGCGCAGTCCATACGGGATGCCGCTTGCATGCGCAGTCCATACAGTCGCCACACAAGCGGTGCCCATACTGACTGCGCACCCTTTGCTGCTCTACAGCTGGGGGCAGGCAGGGACCATCTTGTCACACACACCCCACCATAGTGGCACCCGGGGCTGCTCGCCCCCTCCACCCCCCCCCCACTTTGTACGCCCCTGCAGTCCAGTGGCAACTGGATGGCTGCTAGTTCCCCAGGATGGGAGGGCTTGGATCTGAAACACTTTCAGAATTCTTAAAATGCCGCAGAAGCTCTGTTATTAAACTTTTATTAAAGGCAAAGGAGTGCCATTTGCACCTGTGCTTGTGGGCAGGTGGCAAATCACACTGGATTTCTTTAAGAGCACAGGGTTGAGTGAGAGCAAACTGGGAATTTTCTGCTGTCAGGAGAGGGGCACCAGTTTGGAAAACTGAGCCAAGAGAGCAACTGAGTCCTTTCTCTTTTGTCTTGGGCTTGCTGCGGCCCACAGGGAAGCCGTCCAGCTCCTTCAGGGGAAACTGCTGCACCCGGAGGAAGAGGACCGGGAGAGTACATGCACCCCCCTGTCCTGTGGCTGGGAGATCACGGACACCCTGTGTGTTGCCCCCGTCTTCACTCCAGCAAGCATCATGTAAGCCGTGCCAAACATTCACCACGGGGGCCAGACCCTCCTCCCAACAGAGTCCTGCCACACCTTCTCCCTCTCTCTTTCTCTCTCTCTCTGGCCTGCCTGCCTCCCACATTTTCTGCCCTTGAGTAGGAGCTGTTTTTATCCCCACCCCCCAATGCTGTGTGGTTTTTAAGTATGCAACATAAATCCTGTTCCTCCTGATCTGGGCATCTCTTGTGTTCTATGCATGAGTGGGCAGAAGTGAGTCGGCAAATGATCATAGAATCATAGAGTTGGAAGGGACCCCAGGGGTCATCTAGTCCAACCCCCTGCAATGCAGGAATCTCAGCTAAAGCATCCGTGACAGATGGCCATGCAACCTCTGTTTAAAAACCTTCCAAGGAAGGAGAGTCCACCACCTCTCATGGGAGTCTGTTCCACTGCTTAACAGCTCTTACCGTCAGAAAGTGTTTCCGAATGTTTAGTTGGTATCTCCTTTCTTGTAACTTGAAGCCATTGATTCGAGTCCTACCCTCCAGAGCAGGAGAAAACAAGCAGCTCCCTCTTCATTTGACAGCCCTTAAGATATTTGAAGATTGCTATCGTTAGCTTTTGCTGCTGCATCACACTGTTGTTGACAGCCAGTGTGGTGTAGTGGTTAAGAGCGGTGGACTCGTAATCTGGGGAACCGGGTTCGCATCTCCGCTCCTCCACATGCAGCTGCTGGGTGACCTTGGGCTCTAGTCACACTTCTTTGAAGTCTCTCAGCTTCACTCACCTCACAGAGTGTTTGTTGGGGGGGGCGGGAAAGGAGAATGTTATCCGCTTTGAGACTCCTTCGGGGAGTGATAAAACGGGATATCAAATCCAAGCTCCTCCTCTTCTTCTGACTCATGTTTAGCTTGTGGTCCACCAAGACCCTTCGATCCTTTTCAATGTACTGCTAGTAAGCCAGGCGCCACCCCACCCCCCAAACCCTATATTTGTGCATCTGGTTCTTCCTGCCTAAGTGCAGAACCTTACATTTGTCCCTATTGAAATTCATTTTGTTAGCTTGTGCCATGTTCTCCAATTTGTTAAGGTCATTTTGAATTCTGATTCTGTCTTCTGTGGCATTAGCTACCCCTCCCAGTTTGGTGTCATCTGCAAGATCTAGTTTAAAGCTCTCCTGATCAGATTCTCAAGACTCTTGGCAAGCACATTCTCGCCAACTGCTGTGAGGTGCAGCCCATCTCTCGCCAGAAGTCCTACCTCAAGGAAGCGGAGACCATGATCCAAGAAGCCAAATCCTTCCTGACAACACCACCTGCGCAGCCAGTGGTTGACCTCAAGCATTTTCCTCTCTTCTTGGGCCACGACCTTCAACAGGAAGGAATGATGAAAAGACTACCTGTGCCCCAAGTCTCTTCAGCTCCCTGCCCAGTGTCTCGTAGTTCCTTGCTATGTGTTGCAAGCTATGTGTAGCAGTATTATTTGTACCCACATGAATCAGAAAAAGGGGTAGTGGTCAGCGGGCTTTATAAGACTTGGCAGCTTCTCCGTCACATTGTGAATCTTTGCTCTCAGAAGACAGAACACCCCCCATGACATCCTGTTTCCTCCACACACCACTGCCTCTGTTCCCCTAAGTAGGGAGTCACCTATCACTACCACTCGTCTCCTCCTCCTCCTCCTCCTCTGGGTAGTAGCAGGAATCATTCTATGGGCTGTGCCTTCCAGTGTGGTGTAGTGGTTAAGAGCGGTAGTCTTGTAATCTGGGGAACTGGGTTCGAGTCTGCGCTCCTCCACATGCAGCTGCTGGGTGACCTTGGGCCAGTCACACTTCTCTGAAGTCTCTCAGCCCCACTTACCTCACAGAGTGTTTGTCGTGGGGGAGGAAGGGAAAGGAGAATGTTAGCTGCTTTGAGACTCCTGAAGGGAGTGAAAGGTGGGATATCAAATCCAAACTCTTCTTCTTCTTCTTCAAAGGCTGCTTGGAGTGTTCTGAGGTCTGATTCTGTTGTTCCCAAGTCTTCCCCTCTTTTTTACTGGAGCTTATTTTGATATTGTTGGGATAAGTTACAAAGACCGTGAACTTATTGTTCCTACTCCTTCCTCCTAGCTTGTCAACATAGCAAATACGTTATCAGCACACTCATCCACAGTCAGTAGCCTTGGATCTGAATGGGTTAGATCAAGAATGGAAAAAGACTCCTCCAAATCCATCTCTTCCTGTCTTTTTCTCCGGGGGCGGGGGGGGGGGAATAATCGTTCTGTGCTCTGTACATTTCATAGCCACCTTCGTGTCTTCTGAGGCTGCCCTAGCGCCTCTGGCCCAGAATCAGTGTCCAAGGTGAGAGCATGGTAGCGATTCTGCAACTCTAATGACAAAGTGTGGTTTGTGACTGCCCTATTTCTGTGCATCACATTCCTCCAGGGGTTAGACTCTTGCAATGGGCAATCTGTCTCCACCCTGGGGGCACCCCATCTATCTTGGTGCTCAATCTCAGTCAACTCAGCTTTATCAAGTAACTCTGCATGTTGTCCTGTTGCTTGAGGTGTGGCTAGGTGGGCCTCAGGGGTTAGTATTTAATGCTTCCGATGCTGCAGATGAGATTGGTGCAAATCACATGCCTGTCTGGGAAGAGTGTGGGAACAGAAGACAGCTCTGGTTGCAAGCTCCCAGGTTCTGCACTGAGCTAAGTTTGACTGCTGTTATAGCTCCCCCCCTCAGATCCTGTGTTCCCACAGAGCAATTAGCCACACACACACCCTCTGGCTTGCAATGAAAGAAAAGTAATCAAGAAAAGTAATCAAGCCTCTAGCAGAGCACTCAGCCACTCCCTGAGGCCTGCTATCAATCTATCAAACTTCTAAACAGCTCAGAAAAGCAAGCAAGCAGCCTTACTCCAAAAGACACAAGCTCACTCTCTTCAGTCTCCTCCAGCAATCCTTGTCCCTGTTTGTGAGGTCTGGTGGCAAGCTCCCAGGACCAGTGGGTGCAGCTGGGGCACAGATTCAAAGGAGGGTTCACCTGCAGAATGGGCATTTCTCTGGTTTACAATAATACACTCAGTGGTAGCGCTCCAAACCAGACCAGCTTCTCCTGTGTGGTTCTGCCTACCCGCAAAATGGATTTTTCAAGATCACTCTTAAGCGTTCCTGAAAAGTGGCCGCTATAATAATAATAATTTATTATTTATACCCTGCCCACCTGGCTGGGTTTCCCCAGCCACGCTGGGCAGCTTCCAACAAAATATTAAAATACAATAGTCTATTAAACATTAAAAGCTTCCCTAAACATGACAGTGGTCCTATGCATACCTAGCTAGGAGTAAGCGCCACTGAATGCAGTGCAACTTACTTCTGCTGCAAGGCAATCCTGTGCATGTTACTCAGAAGTTATCCCATTGTATTCCATGGAGCTTGCAATTAGGCAAGTGTGCATGGGGGGGTAGATTTTCAGGAGTTTTAAAGGAGGAGGAACTGGGAGCATGGCAAAGTGCGTACCAGGGATGATATAAACTAGCTTAAGGCCCTGATTTTTTAAAGTTCAAAAGCTTTGACCCACTTACAGCAAATAACACAATTCTTACTCACTTTATATATTTCTTATGCAATCAATTCGCATGCATTAAAATACACCTGAGCTTAACAACAGGGGCATGAGTCCAAAATTTGTGCCTGCTTCCTGTTAAGGTGCAAAAGTCTTAAAATAAGACCACCCCAACCTTGTGCCCTTCACCTGTGTTGGATGACAGCTCTCATCAGCCCCAAACAATACGGCCATGACCCCATCAGCCTCGGAATCATATGGCTTTGCAGGCTGGTACTTGTGGTCAAAAACATCTGAAAAGTACCAGGTTGTGAGGGTGGGGTGCTTAAAGGCTTCCCTTAAACCTTGTGCTGTTCTGCCTCTTGCCAACAGAGGGCACTGAGGGGAAAGCCGGTGGCATGATAAAATATGAATACAAAAAAGGAAGTAATGGTAGAGCAGAGGCAGAGGAGGGCGCTGCTAGAACCTGCTGGTGGCCTTGTGGCTGTTCTGCCATCTCTTGTCCATGATGTTGGCTGTTCTTTCCCATTAATTTGTGAAATCTCTGTTTTCTCTCTACATATAGAAAAATTAGAGTGATACGTAGGCTAAACCTTTATTTGGTTTTGATTTTAAGCACTTGCTTCCTAGCAGTTAAGCTCAGTTGAAGACACTGGGACTTACTTCTAAGTAAACACAGACCACAAGGTTTTTTACATGCAGTTAAGCCCTGGATTTGGGCTGGGAGAGGGTGGGGCCCAGATGTCACCTTTAAAGTAACTGCTTAGGCCTTGCCAAAATAAAGTGACCACAGAGTTGCATATATATTGCATGTATTGATTCAAAGAGAGATGCACATCTTGAAATAATTACTATTATTTAAGTAGTAATACATCTCAGCTTAGTGAGAAAGACCAGGTGGCCTGCTCTGTGCCTGCTTAGCCTGCTGTTCAGATGTCATTGAAAGGCTCCTACTCTTCCTCCTTAGGTTTCTTTAAACTGAATTTGACCAGGCAACCTTCAGATATTTTTTTGAAAGCATTTGTACCCTGCTCCTCAGCCAAAATGGCTCCCAGAGTGGCTTACACACAATCAGCGAAGGCTGTGTTCAGACTCCCATTGCCTGTGGTTTATTATTGCATTTATATCCCACCTTTTCCTCAAAGGGGCATACATGATTCCCCTCCCCCACTTCACTTAATCCCCACAACAACTCTGTGAGGTAGGTTAGGCTGAGAAGCAGTGACTGATTTGAACCCTGATCTCCCAGGTCCTAGTCCAACAATCTAACCCCTACATCACGCTGGCTCACTGTCCAGTGCTGAGTTTTTAAATCCATGTTCACACAAAGGCTATCCAATGCGTATGTATCCTTTACTTTGTTGTAAAAGACTAGTGTTTGATGGTTATGTTTCTCAAACCTTAAGCCATTCCTAATTCATCTCTAGTCAAGGTCTGAACACCTTTGCACAAGATAAAGACATTCCTACCCAATCAACGTGCACTGACTGGTGTGTACACAAACAGAAACAAATCTGATATGAATGGAGCTGCGCTGATGTGAACAGCAAGGAGGAAAGAGCTGCAAAACGCATCAGGGCAAGGGGGACTTCACTGGCCAAAGGGAAATGAGATGGGAAGGGAAATGGGGAGCATACTTCGGGTACCAATTCTTACAAAGTTATTTGGTAGCTGAAATGGAAACAGTCCAGAGCTAGGAAGAATCTGGTGCATAGCTGTCACTTTTCCCTTTTCTTGCAAGGAATCCTATTCGGAATAAGGGAATTTCCCTTAAAAAAGGGAAAACGTTGACAGCTATGATCTGGTGGAGCCGGTCTTATAACAGAGCTGTGGCAATGTGAGAGCGGAGGTCTGTCCTCTGAGAAGGAGGGCATCTGCCTACCTCAATTACAACCCAAGGGATCCTCCTCTTTTCCTCTTCTGGCATAAGGATTGGGCTGGCTGGAACTCCAAACTGGCCTCAGCCCCACCTTTGACCTGCAGCATTAACATCGGAGTACAATGCAGATTACATTGTCTTCAGCCACACCTGCCCACCCTCATAGATCACAGTTGCAATTGGGTGCGAGTTGGCAAGGACTAGTGTTTAAATTCTTTAAAAACCAACTTACTGAACAAAATTAAACTAGAAACCTGAATAATAATAATAATAATAATAATAATAATAATAATAATTCATTACGTTTATATCCCACCTTTTTTCCTTTCTAAGGAGATTCCCTTCCTCATTTAATCCGTACAACGACCCTGCGAGGTAGGTTAGGCAGGGAAGCTGTATGGGGATTTGAACCCTGGTCACCCAGGTCTTAATCCGAAACGCTCACCACTACACCTTACCGTCCAACAAGCCTGCTGCCCGTTCACGTTCTGACTTTCTCAGCCCGTCCCTGGAGGCCGCTCTCGCTTCCCTCCCACCGGCAGAGGGCGAGGAGATTCCTTCTTAAAAAATGGTTTATCCAATGTAAGCCCGGAAGTTAACTCCCGAGACGGCGAGTCACTCTCTTCATTTTTCTGTTCTCTGTGTCTCACGTACACGTAATCTGAGCGGAATCCTCCGCGAGCTCCGTAAGGAGCTTTACGTCCAGCCGCGACTGTCGTGAAAGCGAGGGGCACGCCTGACGGCAGCACTGTCGCAAACGCTCGCAAGGACAGGTAGGTAAGGAAGGCCGGGGGGGGGGTTGTTACTCAGGTGGAAGGGGCAGGTGGGGGGGGTTGTGTGGGAAGGGAATCCATTTCAATCCCCCACCCCGTCTGCCTGCGGCGGGGAGGGACAAGCTGTGTAGCAAAGTTCCCTGCAAGATAAAAATTCAGAGCCATTACTTGAAGCAGGTTCTGGGGTCTGTTACCTATCTATGCCTTTGGCGAAAGGGTGGGCGGTAGTCTGAGGGAGGGTCGCCCCCAGAAGAGTTTGCTGCTCCTTGAGGCTCCCCTCAGTCCCTGGTGCATGATAGCGCCCAGGCTGGTCGAGGTAGCTTAGAAAGCCCCTTCCTCTCTTCCTCCTCCTGGCAACAAATATGCCGTAAGAATAGTTTAGAGCAGTGGTTCCAAAATCTTTTTTGGGGTCATCCCCTCACCATACCCCATAAAAAGCATTATTCAGAACAGCCGTTTGTACGGCCCACTAAGGAAGATACCGCAATAAAATTCAAAACAGTAACAATTAATTGCATACTTATTCAAAATTCAATGAAAGATATTTAGTTTAATTCATTCAACAAAATTGATGAACTTGATTCAGTGAAACCAACTTTTCAAAGTCAGTCATTTACACCTCCAGCACCCCCTGCTGCCCACTTTCCTCCTCTCCCTAGATAACCCATATTGGCAACCACTGGGTTGGTTCGATGCACTAACCATGTGCTGCCTGTTTCAACAGAGACTAAACCATCTCCTTTGGGTCTGCCCAATGGTAGGGCTGGCCCTGCTCCCAGATTTGCTAAACTTCTGGAAACTTTGAAGCCGGATGTGTGGATGTGAAGCGGGATGTAGTCTGGGAATATTTTGAAGTCTGGTGGGGGGATTTTGGAGGAAAATGAATTGTTTTGAAACATCTTCTCATTGATTTAAGCTTGCTTTAAATATGTAAATGTTTCAGGTGTATTTGGCAAACTCACAGATTTTACAGTTTGGTATACAATGGTTTAAGACTCATTTACTTAAGGGATCACCTTACCTACATGCCACTTTGGTCTGCAAAACTTTAACTTCTACAAGTGCCATACAGTGTTGGATCCAAGTTTATGAGTAGTTCCTTTAGAGTAGCAACACTCTAGCTTTAGCTGTGGAACTCCCCTCCTATTGACACAAGGCAGCAACATTCACTACCAGTATATTGTTTTAGATGCCTCCTGAAAACTTTGTTTCAGTGGGCCCATTCAGGCACATGACTTGGAAACATGTGTTTTAAAATTTGAATATGTTTTGATTTTATTTTTAATCATATTTCCTAGTATTTGTCATATTGGGCTCCTTTGAGAGGAGTGGGGGGGGGGGAATGAAATAGTGTATAAGTTTACAAGGAGTTTAGAAATATGATTGCATTGATTTTCTCCAGATGGTAATTGCAGCGTATTCAGCATTAGAGAGGGAACAGTATGGTGCTATAACCATTAAGTCCTTAAACGTATCTTGGATTTCTACCAGTTATAGAATTATTATTTTGAAACCATCACTATTATGGGGGGCAGGGGGGCAGGGGGGTAGAATTATCTAGACTTGGAAACCTTTCCTTATTGTCAGCATTAACCAGACACAAAAAACCTACAGTGAATGTTCACATCACAAGCATTTTTTCTTCTTCAAACTCTTTCCAAATCTCTGAGAAATAAAAAAATATATACACACATATGTATGTTTGTGGGACACACTTTTGCCCATTCCTAGCTGTGTTAAAATCTTTGATTTCTCCATTGATTTCTATGGTCAGCTCTCGCTTCTGTCCCTAGGGACATTTAAAAATAGTTTCTCAATGTGAACCCGGGGAATGACCTAACCAAACAGTGGAGTAGTTCTGTCTATGTGTCTCTTCCTTTGTACTTCTTCTCTAGCCACTCAGTTCCATTCCTAGCCACCCAGTTTTTATTTCTCCAGCCTCTTATTCAGTGTTCCTTGCCATTGAGTAACCTAGGGACTGTGAAGGTTTTCCCCCATTAAAGATTGATTGTATCATTACAAACCTCATAATTACCCTGAGTCTGCTGGTGTCACCCCTGTTTTGGTGCGAGTGGGGGGGGGGAAAGAACTGTACTGCAGAGCTAGTACATAGCCGTGGGTGGGCTTTCACCCCCATAAAGGTGTGGGCAGGTGCTGTGGCTGTAGCCCTACTTCCTGCTCCTCATTACTTGGTGCAATGGTACAGTAAGTGATGCTAGCTGACCTCACCTCTGGTAGCTCCTAGACATTGCCTAGTGTGTTATCCATATACTCCACTTGAGGATGTGTTAGGCGGTGTTTTTTTAAAAAGGACAAAAGAGAGCATATTAAACTGGAATATTTTATTTATCCACCACTGCCACTTCAAAGATGAAGGCAGTCAATCATCAGTTTAATTTGTTCCTGTTTGAACATGCTCACCTTAAAGCCTTTCTTCCCAGAACTTCCCGCTTCTCTCTTGCCTGGTCTAATGTTCCCCCTAAGGAGGATTTCTTCCTGAGTCACCTGGCTACTCTTCAGCTACACACCTAGCTATGCACATTTAAGATCATTTCATTATTGGTGTTTTTTTCTCCCCCTCTCAGCCATGCCACTTCTCGATCTCCAGAACCAGCTGGGCATTGATGTTGACAGGTGGTTGCTCATCGGGAGTTCCAAGCAGCCCCACAAGCAGGCCAGTTTGTGCTTTGCCTTTCAGAAGGAGTGGCTGGAGTGTTCTGATGGCATTGGATCTGTAAGGGCAAAGAAGGAGTGCCAGCAGGAGATGGAGGATCTTGCTGAATGTCTAAGCAAGAAAAAAATGGTGAGTGGGAGACCTGAAGCAGGGGCTCAGGGTCAGTAAGTGTGCATCTGTGTGCAAGGAAGTATTTGTCTGCTTGCTTTTCTTATTGCTGGAGTATCTGCAGAAGTTGACTGCCTCTTCCCATGTGCTGCTTGAAAGAGATGGTATGGACAGTTTTGGGGAGAATAGAAATGTAGTAAGTTTGCTTTCCCTGGGCAGAAGTTATTAGTAGGCAGCTCATTTCAAAGGCAGAATTCTTTTGTATTCCCATCCATCCCTGATGCCACGCAGAGCTCCCATTTGTTTTCCCAACATGAGGGGCAAAGGAAAGAGAAGCAGCTGTGCTTCCTTCTCACTGCAGTGAGAACATTAGAGAGGTAGAGTAATTCGCATCTGTAGTTAGTGTGGGTGTAATAAACTGATTTGTAATTGAGGTCCAAAGCAAGTGGTTGACTTGGGGTAAGGGAATAGCCCTTACTCTATATGCTGCTAACTGCAAGCAGGCTCTGCGTTTTGTGCGCTAGTGTCGGGGATCCATTGGTTGACCCCCCCAAGGGCAGGACTGATGTGTGATGCTGCCTTGCAGTGTAGTCAGACCAAATGGCCTGGTAAATTCTGACTCATTAATTTTGCCAGTATATGGGACACCTTTTGAGGTGCTATCAGGGTGGGGGAAGCAGGTGGAATTCCAAAGTGTAAACTCCTGTTGGGTTTGTGGATGTAAGCTGGGAGAAAAATTAAAATATTTTCCAAGCTGCAGCTTGTTGCCATCTTTCAATGTAACTGGCCCACCCCTTTGAATGTTTTCATCATGCAACGGGAGCAAGGTATTGCTGCTTCAGAGCCTCTCTCCTCTCCTCCCCACCTCCCCCAGCCCCATCTGTTGTTAACAAAACTGCCCATCCCTAACTGGGCTTCCCACATCTCCATAGCTGAGAGTGCAGCGTGAACATCTTGGTCAGCTGTGCAGGCACCTCAGGAGTCTGGCAGACCAAGATCATTTTGTGGCAAGTAGAGAATAGCAAGCCATCTGGAGGGCAGCCATGTGTGGGAGCCCATCAAAGCCTTTCGCTAGTAAGGTACCTCCTGGCTCTCAATCTGCGCCTTGATGCTGAAAGATTCTGACACTTTGATCTAAAGAACAGAACTGCAAGACTGAGAGTAGCAGAGTTGTCAGTCTATTTGAACTCAAGATCGGCTTATAACCCACTCTAAAAAAAACCTTGTATATGTCCGTTTCCCCCCTTCTCTCCCCACCCTGATCTGATCTCTTTACACTTGTAAAGAGTTGGGCAGGTGCAACTTCTCACAAAGGAATGGCAAAGCAGTCTCCTCTTTTGCACAATTTTTAAAGGGAAAGGGGTTCCATGTTTTCACTTGTATCTGGTCACCCTCCAATGAGTTGGAGCGCATTAAAGGGAGTGCTAAATCTGAGACCTTCAGCAATGGGAACATGCTCCTTTACAAATCCCTATGTGCTCTGACCTGCTGGAGAGGGCAAGATTTAACTCAGAAGGTGACATCCCAACTCTCTCTTCTGTTCCTTTGGCAGGTGAAGCGAATGATGGCGATTCATGCACAGAGGGAGAAGCTGATAAAGGAGGGAAAATACACCCCTCCTGACAACCATTCTGGCAAATTTGACCCCACACCTTGAACTTCTGCTGCTTACCCTGGAGGAAGCAGAGCAGGAGCCACTTCCCAGTCTCTCTCCTCCCCCCTTTTTTTTAAAGAGTTATATCACTAATGTATCAACAACTTCTGGTCAGGGTGGAGACAATTGGCTTTAGTCATTTTCCTTTAGCTGCCAACTGCTCCTCTCTTGTGAAGAGAGGAAGTGGCAGACTGTTCCTGAAGTTCTACTGAAGTGGCAGACTGTTCCTGGCTTGAATAAAACCACCTCTTTGGATCTTGAACGTTAAGTTTCAGGTTCTTTTCTTTCCCCCCATCTTTGTTATTACAGTGGTACCTCAGGTTACAGACGCTTCAGGTTACAGACTCCGCTAACCCAGAAATAGTACCTTGGGTTAAGAACTTTGCTTCAGGATGAGAACACAAATCATGCGGCGGCAGCGGGAGGTCCCATTAGCTAAAGTGGTGCTTCAGGTTAAGAACAGTTTCAGGTTAAGAACGGACCTCCGGAACAAATTAAGTTCTTAACCAGAGGTACCACTGTACAGAGCTGCAAGTAGCCATTTGCTTGGAATCTGTGAAAGTGTGGAATGCACAACATGGAAGGCGACCACCTCAGTCAGAGAACACGGCTGGAGAATCTGTTGTTCCTGATGTTGCTGGGATCCTAACTCTCAGCAGCCCACACAGCCTAGCAGTCAGGGTTGATGGGAGTTGTAGTCTAGCACCACCAAGAGAGAGGTTCTGCATTCCGATCTAGGTGCTGAAAATGTTAGCTTCCTTCCACCACTTGTTCCTGCTGTCTCAGACAAGCCTGTCTGTTATTACATTTATATCTACCTGTCTTCTCTCAAGGAGCTTAAGGTACACAGTGCCCTCCCCTTTCTATCCTCAGAAAAAATGTGTGAAAGAGGTTAGGCTGAGAGAGGGTGACTGGCCCCAAGAGTCACATAATAAGCTTCATGGCTGAGTGAGGTTTTTAACCTTGCCCAGTTCTAGTTTGGTGCTGTGGTTCTGTCAGATCCTTTGCTTCCCACCCACACACCGCCATCTCTATTTTTTCTGCTACTTCTTGGGTCTAGAGCAGTTTTCCCATTTCTGTGCATCAACCCAACTCCCTCGTGTTCCTCTTGGTGAAGCTTGCCATGAGGAAGACATATTTTGGGGTGCCAATAATGAGTGCAGTATAAGAAAACAAATGGATCTGGACTGATGGCCAGTGGGCCTCTACAGTCTGTTGGGCAGTCCTCTTGCACCATGGATGGGAGTTGTGGTCCATGTCAAGTTAACAGGAGGGTGTGTGAGTCATTTGGACTCTTCCCCTTTGAGTAGCCCTCTCTTTTCGGCTTGTTCACTTCCATCTGTTCAGACTCTTCCTTGATCCTTCCTCTTTTGCATTACAAATTCATATCTTTTCTAGCAGAGGGCCATTGGACAGAGGGTGTTGCCCCCACAGCCTCTACAGTGCCTAGCACACGCTCATGGCCCTTTCATAAATAAATAGCAACCATTTTCCTTCTTACAGACCTTTTTAAGTGGGGATCCTCTGTTGAGTAATTGAATTCTCAGAGAGTGATGTCCCACTCTCTAACATAGAGAGTGTGCAATAGTTATTTGTGGCAAAAGGGCTACCAAATTGCCCAGAGTTTCTTGTTTTGTTGCCAGTCAGTAAATTGGGAAGTTTTGTTACAGGGGGAGGTCAAAGGGTTCTGGGATTTCATTCAGGGAACCCTGTGCATTTGGGTCCCTACCAATTTTCTGCTTTCATGTGCCTGGTAGAATTCTCGGAACCCCCTTTTCTCTCCCCCAAATCCCTTGTCTCAGTCTCTAGCCAGCCAGCTATTTCATTTTAGGAGCTGTCATGTAGTTCTGCAAGTCTGAGGTATGCGGGGACCAGCTGTTTGGTTGCCTGATCTTCTGTAATACCTGTATTGAGATTTGCAGGTTACTGCAAAGGATTTGGGCCAGTTTTAGCTGGATCAACTCATGTTTATTTACAGGTAGAGAGATCCAGGCTGGGATTCTGTTCCCTTCTGCCATACCTACCAGCCTAGAACTGTCATCTGTCATCTGCTGGGAAGCAAGGAAATGTTGCTTTTAAACATTACCTGCCACTTCAATAAAGTCACACAGTTCCCTGGTTGCTCCATGTTTACATTTCTGACAGGCGCTCCCCCCCCCCAGCCTGCCTGCCTGTCTCTGTAGATACATAAAGATTAATAATAGGGGCTGTGTCTTTGCTCACACTGCTACCCAACCCCCTGCCATCCCCCCCTCATATTAGCCCATAGAGCAGGCACCCCCAAACTTGGCCCTCCAGCTGGTTTGGGACTACATTTCCCATCATCTCTGATGGGTGATGGGAGTTGCAGTCCCAAAACAGCTGGAGGACTGAGTTTTGGGGTGGCTGCCATAGAGCTTCCCCTTCTCACCCCATGCAACTTCTAAGCTTGCTTTTCACTTTCCCCAACTCCATTTCTGAAACTACTATTCTGCAGCCCCACTTTGCATCCATTTTCAGCTTCACCCCTAAGTCCATGCCACCTCCTTTTCTACCCCATTTTTTTGTCTACCCTACTCACTTTTCTCAACTCTCCCTTGCTCACAGATTCCCCCCCCAAATTCCATGCATTCCTCCTCTACCATAAAGGCCCTTTGCAGACACCCCCGTAACCTTAAGATGAATAGAACCTTAAAAGCAAGCCTGTCAGTTACCTTGTTCAGTTTAAAAGGGTAAGTTCAGCTGATAGAGGTTGCACATATATGGATGTTTACTTGTTCACAAAATACCTTTTCTAATTTACTATATTTAATATAGAACTTCATGTTGAAGACAATACATGCTATCAGGAGTGCAATACATGATTGTGGGAAGGTAATTACCAGCTTGATGTCGATACCAGCGAAGATCCTCGAACAGATAATTAAACAGTCAGCCTGTGATCACCTCGAAAAGGATGCTGTGATTACTAAGACTCAGCATGGGTTTCTCAAAAACAAGTCATGCCAGGCAAATCTCATTTCTTTTTTTGATAGAGTTACAAGCTTGGTGGATCATGAGAATGCAGTAGACAAAATATTATCTTGATTTCAGTAAGGCTTTTGATGAAGTTACTGTTAGGTGGATTTGTAGCTCATTGACTGATCGTACCCAAAGAGTGCCACAGAAGACAGAACCAGGAGTAAAGATTGACTTAACAGATTGGAGAACTAGGTCAAAACTAACAAAATGAATTTCAGTAGGAACAAAATGTCCGGTTCTACACTTAGGCAGGAAGAACCAGCTACACAAATATAAGATGAGGGACATCTGACTTTCAAGTACTGTAGTATATGTGAAAGGATCTAGGCTACAGGCTTAACCTGAGTCAACAGTGATGCAACAGCAAAAAAAAGCTAATGCTATTTTAGGCTGCCTCAAAAGTAGTCTAGTGTAAGGATCAAGGGAAGTAATAGTACTGAAGGCAGCCCAGTATCGGGAAGTTTTTAATACTTGATATTTTACAATGTTTTTATATACACTGTAAACCACCCAGAGTTGCTGGGGAAAACCAGCCAGATGGTAATAATAATAATACCACTCTATTCTGCCTTGATCAGACCACACCTTGAGTACTGTGTCCAGTTCTGAGAATCACAATTTAAGGAGCTGGGTATGTTTAGCCTGGAAAAGAGGAGAGACTGGGAGGAGATATGATAACCATCTTCAAATATCTGAAGGGCTACCACATGGAAGATGGAGCAAGCTTGTTTTCTCCTTGAGCCAGTGTGGTGTAGTGGTTAAGAGCGGTAGTCTCGTAATCTGGGGAACCGGGTTCGCGTCTCCGCTCCTCCACATGCAGCTGCTGGGTGACCCTGGGCCAGTCACACTTCTCTGAAGTCTCAGCCCCACTCACCTCACAGAGTGTTTGTTGTGGGGGAGGAAGGGAAAGGAGAATGTTAGCCGCTTTGAGACTCCTTAAAGGGAGTGAAAGGTGGGATATCAAATCCAAACTCTTCTCTTCTTCCTGCTCTGGAGGGTAGAACTCGAACCAATTGCTTCAAGTTACAAGAAAGCAGATTCCGGCTAAATATCAGAAAGAACTTTCTGACAGTAAGAGCTGTCTGCCAGTGGAATGGACTCTTTCAGAAGGTGGTGGACTCTCCTTCATTGGAGTTTGTTAAGCGGGTGGTCATCTGTCATGGATGCCTTAACTGAAATTCCTGCATTGCAGGGAGATGGGCTAGATGACCCTTGTGGTCCTTTCCAACTCTACAATTTTATGATTTGAAACTAACACAACAATGCCTTTCCCAGCTCCATTCTCATGGCACTCAAACCTTGTTTTAAACTGTCACTCTTTCCCATGGTGTTATCTCATCATCATTTACTCTATTTTTTAAAAATCACTTTTTCAGTTTCCTTTACTCAACTCTCTGCTGTTATTTAAAACCATCATTTTAAAACTTTTCTTCTCTTGCCCATGCAAATCCAAGACTGATGCAGTACTGCAAATCCTCCAAGTGTGTGTGTATGTTACCTCCCACATTACAACTGTCATATACTAACATTCAAGCGATATTCAAGGGAGTAGGTGGCGTTGTGGTCTAAACCACTGAGCCTCTTGGGCTTGCTGATCGGAAGGTCAGCGGTTCAAATCCACACGATGGGGTGAGCTCCTGTTGCTCTGTCCCAACTTCTGCCAACCTAGCAGAAAGTACACCAGTACCACTGCGGCAGGAAGGTAAGTGGCATTTCTGTGCGCTCTGGCTTCCATCACAGTGTTCTGTTGTGCCTGAAGCGGTTTAGTCCTGCTGGCCACATGACAGGAAAGCTGTTTGTGGTCAAACGCCGGCTCCCTTGGCCTGAAAGTGAGATGAGCACCGTACCCCATAGTCACCTTTGACTGGACTTAACCGTCCAGAGGTCCTTTACTAATATCCAATCAGTGGAACCAAATATGGACCCTTATCTAGCCAAAATGGCCCCCATTCTCTCTCAAGGAGGATGTCTGAGCATGTTTGGGGAAAATCCAAAGATTGCAGCAATACAATACAGTAAATGTTTGGGGAAGAAAGCCAATGAGGACTGAACATGCTCAGTGTGTGCACAATGCTGGCTAGCAGGGGTGGTGGAAAATAGTAAAGTACGCTGGCTGGGGCTGATGGGAGTTGTAGTCCACCAACAACTGGAGGGCACCAGGTTGGTAGAAGCTGAAATAAATATCCTGGAAGAGGGCATGTTTGGCTAGGACCATGAAGAGACTCCCTCTTTCCTGCAACATTTTATTACAGCTTCAGGATTAATTTTGCATGCAAAGTGCCCTGTAGCACAGAGTCCCTCCAGCAAAACTAGGCTCCCTGTGATGATATTATCACTACTGTAATGTGGAAAGTTCCCGAAACAAATTGGGAGTACAAATCATTCAGCCTTAGAAATGCCCCCTGCCTGCCACCCCCAGCTCCAGAGAGGATGAGAGGAGGGAAAATGGATAAGGCAGAGGCCAAGCAGGACCTTGTGCGTTTGATCTTTTTAAATTGCTAAATCTTCACCCTTGTGTGACTTGTTTCATTCATTAAGAATGAATTTTACAGGGTGTGAGTGTGTGACACATTTAAGAAGTACAACAGGAAAAAATTCAAATACCTGCACATTTTTTCCTGTGAGTGTCATACATGAGATGTTATAACATTATTATCTGAGGTACGTATGTTAGTGTGTGGCTGGTGGTTGTTAGAAACCCGGAATTCTGAAAGTGGCAAACAGAAAAAGCAGAAGGATTGGATTTAACTGAGTGTGTGAGAAAGAGAAGTGTCCTCCCGCTGGTTAGCAGAATCCATAAATATGAGGCAAAGACTGTGTGTGTTCTCTCTCTCTCTCTCTCTCTCTCTCTCTCTCTCTCTCTCTCTCTCTCTCCAAACACAGTCATGAGCATAATGCTCCCGTCCTCACACTGTGTGTAGTCAGCGATAAATCCTCACTTGGCTGAGTGTGTTAATTCCCCCTGCTGCCCACAGAGGAAAGCAAGCAGCTAATTATGCCAGGCTGCCTTTCCACAGCTGCGCTCTGGCCTTGCAATGAGGCTGCAAGATCAAAAAACCAGAGGCCTATTGGAAAATGGGACAGGACAAGGCAGATCAGGTGCTTCATGTCCTGACCACTTCCCTTTTTGTTCCACCTGCATTCCAGGTCTGGAGCAGCAATGCCTTGAAGGGTGATTGTAAAAAGGCATGTAATAGTCTACTTGTTTTATAACAGGAGCAGATCCACAGCAGGAAGTTTTGATGGAAGTCCTGACTGCGAAAATTGTTTTCTCCATTCTATCTCACTTGATGTTTTAGACTACAACCCCCACCAATCCCAGCCAGGACAGATGTGCTAGGTGGAGTGATGGGGGCTGCGGTTCAGCATTAAAACTGCCAATATCATAACGCCACTCCACTAATCTGTGGTGCAACTGCACTTTGAATATCATTCTGGTCGCTGCACCTCAAATGGGACATGTCAGAACCAGCATTGCAGGGGGCTGGACTATATGACCCTTGGTATCCCGTCCAACTCTACAATTCTATGAGAACACAAAAGGGGTCAGGAAAGGGCACCCAAGGTTATTCAAGGTCCTGAAAGACCTACATTGGCTCCCAGTACAATTCTGAGCACAATTCAAAGTGTTGGCGCTGACCTTTAAAGCCCTATACGGCCTCAACCCAGTATACCTGAAGGAGCGTCTCCACCCCCATTGTTCAGCCCAGACACTGAGGTCCAGCTCCGAGGGCCTTCTGCTGGTTCCTTCACTGCAAGAAGTGAGGTTACAGGGAACCAGACAGAGGGCCTTCTCAGTAGTGGCACCCGCCCTGTGGATTGCCTTCCCATCAGATGTCAAGGAAATAAACAACTTTTAGAAGACATCAGAAGGCAGCCCTGTTTAGGGAAGCTTTTAATGTTTGATGTTTATCATGTTTGTAATATTTTGTTGGGAGCCGCCCAGAGTGGCTGGGTATAAATAAGATATTATTATTATTATTATTATTATTATTATTATTATTATTATTATTATTATTATTATTATTACAAGGAGCTGGAGTGATTCCATTATGCAGAAAGGGATTCCTCTTTCTTTCCAGTTGTGAAGTGGAAATGCAGCTAAGATGTTGTTGTAAAGGATCACCCCTACAAGGTGCATCTTCTTTCCAACAGACCAGCTGGTGGCTCCTCTTCTTCTTCAACTTGTCCCTCATAAATCGCTCCCCTTTGGAAGGTGCAGGCTGCTCCCTCCTTGCTCAGGTCCCAGATGGATTAATTACTGTAACACAGATGGGTCTTTCAGCAAGGAAACTGCTTGGTGTGCCCCTGTCAAAGTTTCATTGGTGGGAGACACATTTCCCCTGTTAGTGACAGACCAAAGGAGCGTTCGCTAGAAGGGAGCAGGGGAAGACCAGCTCCCAGGGTGCACCAATTGCAGTATCTAACAGAACTTTAGCTCTGGCTGTGAACTTGTTCTGCAGGTTTCTGCGGTTCCTCTCCACTTCAGCAGGGCTTGTACAGCAGACCCTTCCAACAGGCTTGGGGGGACTGCTGTAATGAAAGGTATGGTGCTGTGCTGTTTTTATTGGTGTGGTTTTAATAGATTTCATATATGTATATCGTCTTAATTCTATCAATGTTTAATTTTTAAATGTTTTTTATGTTTTTAGTGGTTCTTATTTTTATCTGTGGACCTCACTGAGTCCTATCGGGAGGAAAGGCAGGATATAATTAAATATATAAGAGTAAGAATAAGAACGGTGGCCATGGGGTAGCCCGTGTGAAAAGGTAATTCTGCATCCAAATTCTGCAGCTTGTATGCATTAGGCAAATAAGGCACATTTTCCATTTTCAAACTTTGACAAACAGGGAAGTGCTTTTAGGGTGCCTCCAGACTGCAAGTATTTTGCAGGAGGAGTTCAAGTGCATAGAGAGAAGAACACACAGGTATGTATATGGGAACTTCAGGTTTGCGTAGTTAAAGTGGACTGAAGCACTCTCTTGTCATAGCACAACAAATCTGAGAGAGAGAGAGAGAGAGAGAGAGAGAGAGAGAGAGAGAGAGAGAGAGAGAGAGACCCAAACCATAGACTTTTTACAGTTTGGAAAGTGAAGGGAAATGCTTTGAAAACTGCATAAATGAATGAAAGATTAATGGGAAGACATATAAACACCACAGAAGCAAATCAGAATGAATGCTCATTGTCATATAACCTGGGTTGTTTTTTTTAAAAAGTCAGAATGAATGCTCAGTAAAGGCCAGACATAGTCTAACCTATCCAACTTTATTAATGGCTCAATAAAACAGTAGAAATGGGTTTTTAAAGTGAAATGGAGTTTGATCTATTATACAAACTTACATGCTTGCTACTTTGCATATATAATGCTGGCTTTGCCAGTCATTGAGTTGTGCCCTACAACCAAGAATCTGATGCTCTGGCCCTCAGATTTCAGCAGATTTCACCTATATGCTTTGACACATATATTTGCCTTAATGGGGGACAGAAACTTGTTCCTTTAAGCAAAATCACTGAACTGTGCCCACCAATGGCACATTCCTAACTTTTCCTTCGGCCAGCTCTATCCTGCTCTGCCCTAAGGCTGCCCAGCAAAGCTTCCTCCTCCTCCTCCTCCTCCTCCTTTTTCTTCTTCGATCTTTACAAACACAGTCAGGGGGATTAGGAAGATGCCAGAACAGAACAGAGTTGAAGAGGAGGACCAAAAGCAGCTCTGGAGGAAAAAATAATAAAAACAGACATCAAAGAGTCCTGCCAT
Organism: Podarcis melisellensis; assembly: GCF_964234715.1. Classification (NCBI taxonomy): domain Eukaryota; kingdom Metazoa; phylum Chordata; class Lepidosauria; order Squamata; family Lacertidae; genus Podarcis; species Podarcis melisellensis. The sequence goes on from NC_138540.1 coordinate 58,396,636, forward strand.
GAGAAGGGAAACAGTGTATGTACTGAATGTTGGTGCAGGCTGTGAATGATATAAATAACCATTGACCCAAATCTGTTTAGTACTCCCTTTGAAAACTCATCCCTGGTCTGGCTGTATGCAAACTCTGGAATGGCGCTCTATACCCTCCAACATTTCTCTGATGAAAATAGGGACGTCCCATTCCATAATGATTATTTTACTTTTCATACCCTACACATCTGACTGGGTTGTCTCAGCCACTCTGGGCAGCGTCCAACACATATAAAAACATAATAAAACATAAAGCATTAAAAAAACCTTCCCTATACAGGATTGTCTTCAGATGGCTCAGGGGTTGGATAACTTCATACCCTCCAACATTTCTCCAGTGAAAATAGGGACATCCTAAGGAAAAGTGGGATATTCTGGGATCAAATCAGAAACTGGGATAGTTTCTCTAAATCAGGGATGTCCCTGAAAAATAAGGACACTTGGAGGGTCTGGTGCTCCAAGCTCAGAACGACTAAAGAAAAATAGGGGAGACCCAGGAAATGCAGGGGTTGGCTTTTTACCCAGAGGACTCAGTCCTGGAACATGTCAGGATGAATAAAGGAGGGTGTGCCTTGGAGCATGCAGTGAGCCCATATCCCCATCCCAGCCTTGTTGCTGAGCAACCTCAGTCCAACCTAAATTACCAAGGGTCAAGTAGGACTTCCAGAGCAAAGAGCAAAATGTCCAACTTTGCTCGAGAGCCAGGTGATGACTGGCCATTTTGCCTTTGTGCAAAGTCATTTGCCTCAACGATGCTGAAATAAATGATGAACCAGTAAGTGAAAAAATACAGTGGGGAACAGAGCTGCAGTGTGATGCCACTTCCAGAGGCTGACACACACTGTCGTGATAATTGCTAGTTTGCCACAAAGAATGTGAGAGGAAAACTGCACTTAAAATAAGACAAAGGAAGAGAAGACTAAGCTCTTTTAAAAAGAGAGAAAATCATCATATCTTGCAGCATTTGCTAGCATCCATTCCGGTTTGAGTCATCCAATCAAGCACAATCCAAGTACTGGAGGAAATATTTAAATATCTTGAAAGGCTTTTGCGTCCCAAGAGACTCTTCCAGATCAATTCAAAATGTAAACGGCCATTAGGCTTGGCAGATTGGGGGCGCTGTGGAAATCCACAGCAGGGAGGGCCAATTGAGGGGGGGCGGTGTTGCAGCTGGAATTCAGTTCCAGTTGTTGGATTAAGCTAAGAGCTAATGAGAAAAAAATAGATTGAGAAAGGGACAGAAGAAGAGTGATACCTAACAGTTCATAGAAGGGTGAGAAAAAAACCATACAGTTCTTGCTGAGCAAAATGAAACAGCTGTGGATGTTGGTCTGGTATTTGAAGGTATTTTTAAAAACAATCACCAATTTTAAATGTTCCAAAATAGCCATATTAGAGCAATTTTAAGACAAAACAACACAAAATAGTATGTAAGTTTCTGCGTTCTCCTGAACTCTTCATCAGGCTGGAAATTACACAAATGGAGGTGATAATATAATAATAATAATTTATTATTTATACCCCGCCTGTCTGGCTGGGTTTCCCAGGTGAGGGGAAGAGAGGCTGTCTGTCAGTAATTAAAGTATGTTTCCTTTGAAATGCTATTTCAGAAAGCAGCCTGGCCAAAGTCCGAACTTCCTGGGGAAAAGTTCTTAACAAAGTAAGCGGATCTTGTAAGGTCCTGCCTTGTGTTACGTGAATTAGCATAAATGTTTGGTCTGTACTGTTTTTAATTAATCCCACACTTCACTCTCGGAGTGTTAGAGGATTTGCCTTAATGCTAAAGGCCTTGGGCTGGATCCAGGAGGAAGGAAAGTGTGGTAGTGGCGGCAGCTTCACCATGTGCTTCCTCATAAAACCTTCTTGGGTGTTTTTAATACATATAGACATGGCTATGTCCATTCCGTACTCTGTAGTCCTTTCAGGGGGTTTGGTCCTTGGATGGGTCTTTATGCAACTACTCCCTGCACTGCTGGTCTGAGAAAAGAAACATCTCTGTGGATGCAAAGAACAGAGCGAAAGCCAATGAAGAGTCGGCATGTAGGGGGTTAGCCGTCATGGGAGAGAGAAGGCATAACACCACCTAATCCCACAGAACAAGCTTGTTTTAGGAAAACAAACGCTGGGTCAGCACTCTGTGGCCAAACAGCAAGAACCACTCTCTGTTGTTTGTTCACAGCAGTTGGCTTTTAGAGGTTTACTGACTCTGAATACAGAAGGTCAACAGGAAATCCTATGCTTGTCCTAAAGAAGCTGTCATTTTAAAGTTATCCAAGAGGTGTACATATTTTCCCCTATCCCACCACTGGCTCACCTCAGAAAGACGAGAAGCTGTGCAAGAGCATGGGAGCGTTTGTTCATTTCTGTGGGATGTTGCACAAAATAATTCATAGAGGTGGAAGGGACTCCAAGGGTCATCTAGTCCAACCTCTTGAAAATAGAGGAATCACAGCTAAATCCCTGGCAGATGACCATCCAACCTCTGCTTTAAAACCTCCAATGAAGGAGAGCCCACTATCTTCTGTCCCACTGTCAAATGGGAAGCTGCCTCATCCTGACGGTCCATCGATTGCCGCATTGTTTACTCTGATTGGCAGTAGCTCCTTGGGGTCTTGGGCATAGAGGGGGGGTCTTTTCCGCCCCATCTCTGTTCATTCTTATCTATATTTTAATAATTTGCTTATGCTTACTTGCTTTTCCAAGTCTGCCGATTTTATTGGTATTTTCTTTATGAATATTTTATATTTTTTTATGTGAACCACTTAGAGGTTTGTTTGCTTTTACTAAGTGACACATTTCGTTAAATGAAAATAAATGAAACTACCTGTTACCTGACTCTCTTAATTGGAAATGCCAGAGATCAACCTTGAGACCTTCTGTGTGCCACACCTTTGCAGTATGGGCTCCCCCCCCCCCCGAGCTAAATGGTGCTTTTTGAGGAAGCTGCTGTGGTCCACGTACTACCTGTTCCCACAGCTTGATTGGGATTCCTTTCATCATGCAGGTGCATCAGTGTTTATAAACATAAGAACCTAAGAAAAGCCCTCTGGATCAGGCCAACGGCCCATCTAGTCCAGCATCCTGTCCTCACAGCGGCCAGACAGATGCTTCTGGGAGCCCCCAAACAGAGTGCAAGAGAACTCTCCCCTTCTTTGGTTTCCAGCAAGTGGTATTCAGAGGCATGGTGCCTCTGGCAGTTGAGGTCAACACCGCCATCCTGGCTAGTAGCCATTGATAGCCATCTCCTCCATGAGTTTGTCTAACTACAGACACCCAAGTTGCTGGTCATCACTGCCTTCAGTGGCAGTGAGTTCCACAGTCTAACTGTCTGAAAAAGTATCTGTCCTGAATCTTCCAACATTCAGCATCATTGCATATTCATGAGTTCTAGTGTTATGAGACAAGGGAAAAACATGTTCTGCCATGCACTCCTGAATGGCACATACTTTTTTGGACACAGGCTGATTTTTTGAAAGCAGCAGCACTGCTCTGCTACTTGCAGGGAAGGCGACATCTTCCACAGAAAGGCAGCAGCCTGATTTTCTTTCCCAGAAAACTAGGTTGCTGTCCCTTAAGTTTAATTTGAGGCAGGGCTCATAGGCAGCGCCTGTTTTTCAGAGCAGGACTCTGGAATCTGTGATTGTTGTAAGAAGGCCACCTGTAAATAGCCACTCCTTTGGTTCACCTTTGGCGAATCAGACTCACTTCCAGGTGAGCAGGTGGAAGAAACATTTACACTTTGGGAAAGAGCTGATTCTTTCCCCATTTATTCAAGAGCCACAAACGACCGTGTAGGCAGATGGACTAACAAACAATGGTCTGCTATTTTTTGTGGACTTCCTTGCAAGGCTTGTTGTAATAATAAGAGATGGTAACTGAGTCACCTGCAGAGTGCCTTTTCCGTTCTGTTAAGTAAGATGATCATCTTGCAGTTTGGAAAATTCAGCGTTGCAGGAAAAGAGATAAAGCTTCCATGTTTAGAAGGAGTATACCTGGGGGTGGGACAAGCAATAGGAGAAGGCTGTTGTCTGTTAAAATAGGCGGGGGTTGGCCACAGCATGAATGGGAAGCTGGACCAAAGGCTGGACTGATTTGGGAGCAGACAAGCTCTTCTGATGCTCCAATGGAGGTGTGTGGGATGGGTGTGATTTGTGTCAGGCTGGTGTGACTTTGGAAAGCTCCAGAATAGTGCCAACGTCTATAGGAGGGTGTGCTATCTATGGCCAATGATGGCTGCTGCATGAACCATATCCTATGCCAAGCTGTGCATAGAATTGTTGAGGTTCAGCAGATAACAGGCCTGACGCCAGATCCACAGAGGCTCCAGTATGCACAGGGAGTCCATGGTGTGGCCAGGCTCTGAGATAACTACATGGATGGAAGGCATTACCTATCCCTCTGAAAATGTGCATGGATCAGCCTTTGCCAACCTGGTGCCCAACTTCCATTAGCCTTAGCCAGGCACTGTCTGTATCCCAGAACCTCTGGAGGGCACCAGGTTGGCCAAGGCTGCCATGGACATGGGATTCTTCTCTCCAGTGCTGGCTGTGAGAAGACAGGAGTGCGTTTCTCTCTCTGCTTCTTCTATGCCAGGCTCCTGGTGTGTGTCGGGGGTCCATGATAAGTGCTAGGCTGCAGGCAGGGAGCAGCTTGGATCCTGGTGTCCGTTGAGAGGAGAGAGAGAGAGGTTGGGATTTGGAACAGAGTGCCAACTGCGAGGCTCTGGCGTGGGCAGTTCTCCGGGGGGCGGTGGATGCCTCTGGCCGCTCTGGCCTGGGTGTGGGCCTTCTCTAGGGAGCCTCCGCCAGCATCTAGGGGGAGTACCCATGCCTGGGGGCTAATTGTGGGCCCTCTCCCCCCATGATCACCTTCCCCGTGGTGGCCACTTGTGCGTGTGGACGGGGAGAGGGTCGTGCCACCCCTCCGTCCGCGTGGGCGCGCCTGGCCGCGGGGCGGTCCCGATCCAGGCTGGGCGAGGGGCGGCGTCTGCGCGCTGGCGGCGGCGGAGAGAGGGAAAGAGAAGGAGGGACTGGCGGTTGGCGGCCGCTCGCTCGCTCGCTCGGCTCGGGCTCCTGCTCCCGCCTTCCTTACTCTGCTGGCTGCCTGGGCAGTTCGGCCATTGTGCACGCGCGGAGGTCGGATCCGTGCGCTCCGACCCACTCAGGCCGCCTGGTAAGGTTAGACCGGGGGGGGGGGGCAGGCGATGTATGGAGGGGATGTAGGGAGGGAGGGCGGAGGCGGCCGGGGCATTTTCTCTCCCCACATCTCCTCCGCGCCATGGCACTCTGGCAGCATCTGGGGGAGGGGGAGGGGAGGGGAAGGGGGCACCCTGTAGCCTGGGGGTGGGAGAAGGGAATGACCTGGCGGCGGGGGAGGGAGGGAGCAATGAAATGGTGCCAAAGCAACAGCCCCCCCCCCCCGCTTCCAGGCAAGGATGCTCCAGCGGCATCTTTGCACCTGCTGCTGCTCCAGCTGCAGCCCCCAGACCCAAAAGGCTGGACGGGGCGGGGCAGGCACCGATCGGAAGGCAGAAGGCGAACCTTTAAAATAAGGGGGGTTCTGTGCTGGATTTGTACCCCCGAGCCCACGGGTCGCTTTCCTCTGCGCGCCCCTCCCCCGGCCCCCACCGAAGCACCGAGGGTCGCGTTTGTGCCTCCGTTGCACGGAGCCTCGGCATGCCGCCGTCTACTCCCACCGGAGGTTTCTGGGGTGGGTGTGTTCCCCAGGAACCAGGCACCCCAAAAAGGCACCCTGCCTTTTCATTTCTCCCCACCCCGGGTTGCCCTGGCAAGGCGTAGTAGTCAACCGATGGGCTTGTGGGTTTGCCTGTCAGATGGATGCCCATTGAAACGGGCGCGCAGGTATCCCCACTCCCAGCAATGGAGGGGGAAGGGTGCTTTACTGGGGCGCGGGGGGAGAACAGTGAATGGAGGCTTACAAATGCTCTTTGTTCTCGACTATTATTTTCATTTATTACAAATAGGATTCCAGCCTCTTGTTCCCCATTCCTTGTTTTGAATTACCCTCCCCTTCAGAAATCATAGCGGTAATAGCATCAAAATGGAAACGAGGGTATTTATAAATGGTGCTAGCAGATAATGAGGTCTGAGGATCGGGATGTTGTTGTTATTGCTCCATCACACTAAATGCACAATTTCGCTTTTTAATGGCCCTGCAGGTTTAGAAACGGGTATTATTTAGAACTGTGGTTCATCATATCTTTGATTGCGTGTGGATTTAAAAACGTTTATCCTCCACCACTCAGTCTAGGGATGGAATTATATTTTGCATCTGATGGCTCGTGATCAAGTGGATTTTTCTTTTTTTAAAAAAACTGTTTCCAAAGGGAGGGGATCCAACTGGATTCCAGCAGTTGTGGCTTTTTTTGTTTTTGGCATATTATTGAATAGAATCACTGTATTAAAAAAAAAAATCTGAAGAGAGGGATGCTTTGAATGGAAGCAAAGGCATTCAGTTTATTAGTACAGTAGCCTTCTTGCATTTCTCGTGCCCAAGATGGGGGATTCTCTCCCTCTCTGTCTCCCTCTCTCCTTCCTCTCCCTCTCCCTCTCTCCCTCCCCACATTTCCAACCCCCTGCTTTTAGCACCTTAAACTAGAGCCTTGTAAGGCTGATAGTAAGGATGCATCCTTCTGGCATTGGTGCTCAAGAGTCCAGGGTTTGCAAAGGAGGAAGGCGTTCTGCATTTATGAGAAAGGAGGACCACTTGGCTGTCAAGGAGGCTTGCCACAACACAGCAGTGGTACTCCAGGAAGATGACAATTCCTACGAGGGAAAAGCCACACAGCAAAGGGTCTAGGAAGGGAAGCATGCTTCCTTCGAGGGACCCTGCTCTCATTTACTACAAATGTAAAAAAACAACACCAAAAACCCTTAGCACTAGTGTGGACAATGCCCACTTTGTTCTCCATGGAAGCCGAGTTGGCCAGACCTGAAAGAGTCACACAGGGCTTAATTGGGATTTCCCTGGACTCAGATTTGTCTTCAGTGCCAAGTCTCAGCCTTGGAGTATATGAAATGCTATTGCTGTGTGCCTCTGAGCATATGCAGAGTGCCTTCTGATCCCTACTGGCTGGAACCATGTGGAGCAGGGACTTCCAGATCAAGGAATGTGGCTTCCAGCAGGGGTGGAATACACAGTCATTCCCAACTGCCACAAATATACGTGTCCTAGTTGACAATTGCAATGTAGAGTGCTGAATCTCTGGACAGGCATGTTCTCTGTGGTACCTCCTCCCCTGCATCAGACTGTGCAGGGGTAACTCCAAGGCGCCTTCAGCATAATTGGGGTTTCTTAGATGCATCAACATCTCCACACCTCACACACCCAACACAAACACACAGAAACCTCATGCCTAACTTCCATAGAAGCTGTATACTTGCCTGTTACAATTTTCAGTGCAAGAGCTCCATCCTGTGACATGCGGTGTGCATGTGTGAAGTGCCTTCCCCTCACCCTTGAGAAGCTGCAGCTGCCTGTTGCAAGACAGGGCTTCGAAGACAGCATTCCCCACCACTCTATCTGACAGGCGAGGCATGCATATTTTATTTTGAATTAAAAATAGGAGGCATGCCTTTGTTTTTACTTTGAAAAGAAGCCTGCCTTTTATGTTTCTCTGTAGCTGCTAGATGGAGGTGAGCAGGGACTCATGCAGAGAAGTAACAGGCAGCCTCCTCTGAAAGTTTGAACATGGCTATTCTATGGCATAGGGCAGGAGTAGCCAATGGAGTGTCCTCTAGATGTTGGACTATAGCTCCCATCAATCCTGACCATGGTCATGCTAGCTGGGGCTGATGAGCGTTATCATATATTTGTAGAGTTGGAAGCAACACTGAGGGCCATCTAGTCCAACCCCCTGCAATGCAGAAATGTTGGTTGGAGTCCAACAGCTTTTGCAGGGCATTTGTTAGCTATCCCTCGTATAGGATGTGACTCCTAGGTGCACTTGAACCCTGCAGCTCTTTGTAGAAATTAAGTAACAAGACTAGGGCCAGATCACACTGGAGAGGGGCCAAGATGAACAGGGAGGCTGCAAGGGGTTGGACAGATCTGAGCTCTTTTTCTTCTTTCTAAAATCAAGTTTCTAGACCTCATGGAAGTGAGAGTTGAAACCAATGTCCTGCAAAAGCACCGAAGCTCTAAAAGTTACCACTCACTCCTTTAGGACTTCCTGCCATGTTGCCCTCTCTTTTTCTTTTAAATATGTTTTTATTATTTTATATAACAAGGACACAGAAAGAAATTTGGCACCCAATGCAGAGGTCTAATTTTCTTGCTTCCTACCATCAACTAACTACAATGCGTATTTTGTATCTTTAAATGGTCTTCTTCATATGTTATCCCAAAATGTCTGTCCTTGGTTTGCCGTGAGCACTGGAGATTGTGCTTGTCCTTTATTTTAATTTCCATAGAGTACAAAGCAATCCCATTGTGCAATAAAATCACTCAAAGGCCTTCGTCCGGTAGTGGCTACAGACCTTTCTTTTCCATACCTCTTTGTGCTTAAAGACTGGCAGCCTTCCCCAACAAGGTGGGAAATGAATTTGCTTCGTTCAAAAAGAACATCTGCGGGATGTTTAAAGCACAGGAATCTCAGGGCAAAACATGCAAATGTGCATAATGGCTATTGATTTGCATAAGCTGTTAGGAGCACAGTCTTTAAGATTCTTAGGCAGATGTCAAGGTTTTCAGGCACAGAGAATGTTCTGTTTTTGGAGCAAAGGAGGGAGATCAACTTGCTCTTGGTTCATTAGCACTGTGTAAGGTGCAATGCTTTCCGGGGCGGACTTTGGTAATCTTTTGTACTATGGTGCCCCTGAATGGATCTTTTCCATTATGAGTCTTCTCAATTTTGCACCCTGTTGGCTTGGTGCCCTGTGGGGGGGGGGACTGCCCGCACCACCCTAAATCCAATGCTTTGGAGTCACCCTCCTGCCAGGAGATGTTTGTAACCTCATGGTAGTGGAGATCAAGGACCTGGGGGCTGGACTAGATGGGAGGGGCAGTGCAGGAGAGCATGTTTAGAGCGCCACTCCCTCACCACTGCTTGACTCCACTTGTCTGTGGGGCGAGTCCAGCTCTGTGCAGCTCAGGGGGTCGAGCTAAAATCTGACGGGCAGGTGCTGTTCCTGATAAAATCCATAGCCAGGTCCTGTCTCAGACTGTACAACACAAATGAATTTTTGACCCACAGAGGCACTGTAGCACCAATATCAAGCCACCCTTTTTGCTCATTGAAGGGTTCTGATGGGCTCAAAAGCTTGCTTGCTATCTTGTGACATTTTGGCTGGGTAATAAAGGGACTTTGCTCCCCCCCCCAATAAAAATGGCACGTTAACTCTTAGCTCTGCACGCTGGTGTAACTTCCACTTCCACTACTGAGACTATGGAAATGGGTTTGGCAGGTTTCTCTCTGAGAAAAGCTTATTTGTTTGGCATGCAGTGGGTAACCATGGTTTGCTTGACTACCCCATCCTAGATGCTCATCAGGCTACAAAAAGTGTCAGCTGTTTTCAATTTCCCATCGATTAACAAACCCGTCACCATAAATTCACCCACTCACCCATTGGCTGTTATGTGCCTTCATATTCCCACTAACCTGAGATGTGTTTGCAGCTCCGATAATACAAATGTCTTTGTTACTTTTACTGTGTGAGTCGCAGTTGAGTGCAAAACTGTGACTATGGAATTAAACTGATCAATTAATTAATCAATAATTGTAATAATCATGCTGATATTCCTAGGCCGGCTGTTCCTAAGGATCGGCAGCCCCTCTGTGCCTCCTTCCCTCCTTCGGGGCCATGTCGTCCTCTGACGAAGAGACCCTGAGCGAGAGGTCTTACCGGAGTGAGCGTTCGTGCCGAAGTGAGAGGTCCTATCGGAGTGAGAGGTCCGGCAGCCTGTCTCCTTGCCCACCGGGGGACACCTTGCCCTGGAATTTACCTCTCCATGAGCAGAAGAAGAGGAAAAGTCAAGACTCTGTGCTGGATCCGGCAGAAAGAGCCGTTGTCAGAGTAGCTGGTAAGGAAGCTGGTTCGATGCCATCGTTTCAGGGAGGGGAACCTCAGGGCGGGGGGGAGGGACAAGTGTGGCCCTTTAAGCCTCTCTGTATGGCCCTTTGGACTGTCTCCAGGCCACTTTCCCTTTTTCCAAGCCACACTCCTCTCTTACCTTGCTTTGTACCCTCCTGGAGTCTTGTTCACTCTCTGGAATGTGCCCATGAACTTGGCTTGCCTGGATGGAGGCTAGAGAGACTGTGGAGAGATAGATGAGCCTACGATACAAAAGTAATATTTACAGCCCTTGCCTCTGCCCTTCCTCCCAGTATATAGCTCTCAGGAGACTGCCCAGAAGGGAATGTCACCCTTGAGCTGAATAAGGTTCCCCACCCCTGCCATAATTTAAGGAGGCATTGGTTGATACCTACAAAGTTTTCTTTAGAGCAGGGTTTCCCAAACTTGGGTCTCTGGTGTGGGAATGTTCAGGGATGCAGGAGAGGATATATTGTGAAATTATATCCTTATCCAACTAGTGCTAACAAGTTCCCAAAATATCAGCAGAGTAAGACATTCCCCTTTTTAAGTTCGCAATGGTAACGTGTGCTCAGGTTCGCGAGAACCTCTATAACAATTACTCTGGTAATTTCCCCTTCGTTCCCTCTTAAAATACAAGACACAACACAGTCTTTTATAAAAGTATAAAAAGGGTTTACTCACGTTCTGTTCACAATAGGATCCCAGAAGGCAGACAGGCTTAATAAGGTAATATACATTTAGAATCTATCTTATAGGAAGATAGTCCCTTTCTCCTCTCTTGGCTGGGAGCCAAGAGGGCATCCTTAGCAGATGTTACTTCTTTGAAGGAAGATGGCAGAGAGAGCAAGAGGCAAGAGAGAGATGGCTGCCCTGCCCTGTGCTTTTATCATTAGCTGCACAGGTGAGGCCACACCCACCTCTGGTCACATGCAGAGGAAGTCTGTCCCAGGACTGGCTGGACAGACATCCCTCCCCATGTCTCAATATGTACACTCCAGAAATGTTGTAATTGACTGCTCCTGTGTTTTTGCACTGCAACTCCCATCATTCCAAACTAGCAGGACCAGCGGTCAAGGATGTTGGGAACTGTAGTCCAAAAACATCTGGAGACCCAGGTTTGGGGAAACCCTGCTTTAGAGGCATGTCAATTCCTAGAAAGTTGGATAAAAGTGAAGATGACAAGGCCCAGGAATGTGACCTCTGCCTATCAAGAAGTTTCAAAATGCTCATGCATTGGGGTCCATGTTCAAATGCTGGTGGTGAACTTCAGACTCCAGCATGCCGGAGCATATGCGCACACAGCCCTACCTGAAAAGCTGTCTGTCTGAGAACCACTTGGGAAAACTGGGCTGAGTCAGGGGGGTGAGCCACAGTCTTATTGTCACGTTTTGGGGCTGAGTCACATGAGTAGGACTGAAATAATTTAGCTCAAAGAACTCATGTCTCCCTGCAGAGCTTAGCACTAGATCAGTGTCTCCCTAATGGCACACTCCCCCTTTAATTAAAATTAGAAGCACGTCTCACCCAAGGACCTATTTGTTTTTTGAATGTAAAAGGGGGAGGATTTCCTGCCCCCAGAGGAGCCTATCCAGCCTCCTGTGTTTCTGTGGAAGATGCTGTTCTTAGGCAAACTCAAAGACTGGAGGTGATGGGTAGCAGGGGAAGGAGACCTGAATTAGAGCAAGCGAAACCCAAAGAGAAGGGGGCATTATCATTATTGGTACCGAAGAAGAACTGCTCATTCCGATAAACTTAATTCACTTGAGCGTATGGCAGTTTGAAATTGCCCATTGCATCACATTGAGGCTAGGCTGGTGGCAGGAAAAACCTACTGGGAGGATGGATGTGGCACAGAGGGCATTTTTAAAGTAGCCAATTGGCTTCCAGTGGCAACTCCAGAAAGACAGGAAAATGGGTTGGGATGAATGCAGTAGTTGTCTCTCCTCCTTCCCACTTTCCCCGCATCTTCCTGGTACACCCTCCCACCCCCACGTCTCCCCCAGCTGGATGCATCTCATTTCCATATCGCTGCCTCTGTCTTGCGTCTTTCTTTGTCAGTCCTGAGCTGAGCACTTCCACAACCCTGGCCTCCTCTCCAAACAATCCACTCCCTGTGACAGGCTCCTTTGCTCCCTCCTCGGGCATGACAATGGCATCACTGCAAGGAGCAGTGAAGTGGTCACTAAAGGGGACTTCATCAACTGACCCAGGGTCAAGGGCGTGCTGGGGGCCACCCAAATGCTCCCAGATGGGCAAACACTTGCCCACTGCTCTGGACCTTGCTAGGCCACCTGCTTCTGCGTTTGTGACAATGCAAATGTTGTGATGTGGTTTTTGTAGCAGCAATGCAAAGGCAGTGAAAGCTGTGACGGTGTTATGGAAAACAGTGTTATAGAACAATGGAGGAAGGGTGCAAACCTTGTGGCCTTCTGCTCTGGGGGCATCAGAATGGCTATGTTTTCTGGGGATGGGTTGTAGATCAGTGACAAAGCATTTATGCAGAAGGTCCCGGGTTCAAATCCCAGCTGAGAGGAGGCACCCTGCTTGAAGCCTTGGAGAGTCCCGGCCAGTCAGTTTAGACACTTCTGCACTAGATGAACCAGTTGCCGCTCAGTATAAGGTAGTTTTTTTGTGGCGAGATTCAGGACAGATAAAAATGAAAGTACTTTTTCATGCAGCACATTGTTAAACTATGCAACTTGCTCCCTCAGGAGGCAGTGATGGCCACCAACAGTGGAAGCTCAGTGCTCAGAGCTCCCATTTCACTTTTTACTGGATACATATCGCTATAGGGGTCCAAGAATGGATCAAGACTAGGTGCTGAGAGACATGCTCATTTTTTTTATCCAGGTTGCATTCGATTTAGAGGTGCTTTTTGCCTCCTGGAACAAAACATCCAGGCACTCATCTACTTTCAGCCTTAGCTGCTTCTTTTCAAATGAAATTCCTACTGCTATTCCATTTATATCTCACCTTTCATCCAAAGGAGTCAAGGTGATGTACATGGCTTTCCCACTCTCCATTTCCTCCCTGTGAGGCAGGTCACCCTGGTAGCTTCATGGGGATTTGAACCTTAGCATCCCAGAGCCTTACCTAGCACTCTGTACCACTCTGGCTCACATTTGTGAAGAAGTTTTACAGCAGCCTTGAGTCCCTTGAGCAGAGAACATTGGGGCCCTCAGCTACTTTAGTGACCTTGATTTATTTACAGTGGTACCTCGAGTCAAGAACTTAATTCATTCAGGAGGTCCGTTCTTAACCTGAAACTGTTCTTAACCTGAGGTACCACTTTAGCTAATGGGGCCTCCTGCTGCTGCCGCGCGATTTCTGTTCTCACCCTGAAGCAAAGTTCTTAACCTGAGGTATTATTTCTGGGTTAGCAGAGTCTGTAACCTGAAGTGTCTGTAACCCGAGGTATCACTGTACAAGTATCCAGGTTGCACCAGAGGGGCAATATTAGATCTAAAACAGCACCAGTCCCCCGAATGTAACAGCATAGCAATGCAGACTCCCCCTCAAGGTAACTTCTCACCCAGCTTCTAAAGCCAGGCTTCTTTTCCTTTTCCTCAGTCCTTTCCCTTTTTTTCTTCATCCTCAATTCAGGCAGGTGGGGTAGGATACAAGCTTCAGCAGCCTGGAGTAGCCACTCACTCATCCAGGACTATTAATTAAGCCTCATCAGCTCTCAAGATGTACAAAGGCAGAGAAAGGGGGAGAGGAGGAAATTTTGCATCTCTGAAGAGCATGTTTATAAGAATGCAGTGAATAAATACAGATAACTTGTTGGTCTCTTCTGAGCGTCCTGGTTCATCGCAAGTTCTCTCATGGGCAGTCACTGCTTTCATTTCCTCAGCAGGCCTGCCTTATTCTGTCACTCTAGGGGGCATCAGGTAAATGGTTCAGAGGCAAAATGGCAACAAAGGCAGCTCTGGCTGACTCCTTGTGCTGTCACCATCTCCTTAAGGGAGACATTTCCATGAATGCAGCAGCGGATGATGGCTGCCTTCAACATTAATGACACTCGCCTCATTTAGGGGCTGGGGGAAGGATAGCTTTCTGCTGGAATGATGGATTGAGCTGCTACACCTTTTGGGGGGAAATAAGCAGTGTTAATACAGTCCCATACTCCAAAAGAAGTAAAAATGGACACTGGGGAAAGGGGCCATTTGTTGTGGGTCAGTGTTGACAAGGTATAAATTGTTCAGACAAGGGGTGCATTGGTCATTCCACTGCACACTAGAGGGGGCAGTCCCATCAAATAAGGGACATCTGGCAAGCAGATGTTTTAATCAAACTCTAGTAATTTAATTCCACTGTTCATGTCCTAGTTTATCCTCTGTGATTGCAGTCCTTCCCAGGTTTATAGCAGCTGTAGGTTTTGATAAGCCTGCTGTCCACTTCCTTGTCCAAATCATTAGCAAAGTTGACATGTTCACACATATGAAGTGCAAATATAGCCATAAGCAGGAGCCTGCTGAATCAGGGCAAAGGGCCATGTAGTCCAGCATCCTGTGGCCAACCCAATGCTCCAATGGGAAGCCTGCAAGTCAAACAGGAGCGCATCAGCACACTCCCCACCTACTCCTAGCAGTTGGTATTCAGAGGTATACTGCCTCTGACACTGGAGGTAGAATAAAACCATTGTGGCTAGTAGCCATTGATAGCCTTGTTTTATTGCTATGGCCGATGGCTGATGCAAATAAAGATTCATTCATTCATTCATTCATTCATAGCCTTGTCTTCTGTGAAATTGTCTAATTCTCTTTTAAAGCTGTCCAATTTGGTGGCCAACACCGCCTCCTGTGGCAGTTTAACGTTGAACATGAAGAAGTACTTTCTTTTATCTGTCCCATTGAATCATTGAATTGTAGAATGGTAGAGTTGGAAGGAATCCTGAGGGTCTTCTAGATTCCATTTCATTGGATGTTCACAAATTCTAGTGTTGTGAAAGAAGGAGAAAAACATTTCTCTATCCCCTTCCTCCATGCCATGCATAATTTTTATGAACTTCTGTCATGTCACCTCTTACTTGGCCTTTTCTCTAAACCAAAAAGTCCCACATTCTACAGCGTTTCTTTATAGGGGAGCTGCTCCATCCCTTGAATCATTTGGGCTGTCCTTTTCTGAAGCTTTTCCAGCTCTACAATATCGTTTTTTGAAGTGAGGTGACCACAACTGCATGTAGTATCCCAAATAGAGTCACACCACTGATTTGTATAATGGCTTCATTATATTGACAGAGGGACGCAGGTGGCACTGTGGGTTAAACCACAGAGCCTAGGGCTTGCTGATCAGAAGGTCGGTGGTTCGAATCCCCATGATGGGGTGAGCTCCCATTGCTATGTCCCTGCTCCTGTCAACCTGGCAGTTCGAAAGCACGTCAAAGTGCAAGTAGATAAATAGATACCGCTCTGGCGGGAAGGTAAAGGGCGTTTCCGTGCGTTGCTCTGGTTCGCCAGAAGCTGCTTAGTAATGCTGGCCTCATGACCCGGAAGCTGTACGCCGGCTCCCTTGGCCAATAAAGCGAGATGAGCGCTGCAGCCCCAGAGTCGTCCGCGACTGGACCTAATGGTCAGGAGTCCCTTTACCTGGCAGTTTTATTTTAATTTATTGCCTATTAATCCTTAGAGTGAAATTGGCCTTCTTCACAATTGCCACATGCTAGGTCTACAGCTCAGTTGACCCCAAGGTCTCATTCTTGGCCAGTCACTGCCAGTTCAGACCCCCATGAGCCTCTATGTGGAATTAATGATCCCCCCCCCCAAAATGTGCATTACTTTACACTAGTTTACACTGAATTGCAATTGCCTTTTTCCTGCCCTCAGTTTGGAGAGATCCCCTTCACAATTTCTTTTTGGTTTAACAACCTCAAACAATTTTGTATCATCAGGAAACTGATGAGAGAACTGTCCCCTCCTGCTGCAGTCCTAGAGGTGTCATCTCTAGGCTAGCCAATAGTTACCGGTAATCACAATTTTACATGCTGCTTAAAGTAAATAAGCAACCTCTTGTATATCCCAAATGAAGCATCTTATTTCGTCAAGCTGGATACAATGAAATTGCGTGTTGTCCTTTGACAGGTTTATGTTGTTAGCATCTTTCTTGAGAAACGAGGGAGTGCGCCTCCAGGGGTGAAGTCAAACTGCTGTGTTAACCATACCAAAGTATCCTTCCTGGGCAGTGTGTATGGAGGTCTTGGACTGCCGAGACAACAAAAATCCCCTCTTGGCCTCACTGATATGGTCCAAAGGAAAGCAGAACAATATGTTTAGCACCAGCTTGGCTGCAGGAATTGCCAGAAGGAGGCATACAAGTGCCATTCAACCGTCTTATGGACTCCACTCCAGATTTGTGTAGAGTTTACTCCTAAACCTTTTCTTCTCCTAAAAATATCCTGCAAGGTACCAGAAATTTAGGAACAGAGTCTTCCTTCTCCTAGATGGGTTGCCTTCCCAGGTTGACGAGCCCTATATATGATTTATGTATTAAATTTCTATACAGTGGGTTGCGGATGTAATCCGTAATGGAGGCACGTCCGCAACCCACAGCGTTCGCATCCTGGAGCGCCATGTCTGTGCAGGCGCCGGCACGATTTTGTGCTTCTGCGCATGCGTGAAGCATGATTTAGTGCTTCTGCGCATGTGCGAGTGGAGAAACCTGGAAGTAACCCATTCCGGTACTTCCGGCTTTCCCGCGGTCCACAACCCGAAACCACATAACCTGAAGCATCCGTAACATGAGGTATGACTGTACTGCCCTTCATCCCAGAATCACAGGGCAGTTTACATTATAAAAACACAAAAATACATACCATAATAACAAAAACAATACCCCCACCACCACCCTGCAGGTTAAAAGGCAACATATTGTTAAATTAGCCAAAGGCCTGGGAGAAGAGGAATGTTTTTGCCTGGCACCTAAAGATATGCAATGAAGGCACCAAGTGAGTCTCCTCAGGGAGAGCATTCCACAAATGGGGAGCCACTGCAGAAAAGGCCCATACTCGCGATGCTCCCCTCTGGACCTCTGGTGGAGGAAGCACACAAAGAAGGGCCTCAGATGTTGATTGCAATAAATCTATTTGTTTATATAAAAAACCCACAATTTGAGAGCTGAAATTTGAGGACTGGAAGGGGGATATTGCTGAGGACAGCACTTTAGAAAAAGGAAGAGCACTCTCGTTTACTTGATGAAGTTGTGAATATTTTTGCATTCCCATTATGATTTGGTGCTCTATACTATTGGGTGCTCTGTGTTATTTGCAACTATTCTAGTTTCCACCTGGGAACAGGGATGTGCCACTAAGAAGCCCAGGAGCAAAGAGGTGATTTTCTTCTCTTTTTCCTGGGGGTGGGTGGGAATGAGTTCCTTCCCAAGCCTTGTTAGTTTGCATATTATTAATGTATTTAAATACATGCAACTTCAATAATAAGCACTTGGCAGAGAGTCATGTTTGGCGGGGCTGTGGTGGAAATATGATGTGTGTGTGAGAGGATAAATGAAAGTTAAGGACAAACAAAGGAGAACTTTGTGCTCCAAAACATGCTTAGGAAGTGAATGGTAATTGACAACAATTGTCATTAAGTAGCATTGAGGCCAAATCAAAATGCAGACAATTGAAAGCAACAGGGAGGCAAAAATGCAGGTCAGGCTGCAGCTGAAATTGTGCAGGAACCCGCCCCCCCCCCATGCTCACTTCCCTGTCGTGCTCTAAGCATGACAGATGCTTTACTTATTTTTAGGGTAAAGTTGACAGCTGAAATAAGCAACACTGTGCAGAGTGTCTTTTCTGGAGATGGGATGTTCTAAAAAAAAGGAGACCTGGTTTATTTTTCTGGTAAGGTGATGATCTGAAGTACATGATGTGTCTTAAAATAAATGAGTCTCCTGAAAATAAGGGACGAATTCACGTTTGCCTCATTTAGGCAGAGGTGAAACACTTGGTAAATAAATGCCAGGTAGAGGCTAGATACTGTAGAAAGAGCCAATTTATAATTTGGAGGCTCTATTAATTTGCGCATCTCTCGCTTAAGCTTATGGGTTTGTTTGTTTTAGTAACAACCACCTGGGGGTTATTGATAGTGAGGAACCTCCCTTTCGGACCATCCAAGATATGCTTTGGAAATTCATATTCAGTAGTATTTAAAACATTCTATAAGTGCTGTGGTCTAAAGCACTGAGCCTAGGGGTTGCCAATTGGAAGATCGGCAGTTCGAACCCCCGTGACGGGGTGAGCTCATGTTGCTCAGTCCCTGCTCCTGCTAACCTAGCAGTTCGAAAGCACGTCAAAGAGCAAGTAGATAAATAGGTACCGCTCCGGGGGGGGAGTAAACGGCATTTCCGTGCGCTGCTCTGGTTCGCCAGAAGCAGCTTAGCCATGCTGGCCACATAAAGCCAGCTCGGCCAGTAAAGCGAGATGAGCGCTGCAACCCCAGAGTCATTCGTGACTGGACTTAACTGTCAGGGGTCTTTTACCTTTACCTTTTTACAAGCTTTAAAAAAAGAAGGTAATAAGTTTCAAAACCAGATTTGCCACACATTTGGAGGTTTTTTTTAAAAAAGGGGGGAGAAACCCCAATATCTTCTACTGAATTTTTGTCTACTGAAGTTGAAACCCCATAATCCCTGCCCCACCCCCTGCAAAGTTTGTTGGAAAGTTGTTGAAAAGCAATGGAGCTCTGAAATCTGGGCTGAACCCCTTTAAAGACAGGTTGGATGGCAGCTGCAAACATTTCTTGACAAACAGTCACACCCATCCCACCTGCTTTTAAAGGTGAGACACAGTGTCCTCACTTACAAGTCTCTTTCTTCCTATGAAGCTGCTAAGGAGCTTTGAGGCACCCAAGGGTGGTGGATCTGCTGCCAGTGGCAGTGGCAGTGCTGGGTTCTTGGTGATGGGAAGGAGATGAGCCCTGTGGCTCTTCCGCCCCCTTTCCTGTCTGGCCAGCACCCTCCCCTATTGATAGAGATTCCCTCTGTTCCATGAATGGGGCAGGACAGGGAGCTAGAGGAACTATGTCTCCTTCCCTAAGGCACATACCCATTCTCCCTCAGGCCACTCTGGTCCCATGCCACTCAGGATCAAGGGGCTCATGACACCCAGGCCCACTTTCTCTCCACGGTCCTGCAGCACAGAGTACCTCTGCTATGCTAGGCAGTACTGGAGGTGCTTTGCACTGACACAACTGATGTCCTGTTCCCACCCTGCAGCTGCATTGCATCAACATTTCACGACTGGCCCTTCTTCCCCTTCAGCAGGAAAAATGCTTGCAAATCCTACTTCATCCTCTGCACTTGCAGATGAGTGACAAACAAGATCTTTTGTACAGTGGTACCTCAGGTTACATACGCTTCAGGTTATATACGCTTCAGGTTAAAGACTCCGCTAACCCAGAAATAGTACCTGGGGTTAAGAACTTTGCTTCAGGATGAGAACAGAAATCGTGCTCCGGCAGCGCGGCGGCAGCGGGAGGCCCCATTAGCTAAAGTGGTGCTTCAGGATAAGAACAGTTTCAAGTTAAGTACGGACCTCCGGAACGAATTAAGTACTTAACCTGAGGTACCACTGTACAGGATAGGCAAATCACGCTGGCATCTCTCCTTTTGTACTTCAGGGTGCTTGAATTGGGCTGGAGTGTGCCAAGTAGAACACTTTAAAAACAAAAGAACAAAATGCTTCACCAACCCACTCTGAGAACTGGTTAAGAGCATGTGCTATGAACTGGCAATCCCTGGGTTCTGAGCTTAGCGCTGAATTGATACTTGCTCTTTACACAAGCTGCTGAATCTCAGCCTCAGTCCTCAAGTAACGTGGGCCTAATAATGCTGGTCTACATTACAGCATTCCTGGGATTACTGAGGTAGTGTTTATTTGATGCAATCCTGTACACATTTGCCTGAAATTCAGCGGGGCTTACTTCCATGTAGACATGTGTAGTATTGTGCTGTCAGGATGCAGCTAGACAGGACAGTGAGAGCAGCAGGACCCAACCCAGATGTTCCCAATTTCCTACAAAGTGGTGTGTGCGCGCGTGCAGAATTTATAAAATGTGGCCTGGAGTGGTTGAGTTCTACACCTTTTCTTTGACAAACCACTTAATCCCTACTCCTCCTTTTGGGGTTACTTTCAGTAACAAAGTTTCAAGGGTGAAAATGGCTTTTTTGAAATGCGTGCATTTGGGGGGGGGAGTGAGCGTTGGTGCAGAGAACCATGGTGGGTGTCGTAAGGGTTCAGCTCTCTGCATTGTACCTCAGTATCGCCTGCAAGGGATGCAGAGGCCTCCTCCCCTCAAAACCCCAGCACCTCAAGTTTTGCTTATGTAGTCTGCTTGGGGGAACACTGAGGAGAATTATCATGCCAGTCAGCTCATGAGAGATTGAAACTGGAATGGAATAAGGCGCTTTTCGCGTTGCCATTGTAACGCAGATGGCTGAGTAACCATTCTGTTGGTTGCCATGGTTACAGAGACGGGGGGGGGGGGAGGAAATATATATAGCTGACTACTCCTGGTTTGGCTCCACCTATCCCCATCTGTAAATAGGACGGTGGGTCTCAAGATGCCCGTTTTGAAGGGAGTTCTCCCCCTCAAAAAAAGACTAAGGTTTTTTTTGAGGGGGCTTAAAGTTGTTATTATTATTGCATGTTATAATGTATATAAAACAGAGAGAACAATCACAGCAACAGACAAAAATTGAAAGATGAAAAACAACACTATAAAACATGCACATAGAATGAGTTAAAATAAAAAAGTAAAGACTATCAACTTTATCAAGCTGAAAAAGACTTAAGTTTTTTAACACTTTCTGTTGTGAAGAGAATATTATGTTACAAAGGCCATGTCTTCACTGGGCCTAGTTTTTTTAATTTTAATAATTATTACTCTGCCTTATGCCATCAAAGAATGCCCTCAATCACTTTGTGTGCAGGACACTCATTCACTTCTGAAAACCCCCAGGGTTGCTCCAAAACATTTTGGTGCTCAATGCAGCAATGGAGTATATAAATTCAACCCATCCATTGCCCAAGTGACTGCCCCCATACACAAATTGATAAAGGGCACAATTCAGTGAGTTCTTCTGCGCAAGCAACTTTGCTCTGCCATGTGTGTGCCACAGCTACGGGTAAAATTTGCCTGCCTCTACCTGCCACTCATTGCAGCCCCACCAGCTTGTGGTCTTGTGTCATCACAGGAAATCCCACAAAGAGAATCTTTGGACTCTCCTGCTAATTGACCCTTGATGAAAGTGTAGCTGCTTTGTGCACATACAGAGAACTCTTTCACCCTGCCTCAGTAAAACAGGGTTTCCAGCTGGAGACATTTGGGGTCCACAGCAGTCAGGAACTTATCTCATACTTCACTCCTTTTCGCGGGGAGGGGGGACCCGGCTTTAATTTCCAGGCAATTTCTGCCATCCCCTTTATTTATGTCAGTGGGCACATTCTAGCTTCCCAAATAACAAAGTAAGCGGTTTCTTTTCTGGGGTCTTGCACCTCTCAGGATTTCCCACCAGATGTCGCTCAAACTCTTCAGTTCATTTGCTGCCAGGTCCCTCTTCAACTATGACAGATTCTCTTCACCGAAAGCAGATCATTGCACATGACCATCATAGACATCTATTTTTGCACTGATCACATTCTGGGTGAACAGTGGCACAGGCCTGAGCTACTTCCAGCCCACCTGCCTGGTATGTGGCCTTTCTTGCCCCCTGCTTTTGTTTACTGGCCAACTCTTGCCTCCTGCTTTTGTTTACTGCCCCCTCCCCATCCCCGCTGTCCCAGAAGGTTTGTTGAATTCTTGGTGGAATGTTTTTGGCTTGGTGGGACACAAGAAGCTCAGACATGAAGGAGTACCAGCAGCAACACTGACCTCTGCCCTCCCCACCTTGGCTTAAGGAAGTGTTAGCTTCTAACGCTACCTGGTTTGGGAAGATGCTAATTAATTAAGACAAAGTGCCTAGGTAGCAAAACAGCCACTCCTGCAGGGTGCCTGGAGAAACAAGGTGGATTTCTCCTTGAACCAGCGATGTGAAGAATGCCTTCAATGGGGTGCAAGGTTTGCTCAAGGAAAAAAGCCGGAGGAGGAGCCAGTTTGCAATGCAGATCCAAGCTCAGGAAGGTTTTGACAAGCTATATGGAAAATGAA
This sequence comes from Podarcis melisellensis, assembly GCF_964234715.1. Lineage (NCBI taxonomy): Eukaryota > Metazoa > Chordata > Lepidosauria > Squamata > Lacertidae > Podarcis > Podarcis melisellensis. The sequence goes on from NC_138540.1 coordinate 58,418,864, forward strand.
GGGAGAGGGGAAACAATTTAAGCAAGTGAACATAGGATTGCAGTTTACCGCTGCCCATACCTCAGAAATACCTGGTGCTCTCCAGGTCCATAAGAATACAACAATTAGCAGCCCGTGGGAACCATCTGGAAGGCACTGGGTTGCCAATGACTAAACACTTGCCTACTTCAAAAGTGGAATAAATGTCATCATACAACTCACGCTGAATGCCTCTGACTCTTGGCAGCCAGAGGCGGATTTAGGGGAGCATGACCAGTTTGGTCACACTGGGCACAGAGCCTCAGGGGCACTGCAGGAGATGCCGAAACAATGCTTTAGAATGGAGCATGGGAGTTGGGGGGTGAATGTTAGTGTTGCACAGGGCGCTGCTGAAATTTGAGACCCCAAATGTTGCCTTTGTGGCAACCCAGCCTTTTGGGGCTCTGTGATGGGGCTTCATCCTTCAAGGGGCCTCATCTTGCACCAACCATCAACTCCAACAGCATGCAAGAGCTATGACATGGCCACTAGTTTGGAACATTCTTCTAGTGTCAATGAAGTGTGGGACCCCGCAGGACTGGCAGAATCGATGCCATTATTGGGACCCGTAACTGGACAGGTGAGAAGTTAGGATTTGGCAGCGTGTGGTTGCAAGATTCAGCTGTCAGGGCTGGTGAAGGCCAGGCCAGGCGTGGAGGTGGGGTGCTGGGCATGGTTCTGCTGAAAATGATCAGCCCTGCCATTTGACTGAGTTGAGGTGGATGCTAGGAGGGCAGGGTGGGCAGACCTCTATATGCCACATCAAGCCCTCAGGTGTGATGGAGGACATCACCAGGGCAGAAGTTAGATTCAACAGCCTGATCACCTACAAGGACTGGAGTGGGTGTGCATTGAGTGTTGCACCATGTTGCCTTTCCTCCTAAAAGCAGCAAAAGGGCTTGGGATCAGGAAGAGGGAGGGCCTGCCACAAATTTAGATCTGGGGTGAGTTCCTGACTTCTTTGTCCGCTGCCCCCATCCTTTTCTGTTTCTTTCACCAGAAAGGATTCGGGTGGTACTTGGGGGGTGGGCTGTCCCCGCTCCCTCCGGGCTTTGAGGCTTCTTGGATTGTGGGCGGGGGCAATCCAACCAACCCCTTCTGGGTTTGCATCCCGCCCTTCTGCTCTTCTTCGGATCCAGTTTGCTTTTCTGTCCCAGTCTGTCCTCCTCTTTTCCTTTCCGCCTCTAGTTCGGGCCGTTGCCTCGCGCCTCTCTTCTGGATCTCGAGGCCTCCTGACATCCCGGGGCCTTTCCCCTTGCCTTCGGGCCCCTGGGTCCGGTGGTCGCACCTGATTCCCGGCTAGCCCAGCTCCTGATGCGGATCCGCCCCAAGTGGCGCCAGCCGGGTTCTGCCCTCGCTCTGCCTCTGCAGTTCGGCGGCCGGCCGCCGGGCGTCGCCTCCGCCGCCACTCGGGCTGTGCCGGGCTGAGCAGGCTCCTGCCGGGCCGGCAGAATAAGAAGGAGAGCCGCCGAGCCGGGGGCTGGCCTGGGCCTCCCTGACAGCAGCGGGTGGAGCCTGAGCCGGGAGGCCGGGAAGAGAAGGAGGAGGAGACGAGGCGGAAGGAAGGAAGGAGCAGCAGCAGCAGGAGTAAGGAGCAGAGCCGGCGGCAGGGAGACGCCGACGCCGCGGAGCTCCAGCGCCCGGCCGCCTCTCGCCTTCCTCGCCCGACGCGCAGCCAGCAGGCAGGCAGGCAGGCAGGCACCAGGCTCGGCACAAAGGGATCGCCGCTCCCTCGCCCGCGCTCCCGCCCGCCAGCTGGTCTGGCCCGGTCCGGGGCGGGCAGCGCCATGGCCGGCTACGTGCCGGGCAAGCTGCCGCTCAACCGCAGCCAGGAGAAGGAGTTCGTGCAGGCCTACGAGGATGTCCTGGAGCGCTACAAAGGTGGGCTCGCGGCTACTTCGGAGAAGGGAGCGGCGCCGGCGGGCGGGTGGGCGCCCCCCCCGTTCCTTCTCCTTCCCTACCCTGAGCAGGCTGCCTTAATAACACACACACACCCCGGCCCAGGTGGGCTCCCCACGGGCGATAGGGATGCTTGGGCGGGGGAGGCGCCGAAGGATGCTAAAGTGGGGGGGGGGCAAGGAGAGGGTTCCAGCCTGGCTGTCAGAATTCCTGCCGGGGAGGGCGGCGGCGGGGAAGCCTGGTCCGGTGCGCGTTGGGGGGCTCGGCCGCGGTCCGGCGGGCTCCTCCCTTCAGCCTCTTTGCCTGGAGATCCCTTCCTGCCTCTGGACGCTGTTTGCCGGCCTGCTTCGCGCAGCGCCTCCTCGCCTGCATTCTGGGGCTGGCCGGGGAAGGGCTGCCTGCTGGCTCCGCGCCGAAGTGCGGTGCTGGGGTGTGTGTCTGCCGGGGGAGGAGAAGGACGGCGGCGCCCCCTCCCGCTCCATCCTTCCAGGCCCGAGCGGGCCCGGTCCTCCTCCGCCTCTCAGCCAAGGGCTGCCCAGAAGCGGCTTTCCCTTTGTTGATGGGCCCGCAGGCGAGCCGCGTGCGGGTCTCTCGCAAAAGGAGCGCCTGGACTTGCCCCACCCGGGGCCTCGGGAGCTCTCCCTGCCCCGCTTGGCTGCTCCTCTTTAGAAGAACGGAGAATGACGCCTTCCATTTAACTTTGGTTGCCGCTAAAGCAACAACAACGAGGCGCCTACACGCCCTTCCATTCAGATCACCGCGATGGGGTCATAGGAACTCAAAAGCCAGTTGCTGTCGAGGCTCCTTCGTGGCGGCCCGTGTGATTTCTGGTGTGGTTTGTTGGTTGCACGGGCAGGCGGTGGGTGTGCACGTTCCCATGTAGACTCTTTTCTTCCTTGATGTGGCTTTTCTGTCTGTCCCTGCAGGCATGCAGTACATTATTATCATCACCCGTATATTCTTCCCCTTCCTACCTGATTTTCCTCCAGGTGTTTTGGACTCTGCCTCCCATCACCTGCTCGCTGGGGCTGATGGGAGTTGTAGTCCAGAACACCTGGGGAGTAGGGTGGAGGCTGTCCAAAGCATATGCATTGTGCAGTCAACGAACTTACCACAAGGGAGTCAAATTTTTTTTGCGATCAAAGCGGATATGGGTGTGGGAGTCTCCTTTGCTGAAAGGGCTGCCGTTCAGTCACAGAGCATGTGCAGAAGGCCCTAGGTCCAGTTCTCCAACCCATCTCCAGGTTGGTCTGGGAAAGGACTCCGCCCTGAGAACCTGGAGAGCTGCTGCCAGTCAGTGTAGACAATAAGCTAGACAGAGCAATGAATTCCCTTGGTATAACGACGGCTTCCTGTGTCTTATTGGTGAAGTCCGTGCAGAGGGAAAGTGGATCTGGAAGATACAACAAGGCAGCTTCCAAGCCTACCATTTCCCCCATAAACTTGGGAGGCATAGCTGTGCTAAACAGTTTTTTTTTATGGCAGGTGGGTGGGTGGCATAATGACTATAATCCTTTCACCTGTTCAAAACGTCTTCTGTATTAAAAAAAAATGCTAAAAGTGAGGAATAGCTCTCTATTCAGTATCGAGACTTCACAACATTGGGGGATGAAAGTAAAAACTGGGAAATCCACAATGAAACACAGGTTTTGTCCTGCTAAAACTGCCGCTGGAGAGTTGAGTGCTTGCTTGTCTAAATCACTGCTGAACTCAACTGACTTCTTTTTCTTCATTGGGAAACTGGCTGGGTTGCTGCCTTGATTTGGTGTCCTTGCCATACTGCACAGTTGCACGTTGCTGGAGCTCACTTCCCTAATCAGACGTCACTCTCAAGATAGATAGTGCAAGGGAGGAAAAACGCCCTTAAGAACAACCTTGCAAACTGTCCAGACTGGAACTGGGTCCTGGAAAACAGCTTAAGAAACGTAGGTCATGTGAGACAGTATCTGGTGGCCGCTCTACAAAGTTGCCAGCTTCAGAACTTTGTGTTCTTCGTAGATGGTGAGAGCAAACTTCAGGGTTGCTGTTAAATAGCTTCCAGTTTCAATAAAACAGCCTTCCCCAACCAGGTGCCCCCTGAATGATTTGGACTGTTTCCCAGCAGCCAGTGGGCTGGGATGATGGGAGTCCAGCAGTGTTTGGAGGGTCACAGTTTAGGTGTCCTTGAACATCTGGGGTATTATTTGCCAGGCCTAGTTATGTTGCTTTTTCCTGAGAAAAGGGACGGCCTAATTTCTACTGAACATTCTGGTTGTGGGGTTGGAGCATCCCAGTGCAAACTCTGAAAGCTTATATGCTGTTGGTGGTAATCAGTGATTCCTTTCAGCATCCTCTTAATGCAGTGTGCTCCCAGAAGGCCTGTATAGTGCCAACTCTCTCCTAGCCCATAGTCAAATCTTCCATTTCCCCTCCAATTCTCTTGCTGAATCCCCAACTGTCTTACCATGGTTCAATCTTGTTAGCTTTACCTCTGCTGTCACTTTAGGCTAGTTTTCCCCAACCTGACTCCCATCTTCCCTCACCATTGATTCGTGCTGGGTGGGGCTGACATGTTGTTGTGGGCCAACAACATTTGGAGGGCACCAGATTGGGAGGTGATGACTGTATGTTTCTGGGGGTGCAGTGCCTGTCTTGTTTTATCTTATGATGTAAAATGCTGCGCACTGAATAAATAATGGCAGGCTTTTTTTAAAAAAAAAAAAGGTCTTCAAATTAATTTTTAAGCAGTTGCTGCTCCTCTTGATTATAAGTAGATTTCCATGCCAGGTTAGATGAGGAAAGCACCTTCTATTCCTTTAAGAAAGACCTGGACAAAGTCATGGTCTTCCTAAGACAATTGCTTACCAGGTGCTGATGGGGACAGACACTGAGAAGGTGATGGTGATGCCTGATGCCTTCAAGCCCTGGTGTTGAGCTTCCGAGCAAGGGAGTATCTGGGTGGCCATGAGTGGGATGGATGGATCCCCGGTCAGTTCTAGCAGGCTCGTAACGCAAAGGGCATTGGGTGATGTGAGCCGCTGCCCTTTAAACAACAGGCTTATCTGATGGCAATTGAAAGTGAGTGAGTTACAGGGTGCGCTGAAACTTGTCTGGTGAGGTTAAAACTTTTTCTGAAAGTCAACATTAACTCTCACCTTCAGGCCAAGTTAGACAAGTACACACACACACACAGAGAGAGAGAGAGAGAGAGAGAGAGAGAGAGAGAATTGTGAGAATTGTCTATGGGGTGGGAGAGGAAGGAAATGAATGGCAAACTTGTTCTGGACAGGAAAATCTATTCTGCATTATTAGGTGAAAGAGGGGAGGGAGCACCAGTAGAAGCAAATCCGTCTTTGGCCTTAGCTGAACAAATTGGGCTTCTCTTTCATTGGATGTACAGCCCTCAAGAGCAAAGACTGAACATATCCTTGGAAGAGACATACACACACAGACAGACACGAAAAGGGGGTGGGGATGGATTTTACAGCTTAAACATTAATTTCCCTTTGCTAGGCTGGCATCGTAAACAAGATTATTCCCAGCTGGGCTGAGCCCCCTTGTGAATTCCAGGGCGGCAATTGGTTTTCATTAACCAGCATGTCACATTAGCCAGAACTGCGCTTCTCATGGCATGGACCATTGTCTGCTTGGGTGTCTCTTCCGGACAGCCTTTAGGAAAATGACCCTGCAAAAGAAAGAGGGGGTGTATGTGGGGTGTGTGTGTGTGTGTGTAGAATTCAAACCACTGAGTGCATCTTAGCTCCAAAGCAGTTTTCTTACCATGCTTGTGGAAATGAAGAGGCAAGCTGCCTCAGGTAAGGCAGCAAAGGAGGAACTTTTTCTCCTTTCTTCTTTTTCAGTTACTCCTTTGGAATATACGAAAGCTCCTCCTCTGTATCACTTTTATATGGCACTTTTAATTTAATGAGCAGAGCTATGCACTGATTGCTATGGGGTCTGACATCGGATCAGCCCTTTGGACCAGCAGCCTTGAGAGGAACAGCTAGCCCACCACACTTTTACATTTTTATTTATTTGTGATATTTATGTTGGCTGTGTAGTTGCATGTTTCTCTGTGTGTCTCACAAAGATAACATGCCAGAACATAATGTTTAAGTATATGTGGAAGCAGGAAAAGAAAGGACCATAGTTTTAATATAAGAGCATCTACTTTGCACGTAGAAGGTCTCAAGTTCAATCTGCCATGGCATTTCCAGGCAGGGCCAGGAAAATACTCCCCGTCTGAAACCCTGGAGAGCTATTGCTATTCAGTGTTAGAGTGCCGACCTAGATAGACCAGTAGGGATGCGGGTGGCACTGTGGTCTAAACCACTGAGCCTCTTAGGCTTGCTGATTGGAAGGTCGGCGGTTTGAATCCCCGGGATGGGGTGAGATCCCGTTGCTCTGTCCCAGCTCCTGCCAACCTAGCAGTTCGAAAGCACGCCAGTGCAAGTAGATAAATAGGTACCACTCCAGCGGGAAGGTGAACGGTGTTTCCATGCACTCTGGTTTTCGTCATGGTGTTCCGTTGCACCAGAAGCGGTTTAGTCATGCTGGCCGCATGCCCTAGAAAGCTGTCTGTGGACAAACGCCGGCTCCCTCTGCCTGAAAGCAAGATGAGCGCCACAACTCCATAGTCACCTTTGACTGGACGTAACTGTCCAGGGGTCCTTTACCTTACCTAGATAGACCAGTGGTTTGATCAGGCAGCTTCCAATTTAAATCTAGTCCACGAGGACTAGAAGCTTTCTTTCTTTCATTTTTAGGGGGAGGGCTATAGCTCAGTGGTCTTAGAGAAAAGGCAAGCATGTTTGGAGGTAGGTATTCCAAGTACCCTGGTCCCAAGCCTTGAAGGGCTTGACAGGGCTGGGGCCAATACTTTGAAGGGAGTGAATTCTCTCATTCACTGCCTCTGACTTGTTCAAAATAAGATCTGGGGCTGCAGGTCCCTTTGCTGGTCTTGAAGAGGGCACAGCAAAATGCTTGACATGGCCAAAATGTGGAGTGCCTCATGCCCCAGGATCTGCTGCAGTGTGTCAGAGGAAGCTGGCGTACAGCCTCGGGGAAGGGCCACCATAGCTCAGTGAATGAGCACCTGCTTTTGCATGCAGAAGATCCCAGGTGCACCACTTGGTAGGGCTGGGAGAGAGAGCTGCCTGAAACCCTGGAGAGCCACTGCCAGTCTGTGTAGGCGATGCTGAAGTAGATGGTCTGAGGTCTGACTCGATAGAAGGCAGCTTACTCTGTTCTTCAGTCTGCAGGCAACTATATAAGGCCAAAGGTTTTTGGGGTGCTCTGGAATCAGTCCACACTGCACCCCACATTTATGGTGTTTCCAATTTCCTTGCACTGTTTCCCTAATGATGTAGAGGTAGAAAGCATTCTTCACATGCAAATACTGGTGGCTTGGATCTTGGGCGGCATGGAAATCCAGTCGGGTAGGTTTTCCAGACGATTGTGAAGCCTTGTCTCCCTTTCTGCTGACAGACGATAATAATATTGTGTTCACGTGCTAAGCAGCGTCTGTGGGGACCTGCTGCTCCAGCCTAGCCAGCCAGAAATGAGTTGTAATCCAGGCAATGTGATGTAAACTGTACTGCTCTGAAATTGGAACGGAGAAAGAGGGAGAGAAAAGTGGGTGGTTGTGAAGAGGGGGAGTATCTGTGTGGTAAATTATCAAAAGCTATGGCATCATCTACTGTGCCAATTTGCAAGGCATCCCTGCAAACTGAACTCTGTGGTCCAATACAGCATTCATTATTGCATATACAGTCATACCTCGGGTTACAGACACTTCAGGTTGCGTTTTTCGGGTTACGGACCGCCGAAACCCTGAAGTACTCCGGAACGGGTTACTTCCAGGTTTCGGCGGTCGTGCATGCGCAGACACACCAAATCACAATCCGTGTGTGCGCAGCTGCGGGTTGCGAACGCTGCGGGTTGCGAGCGTGCATCCCACACGGATCACGTTCACAACCCGAGCGTCCACTGTACTGTATTGAGTGGTTTTGTGGTGACTAAGAAATAGGTGTCTTTTTTTTTTTTTGCCTCGCTTATCCTCTGGGCTGTTAATGTTGTGTGTTGCGCAGAGGTAGTATTGCCTAGTCATTCTCCACTGAGCGGCCTGATGTCGATGACATCATGAGAACGTTCATACCAAAAGCCATCTCCTCCTCCTCTGCTATGCTTCTGTCATTCAAACTCCCATTGCTGCATATTGCCCAAGAGTTTCAGTTGTCACACCGGTCTGTGATTTTTGTCCTTTGGAAAAGGAAGAGATGTTTCTGATTGCAGTGAGGTGGAAGTGGCCTAGCTATTTGCTAGGTACCAAGCCAATTTGGAGCCCCCCCCCTGCAATTGCTGAGCTCCTGCTGCTCCTTTTCCCCTCCCAACTCTCTGTGCTCCATTTCGCCCTGCAATGATAAACACAATTCCTGTGTGGTGATGGAGGAGAAAGTCTTGCTTGGTGAGCGTTTTGGTTCCTGCAGAAGCTCAGCCTGCAGCAAGTGGCCTGTTCTGCTTAAAGAAGTGGCAACACTCCCTGCCTGGGGAGCACTTCTACCTCCCAGGTTGGTGTTGCTGGGCGTTGAAGCACCTTTCCCACCTTGCCTGAGCAGTGGGTGGGAAGGAAGCTGTATTTTAAGTGCTGCAGTTCTAGGTGGAGCAGCTGCATTGCCTGTTCTTTTGCACGCCAGGCGTTTTCCCTGTAACTTGAAAAATGACATCCTGGATGCTGATGGTTCAAACTTTGGGTCATACTGAAATATCATAGTTGGGCTTTTCTGACATGGGGGCTGAGGGAGCCTAGGCTGGGACAGAAGCCTGCCAGTGAACACCAGCTGAAATGGAATGTGAACCTAGGTTTTTCCAGTCCAAGTTAAGCACAATGTCCAATGCACCAGGAGAGAGAGAGGGAGAAGAAAGAGAAACCTTTAAGAGTTTTTAGGTACTCTATATGAACTAAGAATTCTTAGAACTGGGTGGCTGCCAAAATTACTGGCCAAAATAATGTGTCCCCTGCCCCGGATGCTAAAACAGTATCATTCAATAACAGTTCTTCCCCAACCAGATGACTTCTCAATATTTTGGACTACAACTGCAACAACTACAATTCCCATCAGTTGCAGTCAGCATAGCTGTTGTAGATGGGCGTTGCAGTCAAAAGTATCTAGAGGCTACTAGGTTGGGGAAGGTTGCAATATCTTCATTATGTAGCAAGGAATTTCATAGATAATGCTTTGGCCGCTCTGCAGGGAATTATTGCCTTTTAGCAGGGTTAACCTGATCATCTGGAAGCCTAGTGGGGATATATATTTTTAATAGCTCTGTTGCCAGGGGACTGGGGACTAGAGCCTCATGTTGAAGGACTTTATGTTAGGCTTATTTGGTCTGCCTGTTGAGGAAACAAGTATGATGGATGATTGTGTTCTTGTGATGAGGATACACCCTGCCTCTCCTTGCCTGGTTCCAGTTGTCTATCCAGTTTGCTAGTCCCAGCGTTGTTGCTGAAGGGAGTGATAAATAGCTCAGTTTTGTGCCCTTGATCAAGGTAGCCAATGTCTACCCCAGCCAGCATGGCTAGTGGTCAGGATGATAGGAGTTATAGTGTAAGGATATCTCCAGACTCTCATTATTGTGTGGGAGGAATTCAGGTGCATACCAGAAATCTAGGTTTGTGCAGTTAAAGTGTCCTAAAAGTCTCAATTGTCCTAGTACAACAAATCCACACACACACAAACCGGGACTTTTTGCAGTTAGGAAAGTGACAGGAAAAAATGCACTGAAGAGCGTGGGATGAATGAATGAATGATTAATTAATTAATTAATTAATTAATGGAAAGACAGGTGAATACCTTGCAAGCACATCAGGATGAGTGTGCATTATTGTATAATTACCTTGTAAACAAATCTGAATGAATGGTCAGTAAAGACCAAACATGGCCTAACCTCCTCATAAGCTTCGTGCAAGCAAATCAGAATGAATGTGGAATAAACTGGTGGTGTAGATAAGAGTGTAATGTGGGGTTTATTAAGTGCTTTCTGGGTTCCATCACATGGCCACTGCTGAACTGTGGTTACTGGGAAGCCAGTTGCGTGGGCCTGCCTTCCAGGGTGATCTGTGCTTGCAGCACAGGGCTGTTGCAACGCATCTATCCGTCCCTCCATCTTCAGATGCTTTGCTGGTCCATCCTGCTGCACAGCTTTCAGGCTGAGGACTGCCTCAGCATCTCCTTGCTGGACTGTCGCTCTGTTGGCATCCCTAAAAATACCCTGTCTTCTGAAAGTTCTCAGGTTGCTTCGGTGGTGAAGTCTTGGGTCCTGAGTGGGAATGTTTCGTTCTCTATTTTGGGAGATTCTTTGGCTGTCTTGGTTGGGGAAGGAGAGGCGTCCTGCCTCTAGGGATGGCGCCTGCCGTGGCCCATCCTTCTCAGCCTCAGCCCCCCTTCCTCCTTTCATGCTGCCTGAATTCCTACCTGCTGACAGCCTTGGCGTGGCTTGCTCTGGGAGGGGAAGGTGCATCGCTAGGAGCAGACTGAGAAAGCCTTTGATCTCTTCTCCCTGGCGGATTTACTGGATGGCCTGAGACCAAAAGCGCTGAGAATTGGCTTGTTCCGTTGCCTCTCCAAATTAAGTGCTGAACCTCACTGAGTGTGAAGGTGCTTCTGGTGTTGCAGTGGGGCCCAGCAGGCAGCGTGGGAAGGGGCTATGGTTTTGTGTCTACTGGAAAGCGAGGTTCTTTGCCCTCTGTAAAAAAAGACACACATTTGCTTACATTGCGAAACTGCAGTTTTCATGATTTGGCATAATTCTGCTTCTGCTTGTCAGGAACTCCACAGGGCGCTGGTGTCCTCTCTAACCACCTGAAATCTTAATTTGGGAACTCCTTTGGCTTTTGAAATTTCACTAGACATATTTGCTCGCTTAATTTTCAAGCATGTTGTTGCAACCCGGAGGGGCTAGATGCTTGTTTTCTCCAGGAACCTTTGTTCTTGGGAAGCAGGATTCTGCATGGTGTGTCATGCTGCTTCTGTTCTTCCACAGAAGTGGGTCGTGAACATGGATTGGACAAATCAAGCTCAAGCCTGCAAATTGTGATATGAGAGAGGACTGAAGTCTTTCTCTGTTGGCAAACTTCTTTTAAAAATTGAGAAAAGTTTCCTTTTGTTAGCTGTGGATTCCATCAGATATTGTTGTGCAGCAAATTGCTTGCGTGGCTTACTGAAGCCATGTGGAGCTGTTTGCTCTGCAGGGGCAGTGCTCTGGGACGGCAGCTGATCTCTGCTTGTGGCCTCTGCATCGCGGTCTGTGTGGGTGGAGCTGGTGGGTGGGTGTCCCTGCCTTGTGCTGTGGGGTTTGACTACAAACCCTCTAAGCCCCCTTCAGCTTGTACGATTCTTCCTCTTGGCCTGCAGGCTTGTCGAATCTCCTTCTGGGTTGCCAGGATGCCCAATTAATTTGTTGTGCAATGGCCGTTGGTACCTCTGCACAGCTGGGTTCCTGGCGCTGTTTCACTGCCAATTCTTGCCTAAAGTTGTGTATTAAAGTTTGGCAATGGAACAAGGGACAAGAGAGCAGGATTAAGGGAGGAAATCTGGGCCAAAAAGGTTTCTTACAACAAACAATTCCTTACTAAATCCCCTTTGGGCACATGGTTGACTGGTTTTTGTGAAGCCAGCAAAAATGCCTCTTTTTGCTTTACTTTGCAGCAACTCTTTAGGGGATGGGCTGTGCTCACTGGTTATGCACCTTGTCTGCATGCAAGAGGTGTCAGTCTCAGTCCCCAGCATCTTCAGCTGGGGCTGGGAAAACTCCTAGCGCAGTCCCTTAAGCTGCTGCCCATCTGTGTAGGCAATCCTGAGCTTGATGGACTAATGGTCTGAACCAGTATCGTTTCTTGTGTTCCTGAACCTCACCTTGAACATACTCTCTGCTTGAGAGTTGCCCCCCCTCTCTCCTCCAGGCTCTTGGCTTGGCAGGCTGCGGAACCGATTCGCTGTGCTTATTAATTCTGCTTGGTCTGATTAATGTCTCTGAGCTGGTGGTGAAGCAACGCAGTGGGGCCCCCACACGCCCAGCCCTCCAGCACAGCAGCAGAGAGGCTTCCCACACCTCCCAAGCTTGGCCCAGTTGTGTGGGGCTGATGGATTTGCACATCCTGGCAGGTGTGTCTCTTGTCGAGTGATCTAACTTCCCTTTGAAGATTCGTTTCCCATTGCCTACCTTGTGCTATGTAGGCCCAGAACTAAACACAAAGTTTTCCAATAAAAATAAAGAAATGAATGTGAGATTTATCTTGCAGAATTGGGGCTGCTTTGAAATCAACTGGGAGCGATGGCAGAAGAGAACAGGTGCACTGTGAGCTGGGCTGCAAGCTCCTTGTCTCCAGACTGAGACGCTACTGATTTGAGGTGGGACTCTTCAAGGCTGTCTTCCCAGGACATCAGCTAGGACCAGCCTTCGCCAACCTGGTGTCCTCCAAATGTTTTGCACTATGGCTACCATCAGCCCTGGGCAACACAGCCGTATGATGCTAGTTCAAAGCATCTAGAGGGCACAAAATTGGCAAAAGCTGGCCTAGATTCTTGTCTCTGGTTTTCCTGGGTTTGACTTAACTGCTAGAAGGTCCTGTTGCCAGTTCACTGCTGATTCTCTTTGCCTGATGGAAAAAGATGGTGCTGGTGACCGGAGTAAATTGCAAGCACACATCCTCCTGGGCATATAGGACAGATGTGACGTTCGGTGCTGATGTTACAGCAGGAACAAGCTGCAGCCAATAAGAGAAAGAGATGCTTCTGTGCAAAAAACCTTCACAACCACCCTTTGAAGGTAGGCCAGGCCAGGAGAATTGGATCCAGCTTGCTTTCCCCAGCCCTCACAGGCCAAGGTTGACGAATTACCTGACCTCACAATGATGTCAGGTGACCCGTTTTAGCCCCCAGGGATGATCAGCTGAATGTCTGTGCCTTCAGGGTGCCATGTATGGGGTTTTTGCAGGCGCTGCCAGTCAGCAGTGCTTGCAATCCCCCCTTTAGCCCACCTGCATGTTTACCCACCCTCTCATTCCTGATGTTATATGATGTATGGCAGGTGAGTGTGGCTTCGCCAAAGCAGCCTTGCAGACCTGAGATCCCTTATATTTGCAGGGTAGGCCTTTGGCCAGTTTTGGTGTGGGAAGCCACTGGCTGCTTGAGGCTTCTCAGTGGGAATCATGGCTGGGTGTTGATGTGAAGAGCAGAGGCTCTGCCGGTACCTGTGTTCCCCTTTGAAAGGCTCTTTCAAAGACTGGTTGCTGCCTGTGGTACATATACTCATTTCAGCTCAACAGATCTGACAGGTTCTTGTATGTGTTCCCTTTTATCTCTTCTAAGCACAATTGTCTTGGTTTCTCCTCTGAACTCCGTGGTGCTCTGGAGCAGTGTTGAATAAGCAGGTGTGCTTCCAAAGATGTGCTTCTTGAGTCACAAAGAATAAACCCCCAAAGTGTCCCTTTCCCACAAGCGGCTGGATTGTTTCCTTCATCTCTTGCTTCAAGGGGCCCTGGAATCGCTGGTTTCTATCTTGCATTAAACTGTTGAGCTTGATGCTTTTGATAAATTACCATGTAGCTTTGCCCTGGTGCCAGGTTAACCTGAATGATGCTGTTTTGTCAAAGAGCTTTGGACTCCTTTCATAAAGCAGGCGCAGGAGTTATTCTCTTGTGGGAGGGAGGGAGGGAGGAAGACTGCAGCATGAGAAGGAGAAGACTGCACACACCCTCCCCGAACTTGTATGGGGAGTGATGCTCCCAAGGCAAAAGGGAGTAGGAGACAGAGACAAACAAATATTGGTCTCCAAGCACCAGGATTCATAGTTGCTGCTCTATGTTCTAAGGCTGAAAAAGACTCCTCTTTCAGATCCAGATTATTTGGAGAAACTGGGTGTACTGTGCCCATCTGTAAAATGGGTGGGTTTCCCTCCAATTATCTCACAGGCACTGGCACCAGGAGTTCTCACCTAAAGTTGCCAGGTCATCAGTGGTGACCAGCAATCTTATCTTGGCAACTACATGGAGCAACTGTAATGTAGTTTTCTGTGCCACAAGAGTCACATATTTTTGAAAAGCTGATAACACAGGGAGCCAGGGAGTGTTTCTTTTGAAATGTGTGTTGTTTGGGGGGGTGCAGCTTTAGTTTGTGCTTTGGAGGGATTGCGCGCTCTCTCTCTCTCTCTCTCTCTCTCTCTCTCTCTCTCTCTCTCTCTCTCTCTCTCTCTCTCCCCTCACCCCCCAGCAATCTGTGGCCACTGAGTCTAGGCAAAATTTGTAGACCCGACTGGGGCTTCATACCCTCCAGCATTTCTCTGTTGCAAATAGTGACGTCCCATCCCATAATGATAATTTTACTATTTGTACCCCACACATCTTACTGGGTTGCCCCAGCATTCTGGGTCACTTCCTACATATATAAAAATGTAATAAAACATTAAACATTGAATGCAATCCCGTATAGGGATTTTTTAAAAAAGACTGCTCAGGGATCGGATAACTCCATACCCCCCCCCCCAATATTTCTCCAATGAAAATAGGGACATCCTATGGAAAAGTGGGACATTCTGGGATCAAATCAGAAACTGGGACGGTTTCTCTAAATCAAGGACGTCCCTGGAAAATAGGGTCATTTAGAAGGTTTGGGAGTTTTATTTATGGAGGAGAGGTCTTTCCACGACTTTTAACTATAATGTTGGACTAGATGATCCTCAGGGTCCCTTCCAACTCTGCTATTCTGTGATGGTTATGTAGAGTCTCCATGTTCCAGGACTGTGTACCTTTAAGAACCAGTTGCTATGGGGCAGTAATAGGGCAGGGCTGTTGCCTCCCTGCTCTGCTTGTGAGCTTCCTGGAGGCATCCAGTTGGGTGCTGTGGGGAGCAGGATGCCAGATTAGGTGGACCCACTTGTTCGGCTGGGGGTTGATTGTGGTTGAAATGATGGTTCAGTACATTGTAAGGGTTGGTTTCTTTCCTGGCGTACGCAACTCCATGCGTTGGCTGACTAATTTCTAAAAGACTTGCATCTCCCTGTTAGGCACTTCTGGAAATCAGGCTGACCAATCCTGTGATTTCTCATTGATGAGTGAGGAATCACTCTGCACATGCTCAGGGGCATTGTCTCACTGTCATGTGCTGCAGGGCTGAGCCCTGGCATCGTCAACTGGTTCCTGGGCTGTGCTCTGTTGAGCCTTGGCTCAGACTAAGCTCTGGGTTTCCTCCTCGCTTCCTTGCAACTTTTCTTCACTTGGATGGGACCGTTCCAGGCTGCTGAGCTGTGACTCTTTTGGGACAGTGCTTTATTTACTTTTTCTGCAAATGAAAATCTGGTTGCTCTTCCAGTTTCTGCTTCCTGTTTTCCGACAGCGCAAACCCAGCATCCTGTATAGAAACCTCTGGAGTCTTAACACTGTACTTAAAAAAAAGAAAAGAAATTGGCATGGACTGTGGTGGGGGTGGGAGGGGGAGATGTACTTATTTAATATTGCACTGGAATCCTCGCTCTGCACCACTCCCCACCCTTTCCCCCCTGCCTCTGGGGCAATATCGGCACTTTTAAACCAAAGGGATGCAAGAAGCTTGTGTTTGAACAGTGCTTAAACGCTAAGAGGCTAAAGCTATGAGGATGGAACGGGTGGAGAACCTGCATCCCATAGTTTTTTTCTCTGGGGCTGCTGGAGAGGGAGACAGACTAGATCAGAGGGAGCGGTGGAAGGCTCCCAGGGAAAGCCTCCTCGTGGAGGAGAACACTGGTTTGTGTGTTGTACTGTACTGTATAGGGCAGGCATCCCCAAACTCAGCCCTCCAGATGTTTTGAGACTACAGTTCTCATCATCCCTGACCACTGGTCCTGTTAGCTAGGGATGATGGGAGTTGTAGTCCCAAAACATCTGGAGGGCTGAGTTTGGGTGTGCCTGGTATAGGGCTTTACTTTTTTTTTGCATCCTCCCAATAGTGTGTAGCAAGGATAAAGGTAAAGGTAAAGGGACCCCTGACCATTAGGTCCAGTCGTGACCGACTCTGGGGTTGCGGCGCTCATCTCGCTTTATTGGCCGAGGGAGCTGGTGTACAGCTTCCGGGTCATGTGGCCAGCATGACTAAGCTGCTCCTGGCAAACCAGAGCAGCGCACGGAAATGCTGTTTACCTTCCCGCTGGAGCGGTACCTATTTATCTACTTGCATATTTATGTGCTTTCGAACTGCTAGGTTGGCAGGAGCAGGGACCGAGCAACGGGAGCTCACCCCATTGTGGGGATTCAAACCGCCAACCTTCTGATTCGGCAAATCCTAGGCTCTGTGGTTTAACCCACAGCGCCATCCGCATCCCTTAGCACAGATAGGGGAGCCAAATTTAGCCTCTCTGTCAGGCCACACCCTCTCTCCTCTGGCTATGCCCCTCACCAACCTTGCTTCACACACCCTGCTTGATTTCTCTTCCTCCCAAGGAAGTGGCATGCACAGTTCTCCTCCTTCTCGTTCAATCCCCACAACAACCCTGTGAGGTAGGTTAGGTTGAGAGGCAGGGACTGAATCAAGGTCATACCCAGTGAGTTTCCTGGCTAAGTGGGGATTTGAATCCTGGTCTCCCAGGTCCCACCCAGTCCAACACTCTTAACTACTGTACCACGCTGGCTCTAGCTTGCTACTGTACAAGGGTAGAATTATCTTTAGTTTCTCTGCTCACTTTTGCTCATTGTCCCAACCGCTGCTGGCATGTTCAAGGTGTTGATACAAACATGTAAGTGCCCCCTCTGCAGTAACTCAAAACAGGGCTCTTAGCTGTCCCTGTCCAGATACGACAGGCTGCCACTATCTGCACTTTGCGGAAACAATTGAAGACAGCTTTTATCCTGACAAACTTTTCCAGCTGGATGCAAATGTCTCTGCCGTGGGTGTCTGTTTTGTATTGTTTTGTTTTGTGTTTTAAATTGTTTTGTTCTTCTTTTTGTTTGAATTGCACGTGACACTAAGACAATTGTGTAGACGTTGATTTATGCATAAATGATTAATAATCTGGCTACTGGAAGGGAATATGGTCCTCATGTTGTAAAAGTTTCTCACCCTTGCCATACAGCTTGGTTTACTTGCCTGGGCTCCCTCCAGTTTCGATCAGGATTCCAATACCACAGCAAGGAGAAATAACGGGTGCTGAAGGCAAGAAAGGGTTAAAGTGATAGAGCTGATTTCTAGAGTGGTGAGGCAGATCATAGAAAAAGACATGGCTAGAGCAAACTGGGAAGTGGCAAGAATCTGACTGGCCTGAATAGCAGTGTGAGCAGCCTCCTTATGGTGTGGGGGGTTGCACGGGTATGGGGGGTGGGTGGGAAGACAGCTTAGCCAGGAAAGCACAAGGTCAGGGATGAACAAAATGCCCATTCTGGAAGCAGCCTTGGATGGTATCACACACTTGGTGTGTGTGTCGCTCCGATGATGATGATGATGATGATGATGATGATGATGATTATTATTATTATCATTTCTATACCGCTTTAAGAAAAATCTCCAACCATTGCATGTTCCCCCAATCCCCCACTACTTTGCCCTTGACAGCACCAGACAAATTTACTCCTGCCTGCCTGCAAATATAAACACATCTCTTTTTAAAATATGGTTCCTCCCCATGTTAATATTTTTATTCCTGTTTGGTGGGTGAAACGATTGCAGCCTTTTGATGTATCTTTTTAATTAAACATTTTCCAATGAGACTTAGGGAGACTCTTTTAAAGGATTTTACGCTGCAGAAGCTGTTAAGCTGAGCTGTCCTTTCTGTGCAGGGTGGCAGGGATATATGCGTGCTCACGAGGGAGCATTTGTACCTTTTGGTGCCTCCTCCCCACCCCGTAGCCTGAAGTGGTACAATCCAGGAAAAGCTTGATCGAGTCTGTTGATATATAAACGGGTTTAAGACATGGAACCCAGCCTGGAACTATGTAGATAAAAGGGGTGGGGCTATGCAGTTAGAGAATGAATGACTCCCTCCTGCCCTCCCACCTCAGACGGGGTTGGGGGCAAAGTAAGCCTTTGCAGTTTGTGTCTGTGTCTTCCTATGTTCCAGTAACAGATTATGCTGTCAGCATAAGATCGTTAGTCTTGTTACTTGTTTCTGGAAATCTGCATAGGCTGTACATGGGTGTTAAGGATCAGGCATTCTGATTTATTTATTTTTTACAAAAGGAGAAGTTGGGGAAAAGAATCCCCACCCTCTCCTGATAAGATGTATGACACATGCTGTCATATAAAGGTAAAGGTAAAGGTACCCCTGCCCGTACGGGTCAGTCTTGACAGACTCTGGGGTTGTGCGCCCATCTCACTTAAGAGGCCAGGGGCCAGCGCTGTCCGGAGACACTTCCGGGTCACGTGGCCAGCGTGACATCGCTGCTCTGGTGAGCCAGAGCCGCACACGGAAACGCCGTTTACCTTCCCGCTGGTAAGCGGTCCCTATTTATCTACTTGCACCCGGAGGTGCTTTCGAACTGCTAGGTTGGCAGGCGCTGGGACCGAGCAGCGGGAGCGCACCCCGCCGCAGGGATTCGAACCGCCGACGTTTCGATCAGCAAGTCCTAGGCGCTGAGGCTTTAACCCACAGCGCCACCTGCGTCCCCCATGCTGTCATATGCAAGGTGCTAAATCATCTTGAACCCGCCTTATCCTGAGTCAGCCTTCTAGTCCAGCATTTCTTCCTCCCAGTAGCACTGGCATCCCTCCAGGGCCTCGGAAAAAAGGCATTTGCTAACATTGCCACCTGATAAAACTGAAGGCATTGAGGTCCATCTGAAGGCATTAAGGACCATCCTCTCTCACTGAGCTACAAGTGTTTCCCTGTGTATACATGAAGTTGCCTTACTCTGAATTGAGCAACTGGTTCATCTGACCCGGCGTCATCCACTCTGGCTGGCAGCTGGACGGGGACGGGACACACACTTTCTCATCACTTGTTACTAGGGCTTCTTTTAAGCAAAATTTCAAACTGCTCAGTGGTGTGTGCTTATAATTTGAATGTGAAGTGTGCACCACTACAACACGTTAATGCATTTTACTTGTGTGTGTGCACATGCTTTTCTGCTAAAGTCTCCTTCAGTGATGTTTAGAAGCCTACACAGAGTGGGCGAAAATCCTCAGCTGGCAATTTGGCATCTAGAATGAAGAGGGATCTTGAAGAGAGAGTTGAGAACTCAGACTTCCTAAGTGCCTCTTAGAGGTCAATATGCTGGGGACTCTTGTTACCGTGATAAATCTAGATGGGAGATTTACCTCTTTTCAAAGCTCAGATTGGATAATTTTGTGCTGTGATTATGCTTCCAGGCAGAAATCTTTCATGTTGCTTTGCCCCAGTAAGGTCTCTGTTAAGAATGCCACACTGGATATTTCTGGCATTACCATTGCCGTTATCATAATACTTGCAACCTCATATGTCTTGCCAGGAAAGGGGTCTCCCTTCAATTATTTTCTTCCTGGGTACAGACATTGATGAATACTCTGCAGAGACAGAGCAGCCATGGTGCCTGTGGGGAGGGTGTTTTCTGGGGGTGGGTAAAGAAGAAATGGGCTCCAGGGCAGCCCAGGACACTTAATTTACCTTTTGCATTGTTGTCACTTTTTGCATCACCTGACATAGTACATACATGACTTGGATTTTTGAACTGCCTCCCCCCCGTGACTGCCCATTTGAGTCTGACTGCCCGTTAAACAAAAAATAAAAACCCACCTGCCTGTTACTTGATCCATTTAAGGGGGGATTCTGGAGCTTGAATTTGGGACTGCGTGCATGCAGAGTTCCAGCACTCAGCTCTAGCCCCTCTTGAAACTCTGCCCGGAGTAGTTTCGGCTAACACTCTCCCCTTTCCCTTCTGTGTGTTTCCTTTATGTGCATCTGGAATTCAGCGAGAGTAAATTTATATTCTATTATTAGAAAAAGAAATCACCAAGGAGATGTGTGAGTCTGTTCAGCCAGTCAGGCTAGAGAGGTATCAAATCACTCTCTAATTAATATTTTAGAAAACCTTTTCCTCTTCTGGGTGCATCACTGTTACTGGGATGGAAGGGTGATCAGGGAGGTACAGAATCTCAAAATACTTGCTTTGATTCTGTCTTGAGTGAGATATATATAGAGAGAGAGAGAGAGAAAGAGAAAGAGAAAGTAACCCACCTTTGCGGTAGGATCCTGAGTGGTGTGTCACAATGACATGGCTGGGAGTTCCCACAGTGGGGGTGTCTGTTGCTGACTCGAAGCCTGGTGGGGCTCACCAGAACCCAGGCTGAGCCAGAGTGGTGTGTGCCTAGGCACATGGGATTTCCCCCCAAACTGATAGCATAGAGTGGCCATCCTGTGGCTGTCCAGGTTATTAATGAACTCCCATCAGCCCTAGACAGCATTGCCAGTAGTCAGAGATGAAGGCAGCTGAACCACATCCAGAGAAAACAGCATAATTGTATGCCAGGTTCATTGCCATAATCTGGAAGCTGCCTTATGAGGCCACCTGGCTGGCAGCAGCTCTCCAGGGTTTTGGGGAGAGGGGATATCCTGGCTCTTCTTACCAGACTCAAAACTTGAACTATCACCACAAATGGAAGTTCTAAAGGTTTTATTTATGGAATCTGTGTAGCATCCCAACATGCGCCAGCAGATCACAAATTGCTTAGGCATGGCAAAGATCTCCAATTTGGAGACCCTTCCACTGGATCTGGACTACCACGATCCAGGCTACTGGGACTCTTCCCTGCTCAGATTCTCATCCCCCAGCCTGATAGGACCTCCCCAGCATCCTCCTCCTCTGACTCTTCAGTTTCCTCCCATTCCTCCCTCTCCAGGATGTCTCCATGGGAAGCCTTTCTTGTCGCCCTGCTCCCTGAGCTATGGCTGGTGATGCTTGGGACTGAACCTGGGCCTGAACCTTCTGCATGCCGTGTTTGGGGTCTGCGGCCTCCAATTGGCAGAAGTGGCATGGTTACATCTGCAACATAATACCCTTTCTTCATGTATAAGCACTCGATTTTATAGTGCAGCATTGCTTACACTTTGGAACTCCCTGTCAATTGACATCAGGCAGGCACCTTTGCTATATAATTTTGGTGACTGCTAAAATATTCTTGTTTAGACAAGCCTACCCAGATCTTTAGAAAGTTGGTGCAGGTTTTAGCTTTCTGAACGTTTTAAATTATTGTCCATTTTCTCACTGATATTTTTATAAATTGTTTTATCTTTTTTTGGAAACCGCTTTGAGGTTTGTTTGCTTTTACAATCAAGCAGTGTATAATTTTTTAATGAAATAAATTCCCACTGTTCACAAGTTACTCTACCTTCCCAACTTTTAAAAGCCCCCATCCCCTCCGCAGACAGTCTTCCCTCCGGGCTCTACTTGGTTGGAAGCCAGCTGCAGCGGAGCAGGTTTGGCGGCTCAGGATTGCGGTAGACAGAGGAAGCCCTCCAGATAAATGGGTGCAGGGTTTCTGACAACTGCACTTTCTGCCAGGCAAGCGGTCTGAGCAGGCTATTGGCTGTGGGGTGTCCCCCTTTTGCTCAGATTTTTGCTTGTGGCTCCTGCTGGAGCCGAGGAGGCCGAAGGAATGGACATCTCATCCTCTTCAGCTGTTTTGGATGCTGTTGGGTCTCGCTGAGCACAGTCTGATGGGAGATCCTTGGGATTCCAAAAGCCAAGAGGCGGCTGAGCGCCCGGGGGGCACCCCAAGAAGCAGAGAGCTCAGCTCCCCCCTCCCTCCTCTCGCTTTTGGGATGCTGAGGCAATTTCCTGTGCATGGCAAGCAGTCCTGGGTTTCCAAAGCCAGCTGGAGCAGTCCCTTTCTCTTTCTCCCTTTCCCAGTCCCAGAATTCCAGACATGCTTCTTCAGAAGGAGGGAGAGAGAAGCCTTGTCAGCATCAATGAGTTTAGCACTGGAGCAGGCAGGGAGTTAACCACTTCACAGCTGTGCAGGAGTGGACACCCCAGGCATGGAAGTATGGTGGTAGATGGGGAAGTGTACCCATGTCCCAATGCTTTTATGGCTGAAAATGCATGTGCTATAGCAGCAAAAGCAAAAGGATTTTTCATGTCTGTGTGGTCACTTCTGGCTTTTTTCTGGAGATGCTACTGCTGGAATCCTTGGCTTCTTAAAAGGTGCCTACAAAGTTTCACTCCTTGTTCTGAGGCTGCTCCAGGGCATTCTTCCAATCTAAGGGGCAAACCCCAGAATCCCTTGCCGTGTTGCAGGCGACTCACAATGTTTCGGTCATGGGCTGTCATTCAGAGCCAGAGAAAGAGTGACTTAATAGTACATGGCTTCTCTGAGCCTATGTAGATTACCTTCCGGCCTTTGAGATCAAATGGGGCATCCTTAAACACCCTTGAATCCAAGCATTTATCTTTGGTGTTGGGAGTGAATGTAGCTCAGGTTCAAGAGCGCTGCTTATCTGTCTTTCAACCCATGTTTTCAAGGTATTGACTTCAAATGTGTTCCAAGCATGTGGTATATATCTGGCTGCACAGAAGTAAAGCTTGTTGGGCCTGCTCAGCCACTGTGCATGTCCCCAGAGACACTGTCTTTGTTATTACCACCCTTCATATTTTCTTGGACCGAGCCCTGACACTGAAATCTGGTTCAGGGTCTACATTTTGGCATATGTTAAGCTGACCCAACTCGTTAAATGGATAACACAATGGAAGAATATTAGATTGTTCACAAGACCTTACAGTGGTACCTCGGGTTACATACGCTTCAGGTTACATACACTTCAGGTTACATACTCTGCTAACCCAGAAATAGTACCTCAGGTTAAGAACTTTGCTTCAGGGTGAGAACAGAAATCGTTCTCTGGCCACACGGCAGCAGCAGGAGGCCCCATTAGCTAAAGTGGTGCTTCAGGTTAAGAACAGTTTCAGGTTAAGAACAGACCTCCAGAACGAATTAAGTACTTAACCCGAGGTACCACTGTATTTTCTTTCTTTGTTCCCCTTCCTATTGCACTTCTTGTCTTGGTGTTTGTGCAGGGATGTGGAGAGGCCTCAGGCCCTTTCTGGCCTCTCTTTGCAGGCCCCTTCCAATTGTCTCTCTGGGCCACCACCCCTCCCAAGCCATACCTCTCATCAGCCTTAATTTGAACCCCACATTGAGTATTTTACCTTGCTGGGATGTGTCTTTGAACTCTGCTAATGTCTCATGCTGCCCTGGATGCAGAGGAGTGTGCAGAAACAATCTTGCTTTGGAAAGGCAAAATTTACATTTACAGTGGTACCTCTACGTACTTAATTTGTTCCTGAGGTTTGTTCTTAACCTAAAACTGTTCTTAACCTGAAGCACCACTTTAGCTAATGGGGCCTCCTGCTGCCGCCGCGCCGCCGGAGCACGATTTCTGTTCTCATCCTGAAGCAAAGTTCTTAACCCGAGGTACTATTTCTGGGTTAGTGGAGCCTGTAACCTGAAGTTTATGTAACCTGAAGCGTATGTAACCTGAGGTACCACTGTATTGCTTTGCTCACTTTTTCCTCTGGCCTCACCCACCCCTGGTGTGTGGGGCCAGGAAGACTGCCCAGAAGGGAATGTGGCCCTCAGGCTGAAAATGCTTTCCCCTGTCCAGTCTAGTGCACTGAGCTTGCCTTGCCACTTTTGGTTGTGCTCACCACAGCCTGCCAGTTTTCTTGTGATCTGCTGGAGACTTCAGTTCCATGCAGCTCTGCCTGATCTTTTCCTGGCCACTGTTCCTCCAGCCCCTGACCTACTTTTCCTCCTCACAATTGAGTGTTTGTGAGCAGGGGGAGGGAGACAAAGAGACAAAGAAATGCTAAAAAAGTTTCAAGTTACTTTTTATCATCTTGGAGGGGGGAATGCAGGCTTTGAGTGGTCAATAGTCTGGGACAAAAGTGAGCTGAGGGCACCGTCCGATGGCCGTGGTGGTCTGGGTCATCGATAGAAGCCTCAGCTGTGCCCAAAACACCTTCTCCCGGGGCCAATAAATGTAATTTTGCTTAAACAGCCATCTGCCTCCTTTACTTGCCAAGGAGCCTGTGCAACCCCCTCCAATCTCTTTCAATGAGGGTCCAGGAAAAGCAGGGGAACAGGGAAGAGGGAGGGAGGAACCCTTCCCGCTTCTGTACAATAAAATTGGACGCTGACCAACCTGTTCCTCTCATGGGAGGCCAGCTCTGCTCTTGCTGTGGCTTCCAAACATTGCCAGGATGTGGCTTTGGAGTGGTGGGTGGGTTTCCAGACCCTCTTCAGAACTGCTGAGGAGAGGACAAGGATGCCATGTTGTTCTGGTGGAGAGTGCTAAGCGCAACTGCTCCCCAACCCCCTTCAGCATGTCTTTGGCACTTCCTAATTAGCAAAGAAGTATTTTTTCCAAGTCCTAATGGTCGTTTGTCTCCAATAGGCAGATGACACCCAGCTCTGCTTTTCTGTTTGTTCCATAAGCAGCAGAGGCCGTGCAGGTTCTGAATCGGTGCCTAGAGGCAATAATGAGCTGGAAGTGAAGCAAAATAGTGAAATTAAACCCAGACAAGACAGAGTTTCTGTTGCTAGGCATTTCCCAGGTCCAGGATTTGGTGATACAGGCTGTTTTGGACAGATTTGCAACCCCCTGGTCCCTTGGAGAAGCAAACAGGGATTCTTGGTTCTGCTAGAACTGTTATTGTCACTTGAGGCCCAGGAGACCTCAATCACTAGGAGTGCCTGTGCCTGCCTTTGATTGATGTATCAACTACAGGCTTTTCTGGACAGGGACAGTGGTGTCAGTTATCCATTCTCCTGCAATCTCCAGGATAGACAGCTGTAACTAATTTTATGTGGGGCTGCCCTTGAAGGTGATCAGGAAATTGAAGCTTGTGCAGAATGTCATGGCCAGCGTTTGGTGGCAGCAGGGAGTCAGTCACATGTAACTCTCAAACAGCCGAACTCATTGTCAGTTATCTTCCAGACCCACTTCAAGGTTCAATTAAAGCGCCGAATTGGCCTGGGCCCCAAATATTGGAGAGAGCACCTTCTCCCATATCAACCTGCCCATATGTTAAGATCAGTGGAAGAGGCTCTTCTGCTGGTTCCTGCATGACATGCATTCCACCAGTGGGAAGGTGAGATTCAGTGCATTCATGATGGAGGTGGGGACTTGAATCCATGTTTCCCAGACCAAAGGCAGGCTTGGTTGATTCTTGGAGGCGGAAGATCCTCCCCCTGTTGACTCATGTGGTGTTTGTCCTTATTGGCTGCCAGCTTTCCATGCAGTTTGGAATTCTTTCACCTTTTTATGTTCTTGCACTACAGCATGGCCAAATGCTTAAAGCGATGCAATTTGCAAGGAAAATCTACTTAAGGGAAACGAGTAGGAGGTCCAGTAGCAGCTGCTGCAGGTATTGTTGCATTGGGTATTCAGCTGCACCCTCTTGCAAAGATTTGTTTGGCCCAGGTGTGAAACAGTCCCTTGAGCATCCTTGCAATAGCATGGAGTTCCAGCTGTATCACTCCCATGTTGCATGTGGGAAGTTGTAGTTTTTGGTTACACACCTAGGATCCTCTTGTTGAGGTGAGTTTTGGACTCACATCTTCCAACTGTAAGATAATGAATCAGTTTGCAGTGGTGAAGGAAGCACATCATCACCCACGGTTCTCAACAGCTGCCCTGCTTTGGTCTTACATGCCCAATGTTGTGGGGTGTTGTTGTTTAGTCGTGTCCGACTCTTTGTGACCCCATGGACCAGAGCACGCCAGGCACTCCTGTCTTCCACTGCCTCCGGCAGTTTGGTCAGACTCATGTTGTGGGGTACATTGTCTTAATCTCCTTGCCCCCAGCCTTCTCCGCAACCACCAGCCCCAGGTAACCCAAGTACTACCTTGACTCCACAGCTTGTTTAGATCATGGTAAATAAGCAGATAGCCTTAACTGAATTTATTTGCTTTGTATTTGTGGAGGGACCAGTCGTTTGGCTCTAAGCTTTGGCTCAGCCTGCCTGTTTCTTTTCATGGAAAGGCCACAGCTTAGTGGCCAGGCACCTACTTCAGACTGCAGAGAGCCACTGCCTATTGGAGGAGACAATACTGAGCCAAGAGAGAGCAAGCTCTGTGTTAGGCAGCTTCCTTTGGGGTTCACTTGGTTACATTTATAAGGGTGAGCAGGTTTTGTTTGGGCCGAGCTATTGCTATCTGGGCATGGAGACTTTTATTGTCTAGCTATTTCGTTTCCAGTTGATTGGAACCTTTTGGACTGGATCAACTTAAAGATTGATTAAGTCCAGCCTTCTGGCATTCATGCAGATTCCTTACCCACCCAACAAGTATGCTGTCTGCCCTTTGGAGCGAGGCAGATCCTCTTCCCAGGAGGTTCCGCCAGGCTTAGAGCGAGTGCTGTGCTCTCCCTTCCGCTTGGCCTATCGTGAGCGATCAGGTCTGCTCTCGCTCAGGGAAAATGAATGTGTCCCTCCCTCCCTCTCTCTGTGGTTGCTGCAGATCAATAAATCAATCCCTGAGTAAGGGCAGCGTCCCCCATTGATGTGAAGGCAGATGATGGTGCCATTCCAGTGGAAGCATCAGGGTGGGTGGAGGGAAGGTGCTAATTCGCCAGTCTCTGCTTTGTGTCTGCTTTTCCAGCTTTGCCATTCTCTAAAGAGGCTTGGAATGGAAATTCCTAGGGCACTTGGAAAATCTGCAGGCATGGAGCTGTGCCATTTTGGGTTCCTGTCACCACTGTTGCTGGGTGGGGGTGGTTGTGTTGGTGGGCTTTAAATCCCCCCCCCTTTTGTAGGCCAGGGCCATCCGTTTAGGAGCCAGCCCTCCCAAAATATCTCATCCAGTCCCAAGCCTGGTTCCAGGCGGCAACATGCCACAAATGCAGGGCTGGTACGTTGCAGGTGGATGTGTACAGAGACAACTTAGGCAAGTGAGCCCAGCCACAACCTGCTGGGATCAGGCTCTCCCCTCATCCCAGGCCACTGGGCACATGATCTCTATTACTGTTGAGGGGCAACTCCTTCCTTACACCAACCAGATTTCCAGACTCCTCTGTACAATCTGTTAATTCAGCATTAAGCCCATTTTGCTTGCACAAAGTTTGCACAGAGATTAGATAATATTTGGGCTTAATTGGGCATTCTTTCCAAATTCTTTATGAGACAGTTATATGGCAATGAGATGTCATCCTTCATTCACCCTGATTTGCTTGTGAGGTGCTTAGTAATGGGAGTTCCCATTAGTAATTCTTTCATCCCATGCTTTTCTTCCCATCACTTCCCAAACTGAAAGAAATCAAAAAAAGCAAAAGCAGATTTGTTTTGTTAGGATGGAGAGGTGCTTTAATTCATGGAAGGTTCATGGTACAGCTGAATCTTTCTTGCAAAATAATGAGTCTGGAGGCACACTCAGTCATCTGTGTGTGCTCCAAAGTCCTTCCACCAAGCTTTTCCTAAAGGGAAAGAATTGAACTTAGCTGTGTAACACCCAGTGCTCCACCCCCGGTTGTGGTGTTGGGATGGGTGTGCACTAGGTGTTTGCAGTAACAGAAAATGGCTTCCCTTGACCCAGCACCTGCTTTTTTAGCAGAGAGATCTTTGGGCCCCAGAGGAGCAATTGTGCCTCTTGGATTCCTGGGCAAACAGCTGCTGCTCAGACAAGAAGCAGCAACTGGTGTCCAATGCTACTTTTGCAGCAAAGGAAACTGATACGGTGGCCATTGTGTGCTGGTCTCTGCTGTGCGCTCCTGCTCTTGGGGGCCTCCTTAGAAAGATGAGAGCCTGGAAAGTTGGCTTGTTGATCAGGGCCTGGTTGCCATTTGTGGCTCTTCTAAGAAATACACTTTAAAAACACACACGTGTATTATTTTCCATGTAAGTGCTTACCTGAACTGATCCCCACATTCTTTGTTACCTTGGTATACACGGGATATAAGGGCCATTGCCTATTTTTAAAAGAGAATGTCTCTGGCCATGTGCTGAGTGACTTTTCCAGCATGGCTGAGGCATCACAGCCTCTGCCCCTTTTGCATCCAGAGCGTTGCAGAGGGTAGAACTTATGTGTCTGAGTGTGAAGCT
Source organism: Podarcis melisellensis (assembly GCF_964234715.1). Taxonomy (NCBI): domain Eukaryota; kingdom Metazoa; phylum Chordata; class Lepidosauria; order Squamata; family Lacertidae; genus Podarcis; species Podarcis melisellensis. The sequence continues at coordinate 58,446,789 of NC_138540.1, forward strand.
TCTAGGCTGGGTGAGCCCAACACCATTATTTGGGCTAGTAGTGCTTTGCATTTGTCCTGGTGCGATTTTTCTCTAGAAGACTGAGTTCAAGTCTTTGGATTTCTGCTCTCCAGCCCCAAAAGAAATGCTAGACTCTCTCCCTGCTTGGACAGAGCACAGGGTCCTCAGTTTTAATCACTGGTCGAATTTGCTAAGTTGCATGTTTCAGCGCTCAGTCCTCTGTGTGTGCAGGCAAAACTTCTGGTTCTGTTGGTCGCTCCTGTTACCTTCCCAATTTGGCCCACTTTGCGCTGGGCTTTAATGGAGTAAAAGGGAGGAAATTCCACTGGGACGGAAGGAAGTGCGATAACATTGAGTGCTTTTGCAACAAGGCTGGTTCTGGTGTATAAAAATAGTGTTTGGGTAAGCAAGCACTTTGCATTATTTGTAGTCTGAGTGAGGAGGCTTGGCAGCACCCACAGATGCTTTTCAGAGCAGCCCCAGCAACCCTCTGCCCACTGGGACCTTGCAGCTCTGCAGGCGGCTTCTGTGTGGGAGAGGAGGAGAGAAGACATTTGGCATTTCCACTCACAGTGAGGTGGGTCAAGCCTGCTCCCTGCAGGGTTCAGCTGCACTCCCTCAGATAGCATTCAGCAGTCCCTGGTGCGGAGACTGTGGTGGCTGCCATTGCTAAGGCGACTGACGTGGGAGGCTCTGTGGAGTGCTCAAGTTGCAGGAAAGCAGCAACAAAGAAGCAGGGGGAGAAGGGAGGCCTGTGGGTGGGATGTGGGACTCTGTGGACAGGCTTAGGCAGCAGCACTATGCCAAACTCACACCTAAACCCCTGAGCTGAATTCTGCAGCTTGCATTTTGCATCTTTCAATATATGAGGGAGGAATATTTGTGTTTTCTCCGCTGTGGTTAGATATTATGCAATCAAACTTCCTTTGAAAAACCCATTTGCTGCATTGAGAAGGCCAAAGTTATGCAATGAGGGAAAATGTTCCGTGGATTCCAGTCACATTCCACTTGGATCACCTTTTAGGCTATTTGTTGCCAACCAAAAAGCCCTCTGAAAAACAAGTAGTCTCTTTAATGACTTTGCCATTTGCGTGCAAGCAAGAATCGCCGGGGGGGGGGGGGAGAGAGGGAAGAAACCGAGGTGGGCTTCCTCTGTAGCAGGTCTGCATCACTGCCATGTAGGTTTGAGCTTATCTTCCTGTCTAGGATCTAGTTTTGTGCCAGCACATGGCAGAGTGTTGGGGGATAGTTGTATGCAAGAGGGAGAGGCCCTTCTGCGTTTTGCTTGCTGCATCCCCACAAATCCATGTGTCTTCATGCAGATTGCAAAAATTTGTGGCTTCTCAACACCATGTGTTGTATGGGAAACCACAGCAGCTCCTGTGGAATTTGGGTTTTTAGCCATGCATATCTGAAGAATGAATATGATGTGGGAATCCTTCAGAGGCAACACAGAAGATGTCTAGGGAGGTACTGTATAGCTGTTGATATCCAAACAGACCATTGACTACTGCTTACTTCTGCATACCCCATTTTCCTCCAGCATCTCTCTCCCCACCCCCCATTGCCAAAGGCCTTTCTGACTCTCTGGGATGTATCAAATGACCATAAATTGTATTGATTCATCTCATCAGAGACACAAAGTAATAGTTAGCAAAATTAAGAGTGTATGTGTGCAGCCTAGGAAAAATCTGATTCATTTATGACCATAGCCACACATTCCAGTAGGTAGCCTTTAGGCAAGGTGCTTCTCTTAGCTTGACCTCAGCGCCCCCCCCCCCCACTGCAGTGTGAGGACAACAGTACTGATCTACCTTACAGTGGCTCACAATGTAATGCAAAGCCATTGTTTGTTTGACAAACTATGAGCTATCTCTCACATGATCTAGCAAACCATGGCTCGTTTCTCCAAGGTTTGTTTTGTTTTCCATTTTGTACCTTTGTGGCTGGAGCGGAGCAGCCAAATTATAATTAAGGAACCACTAATAAATCTTAAACCATTATTAAGTAAGGGTTTGGGGTTTGCATAGAACACTGAGCCATAGTTTAAAAACCCCAAATTTCTAAGCCAATGACGGATCATGGCTTCAAATTTTGGTTTGTTGGTAGATGCTGGAGAGACTTTGGATGATGAAACAAACCATGGTTTAATAAGCAATAGTTTAATAAACAGCTGCTTAGCATTGTGTGCACACCAGGCCAGTGTTGGCATTCAAATTGCTATGCACTGAAATAAATTATATTAATACTAAGCATTGTGGTGACTCTCCTCTATTGCATGGAGAATATCCAGTTGCATTAGTTCCATGTGCTTTGCTGCTTGGTGCTTCTGAATAACTTATTTGAAATCACACTTACTGCATGGATGAGGCCTTTCTCTCTTGCATATTTTCTCCAGCTGTGTCATTTCTCTCTCCCTCTTTCTGTGTGGTTTGGTTTTGGGGCGGGGTGGCAGTGGAACCCTACACCTCTCCTTCGCTCACAGATGGGGCCTTTCTACAGTGTCACTGCTGGTTTGCATAAAGAAGAGGGAGGCGTGTGGCTACGTATGGGGTTGGCTGACACCCAATGAGGTTTTTAATGCGCACTTCACCTCAAATAAGGAAACACAAAGAGGGCCGTAACACAGGGAGGCTGGCCGGGTGACATCACTGCTCAAAGAGTGACCAAAGTGCAGTTCTTGTCTGGTGGCTGGTTAACTTGGAGCAGGACGGGAGGCTGGCTCGGACCGCCAGAGTGACTCTGTGGATCTGTGCATTAATTCTGCACCCCTTTGGGACATGGTCACGGCGCCTTCCAGCTGAAAGGAGGGCAATCCAGCGGGCAGATGAACACTGAGAAATACAGGAAGTTCCTGGATGGACTCAACAACCTGAAAGGTACAGACACAAGCTCCTTTATTTCTCTCCCATTGGAGTGTGTGTAGAAAGGAGCAAGGTAGCTGAGCCAGCTCTGTTGCCAGGCTCAGGAGGGAGCAGAGCCCATTCTCCGGTGGGCACAGGCGCCTGGGATAGGAAGGAATAAGCTCGCAAAGGCTGGCGACGGACAACAGTTTTGCAGCCAGTTGAAGGTGGTTTGCCAGGCACTTCACTTGACTGGAGAGGGGGGCAGCTGTGCACAAGCGTTCCTTTTGTTCCACGGCTGCCTCTGGTCAAACAGGCTTTGCAGGTTTTTAGGACTCAGTGAAAACTGCAAATCCTTTTGGCCACTGGTGCAAATGGGATGTGTGTCTGTATCATGAGCAGCAGCAGCACCAGGGATTTCCTCTTCAACCTGCCTTCAGCTCTCTGAAGAGCCATTGTCTCCAGCTGGAGACTGGCTTTGTGGGCAGTCAGGCTGGAAGGGAAGCGACTGTTCTCCTTCCCATTAATCTCTGTCCGCCTCAGGTCGGCTGTTCTGTTGGTGGGGAGGGGATCGACCCCTGTCCTGCTTTGTTCTTCAAGAGGTAGCTGGTCCAGCCTTTGTCCTGGCGGTCCCACCTTGTTTCCCGTACCCATTTCTCCCAAGGTGTCTCAGTGATGCATGAGTCAGAGTTTAAACATGAACCTCTTTCCTGCAATAGCTGAAGGTAATGGCTTTATAGGGACAGAAAAGGATCTAGAAAGCATTTGCTCTTTTACATAAGAAAAACAACTCTTTTTTCTTAAAAAAATGTTGCATTATTGCCATTCCTTGGAGTCCAGAGAGGGCTTTGCTAAATAACAACCTGAGAACTTTGCTTTGCTTGTTCCTGCCCTCTGAATCTACCATCCTTGCTAGGTTCTGATTTGCAGAGAAGTTTCCAAGCATTTTCGCTCTGTGTGGGGTTTTTTTTTGGGGGGGGCGGGATATGGATGGACAGACACATAAAGCTCTTGTATGAACCAGGATTGTAGACCGGAGGGAGCAGATGGTGCTATGTGATCCTTTTGTAGCAGGATCATGATGGATGGAGACACTCCTTGATGCTCCAGCCAAGCTCTCACTTCCCAGCTCCATTTTCCCCCCACCTCTTTCCCCCCACCCCACCCCCAGAGGTTGGGAGAGGGGATAAATGTGTTGATGGACATTTGATCAAGCTCTCTGTGGCCTCTTGAAGCAGGTGCTGGATGGTGGGGAGGGGGGCGCTTGCACAAATGTTCAGTCTGCGCATGCGGTGTGTGGCTAGTGAGATACTTGGGCATATGCTGAATGGCGGCTTGGCTCAATATGCCTTACAGATATTTTTGCAGCAGGGCAGTCTGTGGCATGCTGGAGATGTTCAGAGCCTTCTCTGCCAGTTTGAAAAGGCAGAATGATGCAGGAGAATTTGCTGTGCCCAAATGCTAAATGGTCATACTTGAAATACTGCTCCGACAGGGGAGATGCTTATGGCAGGGGGTTCAACTGGCTTATTTGTAGCAGGAAAGGATTTTGGTGGATTCCTAAGGCTGATGCTTGTTTTCACCAGGTTATGTCCAGCCACCCTTTTGGGAAGGTTGCCTTCCCCTTGGACCCGCAGCCACATATTTCCCGTGCCCAGTTGTCTGCAAGCCCCTCTGAGCAGCAAAGAGAGAGGGACAGGAGCAGCTGCAGTGGGAAAGGGCAGAAGCTGATTCTAGGAAAGAGCCATAGCTTGGTGGCATCCCACCAATGTTGCATACAGATGGTCCTGGGTTCAGTCCCCAGAATTTCCTCCTAAGTCTGAGAAATAGTCCTCTCTTGAGCCCCTAAGCAGCCACTGAGAGTTGATGTTGTGTCCGACCATCACTTTGAAACTCCCTGCCCATTGACACTAGGCAGCCAGTCTTTGTGGTTAAAACATTTTTGGTTAGGCGAGCCTATCCAGACATGTCAATGTTGATGTGCTTTAATCTTTTTTTAAAACTGTTGTTACTAATGTTTTAAATTGTTTTAAACTGTTTTATTGGTAGTTTTAATATTTCGCATAAAACACTCAGAGATTTTGCTGCAATCAGTTGGTGTCTGAGCTTCCCCAAATGAATAAATAAATCCACCCTGAGCTTTTGGTGGACCTAGAGTCAGATTCCTGGGTGTTGCAGCTTCCTGTGTCCCTATGGGCAAGGACTTGGAGGGGAATGGGCAGGCAGCTGGGCTCAATGGCTCAAACTTCCTCTGTGTTGGCAAGCAAAGAAGTCTGCTCATCGACTCTTTCACTGGCTTGAACTGCAGGAGAATATTGTATCTTGTTGGGGCGTCTCATTAGTCAATGTGTTTTGGCATAGTTTTCTCTCTCTTTCCTGTTTATTTTCCTGGCCCCCAGCAGGGCTCCAGAGCTTTCCTGGGGTAGTCCAGTGACCCACTTTGACTTGTCGTGGCCTCTGTTCCTTCCGTTCCCTGTTGGAATAAGGCTGGTTGGTAATGGCAACTCCAGCGGGGAAGTCTCCCCGAACAAGCCTGTGTTTCAAACACAATCTAAATTTGAAATGGTCGTCCTGGAGCCAGGCTTGTAGACAGCTGCTCACCTCATTGCCTCTGTTGATTTAAAAATTGCCTCTAGGTGACCAGGAAGGAGATGTGGAAGACAGTTCTTTTTTCCCCTTTTAGGTGACTGCTGTGCCACAAATGGTTGATATATAGTGTGGGGTGTGGGTTTTTTGTGTGGTTTTTTGTTTAAATGGGGCAGTCTTTGACTTGTTTGAGGCTATAATGGAACCAAAATATGACAGTTTCCTCAAATAAAACAAGTTATTGGAGCTGAGGAAATCAGGAATTGCCTTAAATGGGGACGCAGGGGTTAGAAACAGCTTGGACTCTGCTATTTATTATGATGACTAGCAATAGTAGTGGCACCAGCAGCAGGAGCTGACGTTTTCTCAGGCTTAAAAGCATTGTTTGGGAGAAAGGCACTCCTTTCTCCTTTTGACTATTATACTTACGGTAAGCAATGATCTGCCATGACTCAAATGGGATCCCAGACAGCTTAAATTCAGCCCTGGCTGTCCATAATTTTTCTCTGGAAGTGTTCTCAGCTGATCATGATGTTTTGTGTTGCAAAGGTGAGCTGTGTGTTTAGTTTAGCTCAATGCCAAAGGGGCTGCCCTCTGCCTGTTTTCACATTCCCACCTGGCTCGCTGTCACTTTCATGTTGCCAGACTTAGAAGAGAGGCCTGTGACCTCCTATTCCTGCATTTGCCATACAAGAAGAGTTAATCCAGTTCACTTAAATTGGAAAGACTTTGCGTGCGCAGAAAGAGTGTGTCAGAGAAGAGAAAGTTGGGGCTGTGTCCTTCATAGATTTTTTTTTCTGTCTCCACCATTTGCAGCTGGTGTTGGGGAATCAAGTGTAAACCAAACTCCTGCATGGCTCAAGTAGTGAAGCAACTGTTTGGAATTAAGGGCAAGCCTGGAGACATTCTTTTAACACACACACACACACACACACACACACACACACACACACACACTTCATATAACCCTCCCCATTTGGCCAGCACATCAGCAGCTGTGATACAGAAGTGAGTTTGGCAACTCATTGCCAACCAGCTGGCCTTTTTGTTTAAAAGTACCTTTAAAAAAATGAAAGGTATTGCAGACCTGTCTTCTGCCCGGTGCTGGACCTTCTGTTTTTCTCCACTTGGCCCAGCTGACCTTGTGTTCCACTTTTGCTCTTCCTGCATTCAATTCTGCATCTATGCTGGTTTAGGGCTAGGCAATTACAGTAGCAGGTCGCTGCTGGATTTGTGGAAGAGACGGCATTTGTTCTCCTGATGCAGTCCCTGCTGTGTTCCTCTCCCCTGGGCTTGTAGACCCTCTCAGGGAAGTAGAGGAACTCTGGCCCTTGGACTGAAGGAATGCTCAAGGAGCTTTGGCAAAGATTGTGCCCAGTGGGGAGTGAAAAAGACCTGGATTGCTGTGTGGCTTTTTGACATATTCCTTTGGGACCCTGCTGTCTTGCTAGCCTTCTTCACTTCTTGATTGTTTTGAACCCACTGTGCTGAAATTATAATTTCATTGTTTTATATTTTATGTAAGATGGTTTGAGAGATTTTTTTTTTAAGCAACAACCAATCAAGCAGTGTACAAATTTCATGAAATAAACAAATGTTCTCATGCCTGCAGTGCTGTTGCTGTCAATGTCACAGCTTCCCCACATTTCTGCAAAAGGCCTTCAAAGAGATTGCAGCCCAGAACTGTGGTATTTGGTAGCAAAGTTGATTCTGTTGAATTTGGACTCTGGTCACTGGAGCATCAAAGTAACTGTCTTCCTTTTAGATGTTTGGTTGTAACTGTTTTTGCTGTGCTATTGCCAGAGGTGGCTGTCCTGCAAGGACTTCATTAGTTTTCATTTTGTATCTCTTTGGCCTCTGCATGCAGATGGGACAAACCTTGGTGTTTCATGGCTACCTCACTGCCCTGTTTATTATGTACCCTGACAGGTAACCCTTGGCAGGTAACCCTTCAGCGCGTGCGTCAGAGAGGGGGCTAAGACACAAATGCTAGTGCCTCAACTAGCATGTTAGTCTTCTAGACTTGTGTTCAAATCCAACCAACAATTTATTGGGTTGCTCCAGCTACTCTGTGCAACTTCTTCACAATGAAATGAAATAAAACCTGGTGCATGAATTCTGAATTCCTGATTTACTTGCAGCTTTCAGGGTGTTGGGCAGCAATCCTACAGGCTGAGTTGGGCAATTGGGGATGGATTCTACTTGACACTGGTGCCAAGAATGAAGCAACTGCTGTGCTTAAACAATATGACGCATGGAGCTTAAATCAAGCTCTGCTACAGCCCCAGAGTTACCTTAGAATGTTAGCTTTTATGTCTGAAACTTAGAACTTAGCTGCAGAACCTCTGAGTGTGTGCAGAATACTTTCTCATCACTTGAGAAACTACAGGCAGCCCTGGGTAGACTGGGGCTCGTGGCTTCCAGGTTGAATGATGTGCTGGGGCAACCCAGCCAGATGGGCAAGGTAAAATAAAATGGTAAATTTTGCACTTTTGATGTGGCCTCTTTCTAGCCCCACATGACATACTGAATGCATGGGATGGAGACTGGATCACAACGTTCCACAGATTTGGTACCCCCTGGTGGGTCACATGAACGGGTCTTGTGTGGGAGGGGGGAGAATGATCCACAGATGCTGTTTGGATTACTTATACCGTGATGCCATGATCCCATAAAAGTATTTTGCTGATATGATTCTTTTTGTACGTGAGGCCCTTGCGAAATGTGATACACTTCTTAACTGGATTGAAGGAAGATATGTCTTAGAATCTAATGTTAGAACTTGGATACTTAGAATAACCTGTCCTGGGCTTCTTATGAAGGGTGGGATATAAATAAAACTTAACAAAATAAAACACCATCCATCTATCCTGCAGATGGGTGGAATGGAGAAAACACCTTTGAGCCTGTGTGGAGTGCCCTTTTTGTCACCATGAGGTCTGTTCGGAAAAATCTGCCTATACGTTTCCAAGCCCAGTTCAATGTTGAGTCAGCTGCAAATCTCTGAAGGAACCCCTTCCCCTCCTCCACTTGCCCAGGCTTTAAGTTTGGTACTAGAGGTTCTTATAGTTGTCCTCCTATCAGGTGAACAATGCTGTGTGAAAATGTGGGGAAAGACCTTTTTGGTGGTGGCACCACATCCCTGGAAGGCCCTTCCCTCTTGTGGTGTGTCTAGTTCCCACATTCCTTGGCTTTTTGGCATTGGCTAAAGATGTCCAGGGTTCTGGGTGGAGTTGTAATAAGGTTTGTTACTGTATTAAAAACCTGCTATAATACATAGCAGCTATATCATTATGATAGTGCTTTAGTAATTTTTATCTGATGTGTTGGATTTGTTTCTTTTTGCAGCAGTCATTGTGATTTGTTTTATGTTATAACAATCCTGGGATCGTTAAAACAATGAAGAATGGGTTTATAAATGGAAGGAAATGAAATAAAGAATTATCTCAACGTTAATTTCTTTCTTCAGTATAGAGTTTTTTTTATTCTGCCCTTCCGGTGGCTCTGCGTCTTTTAAACTGCCAAAACTGTACTTTAATAATACATTAGGACAAATACGTTGTAATTGGTATACTTCATTTTAGTTTATGGCGTGGGACTTTCTAAGAGCTGAGGGCAGTGTACATAATTCTGTCTCTGATTCGTACAACAACCCTTTGAGGTAGGTTAGGTGGAGAGGCAGGAACCTGGCCAATGGTCACCCAGGGAGCTTCATGGCTGCGTGGGGATTTCTGAACCCATGTGTCTCCAGTATTGATTTTTGTCATGTAAGCCATTATGGGGGCTTTTGGCCAGTTAAGTGGGAGCTTGCATTTGAATGAATAACAATAGGAATATTCCCATTTTGATCCATGCTGAGTCAGCAGTGTTCCCTCCCCTTCATTCCCCAGAGGGTCCTCGCAGAAGCAAAGCCCTCCTGTTAATTGTCTTATTTGTTCCCTTAGGCTGGAAGTCACATTGCTAATGTAGGTCACTGAGCTTTCCAGGAGAAATTTCCTGCCTCAAGTTTTGATGGGCAGCAGCCATGAAGGTCACTGCTCTTGAACAGACACACACACATGCACACACCCTGTGCAGAGTGCCCAGTGGCTTCCTGCTTAGCTCACCTGGAGGGAGAAGCTCTTTTGACCAAGATTTTATTATGGCATTGTCTCCCCAGATGTGGGTTTCACCTTCTCCCCAGCTGGCTTGTTCTTTTCCAGCAGGCAAAGTTCCAGTAGCCAAGGTTTCTGGACCACTTTTCCTCCCCTGTGTGTCTGGGCCATTGTCCAGGAAACCTTTGGACCCTTAAAATGCTTCTGGCTAAGCCTTCCTACAAAAGATGGCTTCCTTCAGTCCATCCGCCCTAAAGCAGTCTCAGAAAACAACTGCCCTCTACTATTGAAGGTTCGTTCATGAACACCATTCAGGTGGCAAAGGTGTGTTTCTGGGGGATGAGGAGAGGGAGAAGCCCTGCTTCATAGCTCTGAAGCTTTGTTCTCCATTAAGGAGCAGCAGCCCCTTGGCATTTTCTTACCTGACCTTCTGTGTGTGAGTTTCAGGGGTGGGGATTGGCCAGTGTTAATGACACCAGCCTTTGCCAACCAGGTGCCCTCTGGATGCTACTGGACTACAACTCCCATCATCCCCTGCCGGCAGGGGCAGATGGCAGTGGAAGTCCCACAACGTCTGACCCAATCACCTTCTAAATCCGGCCTGCGGACGGTCCGGGAACCAGCGTGTTTTTACATGAGTAGAATGTGTCCTTTTATTTAAAACGCGTATCTGGGTTATTTGTGGGGCATAAGAATTCGTTCATTATTTTTTCCCCAAAATATAGTCTCGCCCCCCACAAGGTTTGAGGGATAGTGGACTGGCCCCCTGCTGAAAAGGTTTGCTGATCCCTGGTCTTGAGTGTTTTATGCCATGGGTTATATTGTTTTACGGTGTGTTTTCTCCTTTTGTTAACTTCTAGGTGCGTTCTCTGTCCTCAAAAGCGCTTTTTAGAAATGGCCTTTGCTTCCTTGAGTTTCTGTGGGGTGCCTGCTTCTGCCTTGAGGCTGCAGCTGTGTGTCATAATTGGACATGTAACCAGTAGCTTTCCACTGGAGTCTCTCTGGAGTGTGAGCCAGATGTTGATGCAGTAAAGTGGGTTAAGTGCCAGAAATTGGGCTGAAGCACAAGCAGCGTGCCCCCTCCCTGCCTTTTTGCTGTTTTGGGGTCACCATTCTGAATGCAGTATCATTGTCTGGTGATGAAAACACCATCTGCCCCATGCCATATGTCCCCGTGCCTGTTTCCCTAAAGATACACTCAAAACCCAGTCTCCTGACCCAAGACAATGCTAATGTCTGCCCAAGGTGGATAACTGTGTCTTCGGATGGGATTTATCTGGTCCTCTGACTCTTTAGTGGCTGTGTATTTACTGAATCTGGGCGTTCTCCGAAATCATACCTGCTTGGGAGTGTCCATGTTGCTTGGACTGATTTGGCTAGCAAAACAGGGCTGGGTTCTTTCAGGCTCTGAATGTAAGAACATTGTTTGAGATCTAGTCCTTGCCGCTTGCCCAAGACCTTCACCACCCTTCAGCTTCCCTGAAATAGGTGGTTAAAGTGTTTTCCCAGGGTATCTGTTTCAAGTTGCAATTTATATTCTACCTTTTTCTCTGAAGAACTCAAGGTGTGGTGTATGTGGTTCTCCTTAATACAACAACCCTACAAGGTAGGTTAGCCTGAGAGATGGTGTCTGGCTCCCAAGGTCACCCAGGGAGCTTCATGGCCAAGTGGGGATTTGAACCCTGGTCTCCCAGGTCCTAGTCCGAGACTCTAACCCAGGGGTCGGCAGCGTTTTTTGAGGCCGGTCTGATCCACTCCCCGGCAGACCTCTCGGTGGGCCGGAGCGTGCATGCCTATGCACTCAAGCTATTTCTGGTGCTCTTCCAGGTTGGAAGAGCACCAAAAATAATGTGTGCACATGTGCATGGGTGCTCCTCCGTCCCGGAAGTGTGCTGGAAATAGTGTGCATGCATGCATATGTACGCTCATGTGTGCACACATTATTTCCGGCGCTCCTCTGACCCGGAAGTCGGTCTCCGCGGCAAGAAACAAAAGGGAAAAAAGCACAGAATCCCCATGCTGATCCACGGAATGGCCATGGGCCAGTTCCAGGAAGGCTCATGGGCCGGGACTGGCCCATGGGCCTTAGGTTGCCGGCCTCTGCTCTAACCATTGGGTGCAACCAAACTCAAACCTATTGTGCTACAGGGAAGGGGAGAAAGGTGTAAGAAAGTCTGTTCTGATAAAGTCTGCCATAGACAGCCTTAGAAGGCTGACTTTTCTGCCAAGGCTTGAGAGCGATCACCAGTTCTCAGGATTTAGAGGTGCTCTAATGAAGGCATTGTTCCTTCTGGCCTTACTTCTTAACTCTCTCCCCACCCCCTTGGTGTCCTGCCTGGGTGAACAGGTCTTGCAGGTTTTTGGAGTACAACCGAAACCTGCAAAGCACATTTGACCAGAGACTACAGAGGTGTGCCAGGAAAGAGGAAGAATTCATGTTCCATGAGCTGCAGAAACAGTCTTGTCTAAGCAAAGCTGCATGTTGTGCTAACCCTGTGCCTAAAAAGTCTGCTTAAAACCAGCCACTCTCTGTCAGCAAAAGCTCTGTGTGCACCACAAATTCCAGATCATGGTCAGGAGGAGAGCATGACTCTCTTTCCTGCCCCCCATTCTCCGTGCCACTTTCCTGCTGGAAATCACCTCTGAAGGTGCTATTTGCAGCGAACAGCTTTCAAATGACGTGGTTATAGACAGGAGCTAGGAGGAATTGGCTGCTTGAATCCTGGCCCCGGGGGCGCCATCAGGTGGCATCTGGGGATAGGCAGGGCTCAAGATGCCACCTCCAGTCCTTCACTTCCAATGTTTATTTTCCGTATTTTTGCTTTTTTGCCCAGTCATGTGTTAATTTCCTTGAATTGGAAGCAGTTGGGGCCGCTCAAGGTGTCTGTATATGATAAGACAGCCTGAGCTATGCTATGAGTGTGTGTGTGTGTGTGTGTGTGTGTGTGTGTGTAGGCGCCTTGATGCTTTTCTTCCCCCACCCCCACCCCTGGGGCAAGGGGCACGATCCTTTGCAGATCCCAGTGCTGCCTTGTGGAGATGGGTGGGAAACTGCAAGGGTCAGGGTGGGTGGGTGTAGTCCTAAGTACCATATTTTTTGCTCTATAAGACTCACTTTTTCCCTCCTAAAAAGTAAGGGGAAATGTGTGTGTGTCTTATGGAGCAAATGCAGGCTGCGCAGCTATCCCAGAAGCCAGAACAGCAAGAGGGATTGCTGCTTTCACTGCGCAGTGATCCCTCTTGCTGTTCTGGCTTCTGAGATTCAGAATATTCTTTTTTCTTGTTTTCCTCCTCCAAAAACTAGGTGCGTCTTGTGGTCTGGTGCGTCTTATAGAGCGAAAAATACAGTATTTCTTGATGGCCTGTGGTTGAAGTTTCGTCTTTCCTTCCTCACTCCAAAATGAAAGTTGGAGGCTTTTTAAAGGCTCCTGGGGGCACAAAGGCCACCTGAGAGCAGATGGAGCCTGGGGACTTCCTGCCAGAGCAAGCTGGTAAAATTCCTATTTTGAGCTTGCTTGGTGGTTTTAGCCAAGCCCCTTTCCCTCTCAGGCTTGGCTCCCCACACACTTTTGCTGCAGCTTGGGGATACCAGCAGTGGCCTACCTTGTAGGGCTGTTTTATAAGGATGGTTGGGAGAGCATGGGTTTAAGGCGTGTATGTGTGTGTGTGTGTGTGTGTGTGTTTAACTTTATTTTAAAATTACCTACAGAAACAATGCAAAGAATTGTACTCATTAGCAGGTTTTGAGTAAACGTTTACAAATAACAAAGTTTATATAAGTTATAAGATTACGGTAAATATAAAAAAATGAATGGAAAGGAAATAATCAGGATTTGATACTGTGTTAAAATAAACTAGAAAAGGAGGTTAAGGGAAGTCTGAGGGGAGGGGGGGACTATTTGGGATTAGTGAATTATGATATATGTTATAATGTAATTTTGAGGGGGAAATGGGAAATGTAATAAAAATTATTACAAAAAAAACCACACAAAAAACTTTATTTTAAAATTCTATCCCACTTTTCCTCTAAAAGGGAGCCACGGTGGACAAACAACCAAGAGTCAAATCAATGCAATAAAATAAAAAAATTTGAAATGTTTGAAAACGTTAAGAACATCTCAAAATATTGTTAAACAGCCACGTATCCTCGCAGGTAATAATTTCAAGGTTGCACAAAACAGGTATCATTCAGCCATCAAATGTGTGGATGAACACGAATAACGTGGCAGACCGTCACCTCACCAGGGAGAGATTTCCACAAGCGGGGAGGCACCACCAAGAATGCCCTGCTGTGTGTCAGTAGCAGCACCAACAAGACGTTTATAAAACTGTCCCCATACCTACTTTTTGAACCAGGGTGGCTAGGGGGTCACACTCTGGCTCCTGGGCTCCTGTTCCACCAGAGCTTTATTGCTACTTTGGGCTGGGCAGACTGTGCTCCAGGCTTCCTGATCATCCTACTCAGCAGACCTGAAGGGCCATTTGCCTCCCACCAAGTCCTAGAAAGCTCCAGCCTCAAAGTTTGCTTTTGGCTAGTATGAGCAATTTACCCATGCTTGGCAGGAATTCACTAGGTTCACAGCCTTCTTTGCTGTGGTGTCAGTTTTTGAAATCCCCTCGCCTGGCTTCACATGGCCAGAACTGCATTTGCTGGGCTGCATGAACAAGCTCCTTGTAATGTTTGGTGGCCTCTTTGTGCTTAACTCAGCCTTCTTCCCCAACCTGGTGCTCTCCAACTGCCTTGAATTATATGGCCATACGATGCTGGGGCTAAAGGGAGCAGGTCCATGTCATCTGAGGCTAAGGAGAGCTGTAGTCCAAAGCCGCTGGAAGGTACCAGCTTGGGGAAGCTAGCCTGGACCCAAACTAAGCAAAGACATGCTAGCATTTGCATGATTTCTAATGGGCAAATAGGTTTTAAGACAGGAGAGCAACCCTCCAGGGAACAGAATACTGATCCTTCTTTGCGTTTTGATGATCGCAAATTCCTGATTGCTGCCTTGTGACTTTCAAGGTTGCATTGAGGGGAATAGGGAATAGAGTGGGGAGACTCTAGTGTAACAAGTGGGGGGCAAAATGCCCCTTTAAAAGTTTCCATGAAAGGAGCCGAGTTTCTGGTGAATGTGCTTGATTAGGAGGGAAGCGAGGTGAGGGGGATTTCCACATGAGCCGGGAGATGGATGGTGGAGGTTTCTGTTTGCATAAACACGCTTTCTGTTTGCATCCAAAAATCCCTCCCTCCCTCCCCCCCTACACACACACACACACACACACACACACACACACACACACACGGAATCCATGCAGCGACAGGCGGAAGCAATGGTGCTGCTGCAGCTGGATCTGTCTAGCAAAACCAAATGAGAATTCGTTCAGCTGTTCAAATTAGAACTTGGCCAGACACGCGCAGGGTTTTCATGCTCCACATCTTCCGCGCCAGTCGCTAAAACAGCAAGGAGAATCTCTCTGACAAACCGATTTATTTTATCGCAGCAGGAGGCCTTCAAGGACTACTGCCCAGGTTCTCAAATGTGAGCTTTTGTCATGCCAAGTTGCCTTCCTTCTTATTTCAAGGGTCCTCCCATTGTCTCACCATGGCAAGGCCTCTTTTGAGAGAGGATTGCAGCCTAACAACCCTCAATTTCAGTGCCTCGCCCTCCGCTGGGGAAGTGTGGAGCCTGGCGCTTTAAGCCTGCAGGCCCACCCGTGAGGTCTGAATGGTTGGGGCAGTTAACCTGCAAAGTCGTCACAATGCAGACTGTAGCCATTGTACGCATGGTGTGTGCATTATTATCTACCATTGACTCAATTGCACTGACTTAACTCGGCAGTGTAATGCAAATCCAAATAATTGTAAGCCGCCCAGGGTGGCTGGGGAAACCCAGCCAGATGGGTGGGGTATAAATAATAAAATTATTATTTATTTCTTATCTGCAGTTGGCCTAACTACTTGCTCTTCCCTCACATTCCCACAGTGGATTCATTAACAGGATCCTTCTCCATACAATGTTTGCTTTGGAAGCAAGATCTGTACACTGAGAAGGCTGCCTCCTGCTTCTCTTCCTTACATGATTGCAATCTCTTAGGTCTACCAAGAATGACTTTTTGAGTTTACCTTTTCTCAGCATGGCATGTAGAAAGATGATTGCAGGGGGAAAAACCCTGGTGGGGTTTTTTATTTCCTCGGATTTCTGCAAATTCCTGGAGGGTCAGGCTATCCATGGGTACCAGCCAGGGTGGCTACATTCTGCTGCTGCTGCCAGAGGTACTATGCCCTTGTATACCAGTAGCTGGGAATTGCGGGGGGGGGGGCAGAGTGCTGTTCCCTTGCGTCCTCCTTATGGGAGTTGTAGTCCAAAACATCTGGAGGGGCACGTGTCGGCTGGAAAGGCTGGAGGGCATCAGAGCTGCTCTAGCCACTGTCTCAGAGCAGCTGCTGGACCAGAACAGCATGCATCCGCAGGCCCCTTGGAGTGATTTTTGACTCACTTGAGTGGTGTTTGTGTTTGTGTTGGAAGTGGGTGGCCTGCCTGCGTGGAAGATGTTACAAAAATACACTCGGAAAAGGCCCAGCATACCAGAAAAAGACGCAGTGTGGATGGTTCCCACAAGCCTAACATTTTCATATTT
Source organism: Podarcis melisellensis (assembly GCF_964234715.1). Classification (NCBI taxonomy): domain Eukaryota; kingdom Metazoa; phylum Chordata; class Lepidosauria; order Squamata; family Lacertidae; genus Podarcis; species Podarcis melisellensis. Next base: position 58,462,942 of record NC_138540.1, read on the forward strand.
CCCATCTCTGCCAAGTAGCCTCTGGGTTTGGTGTTAGAATAACAGGCTTGTTTGTGAAGACACCGCAGCTTTTGTTCAACTGGCAAAAAGGGTCTTTTTCACTCCCTCATTCAAGGCTGCTTTCTCTCTCCCCCCCCCCACTCCTCTATTTTTCTTCTTCTTTCCTGTTTCCTAAGCTGCTGTGGGAAGGTTGGAGAGCGTTTGAAGGGGATTCCTTGAAAGCACCCGGACGCTTGAGAAGAGGGGAATTGAGGGGGCTCAGTGAAGCAGAAGGATTTATGGGTTCATAAGGTCCTATGCACAGCCGAGGCTGCCCCCATACGTCCAATAAAAATCCAGTCCACATGCAGGGGCCACAAGCAGATTCCAGCCCACCCGTGTCAGGGGAAAGCAGCAAACGGCCTCCAGAGTCACTCTCCAGTTTCAGATGGACACTGAGCCTGCAGTGAGACACTTCTGTGTTTCACAGAAGTGTACCGGCATATTCACAGAAACATTGGTTGTTGTGGAGCATGGCTGGGCTGCTGACCTTGTGGAGAGGGCTACATTTCTTATGGGGTTTCAGCTGCAGGTGGGGCCAGATGCAAAGGTGGGTGGCTTTTTCTTGCTTTCTGCCACCTGCATGAGCTTAGGCTGGGGGGATGGAGGCTACCAACCCCACCTGTGGGAATCATCTCCAGGAGGGTGTGCAGCTGGTGGCCATCTCATGTTTGCCCTCAACATCTGGGTATTCAGAGCTATACTGCTCCTGTCTGTGGAGGTTCCATTTTATCTGACATCACTAATAGGCAGGGCTTTTTATCAACTGGAACTCAGTTCTTGCACCTCTTAGGTGGGCACCATTGCCATTATAAGAGAGCAAGGGAGGTGTTCATGGTGAGTTCCAGAACCTCTTTTTCTAGAAAAACAGCACTGCTAATAGGCAGTTATATCTCTATCCCTCTCCGTATATCAATCACAACCCCTTTTTGATGAAGCTACAGCTGGTCCCTTGGCCTAGTTGTTGTCAATGAGGATGGTGACCTGGGGCGCTTTCTTGCAGGCATGTGGCTGTATATTAGGGTGGCTTTGCATTGCCTTAAAAGTCCATGGTCGCTTTTTAAGCAAGTTCAAGGGTGGGGAGAAGCAGCTTCTCAGTTTGTCCTGCTTTTGGCAATGCCGTGTGCCCACACTGAGCCAAGGGACCCATTCTCCTGGGTCAGGCCCCCCTTTTCCAGCTTATCCTCCTTTTGCCCTGGTCTCCCAGGTGAGGCAGCATTTCTCTCTCTCCCCCCCCCCCCCCCGCTCCTCAGTTGGTTGTGCCTTCATGGGAGGCGCTCCTTCCTTTTCACATAAATCTAGAAGGGCCTCTGGCCTGCCATCATGTCTGGTGCCCTCCCCCTGGGGAACCCCCACATGCTGGCAGCTTCCAGGGCTCTGCTATAAACAGCGATTAGTTGCTTGGGGTTCGAGGCCTCTGAGAACTTCACAAAAGGTCTGGCCTCGCTGCCTTTTTTCTCAGGACTTAATTAATTCTCTGTCAGTCTGCACGTCTCTTTTCTTTTTGAATTCTCACCCCCCCCCCAATTTTCTTGTTTGCTTTTTCTGCTTCCAAAGTTCCTTTTCTGTGGCGGTGCTGCGGATGGGTGGGGGCGTCTTTCTGCATCCAAAACATCTCCACACACACCCTCGCATGCACACCTTTTGCGAGCAGCCCACGTCTGCTCCTTGCCGCCTGCTTCCGAAGTTTCCTCTTTCTCTGTTGGCCAACACAGAGGTCTTCATTCCTGTCTGCCTCCATGACTCCCTTGTTTCTCTGCTCTGTTACCAAAACTGCCCTCCTCTTCTCCATTCATTGTGTCTTAGTTTCCACTATCAACCTCCCCACCCCACTTTTTAAATGTTCAGGGTGATTTTCAAAAACTGTTTGTACAGTGCCGTCAATGTACTTTTTAGAGTAGCATGAGTTAAGAAAGGGGGGAAAGGGTATCTGCCTGCAAGGAGCTTGCAGTGCTGGGGGCGGGGGGAGAGGGGACAGGAGAGCCTCTGGGGAGCAGGATTTTCTCTTGTCAGTCTTGAACCACCAATATCATTTGAGTGACTCACACATGAAAGATCGAGCAAAATGACAGGAAAGGAGAATCCTACTGAACATTAGGCAGACGGAAAGAGCTGTTCAACAGTGGATGGACTTCCTCAGAAGGTGGTGGACTTTCCTCCACTGAAGGTTTTTAAACTGGTTGAATGCCCATCTTTCAGTGATTCCTGCATTGCAGCGGGTTGGACTAGATGATCATTTGGGGGTCCCTTCCAACTCTGCAATTCTGTGATTCTATGAACTGGAGTTTTGGTCCATGTGAATCAATCCTAGAGGCCCCACCTTCAGTGCAGAGGGGAGCTGGCTGCCAGCTGTGTTGCTGATGTGCAGGGCAGTTGCACAAAAGCAGTGAGTGCGCACGTGGGCACTTGTCAGGCATCTGCTGGAGCTTCACGGCTGGCACATTTTTGGAATGCCATTTCAGCAGCAGCTCCCCTCGGGCACTCTGGAAGCCGTGGAGGCAGAGGAGCTGTAGGGTGTGGGGATCTGCCTGGGCTGGCAGGAGCAGAGCAGTGATACATTCATGTTTACATCAGTGCTCCTTCTCTCTGCCCTTGTCTTGCCATGCTTCTGTAGAGAGAGGAGCTGCCAATGGAGGCTTCCTGCTGGAACTGAAGAGAAGCCTCCTTCCTTGAGGGCCTTGAAGAAAAACCCTTCATAAACACAAAAGCAGAAATGTTCTCTGTTTGCAATGAAGAACAAGCGCCAAGCTTCTTCCTGGCATTTTTTTAAGGGGTGGGGATGTTGGCATTGCCACTGTGCAAACTGCAGGATGCTGTGAAATTGGGGCAGGACAATGGATTTTTGTTGTTGGGGTCAGGACCGATGAGATTGGTCAGTTAGTTAAGTATTTCTATTGTTTTACCTGATCTAGGAGGGGCAGATGCCACTCACAGCCCACTCTCCAGCTATGCCCATGGGCAGGACCCCCTACCCAAAGTGGCTTTAGTAAACGTTGCCTCAATGTTGGTCCCATAAAAGAGAGTGAGTTACCTTCAGACTTCCTGTAGTAGGTAGGGCTCTCTGGTGGCAATTCTGGGGAAGTAAACCTGAAATAAAGAAGAATGCATTTCCAAATGCTATTCCTGAAATGAATGGCTTGAACTATGGACTTCATTCATGCATGGGCTACCAGGCAAGCCTCCTTGGGGAAGAGAGCAATTTGTAGTTAGTATGTTACTATTAAGTAAAGAAAAATGTGGCGTTGGGACCACAAGGTTCATCTAGTCCAACCCCTTGCAATGCAGGAATCTTTCACTCAACATGGGGTTTCAACCCATGTTCCTAAGGTTAAGAGTCTCATGCTCTACTGAAGTCTCACAGACTTAGCCAGTTTGGCAGGTACAATCACAGGATAGGTTTGCCAGGTGGGATTCCAAGCGCCATTTCATCGCTAGACAGGTTTATAATCGCTAGACAAGTTTATAGTAAGGAAACCATGTGTGTCTCCCCCAAAGTGTGATATGCCGACAAAGTGGAAAGCTGCTGTTGAATTCAGTGGAAATAGATTATTATTTATTTAGAGCATTTGTACCATAGCTCTTCAGCCAAAAAGGCTCCCAAGGTGAATTTTTTTTTAATAATAATTTTTATTAAGGATTTTACATTACAAGAAATAAAAAATAATAAAAAAACAGAAAAAAAAAAATATCCAACAAAAATTGTTAAAAACAATCAATCTTTTCATCTCCTTATTTTTCATTTACTTGTTTCTCGGACCTCCTCGTACCACCCTTTTTTGTATTCCAAATCAAATTATTAATTCAACAATTTCTTTCCCTCTTTTTGCTACCCAGATCTTATTCTTAAATTATTACAATCCCAAGGTGAATTACATACAATTAAAAAGAGACATTTCCCTATCAGAGGCTTGCCATAAAAAAACAAAAAATGACATGCAAAGCAAAAGGGACAGGGAGGGAAGAGGAAAATAAAAAACTTGGGCACCACTTTCTACACAGCTGTTGACCAGTTGGCACAGTTCAGGGGGCAAGAGGTGCCTGATGGAACTGGCCGTCCAGCAAAGCTGATGAAATGAGCCTTTTTGCTTCTTGTCTCCCCATTCTGCCCCTCCCCCCCCCAGTCTTATGGAATGACTGCCCCTGGGATGACAGTGAAGAGGAAGGAGGAAGAGGCTGGTGGGACTGGCCTGTCACAGCAGAACCGGTGGAGTGAGCCCTGCTCCTGAGCTCTCTCTCACATACTACAGTGTATACAGTGGTACCTCGGGTTACAAACGCTTCAGGTTACAGACTCTGCTGACCCAGAAATAGTACTTCAGGTTAAGAACTTTGCTTCAGGATGAGAACAGAAATCGTGCTCTGGCGGCCCCATTAGCTAAAGTGGTGCTTCAGGTTAAGAACAGTTTCAGATTAAGAATGGACCTCCAGAACGAATTAAGTTCTGAATCAGAGGTACCACTGTACTGTCTTACTGTGTGAAAATACCCTCATAAGAAATTGTCTTGTATGACATGGCCCCAAAATGCTATCCCACCCACCCCCACCACCAAGTTTACTAGTTACTTCATTCTTCAAGGGACAGGCCTCAGTTTCTTTCTCCCGCCTTTCCCCTGGCAAAGGTCCATTTCTCATTAATCCTTATGTATAGTGTGGATGTGGAATTTCCTCTTGGAAGAAAGCAGCTCTGTTTCTGAGATCTTCCGGCAAATCCTTCGAGCTCTTTGTGTTCTCTCCTCCATCAGCTCCCCCCCCCTTGACACTTCAGTGATGTTGTCTTTGTGGTGTGGGAGTTGGGGGTGGACGTGTTGGTGTCACACAGTATTATCGGGATGTAGCAAAAGGTGTGTTGCTTCAGATTCCGCAAACTGGAACTGTATTGTCCTGTCAGATACCTGGCTTCAGATTGTGTATAATAGAGAGGGAAAGCTCTGATCCCTAATTGTGATTCTCCCTTGCAGGCCTGATTCCTGCTAGCTGATGAGTTTTCCTGCACTGTCAGGGTTGGAACCTCCAGTGAAAAAAGATGGGCGTAAACAAAGGCTGCATAATGAAGTCGGTCAGGCCTTGGGGAGATTAAGAGGCTGCCGGCGCAAGCGGTGCCTCCAGCTTTGCCAATTTTTCCACTCTGAGCTTTTCAGTTTGGCCAGGCTGTGGTGAGCGTGAGAAAAAGGCTTCTGTGAGCATTGCCAAAAATCATGAGAGGAGCACAATCCACCATACTGCGCCTGGAAGTCCCTGCGGTCCTTTGACAGCCAGCCGTTGTCCTGGAGATCCAAGGACTATCTTTGACTGGCTTCCTTTGTATGCCTGGGGATCTGCAGCCAAGGGTTTAACCTGGAGCCTCTTTCTTTCCCGTCTCAGGAGAATGCTAAAAACTTCCTCAAGGTGCTGGTGTTGCCACAACTGCATTTGGCTGTTTACTTTTTGGGGGTGGGATGGGAAGCAAAGAGGCCTCCTGTTTGTGCCTCAATCACAGCTGAGCCCTCTTATCTCTTCCTGCACCAGCAGAACCTGCCTTTCCTTTCCTTTTCAGCTGGACAAGGTGAACCAGGGCACCTTCTCTGCCCGCCGACACCTGTTTGATCCCTACTCTCTTTTTTTTCATCCTTCCAGTGCTCAGGCAAAGGGAGCATAGATTTTTGGTGCTTCTGTGGCACACGCTTCACACAGATGTCTCTGGAAAGGCATGTGGTATGCGAGATGTCCCAAGAAGCAGCAACCTAGATGAGGGCCCAAAGCCAGGACTACAACAAGGCCACAAGATCTCTCTCTTTTGCAGCCAAGTATGAGCTGCTGGGATGCAGGTGGTGCTGTGGGTTAAACGACAGAGCCTAGGACTTGCCGATCAGAAGGTCGGCAGTTTGAATCCCCGCGACGGGGTGAGCTCCCGTTGCTCGGTCCCTGCTCCTGCCAACCTAGCAGTTCGAAAGCACATCAATGTGCAAGTAGATAAATAGGTACCACTCCAGCAGGAAGGCAAACGGTGTTTCCGTGTGCTGCTCTGGTTCGCCAGAAGTGGCTTAATCATGCTGGCCACATGACCTGGAAGCTGGACGCCGGCTCCCTCGGCCAGTAAAGCGAGATGAGCACCGCAACCCTAGAGTCGGTCACGACTGGACCTAATGGTCAGGAGTCTCTTTACCTTTACTATGAGCTTCTGTGGATATATCTCTGCAACCTTTGCCCATTGATGGGGGCTGCTGGGAGTTGTGGTTCAAAACATCTGGAAGGCAAAGATTTGCTGTATCAGACACTGTGCTGGTAATAGACAGGCAGCACACACAGCTAGGTCTTTGGCTCCTCAGCCTTGGCCTGCCTTAGACTTTGATCTCCATCTACATAATGGGAATAATAGTTACCAACTTTTGCACAGTGGAGGGGAAGCACAATGAAGCTTGCACATGGGAAGCCCCGTGTAAACAGAAGTGAGTAGTAGGCCAGGGCTGGAGGCCAGAAGGAAAGCTGGATGTGTGGTGGGTGTGTTGCAAGAGTTGTATGATCTCAAAAACAATGTGTCTTGCGGAATATGGAGCACTAAGCCTTGGGGGCAGGAAGGTGGAGATCCCAAAAGAAGTCTGCTTACCCTCATATTCCCCCCTCTTTAGAGTAACACAGGGAAACCAATTGAGAGCACAGCGGTGTCTGATACCCATACCTAGTTATTTGCAGAGAGTGCCCGAGGATTGAAGCAAGTAAGCCAGGCTGCACTATTATTGGTCTTTAACCCTCCAAGTTCACTGGCTAGATCACCTTGTGGAAAAATCCACCTCATTAACAGGCAGAGATAGTCACTCCTCTTTGAGCCAACTGTGCTTGTTTTGAAAAGGTCCCGAAGGTTTTAAGTTGTCATCTTACTTTGTGTTCCTCTGATCCCTGGAGGATTATGATGCAGATAAGGTTAATCTCCCCTATTGGATCAAAAGGATACAAAGAGGTACACACAGGACTTCAGCCATAACATGCTAAAAAGGTAATTGCTGCTCAGCTGTAGGTCTGCCTCCTTTCTCCTCTGCCTGACGATACTCAAGAGACTTTGTTCTTTTAGATCTACTTATTTTGAATTTGGGCAGGATGGTTACAGAAGTGCAGTGGTGCAACATGCAGCACCTACTTTCATTGTATAGGCAAAGAACATTAAGACTTTCTTAGAATTACTTGCTCTTTTGTAACTTTGCATTCTCAATAATCACCATTCTAGGAATCCTTTAAAAATGCAAAATCAGATTTGTGTTGCGTTCCGTTTTCAGGAGAAGTCCCTCCCCACACTATCACACAACCAATGCCAACTAAACTTGGGGAACATCTTGGATAGTTTTTTGGGAAGGGACTCCAAAATGCATATCCCATAGGGGAGCCACAATGTCACTGTCTCCCCTCAAAAGACCTCCTATCCATCCAGCATATGGCTAATTGCGTTCCTAAGCACCATTGTAGATCCATGATGAAAAGGAAGCCTCCCCTTTCAGTGTGCAATCAGAATTAATCTTTTGGTGTGAAGTGGCTGCTGAAAAGAGGAATTGACTTGAGCTTTTGAATCCTTGATTCCAGTAAGTTCCCCACCAGGGTTCCTCAGAGTTCATATTTGTATGTGAAAAGCCTGTTGGACAGCTGACAGGGTACTGGCCTGTTCCAAGGATTGATGTGAGTGTGTGTGTCTCAGGGAGAGAGAGAAAGAAGGAAGGAAGGAGAGAGTGTCCTTGTGTGGTGTCTTGAAAAATATTTTTCTGCTTCTGTATGAGGGTTGGAAAGGCCTGCTTCCTCTCTGGCTGTTGGAATTGAGAGCCTGTTCGAAACCGATTCTCAGAAAATTCTTTGGGAGTTAAACATTTACCCTTGATGCCCTTAAGGAGGCTTAAAGTCTGGTGGTTACTCAGAAGGAAGAGGCTCTCCCGCTCTGCTAGCAAGGGACCCTCATCTCTCTTCTCACTTGTGGTATTCTAATATAAATTCCTTCTATATTTTGAACTGCTGCAAGCTGTGTGGTGTCCTGCCATTGTGTACACCAGCCCTCTGTTTGGGACTACAACTCCCATCAGCCTCAGCCAGCACTGCCGCATGTTGCTAGGGCTGGTGGGAATTGGAGTCAAAAACACTTGGGGGGCACTTTGCAGAGCTTCCACGCTTTTGCCTGCCATGATGAGTATACTGTTGCCCTCCTGTTAGTATGACATGCCTGAGCCCCTCCCAGCTGTGGTCGGGTACCCTCCTGACGCCTGTGTGGTAATCCTTGCCTCCTGCCCCATTTCTGAGTCTGAGAGGAAAACTGGAGGATTGGCTGCTGCCTTGTCTACGGTTCTAGAGCCTCCAGCCTCACTTTCTAACTTTACACTGGAGTTGGGGGTATCCCTGGCCTCAGGGACAAGTGGAAGGTTAGGATCCTGCTGATCACAGCCTGTTGCTTGGTTACCAAGGGCAGTTCCAAATTGTGAACTGCTTAGATATGGGAGCGGATCCTTCCCCTGACCACAGCTGTTTGTTTAGATGGGACCCTTTTGGCCAGAAAGAGTAGAAGCGAAGCCATGAGGGGAGACTTGCTGAAACTGGCATATACTGCTTAGAGCTGCCTTTCCCAGGCTTGGGGGCCCGGATGTTGGTGGACTACATTTCCCATCAACCCTGATCCTTGGCCATGACAGCTGGTTGCAGATGGGAGTTGTGGTTCAGCAACATCCAGGGACCCGAGGTTGGGAATGGTTGGCTCAGGAAGCCTTTTGGCCAGTATCTGTAAACACCTGTGATTCACCTGCAGTGAAAGGCATTTCAAAGGGGAGCCGCGAGATGTGACAGCCATGGAAGGAGGGGCGCCTGGGAAGCCGGGTGGAGTCCCCGACTGTCTCTAGAAATGTCATCTTTTCTTCATGACTTTTCTCAAGGCTGCCGGCTGGGAGCAGGGAGGGCATGCGTGGCTTGATCCATCTCCTGCTGCTTGCCTGTGCTTGCAGGAGGGTGTAGCCCATGTGTGTTTGTGCTGAATGCCTTACTGCTGACTGCATAGGCGGGTATATACCCAGAGGCATGGCCAAAAGGTAGAAATCCAGGCGGGTCCTGGGGTTGGCATCTGGGTCAGTTCAAGAGGATGATGATAATCCCCACGGCTCAGTGTAATTATTTTAATTAAATAATAATAATTTCGGGAAAGTAAATGACAACTCTAAAACTGGAAATAACACAAGTTCAGCCACAAGCATTGGCCAGAAAGCTAAGCCATTTGTACAAATTTCATGGAAGCAACTGCAGAGCATGAAGGCAGGGAAGGAATGGGGAGCAGTGATCACAGCCTTAACAGAAAGCAAAACCAACAGGGTATCCTGTGGCATCTTATTGTGGCCTACACTGAGATGGACTGAAGTCTATGTGATTTTGCTGCAAGGGACTAGCACGGTGACCCCATGGAAATTGCCAGAAAGCGTCATTCTTGATCTTAACCAACTGCAAGAGCAGAGGATGATGCTGAGAGCCACTCCATTCAGTATCCAGAGTGAGCCACAGACTTTTCTGTTGAAGCTGAACATGATGGAGACTCTAAAATAGCCTGTGCCATGCTCTTTCTAATGCCTGTGGTGAGTGCCCTGAAGTGGATAGCATTTAGAAAAGTCATCTGTGGTGTAAAGCTGGGGGTGGGCAACTTTAGGCCCAGGGACCAAATACAGCCCTCTGGGCCTCTCTATGGACTCAGCTACACATTATAAACATGACACCAGATCGTGCTGTAGAGTGGATTCCAAAGTCAATGGCACATTGCATTGGAAGCTCCCCCCCAATAGCATTTATTTTTCGATAGCGTTTTTTATATCTGTAAAGATCCAGCCTAAATCAACCTCAAAACTCTCCTCAGGCCACACTTCCCACTGGCTTTGCGTTGAGTGTTTTGGTCTGCCTTGAGTGTATCCTTGAACTACGATAAATGTGTCATGCTTGCTTTGATGAGGATAGAGGTGTGTGGCTGTGTGTGTGTGTGTGTAGGTGTAGAAATTAGCATACTGTACACAGGTTGAAAATTGCATTGGTTGCTCCACCCACTTTTCCCTCTGGCCATGCCCACCACTGTCATGTGGCCATCGTAAGGTTGCTCAGAAGGGAATGTGAGACCTTGGGTTGGAAAATGTTCCTCACCCCTGGTGTGGGAACTGTTGAAGGAGTACCAGTGTTGGGTCAGGTTGAGCAGAGAGCGGTGAAAAAGTCCTCCTGAGCAGCTGGCAGCAGCAGCAGCAGCAGGTCACCTGGGCCGGTGCTTGCCTCTTCCCCTTTCCCCAGTTCCCACACAGCTCAGGAGAGATCCCGGAGGGCTGAGGGCAGGCGGGTGGCTGGCCTGTGTGGGAATGACGTCTACAGGAGCAGAGAGGTGCAGCCAAGCGAGGTTGGATTCCAGGGCTGTGCACTCATGGCTGAACATTGTGCAGATTTGCTAGGGGGAAGGGTGTCAGGGGGGTGACAGCGAGTGAGAGAAGGGAGGCCAAATTCCAAACTGAACCTAACCGAAATACCTTTAGTCAGTAACTTGGTAAGCTGAAACACTCTTGGGTAATGATGTGAATTTTCATACTGAAATATTGCTCGTTGTTTGCAGGCAAAAGGCCCCAGCCTCCACCCCTAGCATCCTCTCCAGGCAGGGCTGGGAATGTCCCCTATGCCTGAAACAGCTGCTGCTGTCAGTCAGTGTAGACAATATTGAGCTTCATGGACCAGCTGTATGACTTGGTAAAAAGGCAGCAGGTTCCTATGAACTGCATTCCACAAAGATGAAATTTTGGTCTCTATGTTCTGCTGATGTCTTGTCTTGATTCATTTATCAAGTTTTTTTGTTAGGTTGTTTAGACAACAGCTTTGGTGGTCTAAAGTCCACTCTATCTTATTCATGAAGTGTTATTATTCTCTACTGGCTGGTTGAAGGCAGATGAGTTTGTTGTTGTTGAGCAGTGAGATAAGAGGGCACCGAAATGCAAAAAGTCCACAGGGTATCCTAACACAGGCAAAACACACAAAGAGAAAAACAAACATTAACAACAAAATAATGTAAGTTCAACTCAAGGAGCCTCTGACAATAAAGTCAAAAGAAAAATAAAAGATGTGTGAATGAAATTGATACAGAGATACACAGGGTATAAAAACACAACTTATATTGTACAGTACAATGAAGGAAACAGGAAAAAAGAAAAAGGTCTTGCTTGTTTACAAATATTTCAAAGGGATTTGCCACCTGTGTGAATTCAATATCATATGTTTATTAAACAACCCCCTCCAAAAGAGAGGATCTGCATCACCCCTAACTGCTCAAATATTATAGCTCAGCTTCTCTGAGATAGCAGTGTCAAATTAATAAATGTCTGTAGCAAAACTAGAAGCCTTTATTTCCATTCAAGCCCTTTACAAGCTGCTTGATGGCTTCAAGTTCTGTTGAATCATGCTAGAACCAAAAACCCCTGTGGGAGAATGGCTCCTTTCAGGGTTCTGAGAGGTAGGTAAGGTTTATTTGCTTCCTTTGTTTCATAAAATGTATACATTGCTTGATTGTAAAAAACAACAACCCAAAACCTCTTAAAAAGTGGTTTACAGAAACAACAAATTTTAAAAAAATAAATCACAACCATACTTTAAAATATACAAAAGTTAAAATACTAAAACAGATTAAAATGACCTCAGCTTTCTAAGCATCTGGATAGGCTTGTTTAAACAGGAATGTTTTAGCAGTAATCGAAAAAAGTACAGTGAAGGTGCCGGCGTGATCTCAGTAGACAGGAAGTTCCAAAGAGCAGGTGTTGAAATGTTCTCTCCCTGGCCTTGGAGTCCCATTGTTTCAGATTTGGGTCCATTTATTATTTTGGGTAGAAGCTGACCTGTTTGTCTTTCGTAGAAAGCAGAAGAGCACTGCGTAGCAGGTGAATGAGCCCCAGTGCTCTGGCTGATCTTGCGGCCAGGGTGGGGCGAAGGGGACTGAGTTGGCACCTGGGCTTTTTGTGAGGTCTTGTCCCTCTGTTGCGGTGTTTTCTGTGACGTGGCCTGTTGCTAGTGAGGAGCTGTTTTTAGGTTAAGCTGTGGCAGGCCTAGTATCTAAGGCTGCCTTCCCTAAGGTGATGCCAGCCAACTGTTTCAGACTACAGCTCCCATCAGCCCCATCTTCTGCAGGCTGGGGCTGATGGGAGTTGTAGTCCGATACAGCCAGAGCTCACCACCTTGGTGAGAAGGCTGTCCTAAGGCCTGTGAAAGGGAAGTATGGTTGTCCCTGGATGGAGGGTAGATCTCTGGTTAAAATATGACAAGCTTCATAGTTGTGTCTGCTGCTACAGGGCAACATGGCTGCCTTTCTGGAAACTGTTTTATTCAGCTACTCTGAAACTTGCAGCAGAGGGAGGGGACCATTGCCCCTATAGATGTTGTTAGAATCCAACTCCCATCAGCCCCGAGAATCAATGTGGCCAGTAGTCAGGGGTGACCTGGGAGCTGTAGTCCAGCAACCTCTGGAAGGCTGCAGATTGCCCACAGCCCTTTCATATGTCCTTGTCTCTACAACATGCTCTGTTTTCGTCATTTCAGCAGTATATTTTCGAGGAGGGGTAATTTTGTTGGATAATGGGGAATTGGAAATGCTTGCTGATCCACTGCTGGGTGCCCATCTGCCTTCTGCCAACCCTGGCCTGGAGAACTCAGAAAATGATGTTGGGAGCAACCATTGTAATAGAGTTGTCAGTGGGTGACTTTGATGGGTGAAGGTTGATGCCTGGCCCATGGCTCATTCTGCAATGTAGTTGCTGATCGGGGCAATGAATCTGCTGGTTCTGGGAGCTGAGACACAGGTCTCTCTCTCTTGCTTTCTCTCTCTTTCTCTTTATCTTTCTGGTTTTGTTGGGTTCTTGTTCTGGCACCAGGGAGTCTACTTTTTAGGTTTATCTTCCCCTTTCTTAGGAAGGGACTGGGTTCCCCATCCTGCAGGCTGTCGTCATGATCTGGGTGTCAAGGGCAGGACTTAGACTCCATTATGCCCAGTCAGTTGGCAGTGCCTTGTCTGACATCTAAAGACTGAAATAGCCCACGAGGAGGTGACTCGGTTCATGTGGGCTTTGCGTCTGCTCTTGAATTTACGTGGCATCTGTTGGCCACATCCTCTTCCCACGGCGCATAGAGTGGCACCAGCAAGCGCAGAGGATTCCAGAGGTTGCATACTGAATTTAGTTGCTCAGAGGTGCTCAGGCTCCTAGTGATGTTCTCCGCAAGGGAGGAAGTAAGTGGGGTTTGACATCCTGGGGGTTTATGAGAGTAACCTGTGGCTCTTAAATGTGTGTGTTTTGAAATGGCTGAGCAACAGAAGCGGAGATACCCCTTCTAGCCTGCATGATAAATGGTGTCCTCTCTGAGCAAGAAGTACGGTACTATGGATGACTCAGGGTCTCATGTGTGATATATTTATACAGATTTCCTTGTTCTACATGATGAAAGCACTGTTGGAACCTCACAGACAGGTTTCCTGTAACTGAAGGATTAAAATCCCCTTCCTATTCTTACCCACTGCCTAGTCAATTTCTGTTTGCATTTATGAACACAGTGATTCTGTGGGAGACCTGGATTTGAGAGCTTAGGGTGCTTCTTTACATTTCCTGGGTTCCATTTTGACTGGGATGCAAAAAAAATTGGGGTGGATAGGAACCCCCCTGCCCTGCAAAGTTTTGGACTTCAAATCCCATCAGCCCAGGCAGCATGGCCGTGTTGTAATGGGCCAAAACATTTTATGGAAATCATAGAATTGTAGAGTTGGAAGGGATCCCAAGGGTCATCTAGTCCAGCCCATTGCAATGCAGCAATATGCAGTTACCCCATACATTATCAGCACCGTACTCATAACCAACTGAGCTAGAGAAGACACGCAAATGGCTGGCTTTGGAGGACACCTGATTGGGGAAAGCTGCATTAGGCAGATTTAGAGTGCAGAGGCCTCTTGGTAACAGCCAGCTATGGTGGTTAAGTGGAACCTCCAGGTCCAGAGGCAACCTACCTCAGCATTCTAGATGCTCGCTCAAACTGGAGGAGGCTGCTTCTTCCATGCCCTGCTTGTGGGTGCGTCTGAAAATGGCTGGATTCTGGCCACAGCTAGAGATGGCATGACATTCTTTGGTGGACTATTGGTCTGGTCCTGAAAGGTCTTTCTCATGTACTTCCTTTGCAAGCAAGTTTCAGCCCTGGCTCTTTTCATTTTGGAAATGAAGAAAAAATTATGAAAGGCTATATATACATGGCAATTCAGGTGAGCAGTTTTGCTGACCCAGAGATACAGTCCTGTAGCCTGTATTTCCTGCGGAACCCTTGGGTAAAAGAAGGTAATCATGAGGAGGGAAGCTGGATGGAAGTCTGTTGTAAATCCACTTCTGGTTGTGGGTTCAAGAAAGAGGCTTACTACTTTCCCCTTGTGATTTTTTTTTTAAGGAGTGTTCTTTACTTTAAAGCAGCCTTTGCCAACCTAGTGCCCTCCAGATGTGTCAGACTAAAAACCACATCAGCATCATATGGGATCTGGAGGGCACCAGTGGCAAGGGCTGCTTTGAAAGTGCATGCTGTTTCGTCCCAAAAGAGTGCACTTTTCTCCCCACCCTTAGAACACCCCATTTCATGGCTCTTGCAGCCCCACTGCATCTGTCTGTTTTCAAGCAAAGTCATGGAACCGTATATTTTGTCCATCAACCCCTCTCTGCATTCGTCTCCCTCCCTCAAACAAACTATCCGCTATGCAGCTCTGCGTACTGGTCCTGAATGCAAGTGGGTCAACCATGCCTGCACTGCTGGCTTGCGGCTTCTCTGTCTCTTTCCCTGCTTGTAGTGATAGGTGATGCTTTTGAGGTTTCTCTCAAGCCCCCTCCCTTCCCATCCTATAAATTGCATGGATTGTCGTTTGGTGCTTCTGCAGCGCCATCTGGCGGACACTGCAAAGAATTTGACAAAAACAGATCACATGCTTTACTTAAAAAGAACCGCCAGCAGCAAAACTTGCGCCAGATCGTACAGTTGATTATACAAGTTGTGTAGATTTGCATGACTACTTTTGTGCATATCATTGGCCTCTACTAAACAAACAAACAAACAAACAAAACAAACCTATTCCATTAAATTTAGGGGAGTGGAGGGGAAGGAACCTTCCAGGGCATTGTATACCCTTGGAAATAAAACAAAACAGTGAGAGCATTGCCCACAGACTGTGTTCAAGCATGCCTTCATTACCATAAGGGTTAGGAATTTGCTTGAAAAAGAGGAAAGCAAGCTGGGATTCTCAGAAAGCTGGAGTTATTATCCAGTGCTGCAATTAGTAGATTTTCTACAATCTTGTGGAATTGTGGTACCCCTTTCCTGAGCATTACACCAGAGAAATGAGAAAAGGTAGGCAGTGCCTTCTTTTATGACCAGTTACTATGGACTGATATGTACACAAGCCTTTGAATTTCACATAATTGCACCACCAGTTTACCAATCCTGTAGGACATTTGCCTGTTCATAACTTCTCACATGTTCCTCCTACTGTGTTAGTCATTTGGGGCATGATGATGATCTGAAAATAATATGGAATCAGTGCTCTCACAGTTTACCTAAACTTCCCATACTGCCCTCCTGGAGATGTTTCTTATTTTCCACAGTTAAGTAACTGTCTATTTGCACTACTTCTTTCTGTGTGGGGCCAGCGTGGAAGCAGGAGTCTCCGCGGAACATCTGTCCTTGATGAGGCTGAAGGCTGCTGCTCCTCCTCTTCCTGCAATCCCTATTAGATTGCACCATTGTCCAGTTTCAGGTTCTCCTTCCTTGGGGACGAGTTGCAGACCTTAAGACCCTTTGTGTTACTGAAAGTGGGCGTCCCTTGTGAACAGGTTCAATTTCATGAAAGTTTCAGATAGGGCAATCTGTGTCTCCTGGGATACACAAGCAGCCCATGAAAAGCCTTATCAACAGCAGCATCCTTTTGACACAAAGGGACTCCCCCCCCCCCCGCCTTGCTGTTCTGGTTGTACGTTTGGATTTGAACTGACCCTGCAGTGGTAATCTTTGCTAAGCAAGCAGGTACTTCAGGAACTAGTTTGGATTCAGCTTTAGGAGTTTGTGGCTTTGTGTGGTTTTTGGATAACTTGAATGACTGGGTCCGATCCCTGGGGATTATGCTAGGTGCATTTCTGCACTGATAAAACAAAATGCAAATTTTGCTTCAAGGTGACCTGTATTCTCCCATTGGTACAGATGAAGCTAATTAAGCAGACGGGTGCTCATTTGCTGGTTTTACATAATCTGATACACTTTTGAGTTCCAGGTGTTCAAAAGGACTTGAAAAGTCCTAGAAAGGACTTGAAAAGATACGGATTTTGCAGCAAACCAATAGACAAAGAAGCTATTTGGAGTAGCAAAGGCCTTTGTTACTATTCTTCCATTTCCTCTTCTCCCCACTCCCTCTCTAAGATTTCACTACAAGAGCAATGCCTGTCATTGTAATCAGTGTGAATTACAATGGGGCTGGATCTCAAGCGTGTACCTCCAGGATTGGATCTCCTTCCTCTCCTGCCCCCTCCCATTGGAATTCCCCACTGAAGTCAAGAGTAGGATCCATCAGTTTGGCAAAGCTGTGGTGGGGCAAGACAGATCACACTATAATCCAGCATATTCAGGATATAATAGTATCTGACATATATTAGCAGTCCCCTCCCAAAAAAGTAACCCAAAGTGCCTTCCAGCATCAGATGAACATTAGAACCGAATATTAAAACCTGAACTGTTGCAGGTGTTGCCAGTGCCATAGCTGAGGCTGAGCGCATGTAAGCAGTTTGGGCACAGCCGCCTTATGAGTTTGTGGCCAAGATTTGCACAGGGGATTCCCCACCTTGCACCCACAACCAATCTGCAGTGCCCACTTGCAGAGAGCAGCTTCTCTCAATGGGAGGGTATTTTCAGTTCTACAGCTGAGTTTGGGAAGAATATAAAGAAGCAGGATTCGGGCTGGGAGGAGTGGGGAAAGCTGGTTCTTTGCTTGGTGGACCTGCGCTTTCTTGAACTGCTGGCAGCTTCTCACATCTGTTATAAGGCCCCTGATGCTTTGCAAAGTCACCGAGTGTTAGGCTGGGGAAAGTGTTACTCACCAGGGAAATGTCGAGTAAGTGTACAATCTGGCCTGACACACACACACACACACACTGGTCTGAGCTGAGCCAGAGGGTGACTCAGCTCTGAGAACGGAAGAGACATCCCTTTAAGAATTGGTATAAAGGGCTGGGAGTTTTGCAGATGAGAGTTCCACAGCAACTGTCTCTTTCGGGAAATGAATAAACTGTGCATTTGTGCATCTTTCAAAAACTCTGACTGGAGCATGTGGCAGTTGTGGGTCATTTGTCTTCCATGCACAAGCTGCCTCTTGAATCATCTGGCACAGAATCTGAATCCCTTAGAAATGTTTGTTTTTGTTTTCTTGTAAGGCAATGTTCCCTAGCCCTCCTTCTTAGGGGAAGATGGGGCAGGACCATGGACTTATGTGAACGTGGGGGTGAACTGGAACGGGGAGGGCCTGATTCTCACATAATGCTGTGCCAGAGTTTCTTTAAGCTATGGTTTGTTGAACAAACCACAAGCTGCCCCACAGTTGATCCAACAAACCTTGGCTTGTGTTTTCAAAGTTTGGTGTGTTTTCCGGCTGCTTTTGTAGCTTGGTACAGTGGTACCTCTGGTTGCGAGCGGGATCTGTTCCAGAGGCCCTTTCGCAACATGAAAAGTATGCAACCTGAAGCGCCGTATCTGCGCAGGTGCGTGGTGTGTTTTGGCGCATGCGTGAAGCGCGATTGGCGAAACCCGGAAGTAACCCTTTCTGGTACTTCTGGGTCACTGCGGGACGCAACCTGAAAAAAGCTAACATGAAGCAAACGTAACATGAGGTATGACTGTAATTGTCTGGGGTGGGTGAGGTGGCCAACCAACCTTCCTCAGCTGAGAGAATTGCTATCTCCTGTCACTTTCCTGCAGGGGCTAAGTAATTCCGCAGGACACTTAGACCAAATGCACTGTCTCTTTTTCTCAAGGGAGCAAAGAAGTTCAATTGCCTGGAAGTGAAAATGTATTTCCCTTTATTCTGGCCTATACACTGTGTTGCTTTCAGAAGGATTTTAGCCTTTTTAAGCTCAGTAGACAAGAGTCACCGCCCTCCACAATTTCAGCATCTGTAGTCAAGCACAGCCCACCTTTGGGGCATGAGACTGGAAATCTCTCTCTCTCTCTCTGATAGCACAAGCCTATTTTTTTAACCAGTTGATTTCTTTTGTCCCTTCCTTGCCTTTTATAGAATATGCTGTACACAGGGACTATAAATAGGCCGGCCTTCCCCAACATGGCATCTTCCCAGACATTTTGGACTACAGCTTTCATCAGCCCCAGCCAGCACAGCCAACGATCAGGGTTGATGGGAGTTGTAGTCCAAAATATATGGAAGGGACCAGGTTGCAGGGTAGCAGGAGGG
Organism: Podarcis melisellensis; assembly: GCF_964234715.1. NCBI lineage: Eukaryota > Metazoa > Chordata > Lepidosauria > Squamata > Lacertidae > Podarcis > Podarcis melisellensis. The sequence continues at coordinate 58,481,438 of NC_138540.1, forward strand.
GATGGAGGCTACACTAGGATGTTTCACAGGGAACTGGCTAAAATGATGCTTTCCTTCCTTGGTGGTGTTGGAAGCTGAAGAGGTAACAGGGTTTAGTGAGCAGGAAGAGGCTGTGGCAGAGAGCAGTCCAGATTCAAAGGCAGGAGAGGAGGGGGGACAGGAGAAAGAGATGAGTAAGGCTGCTGAAGACACCATGGAGTCTCTCCATCCTGCTGCAACCAGTTCCCCTCTGTCCTTGTCTCCCAGGACCAGAAGAGGTATGAAGAGGGAGGAGCAAAGAGAGACGAGACAATGGAACCTTAGGCTGCTGGGAAAAGGAACCAGGGGAGGCACCTTGGAGAGCTGTGGGAAGGTGGGAACCTTCATTCCTCACAACTGCTTCACTGGGGCAAGATCTACTGGGAAGAGTCACTAGGCCTGCACTGTTTTGTGTTCTTTTGAATGAAGAGTTAACTTCACTGACACAGGGTGTTTTATTGCTGGCCTGCCCCTGACTCAAACTTCTGGCAGTGCTGTGGGCATGTAGTGGGAGGGAGAGCTTTTGCTCCTCTAGACAATTTTGAACTGAATTTTTCCTCTGAGGATCATTTGGCTGAGCTTGCACCCTGTCCTTGATGGAACCCATCCCCTTTTAACCTCCTGCCTCCCTTCTTCTCTCTGCTTGCCCAGCAGTAGCCTGTGGTTGTTTGCATACAATATTCTCTCAAACAGGATGTGTGCAGAGAGTGCCTTGTCCTTCTGCTCCTGGGTGGCTTCTGGTGGCTCTTCCCTCTGTGTGTGTGTTTGATTTGGACTGTTGTGATGGTTGAGGCTGTTTCAGTTGCTCCATTCACAAGAGAGGCTTACTGTATTTTTAACAATTTCATATGAAAAAGCAGTAGAACGGGCACAGTGGCCGAGGAAGCAAACTGCACAATCAAGTTTATTTCTGGTTTTTCTTCACAAAGGGTAGGTGTCCTGGCGCTTTGGAGTGGGGGTTCCCCCAAACTTTTCCACACATGCTTTGAAATATGTGCTATTTTCTTCATCCTCCCACTGGTCTCTTCAAGCCACAACTCCCATCTGTTAATTCTCTGGGCGAATATTTACACTGCAGAGGATAGAGTAGAGTGACATTATTATTTTAATAAGTCCACAAACTAACGTGGAAGTTTGGAGAACTGAATTTAGTAATGGAAATATAAGGAACCAAAACGGATAAATTTTCCCATCTGTAGGTGACCCTTTGGATATCTTACCTCCCAGGCTCTGAAATGTCTTAAACCACAGACAGTGGAGATGACTGGATTTCCTCTTATCTTATTTTGACCTGAGACCCAGATTGGAATCAGCCTAAATTAAAAGCAAAGAATCCAGGAAGCCTGTGAAAGTAGACATTTTTGGGGTG